>NC_045432.1:68517822-69126684 GCF_902635505.1 Sarcophilus harrisii | reverse complement strand
AATTCAGTTGATCAATCCATCGTTTGTTCAATGTGATGCCAACTGGTGTGACTACTTATTTGACAGAATTGACCACTTCAGTGGGTACACGAGACAGAGGTTCTCTCTGTGATTTCTGTGGGGCAGTATTTCAACTCAATTTTTCCTCAAATATTTCTTAATGCTTTTAAATACTTTCTTCAGTGTTTTGTGCATATCAAGAACTGAGCAGACATATCCATTGAGCTGTCTGGGATGAGCACTTAAGATTGCTTTCCCCAAGAGATTTCAACTCATTCCAAACCTATCAGAGTATGCAAGCAGCTGAAATTATATGTTTTTTCCAACTTGTATTGCCTCGCACATATCAACATTAAAGTGTATCTGGAATTGTTCATCTGTTGCCCAATGATAACATTTGGTTAGCTCCCCAGGAGTGCTGCTTGATTCTCCCTCATCTTGCTTGCCTTTAATATTCATTCCTGATCTCGATTATTAATAAATTTATGGAACTGCAGCCCCAGTAATAATAGCCGGAATGGAAGCACCTGACTATTAACCTTTTTTTGCACATTTAGAATTGGCCATTTATTTTTACTTTTAGCTGCCTACTTCTTCGCCATTTTATAATCCACAACGTCAGTGAAACTTGTCCACCCTCTGGTTACCAGATTTAATATGGGAGTGAGACCCAAGGGACTTGAGTAGGCTGCCTTTGCCACAGTGCCACTCTCTTCATCCAAAGGCTGCAGATGCAGTTCATCTATTGCATATGAGACACGTAGAGCTTCTTTTTTTCCCTAAAAAATATTTCAGATCTATTCCATTTCTGCTCAAATATTCATAGTGGTCCCTTCAACTAGCTAAATGTAAGAGAAAGATTTATTTTTGTAGATATTTATTCATCAGATGCTTTAGAGTATGAATACTCATCTCATTTTTCTATGTATAATGGCTTAGAAACCTACACCAGAATATAATAAATATATATGCATATGTATATATGTATTTATTAGTGGTGGCCATGGTAGTGGTGGTAGGGTGGTGGTGGTAGTGGTGATTTATCTCGGCAATTTTCTCCTCTTAATTTTTTACCAGAGGTGCTACAAAATTTCTCAAAGAGAAGAAACAAATAAATATTATTCTCAAAGAGAAAAGGATGAAATTAACAACAACAACAACAATGATAAATTAATAAGACAGAACAGGTTAAATTTTGTTTTCCCTGATGTTGTAACACAAAAGAGCTAACACGGGAAATTGTAATCATTCTCTGGTGTATAAAGAACCATAGGTACTGAATCTACTGCAATAGATTCATCAGAGCAACAAAACTCCCTTTATTACAGTGTCTGGGAACTAATTACATAGTAGCTACCAAGGTTTTCACTTGTTCAGGCCTAGAAACAGTGACAATCATGATATGCTCACCATTGCCACATCTTGGTAACCTCTGCGGTTTGAATTTCAGTTCTAAATTCAGTTCAGTTCTAAATAATTGGCTTCAGCAGGATAATTGGGAAAATACTATACAAAAATCGCACATGTTTAACATATATTGGATTACTTGCTGTCTAGGGGAGGGACTGGGGGGAAGAGAGGGAGAAAATAAATTCTAACACAAGGTCTTCCAGGGGTGAATGCTGAAAATTCTCTATGAATGTGTTTTGAAAATGAAAAAGGTTTATAAAAAATAAATAGCTACTGTAGAGAGCCAGCACTCTGGAGAAGTATACTTGAAACAAGGTGTTAACTCAGAGAAATTGGTGAGACAATGGTTATCTAGGTTACATATATACTTAGTACTTAGTATGGTGATATAATGGTTCTCTAAGTTCACACATAATTAGTATGCTGTAATGATGTAATTACAATAAGATATATAAAAGGTAACAAGGACTAGAAAAGAGATGTTCTATCCCCCTCCTGTTCTGTCTGCTGGAGCCAGTGCATCTTTATCAATCAAAAATTAAAAAATTAATAGTATAAAGGGCTAAATTTAGGTTACCTGTGGCTCCCCCTTTCTTTTGTTTTTGGAGGAGCATCTTGATGTCTCTGTTTCTCCTCTCTACTATTGTCTGTCCTGGAGGATTAAAAGATATGGCACTGGTGTGTAAAATACTGTGCACAAAAGTGTGCAAAATGTTTACAAGTATATGTGGAGAGTTCTGGCTCTCTACAAGCTACAGTAAAATTTCAATCAATGAATCAATAGCTTCTAATTTTTTGAAAAAAACTCCAAGAGGGACAGGCATTGGTTTTTTTTTTTTTCATTTTGTCTCAATATCCCAAGTACTTATCACAGTGCTTCCACAGTAATAGGCCTTGTAAAGGGACAGCAAGGTGGTGCAGTGGACAGAGCACAGGGCCTTAAGACAGGAAGACTTCCTGAGTTGAAATCCAACTTCAAACACTTCCTAGCTGTGTGATCCCAGGTAAGTCACTATACCCAGCTTGTCTCAGTTTCCTCATCTGTAAAATGAGCTGGAGAAGGAAATGGCAAGCCACCAGTATCTTTGCCAAGAAAAGCGCAGACGGGGTTGGGAAGAGTGAGACATGAGTGAAAAGACAGAATAGGTGCTTTAACACTGAATTGAATTGAAAAAACACACAGGAAAAGATCACTGTGTTCCTCCTTGGGAAACCTCGGTTCTAGTCCCATTACTGCCACTGGATGATGTTGGATAAGTTACTTCAGCCTCCCTCACCCTAGATCTCACCAGTAAAATCAGGAAGTTAGATTAAATGATGTGTGCTTGCTCTAAGAAACTCACCTATTACTACAACACTTGATCTGTTGCAACTATACTGACTCACATTCACACTGAGGAGTTAGGGAGGATGGAAAGTCCCAATGGTCCTTAACAATCAAAGAAATATGGAAAGTTCCATTTGTTTTTTAACTAATTTTTTTCAATGAACAAAAATCTATTTTCTTTCCTCCTTCTCTCCCCATTATGGGAAAAAAAATTCTTGGAACAAATATGTATACGATACATAGATTTTCAGGCAAAGCAAATATGTTGATGTGGTTTACTTATTTGTTATAAGAAGGAGCTTTTATTAGGGGATAAGTGAGTCAGTGGATTATGAGAGAGAGGGTTTTTTCAAAAAGATGCCATGCAGAAAACATTAAAATAGAAGAAAACAAAAAGAAATTGAACAGGACACATTTAAAGTACAATTTGGTTCAATTTACTATACACTTTTAAATGACAAAGAGTATATAGCAGAAAATCATGTTTTCATATAGAATCCTCTTTCCCCTCTTCTTTGCATATTAAAATATTAATATTTAAGTTTATAATGAGAAGAAAAATTTAAATAGAAGACAAAGATTCAGAAATCGAGAACTCTTTTGCTCATAAAAATTGTACATCTGTGATAACCAGTTAAAATGACATGCTTTACATATTTTTCTAGCAGGTTTCTTTTATTTTTTAAGTTTTATTGGTGCTTTTTATTTTTTAAATGGTCATATTTAAATGATCATCTCTCAGATTAAACCTTCTCTTTGTAACAAAGAAAAAGAATGAAATGTAATCAATTGACAACACATATGACAGTGTAAAATCTACATCTCACAGTAATGATGATACAATGAGAGCTGGCATTTACAAAGTACGTACTATATGCCGGGCACTTGACTAATTTCTTTCTTTCATTCTTTTTTTTTTTTTTTTTAACTGAGGCAATTGGGATTAAGTGACTTGCTCAGGGTCACACAGCTAGGAAGTGTTAAGTGTCTGAGGATCTGAACTCAGGTTCTCCTGACTTCAGGGCTGGTACTCTATCCCCTGAACCATCTAGCTGCCCCCTAATTTCTTTACAAATATCACCTAATAGCAACTAGATAGTATAGTAGATAGGGACTGAAGGCAGGAAGATGAGTTCCTGAGTTCAAATCCAACCTCAGACACTTAATAACTGCCATTTCTTCGTATTATAAACTTAAATATATATATGCACATATTATCTCATTTGATCCTCATACTAGCCTTGAGAGGGAGATGCTATTATTATCCCCATATTATAGATGAGGAAACTGAGGTTTAGAAAGTTAAGTGATTTGCTCAGGCTCATACAACTAGCAAGCATTTGAGGCCATATTTGAATTCAGGTCTCCCTCACTCCAGGCCCAGAGCTCTAGCCACTGCACTACTCTACACATAATCTTCCACCTCTGTACCAAGAAGAGGGTGCCTCATAATCATTTGTTCTCTGGGACAGAGCTTGGCCACCTTTTCAGTGTCATTTGCTTTTATGTTACAGATGTTTTGTTTATATTTTACTCTCTTCATTCTGCATTATTTTGTACAAATCTTCCAAAGTTGCTCCAATAAATCAACCAATTAATCAATAAATATTTAGTAAATACCTGCTACATAGCAGACACTATACTAAACCTTGAGGTTACAAAAAAGGAGTAAGATATTCCCTGCCTTTGAGGAGCTTACAGTCTGATTGGGGGCATTATAAATAAATAATTTATTTATGTAAATAAATATATATATATATATATACTATAAAAATAAATATATATAAATAAATAAATTACAAATAAATCTATACAAAGCAAGTTATATGTATAATGAAGAGGATTTTTTTCCTTTGAGCAAATAGTATTTTTTCCACTCCATTCATCTACTACAGTGTGTTCAGCTTTTCCCCAATTGATAGGTACTCCCTTCTTTTTCGCCACCACAAAATATGCTGCCATGAACATTTTGGTAGATACGGGACCTGCCTGGCAGGTTTTTTTTATGTTGTTTTTGCTTTATTTTTACCTACTTGGGGGTATTTCGAGTGATATAATGTTTGCAAAACATTCTCCATACCTTAAAGCACTACATTACTGAGCTTTTTTCTTGTATGCACAGAAATAGGATCATTAGGTCAAAGTATATGGATAGTTTAGTCCTTTTCCTCACATATTTCTGAATTGTTTTCCCAAACAAATGAATCACTTTGCAGTATAGCCTAATGCAGGTACAGAATGGAAAAGCAGATAAGATATCTGAAAGGTTACTAAAACACCTTAGTTCATTTGTTTGTTTAAGATTTCGATCCTACCCAGCTCTGGAAAAAAAAAAAAAAACAAAAACTTAAGGTCGCCTACAGATTAAAATGCAGACCAAAATGTCATTGATGAATAAAACAAAACTAAGACCATCAGAAGGAACCAGGAATAGATGCTTTTATACACCTGAGTTAGGCATCTCAAAGCTGTTTAGTGTTTGTTGAATTGAATTGAATTGAATTACAATACTTGGACAATAAATAAATTCTGAATTTTTTGGCAGCTAAAGCAAAAAGAAGGTGAGTTACATAGCTTCGACATTCTGACAACAGATAGCATAAGAGGTTTGATGTGCTAAAGTAATGACACTACTTTCCCAAGCCACATGCAAAAATCAATTTCATTCCCTTATGGTCACACCTTAAACAGATTCATCTGTGGAGGCAAAACTTTTCCCAGAACTGGAATTTATTGCCTAGTTTATGCCTGGTCCCAGTGCTGCTTTGTAGTCCAGCTGTAAACTATGGTCACCGAGCCATGAAACCGAGACAACGGGCCGGGAGCCGGGGAAGATACACAGGACCACTGAGGAAGATGGGTCTGATGAGCTCAAGCGATTCCGAAAGCCTTTGCTCACTTGAAGCAGTGTGGAAGGAGGAGAGGGAACACGACAGCATAGTCCTGGCTTCTGAGGATGAAAAACAACCACAATGATTTGATTTTCCTTGGTGTCCCATATGGTGTATAATTATATGGTTCTTCCAGGCTTAAATACTTGACACATGTCTCACATTCTTTATCTACATTATCTCACATAGTAGGAACAGGAAACTTTAGGTATGTGGATGACTGTTAGAGCTTTCTCTACCCAAAGCAGAGAAAGTAATAATAATTTCTCAACTTTTTTCAGTGAATTTCATCATTCAAAAGGTGGAGTAACCAGTAGGGAGAACTTCTGTACTCGACCCAATTTTTACCAAGTATAAGAAAGTGGCTGTTGAAAAAGAAATGATGGAAGTTTGGAAGTAAGTGGCCATTGCACCTGAGATTTCGTGATGGAGAAGAAGCAGAAGGCAAGGCCTTCTGAAGGGTACCCTAGATTTCAGGACAGCATTTTGGAATCTTTTGGAATCATAGTTTGTCAGATCCCTAAGGTTGCAAAGTCGTTTTCCTCTATAATGTTTTTTGTCTTTATATAAATTGTTCTCCTGGTTCTGCAGTGAGAATAAATTTCAAAAGGTTCAGAGAAAACATAACTAGTATTCCATGGTCTAAAATTTCACATGGAAATCAGCTAAAGAGGGCCAGCAAGCTTGAAAGAATAAAATTTTGAACAAAACCAATCAACTAATAAATATTTATTAAGCATTATGTATCAGGTGCTAGCTAAGCACTAATGATTCAAGAAAAGGCAAAATATAGTCCTTTCCCTCAAGAAATTTACAATCTAATGAGGAGTTTACAGTCTATTGTACACAAGGTGAAGCAGTTCTGATGAGGAAGAAGAGAATTATCTAAAGAGGTAGATATGATCAATAGTCATATGAAAAAATGCTCTAAATAACTACTGATCAGAGAAATGCAAATTAAAACAACTCTGAGGTAGGAAGGATAAATGTTGGAGGGGATGTGGGAAAACTGGGACACTGATGCATTACCAGAAGAGTTGTGAACAGATCCAGCCATTCTATAAGTGTAAAGTGTCTGAAGCCAGATTTTAACTCAAGTTCTCTTGACTCCAGGGCCAATACTCTACCACCTATCTAGCTGCCCCTAACGATCTAGCCATTCTGGAGAGCAATTGACTATACCCAAAAGGCCATAAAAATTGTTCATACCATGGCCCTCTTCAACAATGAGATGAACCAAGTCAGTTCCAACAGAGCAGTAATGAACTGAGCCAGCTACACCCAGGGAAAGAACTCTGGGAGATGACTATGAAACACTATATAGAATTTCCAATCCCTCTATTTTTGTCTGCCTGCATTTTTGGTTTCCTTCACAGGTTAATTGTACACTATTTAAAAATCTGACCCTTTTTGTACAACAAAATAACTATATGGACATATATACATATATTGTATTTAACTTCTACTTTAACATATTTAACATGTATTGGTCAACCTGCCATCTGGGAAGGGGGTGGGGGGAAGGAGGGAAAAATTGGAACAAAAGGTTTTGCAATTGTCAATGTTGAAAAATTACCCATGCATATATCTTGGAAATAAAAAGCTATAATAATAAAAATTTTTAAAAAATTGTTCATGCCCTTTGATCCAGCAGTGTCACTACAGTGTCTGTATCCCAAAGAGATCACAAAAGAGGGAAAAGGGCCCACATGTAAAAAATGTTTGTAGCAGCTCTTTTTGTGGTGTCTAGGAACTGGAAATTAAGTGGATGTCCATTAATTGGGAAATGGCTGAATAAGTTATGGTATGTGAATGTAATACAATACTGTTTTCCTATAAGAAAAAATCAGCAGGGTGATTTCAGAAAAACATTCTCATGTTGAATGAAGTGAGCAGAACCAGGACAACACTGTACATAGTAACAAGGCTATGTGATGATCAGCTATGATAGACTTAGCTCTTCTCAGCAATACAGCAATCCAAGACAGTTCCAATAGACTTGGAATGGAAGATGTCATCCACGCTGACAGGGAGAACTATGGAGACTAAATATGGATCAAAGCATATTATTTTCACCTTTTTTTCTTTCTCATGTTTTTTTCCCTTTTGTTCTGATTTTTCTTTCACAACATGAATAATATGGAAATATAGTTTTAAAAAGAGGTGGCTGTGAGTCACTGATAAACTTAGGGTTTTAGAATACAAATATAGAAAATATTTTAGTAAGATCAGAAGATATGAACACCAAAGCATGGCATTGTTTTATAAGAGTACATTGGAATGTTAAAGTTTCAGATGAGCTGAGTCTGCAAAGGAAATCTGAAGTCAACAAAGATTTTTTTTTTTTAGTGGGACTTGGGGGTGTGTGTGCTATACTGAGACAACATGGTATAGTGGATAGGCATCTTTGTGTCCAGAAATCCTGGGTTCAAGGCCAATCTTAGACAAGTTACTTAGCCTATACGTGCCCCAGTAACCTTCTAAGACTATATGTTGTAAAACAGAGGCAGAGTTCCATTAGTGGGGGCTATTTTCTTATCAGTAGTTTCCTCTATCAGTGACATGACAGTCCTGTCCAAAAAGTATATATTGGAGGTGGGGGAATTAGGATTAGAGAAGAGATAGGTTAATGGGGCTGATGGTATCTGACCACAGAGAGAAAATAGAGGTGCCCAATACTAATTTTGTTTTGCTTTTTTTTTGTGGTCAAAGATTATGATATTTGGTCTGTAAAAGACAGAATAAAAATAGCTAAGGAGGAATTGATACTTATGATAAGCAGGTTCATGGTTGGGAACTATCTAACTACCTTTAATGGTTTTAATTCACCGGGCTTAAATAAGCTACATTTTTGGGTATTCAAAAAAAATGGAAGCTGTGAAGACTGAGCTACTGTCAGTAATGTTGGAAAAACTAGGGAGAACAAGAGAAGTACTAAATGACTGGACAAGGGCAATATTTCATTTTTGGTTTTTGTTCTGCTTTTGAACACAAGTGAACAGAATATAAGCTCACTAGGCCTATGAATTTAACATCTACTCCCAGCAAACTTCCAGAAAAGGAAGTGATGATCATGTAGAAACAGTATGGCTTTATCAAGATGCGGAATGTCAGACTAACCGTTTTCTTTTGTGATAGATGGGGAGGGCTATAGAATTGTCTACTGATATTTCATAAAACTTTTGATTAGGTCTGTCATATTATTATTGTGGAAAATATGGGGAAAAAAGGACTAGTTGAAAGTAAAATTAGGTGGATTCAGATCCAAAGAGTAGTTAATAAAGGTTTAATTTTAACATAAAATGAGTTCTTGATTGGGCTCCAGGGATTTGCACCTAATCAGGTACAGTTTAATATTTTCATGACTGACTTGGTTAGAGGAATAGATGACATGCTTACTAAACATTCAGATACCAAGCAATATTTCCGGAAATACTGACATGGATAGATCTCACCAATTCAGGAGTTTTTGCCACTAAAGTTAATCACAGCCCCTGCATGACTGTCCATCTAGGGTGACTTGTGGCCATGCTTTCTCCTAAATTCACCAGAAGGGTTCAAGCAATGTGCTGGAGGCCTTCTTCTATTTCTCCTGACATTGTGAGTAGACCGGTAGAGTACTCTGATTGTCCATCTGTTAATTTTCACTCTTGTCACATGACTGCCCTTTTTTCTCTATCTTTTCTTCTTCTTGGAAGTTTCCCATTTGTTATATTTTGCAGTCTGCTCACAGCCACTATGCTCCTCTCCATCATTTTCACTATGATATTCACTTTTACTTCTTGGAAATCTGTTGTATTTTGTGCTGCATAGCCATATGGCAAAACAAACAGAAAGTTGGTCTTGTGATGATGAATTTACAGTAGATGACTTGCATAAAATTATTATAATTGGTACTGGTGTCATTTCTTATTTCAAGTCCCTAGTTATTATTGTTGATTACTTATTAAAAATAGTTCCGCTTTGAGTTGTTTCAGGTATACACTATATATTTTTCTCATTGCTATTCTTCCTTTTTTTGTTTTCTTTACTAATTCTGATCTTTGTCTTAACAAGGTGGTGTCCACAGATAGTTGATTTGAGTATAACTCCCATGTCAATAACAAGTCTTTTACTGTATTTTAGAACATCATCTATTTCATTTTTTGCAATGTGATTTGGTATTCACCACATTCAGAAGCTACCAGTTCTTTTTTCCTATTTTTTTCAAAGAAATTGTTCATGATATATAGTTATGAAGCTTGTGTGTACTCTGTGGGTCGTGATCTCTCTCGTTGCTTTTTTCTGAAACATGCTTTCACGAACAATTCCTGCCATTTTCATTACTGCTCATCTTTGCAGTGATGTCACCAAGAGTCAAAGTGTATGATGATTTAATTTGGAGGCTTAATGGAGAACTCTGTAAAATTTCTGAACCTCTTCATCCTCAACAACTAATGCTGATGCATAAGCTATAATTATTTTTATAGTAGTCTTTTTTCAAATATCAAACCAGATGGCAAAATATTCTGTGAAATAATGTTCTTTGGTCCTATGGGACCTACATTAAAACCAGCTCTACTTAATCCTATTTTTGCCTTTCCAAGGATTACCTGTGAAACATCCTCTTCTATTTAGCTGGAACCTTCTGGTTTTTTTTTAATAACAAGAATATCAAGATGGACATAATTTGTCTCCTCTAGCATATTAACATCTTGTTGATCACTGAGCAAAGATTTCACAGTTAATCAACAAATTGGATTTTGAGGGATCTAAGAATCTCCTGTCTCCTTTTACACTACTCTGCCTTTGTCTCTGCAGAAGCAAATGGTGACCACTCAGACATTTAGAGGTTTTTTGTTTGTTTGTTTTGTAGATTGCAATCTCCAGAGAATTCATCACCAAGTACCCAGTATACTGTTGATGAGCTTCTCTTTATGTAGCTGACAAGTCCTTGGAAAGCAGACTTGGTCTGTTGCTGGGGCCATAATCAAAACCATGTTAGAAGCTGCCAGAGCTGGTGCTCCACAGTTCCCCCAGACTGGGAGCCTTGGAGCACTTCCAAGGCATAATAAAGCATCAAAGAAGGGATTTCTGGACAGCAATGTAAAGGGCATGAGGATGTGGAAACACCTTAACAATGAAGAACTACACAGAAGCCTCAAAAGTCATCAGAGAGAGATATAACTGGATTAATATCATGCAAGATATAAAATGGGGAGATAGAGATAGAGTGTCTGTCAGTGTTATGTAGCATATGCAGTGAAGAGTCCAAATGGGAGAATGATACCCTATAGATGGTAAGGTCCTTCAGATATTCCCGATTTCAGCTAGTGGCTTTGACCTCCTTCCTCAAAAGAACCTTTACTGACATTGGAGAGGAGAAGCATAATTAGGTAGTCAAAGTTTGTTTACTTTCAGTAATCTTTTGCAAGTTCTGATGATCAGTTAAATGGCATATAAGCTGCCAAACAAAGGGAGAAGGAAAAGGTTTAAAAAAAAAAAAAAAAGATTGGGGACAAGGAAAGGGGAAGACCTGAATAATCCAGAAATTGGCCTATTGGTTTCCAAAAGGATGAGAGGTAACTGCAGTGGATGTCAGTGCTTCAGCATTTGATAAGTGAATTCCTAGGTCATAGAATAAAACCTTTCTTTCTGGAATTTTCATGTGTCTGTATTCTTTGGGTTTTGATGAATTTTGTTCCGACCTTGGAAATTCTCAATACCACAGTCATTTTCAAAGCAAGCAATGATAAGGTATTTATTGTTAGATCAGTTAACCAACTAAAGGCTCTCCTGCTACTAAATATGGTTAACAGGCTGCTTCTGAGTTATGGCTCTGGCAAGAGACCCTGCTTTTTGTCCAATGGGAATGTTATCGACTCCCTCCCATTGCCTTTGGGGCTCCACTGAATTTTTACATTATTTGCACAAAATTCATGTTTTAGTAAACAGCCTTTGAAAGTATTGTTATGGTGAACATTTCATGGTTTATGTTAAGCATTTGGTTTTCAAGAATGGGTGAAAATAAATGTTTTTAGAGTGCAATTATTTTAGTGTATTACGCAATAAACTCTAATATTTGTAACTAAAACTGTATCTATGTTTGATTAGTAATTAAGCTCTCAAATGGTTGGGAAAGTAATTTCCTTTTATAAGGCAGTAGTTTAGGGCAAATTACTTGATACACGCACTGATATTTGGGGCTCAGCTATATCTACATGTGATTATTAATGATGTTCTCTATAGTGGTAGTGAAAGTGATTTCCATTTATAGCAGTAGTTTAAAACAAAGCACATTGTAAACTTACTGATATTTGTAAATAAAACTGTGTCTACACATGAATATTAATTATGCTTTGTAGAGCATTTGTGAAGGTCCTTTCCATTTATAGCTGTTTGGAGCAAATGAGCATTTTGATCATTTTAATGTCACTGGATAGTTCTTGATTTTTGTCCCATGACGCTGCAGCCTTTTGCCCACATGATTAGCAATGTGGAAAAATGAGCTGGATTTCTTATACAACTTTACTATTTTCACTACCATTCTAATCGTGGCTTTAAATGAAGCATAAGGAAATGACAAATAATTATCATACAATTCTATGACATACAGAATACAGGGATGTTGTTGTTGTCTGTCCTTTGTTTTCAAAGAGAATCAATGACATCATGATGTGATGTCTTGACTCACAAGTGAATTGGACTCAAATGAGGCAGAGTCTCACAAAGTCATCAGCCTCACCCTGTCTTCCAGAGTCATCAAAATCAAGTGGCAGGACATAAGTCAAGATGACTGGTGATGTCCCAGGATGCAGTTGTCTTAGATGTATGACCAAGCTCAGGGCAGTGCTCTAAACTTTTTTGATCATATACCTCTCTCAGAAAAAAAAAAACCCAAAGGATTTATTTGCTCAAATAGTTATATGAAAATAAGCATTTGAGTAAACATATGCATATTTACATAGCTATAAGTCATATTCCAAACCACTATGCTGATAATGTATACATTATAAAACATACACAAAAATATTTTTATTTTATTTTTTAAATCATTTTCTAAAAATTTATTTCTTTAAAATTTAAATACAAAATAGAAAAAGAGAGGCAGAAAAAGGAAAAAAAATTGTCATGGGCCCAGAACATCAGGGAGGATTAAAAATATGTAACCATAGATTTCCATTTCAAGAAAACATAGAAAATAATAGAAGACATTATCTTCATGACAAAATAAATATTTTTAAAGGATGAGGAAAAGATGAAATTGTATTTGATCCTAACCGTCAATAGGGAACTTAAACGGGGAGTTTACTTGGCCAGACCAGAACTTTAGGAAGATCACATCATGGTTTTATGGGGGATACATTGGAGAGGCAGGAAAACTGATCAGGAAGCTCTTAGGGAGATGAGATGAGGAACTGAACTGTGGTGATGGCTGTGTGACTGGAGGCATGGGAGTGGATGCTACTGGTATTGTGGAGATAAGGAGATTTAGCGACTGATTGGATGCAAAGGATGGGAGAGAGTGAAGATTCCAAGATACTGCCAAGTTTACAGACCTTTTTGTCTGGAAGGATGGTATTATCTTCAATAGAAACAGGGAAATTCAGAAGAAGGATATGTATGGGAGAAAATATAATGCAATCATAACCATCAAGGGCTGTTCGGCCTGGAATACTCACTCTTTCCCACTGAAAAACAAAAACTCTGTGTGTGTGTATGCTTATTCACTGGCCACTGCTGCAGAACACAGAACCCACTCCCAAAAGGTTTCTTCTGTAGCCATCAAGTGACGTTGGGGGGGGGGGGTGCTATGGAGTGTGGGACTGGCGCACGGTCAGAGGGATGTTGAGAATTTTGCCTGGTGCAGCTACTCTTAGTACCTGAATGGGGGCAGATTACAAGTGACTCAGAAATGCGTGTGCTCTCTACCCCTCTACCAGTTTGGATGCATATTTGCCAGGCCACTCTTTGTAGACTATGGCCTTCATTGTGTTGGAGTATGAGTATTACATTCCAGTACAATATAAGCTCCTTAAGCATTTTTCCTTCTGTGTCTAGCCCTAGCACCTAGCTCAAAATCTTGCACTCTCAATAAATGCTTTTGGGATTAAATTGAATCACATGTGGATAAAAAGTTTATTGCAGCGAGTGAGTACTGCTGGAGTATAAAAGCTGAGAATAAATGCTTTACTTCACATTGTAGTAACAGCTTTCAGCTTAGTTTATTTTGCACACTTGCAAGTGATTTCCAAATATTTTTAGGTCCATAAACATTCTGCTTAGTACACAAAATTTCAATTAGCTCTGCATATAAACCAAAGCTACCTGGCTATAAGTCCTGATCATCCCTGCCTTTCTCCCATTCCTCATATGGATGGGCTAAGGAAATAAATGCCCTTACTTTGCCACTGACAGAGATTTTCCTATGAAAATCAAGCCAAAAGGGAAGCTTTAATTTCTAGAACACAATATGTCTTGGATCTTATGATTTCCAGAGTGGAATATTTTTTAACAGAATCTATATTCTATTTTAGAGTTTGAAAATTTTGGTATCCCAGTGTAATAGGGAGTTTGGGAACTGTCTTGCGATCTGAAATTTGTAGTTCAGAGGAACAAATATTCCCTTTAAACTCTGAAAATGATTTGAATGATCACAACCTATAAGCCAGAAGGTAGACTGGAGTCACGCCTTAAATTTTCCCAAAAGACTGCACACAATCCAAAGAAAAAAGATTCAGATAAAGAAACTGAGACTAGATGAGCTAGGTAAAAATGGCAGTAGGACTAAACAAGCTGAGAAACTAGAGAAGGGTGAGCTAGGGAAAGGGGAACTGGGCTACAGTAGAGAAGAAGGAGCTCAGTGTAAGCCACTGGGTCCCTGTAGGCTTTTTGGAACAAAAAAACTGGGCTTGGAGCTGCCAGTTGTAATCATTGCTTCAAGAACTGAAGGTGGTCCAGAAGTTGCCTTTTCTCATCTTCCTCTTCCTGTGCCTATCTTGTAATAGGATCTATCATACACTCACTTCATTTCTTTCTTTTATCTAAACATTTCCCATATACTGATTTTGCCATCTAGATGAAGAAACAAATCAGGGTAGATCATTGTGGTAGGAGCAATATCTTAACTCCTTCTTAACTGATTTTTCTTTAAAAGGTACCAAGATCATCATCGAGATTTTCTGGGTTCACAGGACTGAAAGATCACAATAGGTAACTTAGACAAAAGAGCATTGCTCAGTTGAATCAATTCAAGGTGCCTTCAATGCTTATCTTTGTTGAATAGCTTTCTGCTACAACTAAGTAAATCTTTTTTGTTGTTGTTGAATATTAAATGACATATGAGTGTCTCTTTCTGTTCAATACTGAAGTTAATCTACCAGGGGACTGCTCCCCAGCTCAGAACAGTCATAAAGGCTCGTATTTCTTTGCCAAGAAAAGGAGGAAGCTGAGGTTAGCTAGAACTACAAAATGTAAATTAGAGCATCAAGCCAAACCTCTGTCTGAATGGTAGGAAGTTTCCCAACTGGGGCACAGCGGTTACTAGAGGAGTATTAACAACATTTTCCTAGATAGAAGTTCTACAAAATAACAGAGAAAGTGATTATGTGGGCCTGAGAGCCATTACTTTACCCCAATGCTTAAAAGTGAGCTAATTATTATAATGGCAACAAACTGGCACAATGGTTAGAGTAATAGCTTGGAATAATAAAAAAAAAATTCTCTTTGCTAATTCAAATTCAGATTCTGACACATCCGTATGATCCTGGGCAATTCACTTAACCCTGTTTGGCTCAGTTCCTCATCTATAAAATGATCTGGAAAAAAGAAACACTAGTCCAGTATCTTTGTCAAAAACAAACAAATAAACAAACAATACAAAACAAAATCCAAATGATTTGAAGAAGAGTCAGATATGACCAAAAACAAAATGATTCAACAACAACTGTTATTTAATCTACATCAGATTGTTTCCTGTCTTGGAAAGGGGAGAGGTAAGGGAGGGAGGGAGAAAAATCTGAAACACAGACTTATAAAATGAATGTCGAAAACTATCTTGACGAGTATCTGGAAAACAAAATACTACTGAAAATTTTAAACAAGAAAATCTTCTAAAAAGATTCAAATTTTTAAAATGGAGTTTGTATAAGGACAGCATGACTACCTACAAGAAATGAAGAAAGAGGAAAAAAAAATAAAGTTTTGGAACAAAAAATTGGAAGGAGAAAAAAATAAAGTAGAAGAGAAAGTGTTAACATTTATTTTATCCAATTAATGGATTCCCTGAAAACTAGAATAGAAAAAACAAAGTCAATGGCTCCATGAAACATCAAGAAATATTGAAATCAAAAGATTAAAAAAATAAAAGATATTACAAGGTATCTGATATTAAAAAAAAAAATAATCTGGAAAGGGGCAGCTAGGTGGTACAGTAGATAGATCACCAGTCCTGAAGTCTGGAGGACCTAAATTCAAATCTGACCTCAGACACTTAACATTTCCTAATTGTGTGACCCTGGGCAAATCACTTGACCCCAATTGCCTCAGGAAAAAAAGTAATCTGGAAATCAAGTCAAGAGGAGATACTTTAAGAATTAATGTACTGTTTCTAGTTTCTTGTTATCATAAAAAGGGTGCTATAAACACACGAGTACATGAGTTTTTTTTTTTTTTTTCCATCCATGACTTCATGCAGTACAATGGCAGAGTAGAACTGGTCAGAGAGAGACAGAGATGCACCTGTGGGTTTTATCAAGTATTGAGGGAGTTTGAGTTCTCTTTGTCATCTTGCACCCCTGTCTCTTCAAATACACAAAAGTCAGATGTCACTGGAAGAGATTAAGAAAATCTTGAAGATAAGGACACCCCTTTTAAACATTCACTAAGTCATCAGCTCTTCCTGCTAAGCAGCAAGTCTCTTCATCATTTTAAAATGCAATGCCTTCAGCACTTGCTAGAGTACCTAGCAACAAGAGTGCTAGGGCACAGAATAACAAGAGTCTGCATTAATCTTGAGACCCTTCATATTGTACCTTGTACACAATGCCCCATTTGTATAGGCAACAAGTCTGTGCAAAGATAAGTCTTGTGCAAACTTGATCCTTGTGGTCTTTGGCTGGTTGGATTTCAGTCAGCTCACTCTTGGGAATGGATGTTGAGGCCTCGGGTGTGAGTTCTGTCTCACTGGCTCTGTAGACTCGCCAGGACAGGCATTGAACACGCATCAAATCGAGATGGCCCCCACTGTCTCAGGAGCTGGGCTCCTGGATACACAAGTTAAACACATACTTATTGTTGGGGCACGTTGGCAAGGGAGATGAGAGGGGTATAAGAACAGGACAGCAGAGGGAGAGAGAAGAAGCAGAAGGAGAGACAAGATGATGTAACCAAGCAATAAAGCTTCTCTAACTGCATAAAGGGTGTCAGAACTACTCTGTCGTATCCGGAGACTTTCGTCTTCCGAAGGTCGTAGAGGCGATGATAATTGTGGATAAGTGTGGATAAGGCTGATGTCAGCAGGTCTGCACTAGCTGAGGACCCCAAAAAGCACTGGATCACAAATGGCCAGAATCAGGCTCCAATATGGTCACCTGGAACCAAGGACAACCCTATGTACGTTCCATAGGACGATCCTCAATAATGCTCACTATTGGAAGTTCCTCATATTTTCATTCTTCTGAAGAGAAGAAGTTTTAATTTTCAGATAAAGCTCTAATAAGTTGCTGCTATCGAAGCCATAACAAGCAATTCTGGTGCTTGGGGCAAGAAATATAAACCTACCCTAGTGAAGAAGTTGAAGAGAATGTTCAGAGAGACCTTGGAATTCAGGATACAAATGTCTGTGGCCCATGGTAGAAAGATAGAGACCTTGGGATGGAAACATTGGACCCTGGTAGTTTATAACTACGGAATCCCCTGCTAGTGTAGATAATAAGGAAGGGCTAGGGAGTGGGGTAGAGGGATAAAGCAAAGCCATTTTTCATTCATTCATTCATTTAGTTATTTATTTATATTTGCTGGGATTAAATGACTTGCTTAGGGTCACACAACTAGGAAGTGTTAAGTGTCCTGAGACTTGCCTAAAGTCACACAACTAGGAAGTGTTAAGTGTCCTGAGGCCAGATTTGAACTCAGGTCCTCCTGACTTCAGGGCTGGTGCTCTATCTACTACCCGATCTAGCTCCCCCGCCCCCCACCCATTTATTTATTAAAAAAAAAAAAAACTTTTGAGTTTCAAATTCTCTATCTCCTTTCCTCCCCTTCTCCACTCCTTAGAAGCTAAGAAATATATAAATACATACGTTACTTAGAGTTCATCACTTCTCTCTCTAGGAGTTGGATAACATTTTTCATTTTTGATCGTTCGGAATTGTCTTGGATCACTGTCTCGTTTAGAGTAGCTAAATCTCTCACATCTAGTCACTGTTACAATATAACTGTTATTATGTATAAAATCTTTTCCTGGTTCTGCTTATTCTACTTTGTATCAGTTCATATAAGTCTCCCCAGGTTTCTCTGAAAGCATGTTGCTTCTCATTTCTTACTGTGTTGCATCCATGTGTTCCAACAAAACTTTTTACAACTTGTTCAACCATTGAACCAGGCGGGTACCCCTTTGATTTCCAATTCTTTCCCACAACAGAAAGAGCTGCTGGAATTAGTTTTGTAGTACAGATCTTTTTCTCTTCTCTCTTGGATCTCTTTGGGAGACAAACCTAGTAGTGGTACTGCTGGGTCAAAGGGTATGCACAATTTTATAGCCCTATGTGTGAAACTCCAAATTGCTCTCCCAAATAGTTGGATCAGTTCACAACTCCACCAAGGGTATATCAGGGTCGTAATTTTTTCACTTAGCAGTTTCCTTTTTTATCATCTTAGCCAATCTGATAGAACATTTTTCCATGAAAATTGATGACTTTGATTTCTTTTTCTGACAAATGACTGTTCTTATCCTTTCACCATTTATCAACTGAAGAAGCTTCCTATTTTAAATAATTGTTTTTATCTAGGTGCTATATTTGGGTTATTTCTACCAGATGAAAATTACACATGCTAGTAACACCCTCTAAATTTAGGCACCCTGAGACAATGACTTAATTGCCTAGCCTTAGTTACGGCTCTGGAAGGCACAGAGTTAACGCCATTACTGCCAGTTTTTTTTTTTTTTTTAATAAAACCATCTTTTCATTGCAAAGTCTAGTGAATCCTATCTGATGAGGGTATAGTACTATAGAAATAATTTATAATTATATTTCTTTTATGCTGAAATGAAAGGTCATTTCTGCAGGTCTTTGCTCACACCGAACCACTAAATGGGTCCTCTAATAAGCTGTATTTAACTTTTTAATACCTCATCTTTATTGGTTTTCTCTCTGTCCTCCCTTTCATTTTACTGTTCTGCATTTCTGTTTATGCCAGCATCCTCTCATAATGCTAGGACATGCTCAGCAAAATCCTACCACTTCTGGCCACTGACCAAGCCTTATACAATGTGCCTTCACATAAAAGCTTCCGTATGGCAGTCTGCTATGTGAAGTATTTTGGTGGGGATTTTTAAATGCTGCTTTACAATTAAATGAATGAAAGTCAAGGATCCGGTTTCAAATCAGCTTGTACGAAGTCATTATTTATCATTCTGATCAAAAAAGCAGGAACCGTTTTTCGTTTGAATAAGATTCTAAGGGGAAAGGACACAAAAGCTTTTATAACCCTAAAATCACACATTCATCTTTGAAGATAATGTAATTGTAGTGAGTACAATGTAGAGATACAAGAAACCACCTGCAAAATATCGGGTGGATAACTTCCCTTCCTTTCCCGGACTCAGTTTCCTCAGCTGTAAAACAGGAGGGTTGGACTAGACTAACTCGAATGTCCCTTCTGACTCTGAAATTATGATCTACAAGATCATTTCCTGAGAAAGCACAGTACAATAGAGAAATGAGTTTAGCATCAGAGGGTTCGACTACCTTGTGATCTTGGACAACACAGTTCATATCTCTGGGACTCAGTTTCTCCATTTGTAAAACAAAAGGGTTGGATTAAGTTCCGTTTCTGCTTGAAATTCTATGATTCCTTGCACCCATAAAACAAAAATGTTATTTAACCTAAAAATATCTGGAGAAAACTTAATAATATGCATTTTGAGAGTTGGCAAAATATTTCTAAATGCTTAAAAATGTTAAGCCATGGATTTTGGTCTTTGAAAAATAACTGACAAGTCATGTTCACATTTTAATTAAAGAAATTTTTTTACAAAAAAATCTGAAAAAGCAATTTAGTACTCCTCTGATGGATATCAATATGAAACGAGAACAATTTGTCCTTTAATATATGTCCATTTTATAGTGGATGGAGACCACTAACTCATTTTCCTTGCGAGCATCAGTTTAATAAGTCCTTTCATATGTTGATCACGTGACGCGGATCAGAAGAACCCAGCCCTATGCTTATGGAACGTCCGAATCACTTAGGTGACATTTTCAACTCCATCCTATGTGAAGGCCTCATGGCTTAGTGGTTAAAGCGCCTGCCTAGTAAGCAGGATATCCTGGGTTCGAATCCCAGTGGGGCCTAACCGTTTTCTTCAACCGTGTCATTGACACACTTATTTCTTTGCCAAATTTTAATTGAATCAATCTGTAATCATACTAATAATAATTATTTCTGATTATCATGTTTTATTGTCCCCTAATTGGGTTCAAAAGATAAACTGGGAAAATGAATAACAGTTAGGACAGAGAATTCTATGCACTACTACGTCAGAATGGAATGCTTACAGGCGTTACAAGGCTTAGGGTGTTTGGGCGAAACCATCCAGAAAATAGGGGATCTATTCCTAAGGCAGGGGGGGGGAAGGAGGACAAAAGGCGAAATTCAAGGAAAAACAGAAGGAAACCCAGCCTAAAACCAACACAGAACAGCAGGTTAAAGGAGACCCAAACTGATTTCTTGTTGCCAAGCCTTAGTTTTTGGGTCACCTGACCCTGCACACTTCTCTGCATTTAATCATCAGCTGCAGTCAGGTGCAACTCCATTTCAGGAGCTTGGGCAAAGAATGACTCCAAGCCAAATATTGAGTCCCATCTGGATATGTTCCTGCATCCCAACATGGTGGAAGGCCAGTTACCAATGCACCCAGCAGGCACACTGAGGAGCCCCTCATCATCAGGCTCAGACCTCAAGAGAGGCTGAGACTATTTTAAAAAACAAAAACACATTATCTTTTTATTGGTGCAATTTAGAAAAACAGCAGTGAAAGTATCCATCAAACCTAACAGGCCTGCATCATAAAATCAGGATGGTTTTTATATATGCGCCCACCTGTCACATAAGGTAATTGTATTTTTTTTTTCCTGATCTTCCTTCAGGCTCCCTTCCCAGAACACAAAATGTGATTATCCTTGTTCATTGAAATTTCCTCTTTGCCACTTTGTTCTATTCTCTCAGCACAGCTGGGAAGGCCTGGCAGACACCACCAAGTTCCAAACAGCTTGTAACTTCAGGTCATTTTATGGAACTTAAGAACACTAATGGTGGACCGTGCTAACTGGCACATTTTTTAAAAAAAGGCTCACTCATATCAGCATCTACTTAAGAGCAGGGACAAAAGGAATTTGAATAAAACATAATTTCACTTAACGCATTGTTTAGTCAGTTCAGACTCTTTGTGACCCCATTTGGGTTGGTTTGTTTGTTTTTTTGGTTTGTGTTTTGGTTTAGGTTATCATGTGCCATTTTGTATCTCTCTCTCTCTCTCTCTCTCTCTCTCTTCACACACACACACATGATACAAAATCACTAAGGAAAAGGAAAGGCACTAGAAGGTAAGGGATCAGGAAAGGCCTCATAGAGGACAAAGCACTTAAAATAAGGCTTGATGGAAAGTGGGGATTCCAAGAAGCAGAACTGAGAAGTGAATGCATTCTGGGTATAGGGAGTGTGTGGGAGTGGAGGGCACAGCCTATACAATTGCATAGACTGAGAATAGCATGGGGGGCTTGATGCTCACAGCATACTAGCCAAGACCTCCATCTATATTGTCCGTTGCAGGTACAATGTAATCCAATATGTTACCCTTCTTCCTGAACTTCCACCTGCTGTGCGCTGTGGATACTTCCTGATTATTTGTTCCACCCTGCTGGTCTGTTTGTTCTCCCAGTGATCTGACCATATCCAGTCTGGCCTCTCCCACTATCAACCAAGCCCTGATGATGACTACTTTGAAAGAGGCTACAGAAAACATATAGCAGTTACTTTGACATAGATTCCCAATTGATCTCAACAATCTGGTTCTCAGGATGTTCACCTCTGTCCAATTTTCTCAGTGCTAAAATTATATAGTCCTTCCAACTAGATTCTCACATAAAAACAAATATACAATGGCAACTTGAAATCCATTGTGCAAAGAACAAAGGCCTAATCTAAGGTATAATCTCTGAAGACACATACTTCCTTAATGTTTTACTAGGCTGTTTTGCTTTATTTATGCCATTTGATATTTTTTTTGTTTTTAAAATGAAATTGTCTTTTTTTCAATCAATGAAAATCCACTTTCTCTCATTCCCACCTTCCCTTCTGCCCCTCAACAGCAAAACTTGTTACAAACATTTACAGTGAAGCAAAACAAATTCTCTCATCGTATCTGTCTCCTCACTACAAAATCTGTACCAATCACCCTGAATCCATCAACTGTCTCTCAGGAGGTGGGTAGCATGTTTCATCATGAGTCCTCTGGAACTGTGATTGCCCGTTACATCTTCCTAAACTTCATTAAAAACTTCAGTTTTACAATATTCTTGTTCTTCTGTTAGTTGTACCACTTGTTTCAGTCTCTATCAGTCCATACAAGTGTTTTGAGGTTTCTCTGAAACCGTTTCCATCATTTCCCACAGCACAAAAGTATTCTGTAACTTCACATACCATAATTTGTTCTTCCATTCCTTAGTTAATGAGTTTCTCTTCAGTTTCCAGTTCTTGGCCATCAAAAAATAACTGCTATCAATATTTTTGTATGCACGAGTTCTTTTCCTCTTTCTTTACCTCTTTGGGATACAGATCTAGTTATGGTATAGTTAGGTCAGAGTATATACAATTTAGTAACTTGTTAGGCCTAGTTATTTTTCTCATTAGCCTACTTTTCTTTGCGTCAAATAATTTTTAATTTCACATAATCAAATTATACATTTTACCTTCTCTGATCCTCTCTCTTTTATTTGGTCATTAACTCTTCTCTAATCCATAGATCTGACAGATGAGTTATTCCTTGCACCTATAATTTATTTATGACATTACCCTTTATGTCATGTTCCTATGTAGAATTTGATATATGGTATGGCATCTTATATGTATCCTGCTTTCTAGACCCCCCAAGTTGGGGTGACAAAATGTACTGTTGCTTTCTAGAGCCCCCAGGCCAGGGTGATTAAAATATACCATCCTAGTAGAGACGTGATGAGGTGGGACTCCTGAGGATGGTGGAAAAATGGAGTCCATTTATTCCAAGGACTTTCCCCTTTTTATACCCTCAAACCCTTAAGTAACAAAAACACTGGGCATGCGCTAAGTATATACTGCACACGTGGGACAACATGAACAACTTGCTGTTGTACATAGTTTGCCACCTGGTATTACTCTGCTTCAATCTCAACACAGGTTGTCACGGCCCCCTGACTTCTCAGGAAGGCCAAGAACCCTTAGGGGAGATGTGGAGCCCAACCAGACACTGTTAGCAGGTTCCTTCTGAGGGTCTTATACCTTACCCAGAGTTTCCCCACTGTCTGTGACCCTCTACAATGTTGGTTACCTACTAGTTCTTCCCAGATTGCTTTTTGGTTTTCCCAACGATTTTTGTCAGAGTGAGTTCTAACCACAATAGGTTGGATCTTGAATTTCTCAAACACTAAGTTACTGTGCTTGTTTACTTCTGTATATTGGGTACCTAATTTTGTGCACTGCTTGATGCACCTTATTTCTTAACCAAAACCAAATTGTTTTGGTGACTACTGTTTTGTAATATAGTCTGAGATCTGATACTACTAAGCTCCTTTTAGTCACACATCCCTCCCCCCACCCATTGTTTTCCTTGAGATTCTTGGTCTTCTGCTACTTCAGATGGACTTTGTTATTATTTTTTCCTTAAAGTAATTCTTTTGTAGTTTGATTGCTGTGGCACTGAATAAATAAATTAATTTAGGTAACATTGTAATTTTGATTATATTGGTTTAGCCTATCTATGATCAGTGAATATTACTCTATTGTTTTGATGTCCTTATTTGTAGAAAGTGTTTTGTACTTTAGTATTCATATAGTTCATATGAGTGTGTTTTGGCAAGTAGACTCCAAAGTATTTTGTAATTTTTATAGTCGTTTTAAATTGAGTTTCTCTTTCTATCTCTTCTTGCTGGATTCCTTGGTAATATAGAGAAATTCTTAATTTCTGTGGTTTTATCTTATATCCTGTAACTTTGCTGAGGTTGTTAATTGTTTTGATTAGTTTTTTAGTAGACTCTATAGGGTTCTCTAAGTAAACTATCATACTATTTGCAAAAGTGATGATTTTGTTACCACTGTGATGTAGAGGCAAAGAAGAATAATCCTATTATTTCCTCAATTGCTCTTCCTCTTCCTTATCTTATCATAATAATCACCATTTTTGACATAATAGCAATGGTAATAATGATGATAATGATAAGATAAAATATAAAATGTTCAAATAAACAGAACAATAAATAAAAGACTCAATTAGCCCAATCATATAAAAAGAACTTGAACGAGTCATAAATGACCTCCCAGTGGGGGGTTGAGGAGAGGAGACAGTACCAGATGGATTTACAATGGAAGTCCATCAAATATTTAAAGGATAATTAAGTTGAAAGTTACATAACTAAAAAAAATAGGAAGATAAGGGGTTCTACCAAATTATTTTAATGATAAAATTTGTTGTTGATACTTAAACCAAGGAGAATCAAAAGAGAGAAAGAAAATTATCATCCAATGACTCTAATGACTATAAATGCAAATTTTTTTATTAAAATATCAACAAACACACTACAGCAATATATCATGAAGATTAATATTAAGAGATTGGATTTTATACTCATCCATTTCATTTACATTTTCAGTTTTAATAATTTAATAATGGGAGGAAATGGTTTCTAATAATTTCCTTCATTTCTTCTTCCTTGGTTGTGAATTTACCTTTTTCATTTTTGATATTAATAAATTAGTTTTCTTTCTTTTTTCAAAAAGTCAAATTAGCTAATGATTTATTATACTGATTTCCCCCCAAAAGTCTTTTTCAAATTGTTTTAAATTATTTATTAAAATTATTTTTATTGTCAAGTTTTCTTCTTCTCTTCACTTCCTACTCCATCCATTGAGAAGGTAAGCAATATGATAGGTACTACATCTGTGAAGTCATGGGAAACTTATTTCCATATTATCTGTATTGCAATCAAAACAAGAAAGATTAAGAAAGTAAAAGAAAATAGACTTCAATCTGCACTCAGTTCATCACTTCTCTCATTGTAGGTGGATAGCATTTTTCTTTTTTTTATTATTATAGCTTTTTTATTTACAAGATATATGCATGGGTAATTTTTCAGCATTAACAGTTGCAAAACCTTTTGTTCCAGTTTTTCCCCTCTTTCTCCTCACCTCCTCCCCCAGATGGCAGGTAGACCAATACATGTTAAATATGTTAAAATATATGTTAAATACAATATATGTATACATGTCCATACAATTATTTTGCTGTACAAGAAGAACTGGACTTTGAAATAGTGTACAATTAACCTGTGAAGGAAATAAAAAATGCAGGTGGACAAAAATAGAGGGATTGGGAATTCTATGTAGCGGTGAATAGTCATCTCCCAGAGTTCTTTCCCTGGGTGTAGCTGGTTCAATTCATTACTGCTCTATTGGAACTGATTTGGTTCATCTCATTGTTGAAGAGGGCCACGTCCATCAGAATTGATCATCATATAGTCTTGTTGTTGAATTATATGATGATCTCCTGGTTGTGCTCACTTCACTCAGCATCACTTCATGTGAGTCTCTCCAGGCCTTTCTGAAATCATCCCACTGGTCATTTCTTAGAGAACAATAATATTCCATAATATTCATATACCACAATTTATTCAGCCATTCTCCAATTGATAGGCATCCACTCAGTTTCCAGTTTCTGGTCACTACAAAGAGGGCTGCCACAAACATTCTTGCACATACAGGTCCCTTTCCCTTTTTTAAGATCTCTTTGGGATATAAGCCCAATAGTAACACTGCTGGATCAAAGGGTATGCACAGTTTGATAGCTTTTGGAGCATAGTTCCAAATTGCTCTCCAGAATGGCTGGATGTATTCACAATTCCACTAACAATGTATCCCAGTTTTCCCACAGTAGATAGTATTTTTCACCATGAGTCCTTTGGAACTGTTGTGGCTCATTATATTGATCTGAGTAGCTAAGTCTTTCACAGTTGATCATTGTTACAATACAGTGTTGCTGTATACAATATTCTCCTGGTTCTGCTCACTTCATATTGTAGGAGTTCATATAAACCTTTCCAAGTTTTTCTGAGGCCATCCCCCTGGTCATTTTTTATAACACAGTATTGTTCTATCACTGATCATATAAAACAGCTTGTTCATCGTTCTTCAACTGATAGTCATACCCTCAATTTCTAATTCTTTGCCACTACAAAAAAGAGTTTCTATACATATTTTTGTAAAGGTGGATCCTTTTGATTTTTCTTTAATCAACCTGGGATAAAGACCTAATAGCTGATCGCTGGGTCAAATGGTATGCATAGTTTTATAATTTGAGCATCGTTCCAGACTGTTCTCCAGAATGGTTGGGCCTGTTTTACTTTTCTTTGAAAAAAAAAAATTTAGCTCTTATTTTTATTTTTTAATTTAATTTTTTTTGCTTTCAATTTTGTTTATTTCTTCTTTGATTTTAAGGATTTCCATTTCAGTGTTTTGTTGGGAATCTTGCCTTTTTTAGTTAGTTATATTCCTAAACCACTAATCTGCTCTTTTTCTCTCTTATTAATAATGGAAGTGTTTAAAGATATAAATTTTCTCCTAAGAATTATTTTGGCTGTATCACCAAAATATTGGTATCTCATTTTGTCATCTTTAATGAAGTTGCTATTTGTTCCTATGATATGCTCTTTGATTTGCTCTTTCTTTAGAATTAACTTATTTGGCTTTTTTAAAATTCAGTTTGAATCATTTTAGTGGCTCTTTATTGGATATGATTGTTATTGAATTGTAATTTATGTTTATATGTTTAATATTTCTGCTTTTTTTGCATTTGGTTGTGAGGTTTTTATGCTCTAAAACATGGTTAATTTTATGGAAGATAAAATTTGAGATGAGAATCCAAGGCTCTTAAGAGGTGAAAGTAAAGAGAGAAGAGTATTCAGGTATGGGGGACAGCTGGTACAAAGATATGAACAGTGAGTAGAGCTGGACTCAGTCTACAAGACTCGAGTTTAAACCCAACCGTAGGTATTTACAGCGTGACCTTGGACAAGACACTATTTCTTCAACTATAAAATAGAGATAATAATAGAGATGACAATAATAATGATATTTTTGTGAAGATCAAATGAGATTACCTTTTTAAAGCATCTGACAAATAGTAGACACCATTTTAATGCTAGCTGTTGTTGTTAAGATACATTGAGGGAGAAGAAAGGAAAGTAGGCCAGTATAGCTTGGGAAGGTAGAAAGTGGGCAGCATGTAAAGAGCTTCAAGTGCCAAACAGAACAGTTTTGATTTGATTCTGAAAGTAGTAAGCAGCCTAAAGAGAACCAGGCAGGCTTTGGGAGGATGATTTTGGCAGTTAATGGAGGATGGGATGAGGTAGAGAGAAAACTGGTGCTGGAAGACCAAATAAGGGGCTACTGCAATTGTCTAGGCTACAAGTGATGAGGGAGGTCTAAATCGAGTGGCTGTGTAATGAAAGAAGGATGACCAACTGTGAGAGATGTTGGGGAGAAAGAAATGATAAGACCTGGCAATCGATCGGATGTGAGGTGAGGGACAGTAAAGAATTCAGGATGACATGGACATTGTGAGCTTGAGTGACTGGTATTACCCTGGCTGATAATAAGATGGCTGAGAAGAGGGGAGGATTTGCAAGAAAAGATAAGATTCTATTTGTGACATATTGAGTTTTAGATACCGATCGGACACACAATCTGGATTATCTACTAAATAATGAAAAGATACATGGTGGGCAAAAGTGGACAGCAACACATTAAAATGAAAGAACTCTAACATAGGACTCAGGTAAAGGATGTCATCATATAGCTGGAAGAAAAGCTAGATTTCCCACCTCGCTGATCTGGGCTTTATAATGTCCAGAAACTCATCATTCTGCAAGATGACATCCAGATCTCCATACCCCTCGGACCCCTCTTCCCTCTGAGTGGAGACGATGGAAGGTGGACATCAGAAAGCTCCTCCCAGATCTTCCAACATTTAAGGTGGACATCCAGGGAATTCTTTTAATCATTTCCCACTGGGTTGCCTTCCTGGAATTCATTATGTTCTGAAACACATCATCTTATATGATGAAACCAACTCTGTAACTCAGACCTCCTCTGATCATGTCCCACCCTGGCTGTAGGACTTCATCATGCCCCTTATCTGGTCGTCATCACACATTAGATTGTAAACTCCTTGAAAACAGGGGTGGTTTTACACCTTTCTTTGTATCCCCAGCACTTACCGGGGGTACCCGGCATATAGAAGACACAAGAATAAATGCTTATTGACAGACAGTGGGGAGTCACACGGTACTCGGGAGGAATATAGATAACTATTGGCCCTCCATGAAGCTCAGTACCATATTTATATGATATCAAGAGAACTAGAAGGCCTCTAATAAGTTGGGTGGATTCCCTCTGGAGAATTTCTGTGTGGACACGGATGGTAATAGCACCGGATGAAGGGGCATGTGTATGCTGTGACTACTATCAATGGAGGGAGTGCTTAGGTCATTGAGGTAAGATCTACTGATCCACTGAGGGAAAATGCTATTAAAAAAACCCCAAAACTTCTGATCAAGAAAAGCAAACTCAATTCATAATGTAGTCATGGGCCTTACAGGAACACTTAGTTCTGCAGTGTTTTGGGATGTTTGCTACCATTTAAATGCATCCTTTTTATTTTTATTTTATTTTTAATTTTTTATTATAGCTTTTTATTTACAAAATATATGCACGGGTAAATTTTCAGCATTGACAATTGCAAAACCTTTTGTTCCAACTTTTCCCCTCTTTCCCCCCACCCTCTCCCCTAGATGGCAGATAGTCCAATACATGTTAAATATGTTAAAGTATTTGTTAAATACAACATATGTATATTTATACAGTTATCTTGCTGCTCAAGAAAGATGGGCAGCCTTTTTACAGTCCTGTTTCTTAGGTGTTTTAATTACCTGCTGTAAATTTTAAACCAGGCAAGGGGGTGGGAGGGGTTATGATAACTGTAGTAAAAGTGCGAAGGAAAATGACTAAGGCGTACATCTGGTCTGGGGCAAAACACTCAGGCTTCTGGAAATGGAGAAACTAAATGGAAGTTAAGTTAAATGGGCTGAGGGAGTATCCAGAGGCTGGAAACAAAGAGAATCAAAGGTCCAGATTTATCTTGGTGCGGCCCATGAATCACAAAGAGCTCTGAGAAGATCAAGAACCATAAGGGGACACAACTAGGCTGGGGCTTCATTGTTAACTGAAGGTATCACGGAGGCTTGCTTTCCACTGTGTTCAGATCTAAAAGGCCAGTTCTATTTCCTCTAGGACTAAAATTTAGTATGGTAGATTCCTGCTGGAGTAGAATTGCAGGCTTCTGAAAGCCAAGTGTTCCTTTCCTGTGTCAGCGTGGTTCTGGGGTCCCCCAAGTACCATCCATGACAGATGGGCAAATGAGTCTAGATATACACGATCCTAAAAGTCTGTTGAATTACACAATGTATGTAGCTGAGTAGATCAGGAGAGAGGGAGGAAAAAGCCTTTCTTTTTTTTGTATATTTCATTTTTGGGGTATTTTTTATTTACAAAACTTACACATGGGTAATTTTTCAACACTGATCCTTGCAAAACCTTCTGTTCCAACTTTTCCCCTCCTTCCCCCACCCCCTTCCCTAGATGGCAGGTAGTCCAATACATGGTAAACAGGTAAAAATTAAATACACTATATGTATAAATAGTTATACAGTTAGCTTGATGCACAAGAAAAATCGGATCAAGAAGGGAAAAAATGAGAAAGAAAAGCAAATGCAAGCAAACAACAACAGAAAGAGTGAAAACACTATGTTGTGGTGGAAGCAGCCTTTCTAACTTATATCCTGACAAGGTCACAAATGATTTCAGAGAGTATAAGAGGGTGGCAAATAGTGCTCTAGCAGCAATGCTAATGAGAAATAAAAGAACTTAATGGTCAGAAGAAGGAAGGAGGAAAAAGAGAGGATCTGGATTTTCCACAAATCGATGGGATAGCTCTTGAGGAAGCTAGAGTTAACGGTATAAACAAGGCATTTCATCTATAATAGCAACCCAAGGGGCTGTGTTGAGTTATACGGTGAAAAAATGAAGAAAATTAACCTACTTTGGGAGAAAATGTAGCATCCAGGGCTAGTTAATATTATATATCCTCTCTTCGTATGCTAAGGCCTTGCCGTGACAAGTGAGAAATTGGGTATAGGGTTGTCTACCTTGAAGGGTAAGTATTACTATAAAGACCAGAAGGGCCTCTTTATAACACTGTTTCACCTCTAATAGAAGCCTAGAGGATAGCATTAGAGTGAAAGACCAGTCTTAGGATTTTTACTGAAGCGTGCCCAAGCCCATTTGAACAAATTAAGAAATCTGTCTTGGGCATCCATGATAATGGTCTAGATATCTTCCATAAAAATCTAATAGTTATGGGAAAAGCCCCAAATCTTATCTGTGGGAATTGTCAGCTGCTGATGTTCTTTTAACTTGAAAAGTTTTAAAATCCAATCTAACAGAGGGCAATGTGGTGACTATTAAATAAGGAAGAAAGTCATAGGAGACTGAGACCAGAAAGAAAAAACTATAAACTTTTTCATTCCTCCTTTCAATTTAACTCAGGCTCCAAGAGTCTAATAACTACCATGGTGTGCTACAAAGGGAGTTCAGAATGTATTTTAGATATTTTAATTCAAAATCTTAGATATTGTGTAATTTACTGTACTTCATTCATTCAATGCCACAAGAATATGTGATTTCATTGCATTGATGCAAATCATAGCCCCTGTACAGCTCAGTTGGTCTTCAATACTTGTTGTGACCCCAAATCCCATCATCTTATGGCCAAAGTGTTGATGAGCCTTTCTGAACGTAATTAGGCCTGTTTTCTGGTAACAGGCATCTGCTCTATCACAGGGCCTGTACTTGAAGCCTTTCCAGACCTTGTATTCTGGATGCCCTTGTGATAGCATAGCCTTCAAGAAGTTAGGGCTACTATTTCCACACCACACAGAGGCACTGAAAGATCAAATTTATAGGTTTCCAGAAGTATAACAATTGGGGTGAAGTCAGTGATCATTTCTTTCAAGCCCAGACAAAAGGAATTCCCACTGTGACCTAAAAGACAAGTGGTCTTCCATCCTCTGCTTGAAGACTTTCAGAGAGGGAAAGTCTACCACTTTCTGAGACAGCTCATCCTACTTGTAGACAACTCTTGTTTTTTTGGCTCCCGGTTTTGCCATTTGGGGCCCAACAAGACGAGAACAATCTCTTCTGCAGGTGACAAACCTTCAAGAAAGTCATCAAGAAAGCAAGCTATCATTTTCGCTCTTTTTGTTGCTGTTTGCCTACATTTTATGTTGTTTCTATCATTTGTTTTACTAGTTTGATTTCATTTTTCTTCTGCAGCATAATAATTGTAAAAATATGTATGCCTATATAATGGATTTAACATATATTTCTACCATGTTTAATATAAAAAAAAAGAAAGAAAGCTATCAAGTCCTCCCTTGAGTCTTCTCCAGAGTAAACCTGTCCAGTATCTTTGCCAAGTTCACATATGTCTTAAATCCAAGGCAATTCACCACCCTGGATTCCTTCCTCTGGACAATCTCCATCTTATCAATGTCCCTTTTAAACTGAGATACTAGGACTAAACACATATTGGAGGAGGATGATTTATTATGTAAGGTTTTCCAAATCCCAACAAGGTGTATGGATACACTACACGTCTTACCAATATACCCCTTCAGGCAATGTGCTATAGTGAATCTTCAAGCTGACCTTCATGCCAGGGAAACCACAGTTTCTGACACTTTAAGACTATGTGACCTCGGGCAAATCACTTAACCTCTGAATGGTCTAGGCCAAAGCTTTTTAAACTGTGGTTCAGTTTTATGAAAACTGAGAGGGAAGAGTAGGCAGGTGAGAGTAGTCATCAGAGTACAATGCGGCAGAGAGATGAAGGAGAGTTTTGCTAAAAAGTGAAGAGAGTAACAATGATTGCTTGAAGAGATGGTAAAAAAAACCAAGTGTTTTTAATGTATTTATTTATTTTTTAAAGCTTATATACAAAAATAGAAAAAAAAATTGTCACGTGAACAGCAGAAGAGATGTGAGGATGGTTTTTTAAAGGATGAGGAGCCATGGGCATATTTGTAGGCATCAGAGAAGGAAGCAGTAAATAGGAAGAACATGAAGATTAGTGATGAGGGAGGGTCATTTGGGGGACCATCTGTCAGAAGAGACAGGAGGGAATGGGAGTAAAAAAGACTATCTCTTCATCAGAGACTAAAGTAAAGGAAGAAAGAATAAGAAATGATATCAAAGAGTTTTGAGAGGTACGGAAGGGTAGAGCAGGAGCTCAAGATAAATGGCCCCTACTTTGTCAATAAAGTATGAAATGAGCTATTCTGTGGAGGGGGTAAAAGAGGGGGGAGATGTGGGAGGCTTGAGGAAAGAAGAGAATTGGAATGGTAGCTGTGGGGTGTAGGAGAGAGCATCAATTAGGGAGGAGGAAAAGAGGAGGATGCCTTTCTCCAAAGAGGGCCCACTTGAGGTTCTAGAATATAATATGAAATAAAACGAGTCACTTAATCTCTCTGGACCTTGGTTTCTTCATTTGTAAAATGAAGGGGTCAGACTCAATGACCTCGAAATTCCACCCCCCCCCAGCCTTGTTCTCACCCTCGTTAGGATGTAATAAGCTTCTCATGAGCAGAGACCATTTAATTCTTTCTTTGTATATTCAGCATGTAGCACAATTCCCGGCTCATAGTAGGCACTTAATCAAGGTTTCCTTATTTCCATCATTTTAAAAGGCATAAATATAAAGAGACCTTTATGATTTCTTTTAAAAGTGGCATATTCAAAACTGGAAAACATAATGGTTTTGATAGACAAGACGGCTTTGTAGGAAATCACTTTTAAAGGTCACCTCCTAAATCTAAAAATTATTATTCTGTCCAAATTTGAGCAGTCTTAGATTGTCTGTGTTCCCAAATAAATGATCATTTATTCTTGCCATGATCGTAACCTTTTCGATACATAGTGTAGTTGGATAGAACATCATCTTCCATTGAGTGAAGGCTGATTTTCTAGATAGAATCTGATTTCTACATGTGGAGCTGCAAATTCCAGAAATCAAGCAAAAAGGAAAGCTCACTTGTGACTGGCTATTTTACAATTGTGAAGCAATACTCCGCACAATGATACTTCCTTATTTCCCAGTTAATTGTCTGCTATAATGACACTGTGTTGGTGAAAGCTGTAGGGTTATTTTTATAGCACATTATTTTCAAAACACTCTTTAATGCCATGTTCCATCACGTTTTTCCAATAAATGGTTCTGTACATATGAGCATGAGGCAGAGCCAAGCTAAATAAGTCATAGAAACCAGAACGTCGTTGAGACAACACAGGCAAGGTCACGAGACTTCTGCCTCTGACATGACCTTGGGAGTGGGACCGCAAGTGCCTCCGATAGTCAGTGCACACCCCTGCATTCTTAATTCAAATTACCTGCCTTGTAGTAGGGATATACCGGAACCAGCTTGAACCAACTCTACCCATAGTTAAATTTTCAAAGTAAGCATTTACACCTGGGAAATGACAAATGCTACAAGTCATTGCTTGAATTATTGTTCTGCAGATTATCGAGACTACCCAAAAAGACAGAGTACATGCATAATGCAAATAAAACTTAAAATGTCTTGCGTATTTTTTTCAGTGAGCTGGTTGTTAAATGTTAAATGTTAAATAAAAAAAATTCATTCTTATGACAGTTGAGCACCCAACAAATACAGTCCTATTTGTTAAACACAGTTGGGGGTGGGGGTGGGGGATAGTTACATGGGACAGTAGATAGAGCACCAACCCTACAGTTAAGAAAACCTGAATTCAAATCCAGTTTCAGATTCTCACTAGCTCTGTGACTCTGGGCAATTCACTTAACAGGAAAAAACATATATGGAGAGAAAGCCATATTCTCATAGGAATATAACAAAGGACTCTAGCCTTTAAGAACTTTAAAAAATATTTTAAAAATTATATTGGCACTTTGCAACAAACATCCAATCAAATTTCCCTATGACATACAATTCTTTTATTGGCTTTTAACAGAAAGAAGGGTTCTGTTCTTTAATAGTATGGTAGTAACACTGATCAAAGTTTTCTTGCCTCCCCAAATTGACTCGATGTTGCTGTCATTTTGCATAGGAGGTCGTATTGCCTAGTGGATAGAGAGCTGCCACCCCATGCGATACCTATGGTTATAAGTTGGAAGAAAGATGTTGATTTACATCGGCAGGGGGGATTGCTTAAGGATGGGAAGTACCCTATGTCAGTAAAATTAGAGGTCTAATCTAAAAAAAATAATGATACCTGACTCACAGGATTTTTGCAAGGATTAAAGGAGATGGTTATAAACATTAATGTGCCCTTCACATTTCAGTTATTTTTATTTTTCATATTATTCTCTTAGGGACGCAGCTTGCTTACATGAATTTTTAGATTTTATTGGTGCCAACAAATATAGGCAGCTGGATGGTATGTTGGATAGCTCCCTGGATTGGTGGTCAGGAAGACCTGAGAAGTGCTAGCAGGGTGCCTCTGGGCAAGTCATTTAACCTCTCTAAACCTCAGTTTCCTAATCTGTAAAATATGAATAATAGTCCCAACCTTCCAAGACTGCTGTGAGGATCCGGTGAGATAACATCTGGAAAGTGCTTTGCTCCCTTCAAAGCATGAAAGCTAATGATTAGTAAGCCTTTTGTCACAGTCTGGAAAGGTAGACTGGGGTCAGATTGTCCTACAACACTGCTAGTTCTTACATGGTTTTTATAAATCCTATAAGCCACTTACAGAAATAAGTTTTATTGTTGCCTTTTGCTTTTATACTGCAGCTATTTCCTTTCAAACTTCTCTCTTATAGCAAAGAAAACCATTTAGGTTGGGGGAAAAAAGCTACCTGCATCTGACAACATGTACTTAATTCCAGCGGCATGAGCCTCTAGCTTCTCTCCTGAGAGGATGGGTGCATTTCATCAGCAGGTCTCTGGGACCATAATGACCAAAGTCTGATTACTTTTTGAAAATTCTCATAAATATTGGCAGGATGTGTCTATGCTAAATCTAAGTAAGAAAATATCTGACAGGGCTTCTCGGGTCTAAAACTTTTCTTTTCAGTTCACGGTTGTATTTCCTCTGCCAGAAGTGTTTTTTTCAGCAATTATATTACTCTAAGCTTTTTGTTGTTCCAAAGAGCTTACACAGAGCTTTGGTGGCGGCAGCTATGCTTCCACTCCAGGGAAATGTTGTGATAATTGAATGTACAAATAAAGTTACCAGGGCTGTTTCTCCACCATCTACCGTTGGTGGCCATTTGGTAGCCGTGTTGTGGTTGACTTGATCACAGTAACCTATTTCTCAAGAATTTTCTTTCTCTGGAATAAAAGTAGTAGATTTCAAGTCAGAGGACTTTGATTTGAATTCTTTTCTGCCCACTATTTGTATCAGTTTGAGCAAGTTATATTCCTTTTCTGGGCTTCAGTTTCTTCATATCCCTGAGAGAATTTGATTAGATGATCTCTGAAATCCTTTTCAACTCTAACCCCCATTAAAAACCCCCAAAACTTTGAATCCTATGAAATCTCCAAATTCTTTCTGATTATAAATGCTTTCATCTTGAAGGTGTACCTCAATCCCACCTTTGTATGACTCCTCTTCCCATAATGTACATAGCATAGTGCACTGCACAGAAAGTGCGTTCTGCAACATTCATAAACTATTTGGCTTCTTCTAATTCTTTAATTATTAACATCCAAATAGAAATCTAGATGACTTAAGGCTAAAGTCATCAAATTCGGATTAAATCTCAATGATCATTATACCAAATAATTTCCTTTAAACTATATGTAGATAATGGATTTCTATTGAGCAAGTTAAAAGAGGTTGTCAGAAGTAGCATATACTGGCACACTATTAAAAATGTCTTTGTAATTCATTTTTGGAATTCTGTGAGTTCTAAAATGAAAAAAACAACTCAGGCTATATATTGAATTGATAGAACCATCAAAATGATGTTAGTTTTTTAAGTTTCAAAGCTTACACTTTATTTTATTTGAAATGTTTCAATCCAAGTTGACAAGAATGCCTTGTTTACATATGAAATGACCTTTGAGGATCTTTCCAACTTCCAATTAAAGCTTTAAGAAGCCCCATGACCTCATCTAATGGTGCAAAGGCAAGAAGGCAGTAGAGAAGCACTCAGCTAAGCTTTCCTAACATGCCCCTCCAAACAACTTTAAAACGATGCCTCAAATTAAATTCTGGAACTGCAGAGACAACAAAAGGTTGGGGTCAAATAATTTTACAGTCCAAGACAACTTAGGGGTTCAGCAGGGAAGGTCAGTCTCATGTGATGTAGTTGGCAGCACAGTACAGGCTCTGCTCTAGAAGCCAAAAACATGCCTTAGAAATAGCTGCAACAGCAGCCACAGAAGCTTCCAGGGCTCTCGGGCCACAGATGGTAAGGAGGTCAGACAACTGATGCTGAGCTTGGGACCCTGTTGCATTGCCACAGTCCCTGCTTGCAGCCCCGGGGAGAAGAGGAGTGGCAACAGGGGAGCAGGGGCCCTGGTCATAATTTCAGTGTGGAAATGAGTGCTTGTGGTTGCTCACAAGGAAACAGAACCTTACTCCAAGTTCCAAGATAGAAAAGAACATAGTGAAGCTGCAGGAGCTATGAGCATACCTAGTCACGGTTCCAGGGCCAAGAGAAGCATGCTAGCCGCTACAGGGGAACAAGGTCTTTTCCTGAGTAAAGATCAGCGCCCAGGGCAAAAAGGCAGTAATCATACCTTTCCTTGGATCATACCAGCTTGGAAGCATTGAAAAACTACAGACCCCCCAGGTTTGAAAACAACAAGAGAAACCTAAAACCTAGAATAGTGCTCCTTCTGCTCTGGAAGCAGATCTCAACTTTAATATAAAGTTCAAATACACAAAATAAGCTAGAAAATGAGCAAACAAGGACAAGAACCCGATCATTAAAAGTTAACTATAGTGACAAGATCAAGACACAATTTCAAAAAAAGGCAGTGATTTCAAAATAGTTACAAGCAAAGCCTCAAAGAAAAATATGAAGGCCCAAGGCCATCAAGAGTCTCGGGAAGAGTTCACAAAGGATTTTCAAAATCAAATAAGAGAGGCAGAGGAAAAACTGGAAAAAGAAATGAGAGTGATGCAAGAAAATTTTGAAAAGAGTTAGTAGCTTGGTACAAGGAACACACACACACACACACACACACACACACACACACAAATACTGAAGAAACCAAAATCTTAAAAAAAAAAAAAAAAAGAATTGGTCAAATGGTTAACAAAAAAGGGCACAAAAATCCCCTGAAGAGAAGAACTCCTTCAAAAAAAACAGAATTGTCCAAAGGGGAAACAACTTTTACAGTAAATGTCTCTGATAAAGGCCTGATTTCTCAAATGTATAGAGAACTGAGTCAAATGTATAAGAACACAAGTCATGCCCCAACTGATAGATGGTCAGCAGACATAAACAAGCAGTTTTCAGCTGAAGAAACCAAAGCTGTCTATTGTCATTTGAAAAATGTTTTCAATCACCACTAATTAAAGAAATGCAAATTAAAACAACTCTGAGGTGCCCCCTTAGACACATCAGATTGGCGGGGATGACAGCAAAGGAAAATGCCAAATGCTGAAATGGATGTGGAAAAATTAGGACACTAAGTTAGTGAAGTTGTGAATTGGTCCAACCATTCTGGAGAGAAATTTGGAACTATGCCCAAAGGGCTATGAAGTTGTGCATCATGCCCTTTGACTCAGCAATACCACCATGAAGTCCTCTGTAGGAAAGCTCTGACCAGGACAGAGTGCAGTAGATGTATCAGCTACCTAGTCCTCCATCAAGCCCATGTGTATTCCACCAGGTAACAATGCTAGGTTTTTAAGTTCAGGACTCTCCTCACCTCTCCCCTGCTCTAATGCAGCAGCCTCTGTATTGTTCTCCCTGCAACTGGGGTCCTCCCACTTGGATCCACTTATCCTCCTCAACACTGCCAGATTGACATTCCCAAAGTACAAATGTACCATTTTACCTGCTCAAGAAATTTGAGTGAATGTAAATTGCCCTTAGGCACTGTTTGGCATTTAGCTCCCATTTACCTTTCCAAACTAGTTACATGTTATTCTCCATTATGTCTTCTATACTCTAGTCAAACTGGCTTATTTGCTATTCTCCTTATAAAACATTTCATCTCCTGCCTCAGTGTGTTTGCTTAGACTGTTCCTAATGCCTGAAGTGCTTTCCCTTCTCACTTCCAGCTCTTGTAACCCCTATTGTTATTATTGTTCCTTTTCTGACTGATCATAAATTGTCTCTTTTAATAATTGTGTCCTTATGTGACCTCCTAGGCCTTGGTTATTGAGTCATTTCTGACTCCTCGGGACCCCATTTGGGGTTTCCTTGGCAGAGATATAGGAGGGGTTTGCCATCTCCTTCTCCAGCTCATGTTACAGATGAGGAAACTGAGGGAAACTGTGAAGTGATTTCTTCACACAACTAATAGACACAATTAATAAATGTCTGAGGCTGGATTTGAGCTTAGGAAGATGAGTCTTCCTGATTTTAGGCCCAATGTTCTATCTGGCTTCCCCTTGCAACCTCTAACTCCCTTTAAAGTTCAGTTCAGTTACTTTTCCCTGATTCCTACATTTTAGCGGCCCCCAACACTGCAAATTTATTTCATATATATGTATGTATTGATATTTCACATTTAATAATCTGTACATGGAGCATCCTTTGAGTAGAGTGTGAGCTCACTGAATGCAAGGACAATTTCACTTTCACACTGTTTTAATTTCTTTTCTTTCTATTTTTTATAGCGGGACTCTGCTGCTCATGCCCACATCACCTAAGATAGAGACTCTCATGTGGGAAATGGTAAAAAAAAAAAAAAATCTGCTTCTAGGAGACAACATCCCGCACTCCCCTACCACGTGAGAAGAGAAGCCTCTCTTCATTGGCTGTGGAGCTGGAACTGGCTGTGTCTTTCCAAGTAGGAGACTAGGATATGTTCTCTCTTTCTCTTTCTCTGGCAGTATCTGGGAAGACCAAGATCCTGGTAACCCACAGTATGAGTGCCCTGAATTCAGGGCCCTGTGGCCCTGAGAATCAGACTTGGGGTTTTGGTCTGTTTCTTTGGTGCTTTTCCGTTTGAGGTGCAGATAGCGGAGCACAGAGGCAGGTAAATTAGAGTCCTGGGCCTAGAGCTCAGAAAATTTGAGTTCAAATCCATCCAAAGAAAATTAATAACCTGGGCGAGTCACTTCAACTGCAAAATGGGGTTAATAATTGCACCTACCTCCCAGGATTGTTGTGAGGACTAAATGATGGAAGATTTGTAAAGTGCTTCACACATGGTAGACACTTAATAAATGCTGATTTCCTTCATATGTGGGCCCAGGAGTGTTAGCTATGATATCCTGCAGTCAGTAAAAATTCAGGTACTCAAATTTATGCTAAAAGCATTTACTCTAAAATAAGACATATTGAACAGCAGGATAAAAAAGAAAAAAAAGCTTAAATCAGCAAAGGAGTAAGTCCAATTTCATGCTGAAGAGGCCCAAATACCACTAATTAAAAACAAAATGTGCATTTCTTATAATTGTTCATCCTACTGTTTAAACATTTTTAAACATAAATTATGACAGGCAAATATTGTCACACATGCTGTTCTAGGAATGGTTTCTGACACTTCTATTTGCTCCTTTTGTGGACCAATGATCTCTCAGTTTTGTGATTACCCTTCTGACTCTGATCTACTTACTCTTTCTGTGTCTTGAGACAAGGTCCAATGAGAGAAAGCAGAGTACAATGTAAGGTCACGTCACTCCCATAAAAGCAACTCAAAAACATTGTCTCACTTCCATCACTAATAGATTTATTACCATCATTTTCCTTAAATTACCTGTGTAAGAACAAAGAAATCTTTTTCTCTGGAAACAATATCTTAAAAATTAAAAAAATTCAACCTGGCAAATTTCTTTTGTCAAGCAGAAGTTGGTGTGTATGTATTTTTGTATATTGGAATTGTCTTGATAAGACTCCTTGAGAAAAACACTGGTTAAATAATGGAAACCCATGGATCCTGGGGATAATGTGGTATCCAAGGACTCCTCAGGGAGCTAACTGTTGGTTTTACTTCTTTCAGAGCTTTAAATGAAATCACTGTCATTGCATGAGGGCAATGAGTTAATTATCCCCTCATATCACAGAGAACAAACCACACAAATGTAGCTCTTCTTTTGCCTCTTTCCCTGGGTACAGAGGGAAAAGGCTATCACGTTATGCCTTTTTAGCTAGCTAAATTTTAAGCAGAGAGAGAATCAGATACAGGAAAAAAAATTTTCTGAATATTTTCAGAGGGAAAACTGGCTGGTGGCAATTCGCTCATAAAATTGACATATGTGCCTTTAATGGTTCTTTTTCCCTTATTTTTTCTCTGTTTTTTTCTCCTTAACATTTCATAAATGTCATAATACACATTAAGCACGATGATGCTTCCCTTGTATTTCTGGAATCATTATCCTGTATATTACAGTGTACTTTCAAACAGTTGAAATACTGACATTGATTGAGAAAGTTATTCATAATAGATGTCTATTGTGGATTTAATTACCTTGAGGTTAAATGGAGAAGCACCATAAACCATGTGTTCCACTGTGGTTAAATTATTGAAAAACAAACCAAATAATAAATAAGATCTTAAAAGTGATTTGAAAGGAACATGATTTCCATGGGAAACTATTCATTTTAAAATACGATATTGTGTATATACCTATTACATATAAATATATGGCACAAAGAAGAGACGAATTCCTTGTCCTTTCTATTTAAATGTCATCGTTATCATTATCAAATATTCAATACCTGTAAATATCTACTTTAATTAATCTCATTCTAGCTATTCCATGACCTTGGCACATATCTGGATGCCTTACTCAAGAGCCCAGTGTGTGTATAGTTATTTTGCTTTGCTGACAAACTGGCCCCTTCAGGTTGCTAAATCAATTTTTCCAAAGCTCTTTTTGTCTTCCATAACACTCCATTATGATAATTAGTTCATTTTAAGCCTAGGGGAAATATGGATTCCGCCCACCCACCCAAAGTCCCAGTGATATGGAGCTTTCTGGAGTTCATAGGAAAAAGAAAGGTGGAAGTAAAATCCCAATTGTTCCAAGCCCCCAGTTAGGAAAATTCCTACCATTTAGGAAGAGGTTTGGTTGACTGACTTAATTTACATTTATATGAATCTGTAGCTACCTCCTTGCCTCTTTGTGGTAGAGGCAAAACTCAGGCTACTGGAAACATTTCAGTAAAAAACAGCAGGGTATATTACAATGTCTGGAGGCAAAGAGATTGAAGAGGCCTTCCATTCCCATGGGACTCTAAGCTTCATCTGCTTACATTTTATGGGTGAGCTCATCTCATTCACATTCACATTCAAGATTACTGTGTATTTCCCTCTATCCTATTTTCTTCTGTCTCTTCTTCTCTTTCTCTTTTTAGCTTGTCCCACTTCAAAAGTCTACTTTGCATCTAACTACTACCTCTCTTAATCTGCCTTCCCTTTTATCATTCCCTCTTTTATCTCCTTCTCTTTCTATTTCCCTATTGGGTAAGTTAGACTTTTACGTCCACCTGAGTGTGGATATATGTTCTTCCCTCTTTGAACAAATTCTGATGAGTGAGGTTTAAATATGGACTGCCACCCTCCCATTTCCCCCTCCACTATAAAAGTTCTTCCTTGTGCACCTCTTTTATGTGAGCAAAATTTCCCCATTATATGTCTCCTCTCTCTCTTTTCCCAGTGCATCTCTCTTTCTCTTCCCTTCATTTTTTTAAGCTCATTCCAACATAGTCAACTCACACCTATGCCTTCTGTTTACGTCAACTTCTTTTAGCTGCCCTAATGATGCTAAAATTCTAAAGTTACACGTATCATCTTCCCATAAAGGAATGTCAATTATTTCACTTTATTTTTAGTTTTCATTCTTTTGATTTGTTTTATTGGTTTTTGATTTCTTATAGTCATCAGTTTCCACTTGTCCAATTCTAATTTTTAAAGAATTGTTTTATTTCAGTAGATTTTGTACCTCTTTTTTCTCCCTATTTGACCAGTTTTGCTTTTTAAGGACTTCTTTTCATCAGTGAAATTTTGTAACTCTTTTGTCATTTGGCCAATTCTGCTTTTTAAGGTATTATGTTCTTTGATATTTTTGCACCTCTTTTATCAGTCAGTTAATTGTCTTTTCATAATTTTCTTGCATCACTCTCATTTCTTGCCCAATTTTCCTCTACCACTCATCTTTGTCTTTATCTCTTCCAGGAATTTTACTGGGCTTAGGTCCAATGAACATTTTTCTTTGAGTTTTGATTTTAGCTATTTTCACATCATTGTCTTCTTCTGAGTTTTTGTCTTGGTCTTCCCTGCCAACATAATAGCTCTTTATACTCAAGTCCTTTTCTTGTTGTTGTTTTCTCATTGTTGTAGCCTATTTCTCGACTCTGAACTTTATATTAAAGTTGGGCTCTGTTCACCTGGGGGTGAGGAGGCCCTCAAACTTCAGACTTGTTACTGTTAAAAAGTTTTCAGAGCTAGTTCTGAGGATCTGCAAATTTTGGGTGCTTCCCAGGTGGGGTGATCCTGGGAGAGATATGGCCACTGCTCTCCTGATCTATCCCCTGTTCAGGAAGGACCCCTGTAGCTGCAAGCACTAACACTCGCTTTGCCTTAGACCAATGTCTGTAGCCTCTGTTCCCTTGTGACTGATTCTCAGTGTTCCTTTCTGTCCTGGAACTGCAACCCAAAACAGTGTGTAGGCAATAAAGTGCCCATCAGTGCTATCTGCACCCAGTGTTAGCCAAGAGTCTCCTGTAATCTCGTTTGGACAAGCTGTCTCTGGGCTGAGAACTTTCAAAGCTACTGTTGCTGTTGTTACATGAGCTCTGAAAAGAGAGGCCTCTATTTCATCGTCAGAGACTTCTCCTGCAGACATCTTAAGTTTTCTTAGATTGGGAAAATGACTCATTCTGACCTTTTGTTGACTGTACTACTTCAAAATTTGATTTGAGATATTATTTAAGAAGTTGTTTAGAGGGAAATTTAAGAGGGTTTTGCTGAGTGACTGTCCCTAATCCATCATTTTGGCTCGGCCCCCAGCTCAGTTCTTGATATCTCCATTCTTTGTTTTCTATTGCCAGACTCTGGAAATCTCTCTCCAGTTGTGAACTAATTTCTGTTTATATGCCAACTCTTCAGGGCAGGGCCAAATCGCTCTTTCATTCAGACCATACTTCTTGTTGTACCCAATTGAAATGTTTTCAATTCAGAGTATCCAGAAACTTATTGACACTTACTTCTGATTCAGGAAAGAAGTATTTTTCCCTAATGAAGGCCATGAGAAGGGAAAATTTTAGGTTAAAAAACAACAGAGACAAATACTGCCTACCCTGCCATTTAGCCCTGGTCTCCAGCTTTATAAAGACAAATAACACAGATGGGAAAGAAATACTTTGGCCCAAATGTTGGCAAACATGTCCCTTCTGTAGATCCATTAGAGGGGAAAAGTGCTAATATAATGCCACTTTGAAACAAAAGTTCACTCTCATTCAGAGTGAAAAGTTCATATCAGGGTAGTTAAAAGAGTTCACATGGAGAGCTAGGTGGTACCACAGTAGATAGAATGCCCAGTCTGGTGTTAGAAAGACCCGCGTTCAAATCTAGACTCAGATATCTACTAGCTGTGTGACATTTGGCAAGACATGTAACCACTGTATGATTCAGTTTTATCCTTTCTAAAACGGGAATAATAGTAGTGCCTACTTCTCAGGGTTTTTGTGAGGATCAAATGATATGACATTTGTGAAGCCCTTAGCATAGTGCCTGGTATATGGTAAGAACTTAATAAATGCTTGTTTCCTTCCCCCTTCATCATTGAATGCTAGTTTTGTCTGGCTCTTCATCATTGAAGAAGATGTGGAATTGGTTTTGACCTTGACATCTCACATGAGGCTGCATTGAAAAGCAAAGTGTACAGGAACAGTGAGATGATTCCTAGGGTATCGTGTTTAGCTCTGACCCCCATATTCTAGGAAGGCCATTGGTAAACTAGAGAACATCCAAAAAAGAGAAAGCAAGATGATGAAGGACTTTGTGTTCATGTCAAACAAGGACTGGTAAAAAAACCTAGAGATGCATAGCCTGCAAATATCTGAAGGCCTGTCAGGTAGAAAACCAAAGAGACTTATTTTGCTTGGCCCCAGAGGGCAGAACAAGAAGTAGGAGAAGGAAATCACAGAGAAGCAAATTTATTCTTGATTTTAGGAAACATCTTCTACTAGTCTCCTATTCATGGAGCATATGTCAATTCATTTGTCCATAACTTTGGGTCAAAGTAATTGTCACTGAACTCTCCTGCATGCATGACAGCACAATCAGAGGAAATTCAGACTTCTGGGTGATGTTGTCATAAAGAAAAACCATCCTAATCAATTAACTCCAAGTTATGGTGAGAACAGGTTTTGGAACTGTTCAGCTGCTGTATATCTAAAAACAGACTGTAACATTTTGAGTATTTGGGGGAAAAGCAAAGCTTTTTGCAAATGTAATAAAATCACATATCTGTTTATTGGAAAAAAAGGTTTTGTTTTTCCCATCTGACTTCTAAAATAGTTCATGCTTTTGCTCTATCTTCATTAGCTGAACTGGTACAGCTTCTGATGATAATTTATTAAGATAAGTCACTCATACTTTCCTTGTGGATAAAAATGTAGAGAAGTAGTTTGAAAGACAGCACAGTTCAGTAGATTAAGAACTTAGGTGAATCTCGAGACCCAAAGAATAGTGAGAGAAGCCTTCCCCTGTAACCAGCAACCACAGGCAAACAAAATGAATCAACTCCTTGGCCATGTTTGTAAATGTGTGTTTCTTTGTGCGGCTCCAGTCTACCACTTTTCTCCCAAGAGATGGGAAACATGGTTCATCATTAGTCTTCAGGCATCACAATGAGACAGTGTATTGATCAGAGCTCTGAAGTGTTTCACAGCTATTTTCCTTTACAATGTCGTAGTCGTTGTATAAATCGTTCTCCTTATTCTGTTCACTGCTATTGGTAACTTGGATTTCTTTCTTTGAAAACTGCCTGTTCATATCTTTTGACCATTTATCTACCGAGAATGGCTCTTGTTCATCTGAATCTGAATGAGCTTCTTACACATCTTGAATATGAGACTTTTATCAGAGAAATTTGCTGCCAAGACCACTTCCCTAGTTCCATCTTTCCCTCCTAATTTTAACTACATTAGATTGGTTTGTGAAGTTCCCTTAAAATATCAGTATTCCCCCATTAACACCTTGTGAAGGAGGAATTACAAAGGAGAACAGGGTGTCACCCAAAAAATCTAAGAGCCAAAAAGAAGATGGTCATGTGTGAAGAGCAAGGATCAACTGATGGACACCCCTTGCAATCCATTGGTGTATAGGTAACATCAAGAAAGAATCAGGAAGGCATTCCGGCATGCTAGATGGATCTTCCCTGGTGAATGACTTGGAGGGCATCAATAAGAGTCCTACAGGAGGGGTGGGTATGGATAACTCGTGGTCTGCGTCATCGGAAGAAACGTCCACATTCATGCGGTCCCAGAGCTGTTGAATATTTGAGCCTAAGTGGTTTCCACATAAATAACTACTCAAGCATCACAAACAGATTCAGAGCTGTCAAGTCTACCCTCCTCGTTTAACAGATAAGGAAAGTCAGACTGAGAGAAGCCAAGAGAATTTTACAGAGCCCTGGAGCAAAAGAGTGTCTTTGGCAGAAATTAGAGTCAATTCTGCTGGCCAAGTCCTTTGCTCTATATTCCTGAGCCACCTAGCTGTCTCCTTACAGTATGTCTGCTCTAGGTGTTTTTTTTTTTTTTTTTTTTTTTTTTTTAACCCACAGGACTTTTTTGCACAATGAAAGAGCATGTTGAATCAGAAATCAATGCTATTGGCATTAAACTTCATTTGTATTGATTTTTATGAAGCAAGCACAGAAATTCCAATAAAAAGGGAGTATGAAAAACCATCCTCATGGACTGTGCTATAGTAATTTTTGCTATTTGAGTCTCCCTGCTGAAGTGAGTCAAGAAAGGCATGTCCCTGGAGGGGAGGGACAAGATTATTTCCCAAGCCTTGATATCACTGAAACAGGTTTGTTCACACACATTAGAAAGAAGAAAACAGGGCAGAAGGGAAGAGTTCAATTATAAGTTTTAATTTTGGAATACTGTTCTTTTTTATGAAATATTGCTGTCTACATTTTTTTTTCATATAATGGCTTGAATCGATACTTGGAGCAATAATAACAGCAAGGAAATGAGGGAAAGGTAGTCATAAACAATCAACTGTTCTCTTCAAAACTCAGATGCTAAAATCCATCCAGCATTTGGAGCTGTAGTCCAACGCACATCAATGTAAAAGCTGTGATTTTGTATGCAGAAGGACCAAGCAAGATCGCAAAGCTCCACAGCTTACTACCAACGTTACTAAATAGCCTTCAAACAAGACTACATGTTGACATATTTCCAATACATCATTTTTTCCTGGGGTTGTCAGAAGTACCATAAAAGACATGACTGGAAATCTGTATGACCAGGAAAGGAGGGAAGCGAATTTTGTGGTAAGAAAGAGATGACATCTGGTCAGCTTGAACCATACAGAAGTACCTTGGAGATTCTGAAAGAATAATATGGCAGCCCAACTAGCACATTTAGGACATCCTCTAGGGAGGTTTAGTGACAAATCATTACAGCGAGGAAGACAAGGAGAAAGCTATTGTAGTCTAGCAGGCCATTCCAACCTAAGCATATATTCCTTTAAAAACAACAATAACAAGGCTGCTAGATAGAGTTTATCTATATGACAGTACTTGTAACCATTACTATTTACTGAGTTAAAAATTATAGTAGGCCTTGGGATCATAAAGACCCATCTTAGATACATACTAGCTTTGTGACTCTGGGCAAGTCGCTTAAGCTCTCAATGTCCTAGGCATGTCTCAAGTCAGTACTGTCCGGAGTTGGGGATGGGGCTCCCTGAGACACCATTGCCTCATCTCAAGGACTGTTTGATCTACCAATGAGAAAAGGGAATATAAGTCACATCCCACCCTTTCCATCAGTGCAAATTGGAGGGGGGGGGGGGACCTGTTTCCAAAATAACTACACTCACCCATACGTCCCCAAATGTTTCTACTCTGACCTCTCCCATCCAATGACAAACACCCAATCTCCTCTACTCCCTTCTTTGCTGGTTATCAGCCCCTCAGGGAAGCCATAACCTAATGCAGATGCAGGTATACCAGAAGCTGCTGGACAAGTTCCATTGGAAAAATTCCTGCTTTTATCTGCAGATCCCCTCTTGCTCAAGTTCAGGCCTTCCTCCCCTGAACCTTTGCAATAACCTCCTGATTGGTTTTCCTAATTCATCTCTCCCCTTTCTAGTCCATCCTTCTGTGAGCTGTCAAAGTGATTTTTACTGAGGCACAGATCTGACCCGACTCATCAAACTCCAGTGAGTCTCTATTGATTTTAGGCCCAAATAAAATTTTGTCTTTATCTCATCCTTTTAAAATCGTTAGTTTTGTATTTTGTAATAATGGATAATTATTAGTATACTGCGACGTGAATGTAATTTACAAATAAGTAAAGATATATATTGGATTTCACACTTAAACATTTTCCATTGATAGGGTTGCGTAATCCCCCAAATGTGGATACCTTGGCTCTAGGTTACAGGTGAGTTGCAAATTTGTAACAATGGAAAGGATTTCCTTTCTGAGAGCTCCCTACATTGATTAAATCACAGTCCTAGACTGGCAATGTTTGCAGGTCCCCAGAGTTTTAGAGCCCATAGTTTGGGAACCCCTGCCTGACATGATTGTGCCATATATCCTGTCTTCTTATACATAAACACTTGATAGGTTGAAGTAAACTTATAAGGTGGGTTCTAGTCCTGTTCTCTGAGACCGACATTTTCACTTCTTTTCCTTTAGTATTTATTTCTCAATAGCAGTCATCATAAGAATAATAGCCAGCTTTTACATAGTACTTACGATTTACAAAGTGTTTTATAAATATTATCTCATCTCATTCTCACAACAATCCTAGGAGGTGATTTCTATTGTTATGCCCATTTTATAGTTCAGGAAACTGAGGCACAGAGAGGTTAAGTGACTTGACCAGGGTCACACAGCTAGTCAGAATCTGAGGCCACATTTGAACTGAAGGTTTCCTATCTCAAGACCCAGTTTTCTACTTATTGTGCCTCATAGCTGTCTGTAAATAAAAACTAGCATTTATTAATTTATTTATGAAGGAAAGGGCACGGGAAGGGAAAGGAAGGGAAGGAGAAGAGGTGGCAGTAGTAATAGTAGTAATACTAGTAGGAGGAGGAAGAGCAGCAGCATTAGTAGTAATAATTGTAGTAGTACTGGTAAATAGCAGTAGTAGTAGCAGCAGCAGCATTAGTAGTAGCAATAATAATAGTAGGAGTAGGAGTATTAGCAATAGCAGTAGCAGCAGCACCAGCAGCAGTAGCTATCATCTGTATAGCACTTACTACGTGCCATTACCACACTTAGCTAAGTAATAGTAAAAATAGTCCTATTTTACTAATAAGTCAAGTCAAGAAGACCCGGCTGCCCATGGCTGCAATCTAGTAAGTGTTAGAATTCTCACAACACAAAGCCTAGTGCAATCAGCTGTGCACACCGGAAGAACCCAGGTCTTAAAGGAGGCAGACCTGGATTTGAGTCACCACTCCCAATACCCTCATTTTAAAAGGCTTCTATTTTTTTTGGTTAATATTTTATTTTTTATAATAGCTTTTTATTTTTCCAAATATATACAATGATAGTTTTCAACATTCACCCTTGCAAAACCTTGTGTTCCAAATTTCTCTCCTCCCTTTCCCTTCTTCCCCCTCCCTTAGAAAGCAAGCAATCCAATATAGGTTAAACACGCGCAGTTCTTCTAAACATATTTCCATATTCATCAGGCTGCGCTAGAAAAATCAGATCAAAAGGGGGAAAAAAATGAGAAAGAAGAAAAAAAAAACACAAGAAAACAAACAACAACGAAAAAAGATGAAAATACTAAGCTTTGATCCACATTCAGTTTCCATAGTTCTATATCTGGATACCGATGGCTCATTCCATCACAAGTCTATTGGCATTAAGACTTCAATTTTTTTTTTAAGTACAATAAAGAGGAAATGTTTTCTTACTTTTTAAACTCTTTGAGTCTCTACACTGTATTTGAACTCAAGTTTCTATGTTGGCCAATTAATATGGCCAAATAATAATAATGTTGCCCATCTAATAAAGCCCATCTAATGAATTGGTTAGCATCCAAATAATCAAAATATGTTTTCCCACATTTAAACCACACACACACACACACACACACACATGAAAACATTCAAAATCCTCCTTAAACACTTAAAAAACAATTGTCGACAGATGTTGACTTTATTTATTTGTATTTTCTAAATTCACTGGTGCTAGAAATCTGACAGTGAATCCAGAGAACATTTCCTTGTTTCTGGGAAAAAGAATTCTGCATTCCTGCTTCACATTTCACATGCAAGTGTTGCTGGGATGTTGCATTTTGAAATCCTCTAGAGGCTTTTGCCCTTTTCATCAGCCACTTCATCCTGCTCTCAAATATTTGGTATCACACCAAGAATTTCTGCACAGGGCAGAGAGAAAACCTCTTCTTTGAATGGATCGCCTCCAACATTTTCTCCAGGCATCTCTCTCGGAGAATTAAACCATAACAAAAAACTGAGTCACACTGGTTTTGGTGGGCTATCTTTGCCTGGAACTCAGCGTTGCCATGTTTGGATGGGGGTGACTAGCTTAAGGGTCTGGTTTTCAGCTTTGCAGGTTCCTCCTTTTCCTTTTACCAGATCACTTGGTGCTGATGATAGTTACCGGGTCAGCTCCCTGCTAGTCACATTCATGACAGTCTGATTACCAAGAAGCTTGGCACCTCCGAGGGACCTCAGAGGGTTTCTAGTCTAACCTGTAACTCCAAGGAGTGAATCTTCTCTATGATATTTCCTATTAGGGGCTATCCAACCTGTGCTTCCAACCTAATCCCCATCTATTAAGCTTCTAAACTGTGCCAGACTCCATACTAAGTCCAGGGGATATAATTAAGAAAAAGAACATCAGTCCCTGCCCTCAAAGAGCTTACAATCTAATGGGGGAAGGGGACTCACAACAGGAGGCCGGGAAAGCTTGGGGATGAAGTGGTTGGGATACCCAAAGAATATTTTGTTCCTTGGAGTTGAAACCAGGAAGAGCAGCAGATGGAAAGGGGAGTGAGGTTTGAAGGCCACTCACTGTGTCCCAAGGTATCCACTGACTACTCTCATTTTAAAGGAAATTTTCCCTAAATATACCTCTCTGCCGTTTCCATTCACTGCTCCAAGCTCTGCCTTCTATGGCCAAGCAAAACAAGTCTTATCCTTTGCCCAAAAGGCAACCTTTCAAATACTTGAAGGCAGCTATCATTACTTTCCTAAATTTCTCCAAGTCAAACATTCTCAATTTCTTTAACCTCTCCTCCTATGACATGAACTCATTAACCGGGCTGCTCTCCTCCAGGTAGGTTCCAGTTTATCAATACTTCAAGCCTCCACCGGATTTTCCTCCAAGGTGACCCTATCTACGGCAGCCTACTCTGTGCCATCCTTGTCCATATCCTCCTGTAAACTGTCACAAAGGCCCACTCCAAATACTAGGGACCTCCTTCAAGTTCGCTTTGTGGATCAGATTGTAAGCTCCTTGAGCACAGGGCTGTCTGGCTTTCCTATTTATATCACCAGCTCATAGTATAGTGCTTTGCTTACTTAATGCTTTTTCTTCTATTCATTCGTTGATTCTTTGCTCTCCCCACATGACATTTACCCCCTCATTTCTCGGGCGAAATCCTGGATGCCATTGTTCCAAAAACGTGGCATGGAGAATGGAACCCCAGTATCCCAGATGTGGTCTGGCCAGAAAACCAATTTACTAATTGGATATACATTTCCCATGCTGGCATATTTAAGGCCAACACTCCTCAACAATGTGGTTCATGGGAAGGAAAATGTCATCAGTGAGTTGGTGACCACACAGAGTAAAGGGGATTGGGTTGTGGGGAGGAATCTTTCATCTGGGCAGCGGGGCAGCACCATGAACATACCCCATGTCTCCTCCGAAGGGCAACTTTCTGGTGATCGGGCTAAACATCCCTTTTCTTCCCCACCCTTTATTAACTTTGTCAGTGTATCCCCTTTTCTCCTCCCCTGAATCCTAAGCACTCCTATCATCTGTCCCCAAATGACTGTATTTTTCTCATGTATACTCTGTACTTCTCTGTGCACAAGTTCTTTTTCCTGGAAAACAGAAACTGCTTATATTTTTCTGGGATGAGGGAGAGGAAGGAGCAGAGAGGGGAGGAACTAATGATCTCCTAGCCAGCTGTAAAATGCTGTGCTTCTTTGCCACTTGGGCCTGCTGGTAACACACTGGGCAGTGGTCACTGGTGGAGTACCCGAAAGGTGCTTAGATAGGGAATCCTAACAACTGCCAAAGTTGAAATCGATTTGAAATGTCTATAATATCTCTAAAAACTTTTGATCCTTTGAAAAAAAGGACTCACAAGCATCCGCTGCATATATGAGGAGTATTTTTTCAGGGAGCTCTTTATTTAAAACCTGCCCAGGTTTTCTTGAAACAGAATTTTCATCAATAGGCAGCTTTTAGTGTTCCCAACCTTATCACTACCAGCTGTAAATTTCCTTGGAAATGCCAAGTGCGGGTCACCAGGCTAATGGATTTATTCACCATGATATTCTAGGAAATGATACCATGCAGCTTGCCAGAAGTTACTTCAAGGTCAATGACAGAAAGATCTAAGGAGGTTACAAGGGAATTGAGAAGATTCTTTTTCCTGGGTCCAGCTTCTTCTACAGCAGTGTATTTCTCTCTTAGCTTCCCTTCATCTCAGGTCCAGCAGTGAAGCTGCTTTCTCAAGATTTTTTTTTTCTTCAATTTCCATGCTTCTTTGTCCCCTTTTAGTAGTGGCTTTTTATTATGCTGATTCTCCCTTGAGTGGGTATTTCCCATAGTTTGACCCTTTAGGCAACGCTGCTCCAATTCTAAGAAGGGATTAATTAATTGTTTCAGGAGAAGAAATTAGACTAGTTCCATTACAAATGCAGCTTTTGGTATTACCTAAGTCCACCCTACTTAATCAGGGATTAAAATATAACCCAGCCAAATGACTGAACCAATAAATAGCTATAGAAGTGACATAATTAGGAAGGCTAATTTGATGACCTTCCATTTAAAAAATTTTATGGATACCTTTTGTTCTTATGTTATCATCATTTCTAGATACTTCCTATTGCCCCCATCTCTGCCTCTAGGTTCTGGGCTGGTTCCTGCCACAGCAGATCCTGGCCAGGTCAGCACTCTGCCTTAGAGGTGAGAGGTCCTTAACTGACGGCACTCGCAGTGGTCTGCCCGCCTTGTCCTTCCTTCCTTCCTTCCTTCCTTCCTTCCTAGGCGCCCAAGCTCATGTTCAATGGATTGTTGATCGCTTCTGAGAGAGAAGAGAGCACTTTGGCCCGCCACCTTGATTTGCCCTTCAGTAGCTAGCTTCTGACCGCCTGCCCGGACTATGATCATCCTCCTGCCAATATGTGGGCCATAATGGGTTCCCTCTTGTCTCTTTACCTGATTTCAGGCCTACTGCCTCCACTGACCCACTAGGCTCACCATATGCTTTGGCCTGCCTGGTTTCTGTTGCTACTTTGCCCAGGCCTTTGATTTGTGGGTGCACCTGGATGTTGGCTGCCCTGCTTTGTGGTGGTGGGCCCACTGCCTAGTTTGGGCTTTTGCCTTATCCACCAGGTCTTGGCGCTCTCAGGCTCAGCTCCTCACCCTCTGTCTGTAACTCCTGGCATGCCACAGACATAGTACTGACAACCACCATCTGCAAACCTTGGGTTAACTCTGGGCACCATTTGTGACCAGCTCTGGTGCACCTGCTGTTCCATCTCCAGCTTCTCTGCCTTTGTATAGACTGGTACCCACGCCTAGAATCCATTCCCTCTTCACGTCTGCCTCTTAGAATCCCTTGTTGCCTTCAAAGCCCTGCTTTGAAGTCCTTAGGAAAAGGCTTTCTTTGTAAATCCTGGGAGTCTTTCTTCTAAACATTTGCCTAGACAGAGAACCCCAGTTCAAATTCTGGTTGTGCCATTTCTTATTACCTAAATGACAGTGAATAATTTATTTCATGCTTCTGGGCCTCACTTTCCCTCTCAGTATAATGACAGGCAGGATGAATTGTTTGGGGCAATTGCACCTACCTAAACTGACTACTCAGGAGTCATTCCAAATGATGTACAGAAAGAATTTATTAGAATCTCGAGAAGCGGACCGTCCTGACCTGTGGGCCCAAAAGGACAGCAAGGATACCCACAGGAGGAGAGTCATTCACTTGAAGATGCTTACAACTTTTATACATTCGGACAAAGAACCCCCCAAATCCCACCCTCTGTAGGTTGGTATTGGTCACATAAACCTTTATCTCCCTATTTGGTCAGTGGAACACAGTGAAAAAGGTGACATACAGCTTTGGCCACTTAATTCCTTCTTTGGACAATGGAATGCAGTCCGGGTCTTAGCTAAAATCACATGACTGGGGCCTATAGGCCTGATCTACTTTAATTAACAGTCTCTGATCAATATGTGCTTAATCTTTAAGTCCTTCACCTTTGCACACAGTCTAAGATCTCCTTTTGAGGTCAATCTCAAATTCTGTGATCACCTATGGGTGGTCATTTGTTTGTAGCTGCCGGGATTTAAGGAGATGATCCTATTAAAGCAGGAAGGACTTTGATTTGTTTTAGTGAAAAGGCTTCTCTCCCCACTGAAGTTTCACACAAAGGTTTTTAAATGCTAAAGCAGGTGCAAGGCAAAGTGTATAAGTTGAGGGAGGGATGATGATAAATAGCAGACTCTTTAAATATTCACTAAGCACCCACTGTGTGTCAGGTGCAGGACACTGAGGATAGAGTGGATAGAGTGAACCGGGCTTGCCCCTCAGAGAAACATAGAAACAAATAAATAAGTCTACATGTGACATTTTGGTAAGAGAAAGAGGCGGGATGGGAACTGGGAAAAACTGGAGCCTTTAAGAAATACAGTGGTCTCCCTGATTTCTCAAGAGAAGAAGCACAGGGGAAAATCTAAGTTCCATAACAGGACAAGTGAGTCATCAGGTCAGGGTAAAACCAGTAGTAAAAAACCCAAGTTCCTTTTCAAGATGGTGGATAGTTTGAATATCAATTAGCCTCGGATTGCCCAAGGGTCCTTCTTCCCCCTCCCTAACAGGACTCAAGATTAGTGTACAGGTCCAGGTTCCAAGTACTCTTCTCCCAAAGCCTTATTCTGCTGGGCCCAAATAAGAACATCATAAAATCTACTGTTGTGCCACAGTTCTCTTTTATTATCCTGATTCAGTTTCCCTAATTATCCTGACTCAGTTTCCCTAAATTGTCCTGCCTCGGTTTCCCTAATTGTTCTGCCTCAGTTCATAATTGTTCTGCTCAGTCCTGCAAAACTACCCCTCCCTCTTTATCAGAATATTTGATAAGGATAAAAGATCTCATATTTTAGAATATCAGAATGCTTCTCCCCATCCCAAGCTATTAGAATATCAGATACCGTCTTATCAAGATGCCTCTTCCCATCTCTGGGGTGCCTCCCCCCACTATGTCGTCATCCCCATCTCCCGTGGCACCCCACCCTGTCAGAGTCCCGTCCCACTCTCAACACCCTGACTCTGCCCTTGCCTCAGTCTACCCCCTGAGTCTGAGCCACAACTCACATTGTTTGCTGGATTCTTGGAGATGATAGTCTCATTCAGCCCTGGGACCAAACCATGGATCCATTTGGTCCCAGTAAATCTCTCCCTTTCAAATAAAGTATTAAACACTCTCTAATTTCTGTCTTGCCTCAGTTTCTCCGGCACTACACTACCAGACTTTATTGGCTGTACAGAGGGTTCCCTATTCCCTCTGGGGCCCTCTATTTAACTTGGACAATTCTAAGAAACAGGAGGATACAGAAGGTTCTTACAAGAGAAGGTATTTGAGCTGGGTCTTGAAGATGGGTAGGATTTCAACAGACAAAGGGTGAGAGGAGACCCTTTTGTGGGGAAGGAACACTGAGTCACGGGGTGAGAAAATACGGGATATGTTCACAGAACACCAAGTAGTCCCATTTATCGAATTATCTTAAAATAAATGCTAATTGGTATCTTTTGCTTTTACATTACCTACATTTCCCAGCATCTCCCCTCCTTCTTCCTCTTCCCAAAGCCATCACAAAGAATAAGAAAGAAGTAGAAAAACAGCTTTAAAAACCCTGCTCTGCATCCTAAAGTATCTGAAGGGGAATGATGCAAAAATATAATTCTGTAAAGCTAGGTTAGCACTATGGTAGAGGGCCCTGAATGCCAAATTAAGCAGCTGGCATTCAGGAGAGAAACTAAAGAATGAATGTTTTAATATAATTTTGGAAGCCTAACTCTTATTCTTCTAAAAAACCAAAGGATCACCTCAAATCAGATAGAAATTATTTTCTGTCTTTTTATAAGAATCAGTTATGTGAGTCAATTTATTAAAACAAATTGTAAATGACCTTTGGGGGTGGTCATTAGCTTTTTTTGGCTGAATCCTTTCTTCGAGTTCTTAAAATTCAGCCGCAGGCTCTTTTTCATCAGGAGGATTTTGTGATTTTGCATTGATCAAGAGACTGTTACTTATTTTCAAAGCTAGTGTATGCAAATTGTGATTAAATTCTTGGGTATTTAATCTCTTGAATATCATTTTAAAAATAGGAATGATGGTACATTGAGATGATAATTAACTCATTATGAATAATTTATTTTATAGCTTGAAACTCTGGAAAAGCAAATTTGATGGTGACGAAATTTCCAACTAGGTCCTAGCTGAAATATCAGGAGGTACAAGTCCTCTGCAGAATATCTGATATTATTGAGAAACCTCATTATGAAATCTTCAAATTTAATGTCTTTGCATATAATATTCATGCTAAGGAGTCCCAGCTTGGGACTCCAAAAGAATTATCATGCCCAAATAATATTTCCTCAATTAAAATATTTTCTTTTTCTCTCGATTTCCTGAAGAAAGAAAAAAGAACTTTAAATTAGCTATATGTTGAATTTATGCTTCCAAAATGAGCAATGATATTGATTAGCTAGAAGCAGTCTGGTACAGTGACTGGAGGGCTGCATTTGAAATTGAGAAGACCCCGTGTCAAATCCTGCCTATGACATACTAACTTTTTACTCAGGCAAGTCAATTAATCTCAGTGAATCTCAAGCAAGTCCTTAAGGCTTTTTTTTAAAAATAATTTTTTATTAATTTTTTTCTATCACTTATGTGTTTCTTGGAGGAGAAGAGGGCCTCCAGTAAGAGGATTTCACAGCTGGAGGATAAAATTTGCATCATGGTATTGTGGGTTGTTGAGATGATAAAGGTCTGAGGAGAGTAAAAGTATTTACTTAGTGTAAAGAGACGTTACCTTCTGGGAGCATCTCATGAAAAGAATTGAACTATCAGAGGCAACATGGTATGGTGGACAGAAAGCTTTCCTTGGAGCCAGGAAGATGAGGGTACAAATTCCATGATGTCTGTGGGCTTCTGGGAAAGCCATTTAACACTATGTGTCGCAGAAGAAATGGTAACTTACATGGATAGTCAGGTTCCTCACCCACAAGTTCCTTATCTCAATAAAACCAAAGGTCCGGGCCCTATCCCTTTATTTCCTGTATTTGTTCATTCAGTTGTGAGTCTTTTGTGCTTTTTTGCATTAAAAAAAAATAAACTGCCACATATTTGACATCCTCATTGTATGTTCAAGAGTGGATATCCTGTCCCTCACACATGAGGGGGCCTAGACACAAATCAGACTTCGGTGTTGTTTTATGCATTTCCCGGGAGGTTTTTTTTTTTTTTTTTTTTTTTTTTTTTTCCTGGGGAAAAAGCAAAACCAAAGGGAGATATGAAACCTCTTGGGGGAAATGGGGAGTCAGACCCCTAATATCCAACCCAGATTTGTACAAGCCCAGAATCCCTTGAGGATCTCTGTGCCACAAATGATAATTATATATATATATATATATATATATATATATATACACACACACACACACACACACACACACACACATACACCAGTGATAGACAATTGCAATTGTCAAATGCCTGTAGAGCCTAGTATAAAGTCATTTATTCAGCGACTGCTTAGTATATATTTGCTAGTAATACTTTTTTTTTCTGAATTTCTTAAATTACGGATCTACTGAAGGCCTACCTTGAGCCTAGCCCTGTGCTAGACCCCACTGTGGAGAGAAAAGAAGCCTAAGACGTGAACCAAGGCTTTCTGGTGCTGACAATCTTGTTAGAGATTCAAGATGGGAAATAATGAAAGAATAATACAAGTATAAATGTATATGTTGGGCGTAGTCATACAATCTATAGAAATTCAGACAAGGGAGGGCTTAATGTAGTCTGCAGTAATAGGGAAAAGGCACCATCAAGGAGGAAGCACATGGTCTAAGCCTTGAATGAAAAACTATTTGGATGGACCCCAAGGAAGGATAGAGTGGGTTGGAATGGGAAAAGGTGGCTGTTGGATGAAGCCTGATCTTTGGAATGCCAGCTCTTCTACTCGTTTTCTGTGTGACCATGGGAAGGTCACTCAATCTGGGTTTCAACTTCTGTAAAATCAAAGATTTGTATTTGATGGATTCTAAAGTCCCTTCTAAACCTATTACCCATGATCCCAAGAAAATGGGCTGGTGGAAGAGAATGCTCAGGCAATTCATTTTCAAATCCTTCTCTCATGTATGTAAGGCAATCCCCAAATACCAGAAACCTCCCTTCTAAGAATAATACTAATGGCTAGGGATTGATAACATGTAAGTTTTACCAAGTACTTTATATACATTAACTCATTTGATGCTCACAATAACCCTATGAGATAAGTGCTATAATTATCTGTGTTAAGAAGATGAAGAAACTGGGTCTAAATGTCTTGCCCAGGGTCACACGGCTAATGTCTGAGGCCAGTTTTGAACCCACAAAGATAAATCTTTCTGATTGAGTCCAGCACTCCATCACTCAGTGCTAACCTAGCTGCTCTTACTTTCTCTCACATAATAAAAATTATTCATGGATTGTGAATGAATGAAAGGAAAAAGGATATAGGGACTGGCCTCTGAAAAGGAGGGTAGCCGGAGTAAGGAACACAGCTTGTCTGTTAAGAGAGATAATTGTTGAGATTACTAGAATTGGATATATTTTTAAAATGTCGGTTGCACTTGCAGAGATTTATGTTTTGACTTATATAGAATATGAAAATGTGCTTAAGATTTGCACACTGTGCAGACAACACAGAGAACGTTTTTTCTCTTCACTCTTTTCATTTAACTCTTTCATTTCATTAAACTCTTAGAATATGAAGACTCCATGTGTTTATATTTTCTTTCAAGGGTTCTTTCATTCAAGCATTTTTTCATCCAACAAACATTTTCAAAACACCTACTGTTTGCTCAGTTTTCAGGACAAGCCATTGCCTGAACTGAAGTCTGACACCACAATGTTCTGTGCTGAAAACTGGGAAGCTGAATCTGGGGAAGGACTGATTTCCTGCTGCCATCTTGGTAATTCTTATTTTTTGATCTTTTCCCACTTCTACTATAAAGATATCAAGAATGGACAATTGGAAATATTGCAAGAATTCTCATTAGCAACATGAGAAACTAGCTCAAGTTAAGAGAGAAATTCACATTTCTACATCTACATGAGAAAGAGAAGAAAAAAGTCCCAAGTCTTCCATCTCAGAAAGCAGAATATTATTATTTAAAATTTTTATCAATGCTTTTTTGTATTTATAGCATAACCATTTTCACATATCATTTTTGAATTTTTGCATATTTCTTGGGCCCATTTGTATATGGGCTGTTTACAATGTATGCAACATTACACACTCATAGTCCCCCACATCCTCAGGGGAAGAAAGGATGTGATTTTCCTCATCTATTCCCTGGAATCAAGATTCTTCATTACAATCACATGTGTCTGGGTTATAGAAGGCAGACTCTTAAGTTACCCGGATCTTTTCCCTTCTTTAGAAGATCTTCAGGTTTAATTGTTTGCTTTTGCAGTCCCAATCTCTTCAGTGACTCACTCTGTGGTTGAAAACTAAATCAGTGGGCTCTGACCTTGGCATGGGCCTGCTTTCTGAGGCTACATCCAGCTTTTCCTTCCAGCTTTCCTTCTCTCTGGCATTTTGTCATGGCAGACAAGTAAATGATACAATCTTGAGAAAAGCTTTCAGAACGTCCCAGAGGGCCACCTTTGAAAAAGCCAAATCTCCATTGAATGCAAGAAAGAAAGTCATTTCTGTCAGGCCTGAGTATTTGTTGACCACCTTAGGGATTTAAGGGTATCTGGGGAAAATCGGTTTCTATGGGGTATAATCTCTATTTTGTTTGACACCCAATCTCTGTTAATGCAGCTGTGTCTTTGATAAGGAAGTTAACTAGCATCTCTGGCTTGTAAGGGTGAATTTTTTAAAAAGGGCAGAGGAAAAAAAAAAGAAAGCAGCAATATGCTTTTTACTTGTCAAGCCTACCTGAAGTTGGTGTCAAAATGAAGCGAACATTTGTCTTGGGAATCCTTCTGAATAATTTAGAAATGAGATTAAATGATTAAACACCATGTGGCCTGTCACTCCTGTGCCTACCAGCTCTTATATGATATAATATTATTAAGCCTTGGGTTGTATCCTGCAGGATCCCAAAGCACTTTCAAAGCAGTGTTCCATACTTTTAAACCAGGCCAAGTCTCCTACTTGAAAAAATAAGTCGGAAACAATAAAATTGGAAATTATTTAGCTGTGCAGAAATCCTAAATAAAGTAATTTGGTTACAAAAACCCTTTGGGAGCCATTTTCCTTTTTGAGAAAGAACAAAAGGAAGGGCAGAGGAGCCAGAGTAAGGGAGGACATCAGACTTGTCGAGTTCACTATCAGAGTCAGGGCAGCCGGGGTCACTGGACTGTCCAAGAACACTATCAGTCCAGTCAGTCTACAAAAACTTAGAGGTCTTGATTACCTGGTTGACAGCCCACTATAGCAAAGCCCACTACACCAAAAGACTATCAGATGCTAAGAATCATTGGATGACTTATGTCTATTCAATTCCATTCAAACCGCTTTTTATTCCTGAAAAACCCTGTGTTAGGTCATTGGACAACGCCCCACCAAAACCAAAAACAAAAACAAACTCAAAACAAAAGCAAAACCAGCCCCTGCCCTCAAGAAACTTATATTCTTCTTTTGTTTGTGATCCATGAATACTTGATTGCATTTTAATCTCAAGCCTAAGTGGCTAGACTGCCCTACTTTAGGACTGTCTCACAGTATACTGTCATAGTATCAAAAAATTAAGAGTTCAAGGTAGCATATGTATTACCTAATCCAGTCCATTTATTTTTCCGATAAGAAAGCTGTTTCCTGGAAAATGAATGCCTTGCCCACCATTATATATATTTTGAGTTAAAATCTGCCTGGTCTTGTGATTGCAAATCCATGTTATTTCATAAAATCCCACAGAATTTGAGAGCTGGGTAGGATCCTAGTGCTATCCCAAATCATATCTGCAAAAATCTAAATAAATAAAATCTCTACTATAACATAAATAATAAATGGACCTCCAGCTCTTGCTTGAAAAACTCCATTGAGGGGAACTCACCACCCCTTAAGGTAAAAGGAGCTTACATTCTAATGAGGGAGATAGATCATGTATAAAGGATAAATGGATGCAAGAGAATTTCAAAAGACAAAGATAGAGAGAGAGAGGCAAAGCCGGGAGTGTGCTAAGAACTAGTTCAATTGCAAATCAAGACACCACCCTCATGATATGGAGATCAGTCCTCAGAGAACAAAGGAGTTCATGCAAGGCTTTCCTTAGAAAGTGGCACCTGAGTTGATTCTAGAAGGAAAGGAAAGCATCATAAGTTGAGGAGGAAGAATATGTCAAGGCACAGAAGACAGTCTTGGCAAAAGAAGGACTTGGGAAGTGGCAGGTAAGCTAGTTTAAACTCTTCCTGCTATGCTGTTCTCAGAGGCCAAATCTGGGACACAGTACCATAATTAGATCCAGCCTCTGTTCTTGATCAACTTTGGGTTTTCCTTTCATTCAATGATCTAGTCCATGGCTGGTCATCACCTTGCCAACTGTTAGAGTTTTCCGACAGACTAGAAAGCATCATCAGTTGGGTATATATATTTCCACTTCATGAAAAAGATTTCAGCATCCCAAAATGTCTCTCAATCACCCTCCGTGCACTTTTCTCCTTAAACCTTATCCATTACCCCTCTCTTCTCTTTCTCTAAAGGGGACTCATAATTTACCAAGAAAATTCACAATAAGCTCCCACTTCATTCCATATCTCAAAACTTCTCTTCATCAACTTCCACTTTCTCCCCCTTTGTTCTAGGCCAGGAGGAAGACACGGCTCTTCTCTTTGTCAGGGCCATCTGGGTCGTCTCCTTTAGGAACTTGCCCCTTTTGTCACTTCCCTTCTTCTTCATTTTCACTGGCTGCTTCCATGATGCCTATATACACACTTACATCTCCCTTATCCTTTAAAAAAAGAGACCCAAACATATTCCCACCAGGCTCTGCCATTCCTTTAAATGATCAACCTTGTACCTCTCCTTCTTTTTCCAATCAAACTCTTAAGAAATGCTTTCTATACTTGTTGCCTCGAACCCCTTTCAGCTTGTCCAATTTGACTTCTAGCCCTAATACTCCAGTGAAAGCGCTCCCTCTCCTAAGCTGTTGTCATCATAAGCCATGTCTGGACTTGCACTTGAGTTGGGTCTGGGCGAGGTGGAGCTACACAAAGCCATCAGCCTTGCTCTCTCCTCCAGAGACATTGGAGTCCAATGGCAAGACAAAGGTGGAGATGACTGGCGATGGTCCGGCCCTAGGTTGACAGTGAGCTCTCAATAGTTAGATCTAATAGCCTTTTCTCAGTCAGTCATCATTCTCCACAACCTTTCTGCAGCTCTTGACTCATACTGTTCGCCACTCCCAATTTCTGGACATTTCTTCCACTTCAATGACTCTGCTCTCCACCAGTTGGGCCATGTCTTAGTATTCTTTGCAGGAGCATGATCCTTCACATTGTCCCTAAGTCTAGGTGGACCAGCACCCACCTTGCCTCCAATGCTATATATATCCTGGGCTCTTTCCTTTTCTGTCTTGATGATCTCATTAGTTCCCATAGGCTCACTTATCACTTCTCCAGTTGTTCCCTATTGTATCTGTGGTCAAATTTTGATTTTTAAAACCCTTTCAAAGCTGTCCTGAACCTAAATTTCCAGTCTTATTATTTATGCATTATGTATTACATATATGTATCTATATCCTACCATGGATGATCTATCCATACTGGTCTTCTCAGTTCAAGAACCACTTCCTTCAGGAAGCTATTTTTATAATCTTGACCCTCTAAGTAGTCCTTCTCTACCTTCTTTAAATGACCCTGTATTGAATGATACATATACATATTATGTCCATTAGCAAAATTTTGCCCAGTGCCTAATGGTGATTTGTGCTTACTTTAGATGGTGGTCAATACAGACCCGTCCATGAAACATATAATAACTATTTGTTGAACTAAATTGAGTTTATCAGAGAAGTTGAGTTTTGACTTAGCTTTCTCTCTCTCTCTTTCTGTCTCTCTCTCTCTCTCTCTCTCTCTCTCTCTCTCTCTCTTGTACTTATGGAGGGAGATTTTAGACCAGGAGGTTCCAACACAAATGAAATCACAGGTATAGACTAATACCTTTCCCTCTGATTGACTGACTGGCAGAAAGTTAAATTGATCTCGTGATAGAAAATCAACCAGTGGAGAGTCCCGGCTTCCAGCAGTGGCCATACAATGTCAAGAGAATCAGAAGAATTTGGCTGGGCACAGATGGAACTAGTCTGCATTGGGGCAATTCCTACTCTGACAAGGTCACAGTCCGAATGCCGGTATGAAGACTTTTTCACAGTACAGAAAGATTTGAGGGATTTGGGAAGTAGCAATTTGAAAAAGATGTCTTTTGATTTGCTCAACTATTAAAAGGCTTTAATTCCCATCTTGACTGGCCATTACAGTCATACCTGACCAGAATTCATGCCTTTCCTACCACCCATGTCACAAATAATGTCTTTTCCATCCTTCTTTTAGTCACCCCGGAGGAGACTCAGAAACACTGAGGTTTGACAAGGACATTTCCTTTTCAAATTCAGTCTATCACTTGGAACAGAGAACAAAATGTTTCTTGGCGTTTAATACTTTGGTGATTCTGGCCAGGGCCCGGGGATGTAGATGCCCTGTGGGCAGAGAAAGGAGGCAAGCAGGGGCCTGGGTGGGCCAATCCCAGGTGGTAGTCCCATCAGCCGAAACTCCAGCCCAGCCTTCGCCCCGGCTCCGGGTGTGTGTGTATAGCTTTAGGCCCTTGAACGTCTCATTAGCCACAACAAATTTCATATTCTGGGCATGCAATATTAATATTCTTTTTCCTCCTAGAAATAGAAGAAATACTTACAGCAATATAGTGAGTTTCCAAAATGTCATTAGGACAGGAATTATGCATGCATGATTTAGATGTTTGTTCCTTATTTCACTGCCTCTCATTTTAATCTTTACCATTAAGATGCACACTTATTCATGTAAATCTTGGAATTACCACAGAAAGCATGGACAGACAAAGGTAGAAAATTCGTGGCACCAAAGGCGTTTTACTTATGTTTCATGAAGCATTCAGGAGCTGTTTGTTTGCTTTTTCATCCTCAGAATAATAGAATTTTCTGAGATAAAGAGAATTTTACAGATCATCTAGTCACCCATCCTTCTTCCAGATGAAACTGAAGTCAACATAGGTTTGGGTAACTCCTTCAAAGAACATAGCGCTACACTTAAGGCCTTCTAAAATGATAAGAGTTTTCAAAATCGATGGCTTCTCTCTCCAGCTAGGAGGGCTGCCCCATGCGAATATCTGTAGAGGCTCTTCATTCACACATGGAATGCCCAAAATTTCAGATACTACTCTCATAATCATTAAGGGAAAAAGTATGGAAACGGTCAGGAGCAGCTCACTGTCCTTGCTTTCTGACAAGATCGTTGCCAATTCTTTTCAATCAGGTGGTAGGATTGCAGCATGGCATAGTATGGGAGGAAGGCTACAGGACAATACCAATGTCCTCCTGTGGTATCTGTCAGACTTAGTTGACGCCAGTAGTGATATCTACAAAGGTCTACCAGGTTTCTTCACTAACTTTGGTTGCTTGGAGATGTTTGTGATACTCTTGCCCAGACTACTTGAAGAACCTCCAATTCAATTCCCCCGCTTTTAGGTTCTCTCCTCTTCCATTCATGTTCTACCCACCTGCCCAATATAATTTTCTAGAGTTTCAGTTCTGATCATGTTACTCCCCTCCTCAAAACCCCTCAGTTGTTCCTTATTGTCTTAGGATAAAATAGACTCCTTCTGCCTAGACTTTAACGCTCTCCACAATCTTTCTCCAACCCGTTTTCCAGACTTCATATTATTCCTCGTCATGCACTTTACATTCTGACTAAGAAATTGCTGTCTGTATTTAAAATTCCATTTCCCACCTCCATTTATTTGCCCAAGCTGTTCCTGATGCCTCTAAACCATTCCCTGCTAACTGGGAAGTCTCAGAATCTTTTTCTTTCTCCATCATCCTCCCCTAGGAAGCCTACTCAGGTCTGCATAGCTAGTGCCCTCAACCCCAACAAATCACTTTGATTTTATTTAGCTGCATATATATTATATCCTTTCAGGAGAATATAAGTTCTTTGAGGGCAGAGACCGTTTCTGTTTTGATCTGTGTATACCGAATGACACACATAAGGTCTTATATGCAGCAGACTCTTAATAATTGTGAATGAAATTTGAAAAGCAATATGAACGCCTTGTATATGAATCTAGAACCTTCTGCCTTTCAAAGCACTTTCACATATATTATCTTATTAGGTTGTATTTGAGTTGGCAAAAAAAATTTTACAGTCAGAATATACTTTGGGGCTTGAAAAATATTTCTACTTGAACAGGCTGGCAAAGTCTTTAGTTTTTGATATAGGAACCCATGAGCTAATAATGTATATTAAAGTATGGACTTTGAAGGATAGCTAGTTGGCACAGTACACGGGGCGCTGGGCCCAGAGTCAGGAAGATCCATCATCTTGACTCCAAATCCTGCCACGGGCACTTGCTAGCTGTATGACCCCTGGGCAAGTCACTTAATCCCTTTGCCTCAGTTTCCTCAAACATTACCTGATCTGGAGAAAGAAATAGCAAACCATTCTAGTATCAAGTAGGCAAGAGCAAACCATTGCCAATAACCGAGCCGGAAGGGGTCCTCTAGCTTAGCTACAGGAGAGTTCAGAGCAGCCTTTCAAACAGGAGGGATAATGTGACCAATGTCCCAACGCTGCCGAATGGCAGAGGCACAACCCAAGTTCTCCTGACCTCCGCTTCAGAGCCCTTTCTTCCAGGAGAACAGAACCACAGAATGTGGGATTGGGAAGTGACTCTAGAGATCAACAAATCTAATCCCCTCATTTTACAGTTAAATTTTACAAAGGCAGAATCAAGTCTTTAGACTCCAAGTCTAGGCTTCTTTCCAGCTCCACCCTGTGTCCTCTACATGATGAATTATTTTGTAGAGGATTAGGAAGTTATCTAAACCTCTAGCCAAAAGTACATGAGGCTTGTGTAACAACTCAGACTGGGGAAAACCTCTCATGGAGCCAAAGATATTCATCAGATATTTGTAAAATGGTAAACCGATATTGAATTCTGATGTACCATCAACAAATGGGCTGATAAAAGAGAAGGAGGAAAATGGATGAAGGAAGCTGATGTGTCCTTTGACAGAAGATTCTTTGAATTAGAGCAGTTCAGAAGCAGAATGGGCTGATTGGAAGGCAGGAAGGATCCCCCTTACTGAAGGTTTTCGGGAAGAGGCTGGAGGACCACTTGTCATGTATGCTGCTGAGAAGATTCTTTTTCCGTTCTCTGGTGAACTAAGTGACTGCAGGACTAGGTGACTGCCAACTCTAAGACGAGGCTCAGAGGCCTGACTGATACGGTCAAATGAATACAAACTGAATAAAGGCACCTGAAATACCTAACTCAGGAATAACTCCCTCTTTTGAATTCATAGTATCTTTGGCTATTATTGTTCATTTCAAAATTACTCACGTCCTCTTTTATGTTATTTCCTGTGTTGTTGTGACTCAACCTCAACGAGCATTTATTAAACACCCATTCTGTACAGAACACCATTCTGAGTATATGGGAAACAAACCCATTAACTAAGGGATGGTCTCTCCCTTTATGGAACTCACAGACTAGTAGTGGCTCCTGGGAAGTCATTTTGAGGATGAAGAAGGCTTTCTTTGTAAAACTCATAGTGCCTATGATAGTACCTTGCATGTAGTGGGCTCTCAATTAATTTGTTGATGGATTGATTTTAAACCTCTGAATCTTGGGGATCAAATTCTTTCTTATACATGCTAGTATGAGGTTAATTAATCTTAGAAGGATTTATTCAATTGTAACCTGGCCCTGATACATTAATACATATTCCCCACCAATACTTAGTAATTATTTTTTTCACAAAAGCAGAAGGCAATTTTTAGCAGACTTAAGATCTTTATGGAGTATTTCAATAAATGATAAATTCATGAACATTTCTTATCTCCTAGAACAGTTGTATATCTCAAAAACTCATCATCAGGAGCATTCTCTGAATTTTCCCCAAGAATTAATCCTGAATAATTAATGAATAGAAAAGAGTTAGACAAGAACTGTAGCATGCTAATCATTTGTTTCAATGTCAATTAGAAAGAAAGTTTCTTTTCCCGCTTTCTTCAAATATAGATTGTCTAGCTAATTTTAAATCACCAAACACAAAATTCTGCTAATTGCAGAAGGTACTACTGAGATATGGGTCAGCGTTGTGGATAAAAGTCACATTGTGCAGAAGAACAGCTAGAAATGTGTTCATTAGGCAGAAATAGTAACAACATTGGCACAAGTCTTACAAATATTGTCTTCTTTGTACATCCTTGTTGATGCTGGTAAATCTTGAATTAATGGCATAATGTTTTACATTATAATGATTTGGGAATTTTCTCAGAAAGGTGTATGTTTAAAAATAAAAATGTGAGATGGGACAAATATTGAATGTTAATAGAATAGAAAAGACAGACTATATTCATTCATACTTTGTCGGACTCTCCAATACATGGAGTCCTTCATGAGTCCTCCCATTTGAAACTTTTACCCAACCGTGTATCTTTGGGGATTTCTTGGAGCCTCTCTGGAGTTTTTCCATCAGAAATACAACAGTGAAGGTGGAAGTGAAACAAAACAGGAATTCCTTAAAACTTTTTGATAAGTTGCATACATTTTTCTAAGTCAAGTGGCTTGTGGGAAGGATGATGAGGAAAACAGATTCATTACTTACTTTGATTTTCTGAGGGCTTTGACTTTTATTTGCCAATAAAAAAAGTGGCCAAACCTCACAACCACTCTGTTTCTTTATTAGAAGTTGAAATGAAACAGTTGAGATTAGTGACTCAAAAGCTGCTTATTTGACTTGGGATGATGGTTCTGATCACAGCAAGAACCAGCTTGAAGGGTACGTTCCAGAAAGACTGACTCACCAAAAGTTATCTTCGTGACTTGGAATTATGAAGTTTGATCCTAACTGCTAACAAGGAAGAACTGTGATGATTAACAATCTTTAATAAGACTGGAAAATTGAATTCACTGATTTTCTTTGTCCTGTGTCAATTTGACCACAGTTGAATAGACATCACCCTTTGTATTTCAACCCACCTACTTCTAAAAATATTGAAACAATACTTACCTCCTTTCAATAGTAGTGAAGGACCTCATTATTTTCAAAAGAACTTCTTGTATCTTAGTTAAAATGTGCCATTTTTGTGTCAATAGCACTCATGTAGCAATAATGAGTTTCCATTCCCAGTATTGCTGTCACAGCAGCACAATAAAGGCAGAGGAACATGACCTTGTAATTTTCTCATTTCTCATAAAGTAAAACTTTTTTAATTAAACAAAAATCTTTATTGGAGACTGTAAATCCTTTTCTCTTAGAGCAGCTGCTTGCAGGCACAGCAACACTGGGGGGAGTACTTTCATTTTCCTTCAGTAAATCCCCCTATTCTACATACGATAGGGAGCATCCCTACAGAAAATGACTCTGTTCAGTTATCTCCAGAGGGACTTGGGGTTCAGAGAGACCAACCGAAGCTGTGCTTGAGACTGCAGGCCCCTATGGGTACTGACACTGATGGGAGACACATAATAGCTTAGATGCTGAGGATCAGTGGACTTTCAGAAACTTTCTGAGCAGTCTACTTGTTTGTATGAATTGGAGATGGACGCAGGGAGATAAAACATAAGTGCTCCTCCACAGGACTGAACCACCTGCTAGTGGCCATATAGGCCCTCTATGCTAGGGTCACATGCTAGAGAATTGTTGAAGCAGTGATGCTAGAATGATGGGAATGGGCCATTAGAGAGACTTCCAGCCCTCCTATTATTTGGAGCTGCAGAGATTTGCCAAGAGAAATGAGTTACACTCAGGTTAGAGGAACTACAGAAAGAATACCGACCAAGAGTGACCAAAGGACCATTGGAAGTATTTGGAAAATAAATTAGAGGCAACACCTGCTGGGAGTTACTGCACCTGGGCAGGGATTATGACTGAGATCATACAGGCTTCTGGGGAGTTCTGTCCATAGATAGGGCTCAATCATTTTTGTGAGCTCCATTGTAAACTGTGTGTTTTCTCTGACCTGTAAACAAGCCTGTTTGTTCTTTGAGCCTTGTGAATTTGGTGCTTTCAGGGAGAGTTGGTGACAACACAGGTAGTGGCAGATGGGGAAGTTTGTAGATTTTCTGAAGGAGGGAAATGATCCAGAGAAGCAAGAACTCCCTCAAAGTTTACCCAGGTCCTTTCAAGTTATACAAAAACCTCTGACACAAGGTTGACACAAATCCATACTTCCAACCGTTTTGGTTAGTTTGGAACATAATTAAGCAGAGAATGTAGGTTTGTATGCTCTATGCAAACCTATGATTTTTAATCATTTGGAAAATTCTCATAAAGTATTTGAAGAGGTAGAATTGGGTCCTCAGTGACTTGCTGTAGGTAGACAATTTTCTTTGTAGGTAATAAAGATGAAAGAATAAAGATGAATAAAGAGATGAGACACTTCCTTTTGAGGAGCTACTTTAAAATGGTTTTATAATAAAGTATTTTTCTCCACAATCATTTCTTAAGGAGGGCTACAGAATGCCACCTATTTTCTTACTGACTGTTCTGGAGTCAGAAAACAGATGAACATCAAAGAATGGATGATCCTCTTAGCAAAACATCAAATACATCATAAAATTCCTTTATCGGTCCACCGGTTCTATCTCATCTTCTATTTGCATGGCCCCCCTTCTTTATACCAAACATGCGCTCAGATTGCAATTAAAAGCACCTAATCTTTATGTGGAGACAAAGCTCATTATAAAAGTACATAAAGCCCACACACAGGTAAGATAGCAGGAAACTCCTGAGGAGAAATGATGTCACTTCTCCATGCAGGAAGGAGAGGGAAAGGGCAAGAAGCAGAGAGGGGAATTAATTCACCAGATCCCAATAACAGTCATGGAAACCTCAAAGTTCTGTTTTTAGGCAAAACAAAGAGTTTAATAGGTTCAGTGAACCAGACAAGGTTCCAAATGCCCATGATCATGTACAATTTGGAATAGTCATTCTATTTATTTGCAATTGGCCAGTAAGTGTATGTCCACTCCCCTAGACTCTCCTCCTCTCCCCAGAAACAAAAGTTTGTGGGCTTCCTCATCTCATTCTCCCATGATCCTCCAGTCCCTCCTTCCAGCTGAGAAAAACTACACTTTCCACCTACCACTTTGCTGACAAAGGGATACACAGAGTTGTTAATGACATGACAGTGGTTAAAATGCAACGATTAAACCTATTCAACCTTCTGTTTCAATACATACTGTGGAGTCAGGAAGATATTTCTCTTAATGGGAAGGGCCTGAAAAAACAGATGAATGGAACAGATAAAAGAGCTTTGGTTTTAGAGTCAGTGGAACTGAATTAAACTCTTGAGTAATAGCACTAATACTATATATATATGTGTGTGTGTGTGTGTGTGTGTATCTCTATATGTGTGTGAGTGTGTGTGTGTGTATGTGTATCTCTATGTGTGTGTGTGTGTGTATACACATATACATTTTTTGCCTTGTGACTTTGTGCAAGTAATTTTTAATTTCAGTTTCCTCCATGTGTAAAATGGAGGGAATGAGATGATTTTTCAGATCTTTTCCAGCTTTAAGACCATGACCTTGTGCATTCTTTTGTCCAGAGGACTAATTTGTTATTAGCCTTCCTTTACTTTGTTATATGGAAAACAGGTCTATTTTAATGTAGCAAATAACAGTGTGGAGAATTAATGGATTCCTAATCTCTTTCAATAATGACACAGACATCTTCTGAATCATCCTAGTAGATCATCTGATTAAGAGAAGATAACAAGGAGGGTTTAAAATGCATTTGGATGAACAGACATCTCTTCTCCAGCAACAAGGTCCATTTCTCCACTTTTTTCTATCTCTTAATGTAACCAGAACAGCAAACAAAGCCTAACAATTAAAATCAGAGTGCTGAGGTTTCACTTCACTCAAAACCAATGTGGTTACTATAGCAACTTAAAATTGTAGCATTACCTACAATAAAAATGGAGTGAAATGATCATTTAAAATGTAATATTAATCTTGGTGAGCCAGAAAAAAGGCAGGGGGGCCTCCTTAATACTCAGTCTTGGTTTGCAAGAGGTTGGCTTGCAACTGGGGGTTCCTTTTGTCTCTTCCCTTTTCTAGGTATAGTGGGGAACAGTTGATCAGGATATCCATGATCATTAATTGACTTGCCCTGAGCTCAGCTGATATGATCTCAGAAAGTCAAGGGCAGGTAGCAGAGCCAATGAGCTATTAGATCATTAGCATACAGAAGTGCTTATTTACATCTTGTTCCTTTACATGGGGTGAAGTTCTCAGATCAAATCTGCTAAAATTTGAGGAGCTGTTGGCTGGCTGATGGCCCAGGTACAGTCCTGGGAGCCCTTTAAAAACTGAGCCACACTCTCTAGGGAGTCAACGGAAGTGGATATCCCTGAGGAATATGTCAAGTCTGGCCACCAAGAAGAAGAGCCAGCTATAGCCAAAGAATCCAGCTCTTGAAGAGGAATCGCTCTCTCCCTCCTGGAGGGAGCAGGGGATTTTTCTTTTCTTGCACCCCCCATCCCCATTCCATCAGCTTCAATGTCATATAGCAGAACTACTTGCCCAGTGGAAGCTACTGTGTGTCTAGTGGAAAGGGAAGGCCAAAGGAGTGACAGCAGAGACCCCTACCATTCAAGGCCTTTCCCAGTTTAATTCCAACCTACCTCCTTTCTACCTTTATCATATAATCATTCCTTTTCACATTCTATATGTTCTAGCAAAACTAAATGATTCTTTGTTCTTCATTTTTATCGAGTCTTCTTCTCTCCCTGTACTTTGTTTGTGCCGTCTGCCGTGCTTGGAACAGATTCGTTCCTATCCTTTCCTTCAATATGTAGCATAGATAGTCCCCTTTCACAAGCCTTCCAGTATTCCCTCAGCTAAAAGTGAGCTCTCCTTTTTCAAACTTCTTAAAGAACCTTAGAGGTCATCTGTTTCATTCTCCCAATTTTACAAATGAAGAAAGTAAATCCTAAGGAGGTACACTGACTTAGAGTATACATGTCATACCTTCTGGTAAATTATAAGTCACTTGAGGGCAAGAACTCGTTTCATCTTTGGGTACCTAGCAGAATGCCGTATCTGACATTTAATAAATATTGTTGAATTGAAATGAATTTAAATCCATGGATGACCCAAAGATCTCGTTTCAGCCATTAATTGTGAATTTGTGTTCTACCAAGCCTTTTAACAGTATGGTTAACAAATAGCATCAAACAATTAATCAATAAACATTTATTGAATTTGGATGTCCATATTTCTTGTTTTTTTCTCTGAGCATTTTATTTTAATATGTGTGGTGATCAGTAAATATTTATCTTTGCTATTTCAATAGGGAATTATATTTTTTTATTAAAAAATGAATAATTTGTGGAGCTATTCTCTTTGACTCATTAAACTGTGCTGATGGAGAATCCATTTGATCGTGTTATAACACCATAACCTAGGTCCTATTCAGGCCTTGTACCATTAATTAACGCTGGTATACCTTGACCCTTCAATTAGTTTGTAAACTCCTTAATTAAGGCAGGGGCTTTAGCTTGTACTTTAAATCCCCCATAGTGCTTTGCATGTAGTAGGTGCTCAATAAATACTTGTTGAATAAATATGCCCTTTGTGTCACTAATCTGTCTTCATAATAATTGAAAGTTTCATGGCAATGTAGACATGTACAGTTTTAGCACTTCAAATGATTGTATTTGTTGTATTGTTATGACAGTAATGAGGGAGAGCCTGGGTAATAGCCTTGCATGGACATCGAAATATTCTAAAATTAACACCAGGAAGGAAAGGTTAGTGACTAGTTTTATAGGCTCCTTTGGCACAGATAATTCTTTGGTATTTAATTTTGATAACAATGTGGTTTTTATGATCTCACAATGGAGAAGCTAAATATAAAGAAGATGTCTTCATATTTAAGTCTTTGTAGAATTTTTTTGCATCTGTTACCAAGGTTTCCATTTATAGTCCTTGAAATACTGCCAGATTTAAACTCCAATTGAAAAGAAAAAGACACTTTACATCTTAATTTTTAAACGATTTCTTTCATAACTAGTTATTTTGGGCTTTTTGACCACTGTTATCAAATAAATCGCATTTAATGGAGAATTTTGTACCGACTCTAATTTATTTTCACGGAATTACAGATTTAAAGATTTGGGGAGCTGGAAGGGACCTCATCAGCCATTTAGTCCAACCTATTTACTAAAAAAAAAGAATGCCCACTATGCCAAGTGGTTGCCCAGCTACTCTGCCTGAAAACTTCTCCAAAGCAAAACTCAGTAGGATCTCTGGGATCAGAAAGCAAGCTGATCAGAAAAATCAGGAGGTCTGAGTAGGAGTGAAATATTCCTATTTTTGTGTTAAAGGACATATTAACTTCAGTCAGGGAAACTGATATCTTTTTGTCTTTCCCACGGTTTTCTATTGACCACTAGTTTACCCTATCTCCAGGGGGTCAAGCTCTAACTATAATTCATTCAAAGGAATATCAGAAAGGGAGATGCAATTCAATTTCCTTCTTAATCTTCTCACCTTCAATACTCTAAAACAAGCCTCTACCATGGTTAACAAAGATGATTAATTCCACTAATGATTTTCCTGACATCCCAAATATTAATGGGGCTAAGACCCCGTACACTGTATGAACAAGCTCCCTCTACCAGTGATGCTGTGTTGATACTCCTTTACAAAATACATGATGCCTTAGACAATCATCCATTAAAAGAGTCGGCTGCTTTTTGGGATCAAGATGGAAAGCACTCCCAATGTGAAAAGTGTACTTCATCACTTTAACAGATCCTTCATCTCATTCTTTTGTCAGTGCTAATAGTGACCCATCCAAGCCTTCTCATTCTATCGATTTTCCTGTATGTCCTCCAAAGATTTAGTCAACCCCTGGCAGCCTTTTTCTGATTTTTAAAAAATAATTTTCAACTTTTTTTTTCAATTAACAAGTTGTTTTCCCCTTGCTCTCACCTCTGATCATTCAATTGAAAAAACAAAAAGAGAAAAGCATGATTTGTTCACTACTTAGTAAGCACCAGGGTAACTTCCATCTGTCATCCTCCATTTCTGGTCACACTTGTCCTTGCCTCAGCATACATTGTCAAAGAATGGAAAAAGCACTGGATTTGGTGTCAGGGTAACTGAATTCAAATGTTAGCAGACTCTGGCAAATCACTTTGCCTCTCTAGACTGCATTTTCCCACCTGTAAAATGAGGGGGATATATAGAGTGAGCTCTGAATTCCTTTTCAGCTCTGTAACTCCCATCTTAAAACACATTATCTACTATAATGCAATGTTTCCATTTGGGTATTGCAAAAATTCATTTGCATGTGATGGGGAAATGAGCCTTTCCTTATGGCAAGAACGCTGGAAAAGGCCACTGTCCTTCACCCTTTCCCTTTTCTGTGTTTCTAGTGCCTTCTTTAAAAGACTTCCTGGCCCAATGCTAATTACTGGGATGGACTGGGGTATGATGGGAGCTGAACAGAAAGCCCCAGAAAGCCTTAATAGGTGGTGCTGACAGTGTGGGAAGGATACTGCTTACACCTTAAGGCAGAAAAGAGATAAGTGGAATTCAGTCTTAAATTAGCTAGTAATAAGGGTAGGGGAACTTCTGGCATTCCCAGCCTGCTTCATTTAGTGGGCATCTTGGGCATGGAACGAGACAGTTAGGATAAGACCAGGCAGGGAGCAATCATGGGGCCTCACATCTGTGAATAGAACTCCAGTCCCTGGGGCTTGGGGTCACAAGGGTGGGGAAAACACCTTCAGAGGGTCAGGCTAAAAGCAGAGTGACCTCTAAAATACCCGGCTAGAGGAGGCAGATGCTGCCTGACCTTTTGCTCTGTTTACAATCAGAATCTGTGTTGAAGATGGGAGGAAGATCCCAGAGGCCATTTCCTGTTGGAGAGAGACCTGTGAGTTCTGTTGTATAGAAGGGAAGGCAGCACCTGCCAGTAGGTTGGAAAAGCACAGCTTGCTTTGATCTAGGTTTATGTACAGGTTTAATGTATCCTATTATGGGATAGGCCCAATCCATGATGGGATGGGTAGTAAGTCAGAGCTTAAACTCTTTCACACCATTCCAGTTTTTAGCAGTATTAAGTAGAGCAAGACTGCAAAGACATTCCCAAATGCACCGGGCTGGCTCACAACTAAAAGAGGACATTATCGATCCAAAGAATCTGGGGACAGATTTCAGGGGTGTGAACTTGGATGGGAAAAGCACATTTATAGTTTCACTAACTTCTAAATGAATTTTAGCATTTCCTTCAATTATGAATTTAACAAATCAAAGTGTTCTGAGACAGGGTCTGTCCATAGGCTTCTCCAGATTGTTGAAGGGGTCCACAATGCAAGAAAGATCAATTGAAGGGATTAATCATTTAATCATTGGGCAAACAAACATTCAGTAAGCAGGCTGTCTTGGTCCTGCAAAGTATACTTTCTTACCTTGATTTACATGACACTGTTCTCTTTGGCTTTTCTGGCTATCTGACCATTCAGTTTTTTGCTGGTTTATCATCCAACTCCTGCTTCCCAAATATGGGTTTACTTCAGGATCCATGGTGAGACTTCTTCCTTTCCTTTTTACCCTCTCATCCTTATTGTTCTTAAAAGTTGCCTAGTATACTAGTATAATGTAGTGCTGGATGTGGAGTTATAGGACATGGACTTCAATCCTGCTCTACCACTGACTACCCTCGTAACCTTGGTCAGTCACTTAATCTCTGTGAACCTCAGTTTCCCCATCTGTAAAATGAGAAGGGGGAGAAGACCCTAGACAGTTCCTAAGGTCCCTGAAAGCTCTAAATCTATGATCCTATTGTATCTAAGTATCCCACAGAGAAAATTCGGAGTACCCAGTTAAAATATGCTCCTGTTTCTCCTGATTCATAGGGCCTGAAGGTGGACCAAGTACACATTTTGCTCCCTATTGACACCTCTAGATCATCCTCTGAAGCAGAAGGCATTCTGAGGGCAAGACAGAAAGTGGAATGTGCCAGCTAGGCCAAACTATTACTACCACTTTATCTGTCACGTTTTACATCTCAGTGGAGAAAGCCCAGGACTTTGAACCCCAGAACCCTGAAAATAGCAGTGCCCTCCCAGAACGCCAGCCCCGCTCCCAGCCCTGCTTCCAAAGCTATCATAGAAGGTGTGGAGAAGGGGCCTACCATCTTCAATATCACTACCTTTCATCAAAAGATAGAATCAGCCTTTCAACTGCCTCAGTACTTGCTGAACTGGCGACCCGCTCAGCAGCTTCTGCTATAGAAGACCCAGAAAAGAAAGTTCTCGCCCCTAAAATCCTTGGCACCATCAACTTACGTCTTACTCCCCTTCCTGTACTCCAAGATCCAGTAACATTGACATCCTCATTGTTGTTCCTCAAATACAGACGCTACGATTTCCTATCTCATGCATTTTCACTGGCTGTCTTCCATGTCTGGAACTCACTTCCTCCTCATTTTGATCTCCTGGCTTCCTTTAAGTCTCAGCTAAAGTCTCACCTTCTGTAAGAAGACTCTCCCAGTCCTCCTTAATCTTAGTGCCCTCCCTCTGACATTATTTTCAAACTAGCCTCTCTATATCTAGTTTGTACGTTGTTGTTTACATGCGATCCTGATCATTAGACTGAAATGCTTAAGAAATAGGAGTGATCAAGTTTTTCTTGCCTTTATTTGTATGCCCAGAACTTAACATAATACCTGGTATGTCTATTGTAGGTGCTTAATAAGTGCTTGTTGACTGACCGACCTATCAGTTCAGTCATATGGATTGATTCTTTAGCTGATTGCTTATTTCAGAGTCCTATGTATACAGAGACAAGTTTAACTGCACCGGCATTTTCTTGAGTGAAAAAATTATCTACATCTTTTCACCTGATCAGAAAATGTCTATCACTGCCATGACTAGGCTTCTTTTAGCAACTTCTTCTAAGGTTCTGAAGAACTAATGATAAAGATGACCAGCTTCTCTCATGATCTCATATGCTTAGGAAATACATATTCAACAGTAGTCAGTAGACTTCAAGCTTTTGTTAAAAAGAATTTTTAAGACTGAGGAATAGTTAAATGAATTGTGTTACATGAATATGATGGAATATTATTATGCTGTCAAAATGGTGAACATAAAGAGAAATGAGGGAAGAGTCATATGAAACAATACAAAGTGAAGTAAGCCAACTCAGGAAAATGATATATACAAGTACTACAACACCACAGACAGGAAAAATAATAAGTACAAAACAACTCAAAATGAATGTTGTAAAATTAAAAAGAATAAGATTGGTGATACATAAAGAATTTATTCTAATTTATAAGATTAAGAGCCATTTCCCAATAGAAAAATGGTCAAAGAACAAAAATAGGCAGTTTTCCAAGGAAGAAATCTAAGCTATTAACAGTCATAAAAATGATCTGTTACTAATGATTAGAGAAATGCAAATTAAATTGGTTTCGAGCTACCTCATACCATCAGATGGCAAAGGGAAAATGACAAATGTTGAAGAGTCTGTTAAAAAGAAAAACAAGCCCAATCATTCTGGAAAACAATTTGGAACACTGCCCAGAAATCGCCAAACTACATGTATCCTTTGACCCAGATACTAGACCTATAGCTCAAGGATAAAAATATATCTATCTGCTTTTTCATGGTAGTCAAATATTGGAAACTAAGGGAATGACTACCTGTTGGGGAATGGCTAAAGTAGCTACAGTATATGCATGTGATGGAATATTATTCTACCCCAAAAAATTACGGAATGGACAATTTCAGAAGAAGCTCAGAAAAAAAGACCTTCATGAACTGATTCAGGGTAAGGTAAGCAGAATGAGAATAATTTATACAATGGTAGTGACATTTCAGAGAAGCATGACTTTGAAAGACCTTAGAACTCTGATCAGCACGATGATAAACCATGAACCCAAATGAATGGAAAGGAAACACGCATACACTTCCCGAGAAAGAAATATTAAACTTAAAATGTAGAAAGATGCCTACATTTTTGGATGTGGCTAATGTGCAGGTTCGTTTTCCTGCACTATATGGATTTGTATTGAGGGATTTATATATATTTTAAAATTTACTGAGGAGCAGTAGGCAAAACACATTAATTTTAAAATAACTTATGGGGGAAAAGAGCATTTGGCATAAAGAGATGTGAGAAGATATTTCTCCCTCCTCCTGTGCAAAGGCTGGAGGTCAATAGATGTAGAACATTGCATGTAATATTAACTTTTCTTGATGTATTGATTGGAGGTGCTACATTTTTCTCTTCTATTAAAAAAATTCTGTTATGAGGGATGGTACTCTAAGGAGCATAGAGGGAAAGGGATGTTGGGAGGACATCTAGACAATGTGAAAACTAAATATACTGATAAATTCTTTTTGTAAAAAGAGATAAGTAGTAAGAATGCGAGTCCTTTTCCTGACTCCCATTCATACCAAGTCAGATCTCCAAAGAACAGCTGGCTACATCTCTCCTTTAGGTTTCTAGAAGTACTTCATGGTGATTCCTCTTCTAATGTCATAAGCTTAAGTCCCCATTCTGGTAAGTTCTCCTCAAATTCAAGCACCAGTTACAATTAGCATCTCCCAGAATATCGCTGGCAGATTCAGTGAATAGTACCGCAATAGCAACTTGATCAATTAACATCAATTAGCTTTTTATAAAGATATTTCCTAAGAAGATACACTAAGAACTGAAGTATAAACATCTACTCCATTCACAAGTAGAGACGCACTCTTCTGACCACCTTGGTCCCCAGAGAGAGTAAGTGCGAACTTGGTACAAAGCATTTGACCCACCAAGGTCACTTCTAAATGTGAATAACACACACACACACACACACACACACACACACACACACACACACATATATATATATATATATATATATATATATATATATAATAAAATGTAAATAACTGAATAACAAATAGACCTGAAACTGATGTCTCAACTTCTTAGCTCCAAGTCACTGATGGTCTAGGTCTTTAGGTGGGCCCTAAGTGTGGAATGAAAAACGTTTTTCCACTAGGATTTCTTGATGCAAGCTTTTATTTCCCTCTGAAATTGCCTTCCATCTATTCTGTATTTAAATTGGATGTGTTGATTTATATGTGTTGTCTCCCTCCATTAGAATGTAGCTTCTCAAGAGCAAGGCCTCTTTTTGTCTTTTCTTTGTATTAAAACTCAATACACATTCATTAAGTACCTACTGGGTGCCAGGCTAGATGCTAGTATACAAAGAAAAAGAAAAGTCAGTCCCTGTTCTCCAGGAACACATAGTAGGGGCTTAACAATTAATTATCAATGACATAAAGCATATAAAATAAGACATTGGTGTCCTTTACAAATGTCATAAAATGATTTACGGTAACAATATAATTGTTATACCCAGTAATAAGTACGCTAGAGTGTGTGTGTGTGTGTGTGTGTGTGTGTGTGTGTAGGGGGGAAACATTATTGATTAGGATAATGCTGCTTGAGAAAGTGTAATTCAGTGGAAAGAGTGCTGGATTCAGTAAGAGAACCTGGAGTCATCCTAAAACTGCCACTGACTACTTGTGGCATCTAGGTGGCAGTTCAGCGTCAGGAAGATCTGAGTTCAAATATAGCACTAGTTACTAGCTGTGTGACCCTAGAAGACAAGTCACTTGACTTCTGTCTGCCTCAGTTCCCTCAACTATAAAATGGGGATAATAATAGCATCTACCTCCCAGGTTTGTCGTGAAGACCAAATGAAATAATATTTGCAAAGTGACTGACACATAGTAGGTACTTAATAAATGCCCCTTCCTTGCTTTCTCCTTGTGACATTAGGCAATTCACAAGGCCTCAGTTTCTGCATCTGTAAAATGAGTCCCTTCCAATTTTAAGTCTTTGATTGTAGACATACTTATTAATTTAAAGTATATCTAATTAATCGTATTTCTTGTTCTATATTTATATGTAGTAGTTTTTAGTTCTTTTATATTTGCTAAGTGTTGTCCCAGGTGCTACAATTTTCATACAAATCTGTCTGCCATATGGATATGTAAATTACACAAGAGGGTAATCCCCAAGCCCAGTACAGCCAATTAAATCTAAGTAGTCATAATTAAGTCCTCTCAAATCCCTCCCTCTGAAAACAATTTTGTTTTCTAAGTTAAGTTAAATTCCTAATTATAGGATTCTCTTTCAGGGAGAATGGAGGTATCTCTACTGCTTTTTAAAATTTGTATTAACTTACAAGTTATACAAGGAGGTCCAAACTAATCTTTGCATTCAAGGCTCCTTGAATTTTCATCTGTATTCAAGATAGATGGTGGGGTCAACCCTCCATTCAGAGCCCCCAGGTTCCTCAGAGATGATAATTCCAGCTATTCCTACAGTACAACAGGCTTTTAAATCAATGTCACATTTTATCTGCTTTATGTCATCAAGAATTAATTGTTAAGCCCTTACTATGTGTTCCTAGAGAACGGGGAACTGATTTTTCACTTTTCTTTGTATCCTAGCATCTAGCACTGTTCACAAAGTACTTTATAGATATTTTGTTTGATCCTCACAACAACTCTCTGAGGAAGGTATTAGGGACAGGTAGGTGGTACTGTGGATAGAATGCTGGACCTGGAGTCAGGAAAATGAAATTCAGCCTGAGATACTTTCTAGCTGTGTGATCCTGGGTGATTCACTTAATTTCTGTTTGCCTCAATTTCCTCATTTGCAAAATGAGAATAATACTACTACTTCCCCACTCCAGTTGTTATGAAAATCAAATGAGATAGGTAATTGTCAAGCACTTAGCACAATGTCTGGGACAGTTTTATAGCTATTATTATTATTATTATTATTACTGCAGGCATTATTGTGCCTCTCCTACTCCCTATCCCATTTTCTTGTGGCAAGTGAGATTAGAGGGTTAAGTGACTCCTTCATGGCCATACAGCTACTAGTGTTAAAGTCACAATCTGACTCTAGCCTCATTTGCCTTTAAATCCAATGCTTTTCCTACTATGACACAATGAACTTAGGCAGAGCAGAAGGTCTAGTTAAATGCATAAAACATGCTGCTCCCTGATGGTTTTCATTAGGTATAGTCATGCTTTGTTTCTGTAACTTGTGCTCATTGTATTGTTAATCGAATTTATTAGAAGTAAGCCAGAGGATAATGGAAAGCTATACAGTGGGCTTGAGCAGACAACAGAACGTTAGTGATGAAGACAGATTTGTGTGGGAGAAGATGTGGAAGAGCCATTATTGAGGATATAGATGGATGAGAAAAGAAGGGCACGGCTCGTCTATCAAAAATGGGAGACAACATCTGGAGAGCCTTTCACATAGCCTTGTTTGTATATTGTTATCCCAAGATATTCAAAGGACAAGAGGAAGGTCTCCACAGTTAGGTAGATAATCTATGGAGGATTTATGGGAAAGCATGCATAAGAATCATACCAAATGGAAAGGCTTGGAGAGACTATAGTCTGTATTCATGGAGGGAGGTCCCTCAATGATGAAATCACAGATCAGTAAGCTTATAAACATGTTTGGGTTGCCAGGATCTTTAAAACAAAACAAACTGTCAAGTGGTACGTGCTCTGCCTTCCACTTCTGCAGCTTGTAAACCAGAAAAACAAATGTGTTGCCAAAAGAGAGGTACCATCTAGAGAAAGAACTATGGGGTCTGAATGTATACTATTTTGACTCAAAAAGGGTCTTTTGTTGTTCTTTCTTTCTTGTATCTTTTCCCTTGTGTTCTGATTCTTCTTTTACAACGTGATTAATGTGGAAATATGTTGAACATGACTGTACGTGTATAACCGATATCAGATTGGGAAGGGGGGAAAGAAGGTTGGGACAGAGAAAAATGTGGATTTCAAAATCTTAGAAAGATGAATGTTGGAAACTATCTTTACATGTAATTGGAAAAAAATAAAATATTACTAAATAAAAAAGCGAGGTTCCTACAAAATTTCCCTGAATGAACCCCTAATAACTGTCCAGACAGGACAATGAGGTCATTCTGTCACGATCTGTTCTTTGCGAAGCAATGCCGGCTCTTTCAAATCACTCCTTACTTTTTTTAGATGTTCATCAACCATTCCTTTAATAATCTGCTCTAGAATTTTTCCAGGAATTGGAGTCAAGGTAATTGATTAGTTAAATGCATAAAAGACTAGATTCTATGCCCTTTTTTTTTTTTTAAACTGAGAGGTTTGCCCTTCCCCAGTTGTGTGCCACGTTTCTCATGCCTCAATTTTTCCAAGTCCACAGGTGGCAATCACATTTGCCAGTTCTTTTAGTACCCAAGGATGTAGTTCATCTTAGCCTGGTGACTTGAGCTCATCAAGGGATGTTATCACATATAATGATTCTTATTTTTGTATAGAGATTTTGAAATGAGGACACATTTCAAGAGAGGGAGAGAATCTCTAATAATTTCCTTAATCAAAGAGGGTTCTAGGTAAGAAAAAAGATTTAGGTTGTGTTAATTCTTCCTGATGCTAGGGTATCCTCATAAATCACCAAAGACAAATTATAGAGGATATTTTAACTAAATGAGGACTTTCCCCCTGAATATAGAGGGTTGGAAGATATTGTAGGTACATTCTCAAAAACAGAACACAGGGTTAGGGAATATAAATTGGCAAAACAAAAACTCTGCTGCTGCAGCATTTTACTACTCATATGGCAACTAAGTCCTTTGGCACTTAGTGTTTGAAGATGTCTTCAGTATGTACCAAGGATTTGGGGTTCTTTGGAATTGGGCTTAGACATGCCAGTTTTGATCTGCAGTGGGGTAGTTGTCATGTGGATGGAAAATGAATGGTGTGTGTTTGGGTGATATACAGGAGAGGATGAAGGTAGATGGCTGGCTGGAGAGAAGGCTTGGAAAGCAAGGCCAGTTTACCTTCTGTATTCCAGAAAGTTCACAGATGTGCATGGAATTGAAAAAAAACAACAACAGGAAATGCTAGAATAGATAATGATAATATGATCATGTGAAATATTAAAAGAGCTAAGGATTCATTATGTACTGGATTCATCTACAATAATATTAATTCTTTGAATGTCAGGGAAGCACACTGGAACTGGAGTCAGGAGATCTGAGTTTGAATTCTAACTCCCATGCTTAATAGCTATGTGACCAGACTTCTTTAGGCCTTAGCTTCCACATCTGTAAAATGCATACAATAATATTTGCATTACCTATCTCAGCAGGTTGTGATGAGGGAGGTACTTTTTAAACCTGAAAGCACTATGCAAACCTGAGTTATTATAATGTATAGCCTTTTCTTCGACACTCTGCAGTTTGGCAATGTCCTTCCAAAAAACCAAAATGAAACAGCAGCACTTAGTGACACCCTAGATGTGACTTGACCAGTCCCACACTACCCCCACACTCACCTCCTCCAGAAACTTGGAGTTGGAAGGGACTTCAGAGATCATCTAATCTAATATTTAGTCAAAGAGGAATCCTCCGGTAATTGGCTAGCAGGTCTTTCTTTGAAGACATCTAGTGATGAATTCTTGAAGCATTCTACTCCTCTTTAATTGTTAGGAAGTTTTTCTTTGCAGACAGCCGAATTCTTTTTGTAGCTTTTACCCACAATTATTATTTTGGCCCCCAGGGGACAAGCAGAACAAAGCACTTCAGAAACTTGAAAATACTGTATACTTTGGGGTTACCTTGGGAATAATATCATGTACCCCCCTGCTTGATCTCATTACTATACTCCAATCAATGCAATTTTAGATTAACTTGTTTCATATGGAAGTCAGTCAATATTGAAAGAAGCCAAGCATTAGGAAACAGAGACTGACCATGAAAATCATATCCCAATCTCAGGAAAAATGTACTTTCTAGGGTGGAAGGACATTGTGGAGGCTCACTACATGATGTTCTAGGGATCAGGGTTCTTGTATAAAAGCAAAGCGATTAAGTTAAGTCACTAATCGACATTATTGTGTATTGTTTTGTCCCAAATCAGTGTCATGTAAGACATATAAACCTAAATGAAAAGTTTCCCTTGTAAATTTTGCATGATTAGTTATTAGGATAATAGTAAAATAGGGAGGCAGGGCATGGGATAGACATTTAGACTCAAAATGGGTGCTGATTGTATGGCAGAAGTGGGTTTTTAAAACTATTTCTTATTCAAAAATTTTTTTTAATTATAGCTTTTTATTTCCTAAATATATACATGGATTTTTTTGACATTCACCCCCTACAAAAACCCTGTCTTTTCCCCCCAACCTCTCCCCCAGTCGGCAAGTGATCCAAGATATGTTAAACATGTGCAATTCCTCCATACATATTTCCACAAATATGGCAGAGGTGTCTTGATAAGGGAATGTCCTGCTGAGCTATTATGAAAGAAGAGAAGTGAAAATGAAGAAGTAAATTCACTTACAAAGGCAGTTAAACTGATGTTTTAACTGATATTTTAGTTTGTCTATCACTAGGTCATGAGCTTGTGAGCTTCAGAATAAAGGAGAGAAATAGGTACTCAGTAACACTATATACTTAAGTTTAAGGGACTATCAAACTTTGGACATTCCCTTAGACATGTGGGCCTCTTTGGAAAGTGTGATAATTTTATCAAAACTGGCAAGGAATTGGAGATTGAGGGGACGTCCATCAATTGAGGAATGGCTGAACAAACTGTGGCATATGAATGTAATGGAATACTATTGTGCCATAAGAAATGATGAGCAGGAAGATTTCAGAAAAACCTGGAAAGACTTACGTGAACTGACGCTGAGTGAAGTGAACAGAACCAGGACAACACTGTGCACAGTAATAGCAAGATTATGTGATGATCTGATAATTGCATAAATATGTGTATGTATGTGTGTGTATATATATATATATATACATATATATATATATATATATGATTAACCATTTTTTAAACATGTTTAACATGTATTGGATTACTTGCCATCTAGGAGAGGGGGTAGGAGGAAAGGGGGGTGTAAATTTGGAACACAAGGTTTTGCAAGGGTTAATGCTGAAAATTTATCCATGCATATGTTTTGAAAATAAAAAGCTTTAATTAAAAAAAAAAGAAAAAAAAGATTGTGTGATGATCAACTACGATAGATTTAGCTCTTCTCAGCAATACAGTGATTCAAGACAATTCCAAAAGACTTGTAATAGAAAATGCCATCCACATCCAGAGAAAGAACCATTGAGACTGAATGTAGACCAGAGTAGAGTATTGTCACTTTTTTTCTATTTTCTTTTTCATGGGTTTTCTCTTTAGCTCTGATTTTTTTTCTCACGTATTTTACTAATATGGAAATGTTTTATATGATAGTACATGTACCACCTAGATTAGATTGCTTGCTGGACTGGGGAGAGGGGAGGGAAGGGAGTGAGAAAAAATTTGGAACCCAAATCTCACAAAAAGTAATGCTGAACACTATATGTAATTGGAAAAGAAAAAGAAAATATTTGATGGGAAAAAATAAAAAGTCACAAATCAAAAAAAAATTATTCTGCCGAAAGCGGTGATGAACAACAAAGTGGCGGTGAACAGTGGTGAACAACAGGTATGTGACGACCTCCGTTCTCTGTGACACTTAAATCCTTCCTATTTAGTAAACCAGTCTCTTGATTAGCGGCAGTGTCTCTTTCAGAGGGCAGACAATATTTAGTGAGTAGTTTTGAGTGAGGTGCAAATTTAAGGGAAAGAAAAAGAAACATATATGTAGAAGTTGAGGATCGAGTTTATTCCCCATCAAACAGATTCCAAACAGCTGACAATTTCTTGCCGCCCTTTGGGATCCTGTTCCTTCTGATGTTTGTAGGACTGTTCTTTGCTGTAAAGAGCACTTGATTCCTGTTTCATTATCGTACTGAGGTCATCAGATGAATTGGAAATGCCCAAGGCACAGCTGGTGACATTGGGCATCTTTTCATTCAATGAGAATGAAACAGTTATACACACAAAGAAACATAGGCAAAGTTTTCCTGCAGGTATGAATTAAAGTAAGACCAAAGTAAAAGGGTTCATTTAATGAATGTTGACTAAACACCTGCTGTGCAGAAAATACTCTGCTAGATGTTGAGAAGGATAGAAAGTTAAGAAAAGATAGGATCCCTGTCCTCATGGAACTAATTATATAATGGGGGAAACATACACACAGATTGCTATAATACACAGTATCTTGCTACTTGCCAAGGATCTGTAATTTTATCCACATGGGCACTCCCTTCATTGAAGAAGATCACAACACTCTATAGTTTAGGAGGAGGCTTTCAAGAAATGTTGTGGTTGAAAAATTCATCATCCTATAGTCATCTTAGTGATGAGCTTCTCTGAACCTTGAAGTGACACCCAATTCATCTCCAAACTCCTATGTGAAGCCTTTCCAGCTCAGCAGGATCTGCTAGAACTTGCCCTCTCTCACCAGAATCTTTGAGAAACCCCCTTCACCACCCTCTTACCGAGTTGCCTGAATGTTGTCCTTCGTTTTCAAAGAGGCCCCAAATGACTTCATTGTACTGAAGTCAAGGTAAGACTAATACCTCTGGGAGGGCGGGCGAGCCCTTTTCAGGAATGCTTTCCCCCTTTGGCATCCATCCGATTCACTCAATTCTCATCCGTGGCTCTAAAAAGTTGTAGTGCTGAGGCCATAGCCAGGTAAACCGTTTTTGGAAGACAGGCCAAAGAAGATTGAGGGTAACTGAGGGGTCCCAAACCCTTCAGGGAGTCAGAAGAGCATCTACCCCACACAAAGACTTCCTTGGGCAGAATAGATAGGCAAGTTTGTTCCAACAGCCACAGAGGCCGCTGAAGCAGGTGCTGTGGAGTGCTTGGGGCTTGGTAAAAGATCAGGATAGAAAAGGGAGATCCCAATGAACGATAACATGTCAAGTGCCTTTGAGTTGCAAAGGCAAGTGTGATTATTTGTTTAGCGATAGCCCACCATGAAGGAAGGGGAGAGAAGGGACATATTAACTGTATCAGAATATTGGGGATCATTTAAAGCACTCACCCACTGTGGCAATAAGGCCTAAAATGGACCCTTACTCTTGTCAGCCATAAATTCACGTTACTCCTGATCTCTATTACAAAGTATGTGGTGTATTCCCAAGTAATCAAAACTATGAATAAAAGTTAACAGATAACATTTAAAATTCATGTATATAGCCACCCTGGTGAGAATTGGCTGTATTTAAAAACAAAACAAAACAAAAACATAAGACGCCTTCTGGCTTTTCCATGAATAGAGAAGGTCATTGGGGAAGTGTTGGCTTTTAAAAAATTCTATCACTATTTTTGTGTTTAGATCCTTCATGTAAAATGAATCCATAAAAAGACATTTCAATTATTTTCACAAAGCCAAACAAAAAAGAAAGACAATGAGAAAGAAAGCTCAAACTGGAGGATTCATCATTGACTGTCAGCTTAGTTGCCTGAAGAATCTTACTAATTAAAACAGAAAAGAGCCATTTGAGATCACAGCGAATCCAGGGTATTGACTAATTATTGCACTTGGGGTCAGAGATGAGACCAGACTATATCGAAAACAGGTAGTTATGTCTAGAAATTAAAACAAAAATTCTTAGTAAGATTTAAGTAGAGAACTCGAGGATAGTAATTTTAAATTAAACTTTTTAAAGGTTGCTTCTGCGTGTAATATAGGGTGTCCCCAAACTCTTAGTGTAGAGTTACATTTTATTTCTTTATAGAGTGGTAAAGATTGGTGTAAGTGTAAAGAATGTGAAAACATCAAAAAATAAGAAATCTAATTTCTTAAGGACCTAATAAGGACAATGATAAAATTATAATGACCATGGTTGTCAGGGGTCTCCCTGCTCTCAAGCCTCTTCATCTCAGTGCATCTTACACACACACACACACACAGCTGCCAAACTCACTTGCTTTAAACCCACATCTGATCATATTACTCCCCAGCTCAATCAAGTGTAAGGGCTACTTTCTGATTCACTGATAAAATATAACCCGTTCTGTTTGGCTTATATGGTTTGTTAAAACCTTGCTTCAACTTCTTTTTCTGGCTTCATTATGTATTACTGCACCATATAAAGGGAAAAATAAATGAGAAGAAATAGACAAGAAAGCTGCTGAAGACTGAAAAGTTGTTATATTTTAATCAATTTAAATTGATGTAAATGCAAATCATTGCTGAGCAAGTTTATGATGTTGAATATCAAGCTTATAGCAAATTATTACAAATCAGTCTATCTTTGAAATTCATAAAACACATGTTAAACTGATACCTATCATAAGGATTTTTTGTTATTAAAACATTTAATGTTGGTAAAATAACTTAAATGGTTACTAAGCAAGTACCTTAAATAGTTGAATATTGACTTTAAATAGTTAAATAAATATTTTTCTGCTAATGTAAATAGATACTAAATAAGTTACTTAGTTGTATTGCTATGCAGTATTAAGTTTGCTACAAATTATTTAAAATGAATCTCTACTTGAAGTTACTAAGATGCTTGTCAAACCATAAAGCTGTTATTCAAAGCTTTAATATTTTTTCAATTAAAACATTTAATGCTGGCAAAGTAATGTAGTAAAGTAGTGAAATAAATATTTCCAGTAATGAAATAAATTAAGTAGTAAAATAAATAAATGTGAAATAAATAATGTAAACCTCCTCTTTCCTTGTATTGCTATTCAATATTAAGTTTATAACATAGCATTAAATTTTTCAAAAGACAAGGATTGTGATCCTTCAGCAACTAAAATGAGATTTAAAATAAGAAAATAACATTTTTTTTGGTCAAAACCAAAAACTTAATGCTACCCAAAACATAAAAATACCAAAAGAATGGTAGCATAATGGAAGTGTTTTCTTCCATTTTCTCTCTTTCTACAATTTGTATAAGCACTTTTCAAAGTAAACAGCTAATCTAATTTATGCATTTTTAAAGCTCAAAAGGTTTTTTAAACCTCGAAAACACTTAACATTAACAAAGGTTCCTCCCAGTGGGGCTCTTTTGGGTGGATGTGTACAGGTCATGTTGCAAACAGGTATCTTTGAGGCCTTCTCTTCTCTTTGATGGAAGAGGTTTGAGGCCATATTTTGGATGCCTCAATTATTCACAGGTCTGGTGGATTGGGCTTTTTTCTTTTAGATGGGACCTTGGACTTCTTGTCCTTTTTGTGACCCTCCTCCTGACTGGAATCGCCTTTGCTTTCCTCTCGACTTCGTTTGCGGGTAGTAGTTTCACAGCTCTCTTCTCCGGAGTCTGGCATTCTGGTGGCTAGATCGGAATAATCTGATTCGTCGTCATCTAGGTCGTCGGAGTCGGAGTCGGAGTCAGAGTCGGAGTCTTCTTCTTCTTCATCTAGAACCAGCTTCAGAGCTTTGCACTTTTTAGTTATTCCGCTGGGAGGTGGAGAACTATCAAAGCTATAACTGCGACAATGGTCTTCTTGGGTAAGTGCTTTCCACTTTTTCCTGATGCTTTGATCTCCCATGAGGTACTTTGCCCCTTCCACGATAGCTACATAGGAGAATCTCAGCTGTTCTGGGGTCTGAATAAGTCCCATCCGGTACTTTCTCAGGTTCACCAAGGCTTGTCTGATGTTCAGGGAAAAGCGGTTCTCTCTCTTCTCCAAAAGGACCAGGCAGCTGTCAATGAGAGCAAAGGTGCCTGAGCGACCGATGCCCGCGCTGCAGTGAATGACCACAGTGCTCTGCTCGTCGTTAAGGGAGCCGGACTCCCTCACCATGAAAAGAAAAGCAAGGAAAGAGGCGGGTGACTCCGGCACCCCAAAGTCTGGCCAGCTGGTGTAGTGAAAATGGGAGACGGCTTTGGACTCCCCGGTCATCATGTTCTCCAGCCTCAGGTAGTGGACTTCGTAGTAGGGCTTCACTTCCTCCCCTAGCATCTGCACACTGATGCCCACCTCCTCAAAGAATACGACCTGGCCCTGACAAAGGGGCCAGTATTGGGAGCACTTGACAGTCTCTTTCTCCACCAGCCGGTTGAGCATGATCACACCCCTGCTGTTCTGCTGCCACACCATGAGCCAGAAGTGGCCGGAGGTGTTGGGCAGAGGCCCCTGAGTCAGGATGTATCTTCGCTGGGCCTCCTCTACCACCACGAAGTTGGCGTTGATGTAGTCGTTGTTCTCGTCCCCGCCTCCCCCTTGGTCTCCCAGGCTCGAGGAGGCTGAGGAGGAAGAGGAGGAACCTCCACCCGCTGCTGTAGCCAAGCCCAGCCCGGGGTGGTAGCCTCCTCCCATAGCCGGCATGGCCACCATCAAGTGGACTCGGCTGTGATCATAGGGACTCACGTCCCGGTACCGGTTGCGGGCTCTGTTCTCCCAGGCGCGAGCGGCACGGTATGGGTAGTCGTGGCACAGGTCTGCCATTTCCAGGAAGGCTTGGGGCCAACCATTGCTGATATCTAAACCATGGAGTTCCCGTTCGATGGCGACAACTGCCCGAGTAACTACACCGTAGCCCGTCAGCATAGAGTCCTCTTCCTCTTCCTCGTCTGTGCCTAGGGATGCCATGGACACCAAGGAGGTTGGAGTTCTCAGCACTGAAGTGGAGGGCACTGCGGCAGGAGTCATCATCACTGAAGTGGAAGGCACTGCGGCAGGAGTTGTCATCCCTGAAGCGGAGGTCGCTGGGCCTGGAGTCATCATTCCTGAAGTGGAGATCACTAGGCCTGGGGTCATCGGGCCCGGGGTCGTCAGGCCTGGGGTCATCATCACCGGAGTGGTGGTCCCTGCAGAGGTGTTGCTAGTGGCACTGTCGGAAGCCAGCTCCCATTCTGCGATCTCCATGTCTGCGGGGGACGTGGGTGTCGCCATGACTGTGTCTGTAGCTTCAGTGCCTGAGGAGAAGGGGAGGGTGACAGCAGGGAGGGGGGATGGCCTAGGCTGGGGCCCTGGTGGGGTGGGAAAGGGGAAGAGGGCAGTTCAGAGTGGGGCACTCAGGTGGATGAGGCCTGGGTGATGCTGATGGGGGAGGAGGCCTAGCACTAGACCACCTGAGGTGGTGGCAGAGGAGGCCTCCATGGAGAATGGGGAGGCCTGGCAGGAGGCTGCTTGAGGTGGGGCAGAGAAGGTCTAGCGCGAGGCCGCCTGAAGTGGTTGCCAAGGAGGCCTAGCGCGAGGCCGCCTGAAGTGGTTGCCGAGGAGGCCTCGCGGCAGGCCGGGGAGTCGCCTGATGCGACGGCGGAGGCCTAGCGCGAGGCCGCCTGAAGTGGTTGGCGAGGAGGCCTCGCGGCAGGCCGGGGAGTCGCCTGATGCGACGGCGGAGGCCTAGCGCGAGGCCGCCTGAAGTGGTTGCCGAGGAGGCCTCGCGGCGACGGCAGAGGCCTAGCGCGAGGCCGCCTGAAGTGGTTGCTGAGGAGGCTTCACAAATGAGGCCGGGGAGGCCTAGCGGGAGGCCACCTGAAGTGGGGGACCACCCGAGAGAGGGGGACCAGTGGGGCAAGGGCTGGGGAGGGAGGTGAAGACCTCACCCACGGACAGACAGAGGGTCACACTCACTCAGTCACACGTCACCGACCGGGTCTTTGCTGATGACGACCACGACTTCAAGGAGGATAATGGTGATGCTGCTGCGAAGCAATTTGGCGGCGCTAACGGTCACTTCCTATGGCAGATGGGGGAGGGGAAGAGGAAAGGGGGAGGGGAGGAGGAAAGGGGAAGGAAAAATTTCTGGGGAGATGAAAAGTCTCTGGGGAAGCAAAGGAAAAGTCTCTGAGAAGGTGAAAAGTCTCTTGAAAAAAGTTAGGGGATTAAAAAAAGTGAGGAGAAAAAAAAGTGAGGAGAAAAATCTTTTGAGAAGGAGAAAAGTCTCTGAGGAGAATAAGTCTCCCAGGAGAACAAAAAGACGCTGAGAGAAATCTCTGGAAAAGGCCGCAGGTCTCTGAGGAGAAAAAGGCTACTCTGAGGAGAGTAGTCTCAGGGGAGAGGTAAAAGTTCGAGGAATGGTCTCCAAGGACCAAAAGATCTCCCCAGGAGAACAAAAGGTCTCCCGTGAGGACAAAAGAACGAAAAGTCGTCGAGGACAAGAGAAAAATCCGTAAGTAGGGCAGTTTCTGAAGAGGACAGCTGATCTCGAGGCGCCCAGAGCGACAGCAACCGCGAGACCGGGCGGGAAGATGGTTACCTGGTTACCGCTGGCTTACAGGCCCCGCCCAGTTCTCATTGTGAGCATGCGTGCCTTCTGACCCCACCCCCTTCTGTTTATCAATTGTAAAATAAAATGGCGCCAAAGCCAGTAAGCCCTTGAGATTTCATTAACTTTTATGTGCTGTTCCTCTAGTGGATACTCTACCAATGTCAGTCAAGATTTAATTATATTTGAGGCAAAGGGGGAGAAGAGAAAACTTCCAAAAGCTATCCATTGTTAATTCAATAAGGGGAAACCTCCATAAGTGAGGCCCCGCCCCCAACTCCCTGGAGGTCCCCATGGGGGACCCAGATCCAACTTGTCCATTTGTCTTCTTCTGAGACAATATTTGCTGGAGTTAAGGTGTTGTTATCACCCTAGGGGAAGGGATGGGGTCAGAGAGGGGAGAGGAGCTTGCCATGAAAAGGTTTGGGGAAAATCTTAGCACTGCAGTTCAAGACTAAGGAAAATACAGTGTATAGCCTCTTACATAGTAACATCCTAGGCCTGGAGTCAAAAACACAAAGGTTCAAGTCTAGCCTCTAACCCTATCTCTTGTTATTTTCTCATAGATTACATAGATTTGATTTTGATAGATTTCAGGTGGGTTCCTCAAATGTGGTAATGAGGATAAAAACTCTATCCCCACCTCTACCCAAGAGAGGTGAATGTCCAATTTCAAATTTTAGTGTCTTACAAACACTAAGGTTTAAGGTACCTGGCATACCTTATCTCATCCAGCCTTGCAAGGTAAATGCTACTCTTACTGTCCCCTTTTGGGGCTGAGGACCAGAGGCTCAGAGATGAATTGACTGGCTGAAGGTATCAAAATCTAGATTTTGACTCCACTTTCAAATCTATCCTCTACATCAGGACTCCTTCGTCCTTTTTTGTGGGTCCTGGACCCCTTTCACCATCATCTGGTGAAGTCTTTGACTCCATTCTCAGAGTAAGGTTTTTGAATGTATAAAATAAAACATAGGGTTACAAGGGAAAGCAATTATATTAAAATAAAGCTATAATTTTGTTCCCACTCAAATTCGCAGGATTCCCTGAACTCTATCCATAGAAAATATTTTATTTTTTTATTTTCAAAACATATGCATAGATATTTTTCGAAATTCACCTTTGCAAAACCTTGTGTTATAAATTTTTTTTCCTCTCTTCTCCCTCCTCCTCCCCTAGACGGTAAGTAATCCAATATATGTTAAACATGTGCAATTCTTTCATACATATTTCCACAATTATCATCCTGCACAAGAAAAATCAGATCAAAATGGGAAAAAAGGATGAAAAAAACAAAAACAACAAGCAAACAAACAACAACAAAAAGAGTGAAAATACTATGCTGTGATCCACACTCAATCCCCACAGTCCTCTCTCTGGTTTCAGATGACTCTTTATCACAAGATTGTTGGAACAGGCCTGAATCATCACATTGTTGAAAAGAGCCACATCCATCAAAATTGATCATCATATAATCTTTTTTTAATTAAAGATTTTTATTTTCAAAACCTATGCATGGATTATTTTCAAATTCATGCTTGCAAAACTTTGTGTTCCAAATTTTTTTTCCTCCCTTCTCTCCCCTCCCTCCCCTAAATGGCAAGTAATCTAATATATGTTAAATGTGTGCAATTCTTCTACACTTATTTATACAATTATCTTGCTGCACAAGAAAAATCAGATCAAAAAGGGAAAAAAATGAGAAATAAAACAAAATGTGAGCAAACAACAACAAAAAGAGTGAAAATGCTATTGTTATGATCCACACTCAGTTCCCATAATCCTCTTTCTGGGCTCTTTTCATCACAAGACCAATGGAACTGGCCCGAATCGTCTCATTATTGAAAAGATGGCTCTTTTCATCACAAGACCAATGGAACTGGCCTGAATCGTCTCATTGTTGAAAAGAGCCATGTCCATGTTTTGCAAATAAAAAGCTTCACTATAATCAATCAATCAATTAATTAATTAGTTAATCAATAGATTAAATAAAATTATGGTTGTGTTCACAACTCCACCAACAATGTATTAGAATCCCAATTTTGCCACATCCCCTCCAACAGTCATCATTATCTTTTCCTATCATCTTAGCCCATCTGAGAGGTGTATAGTGGTACTTCAGAGTTGTCTTAATCTGCATTTCTCTGATCAATAGTGATAGAGTACTTTTCCTGAATCCAAATTCTAGCTGACCCTGGGCAAGTTCCTCAACCCTGTTTGCCTCAGTTTCCTAATCTGTAAAATAATCTGGAGAAGGAAATGAGAAACCATTCCATTATCCTTGCCAAGAAAACCCTACATGGGGCCATGAAGTATCATATACTCTGAACAACAACACTGCTCTTTGCTATCACCATCATAAAACTATCCTGAAAATTTTGAATATTCAGCCAACTCTGTCTTCTGACTCTTTGACTACATGCCTTTAGGTTGTTAGCATACTCACCAAAGTCTATTAGGGTAAAGATCAAACAAGTTAGTTTTTTTCTTTTGGAAAAATTTCTAATTAAATAAACCAACTCTCCTAACCAATGGTTTCAAGAAAGAAAAAATCCAAAATGGTTATCTGCAATGGCATCTTAAAATGATCTTTAAGTTTGGCAATTAATTCTCATGCATTTAGTACTTCACCAATTGATATTTGGATGCTTGTTAATTAACCTGGTAATCAGCCCCTTGAAACATAGCCAGCCTAGTCCTTGGCTAAGTCATCATTATACTCATCGGTAAAATCTTTCCATCTGGTGGGGCCTGTCACAATGTTGGTTGCAGTGGTAGTCTTGAGAAGCCAAAATGCCACAATAAACTCTTGAGTTGGACATTTGTGGAAACTGCTAACCCATCATCATTTAATAATTAAATAAAAAATGCTACCACATCTATTCCCAAACCTTCAACGCTATTCTCTGTTACATAGGAATGGGACAGACTTTCTTTGCATCACCATTCCTGAACTTCCCTTAATGATCAGTTTGTAGCACAAATAAAATATCCTGCTTATGATCCCTACTCATCATCTTCTCCGAAGATACACAAGTAATGAAATGACAAGTGTTCATTCCTCAGCACTACACTGCCTCCAAACAGAGCACCTCTGACTGATCACAGCCTTATTTTCGATTTAATCCACCAGAACTGTTCGTATGTACCAAGGTGTTTTGAGTAAAAATAATAATAAAGCACCATCCCCAAAGTTAGGAGGACCTGAGTTCAAATCTAACCTCAGACACTTGACACTTACTAGCTGTGTGACCCTGTCACTCAACCTCAATTGCTTTTCTCCCAAAAAAAACAAACAAAAAAAATCCCATGAAGCATTAAATGCCATCAGTGCGTGGAAAACAATCGTGGCTTTGCTAGTCTGTTGCTCCCCCAGAATACACTAGTCATGTTTCAAACATATTTGCATAGATGTAAATATATAGTCAACTTTTGAAAAAATCAGTATAGATCCTAGAAGAACTTGGGTATCCATATAGCATCTGAAGTAGGCGTTTTATTTCCTTTTGAGGGCTACACAAGAAGCTGACAGTAAGAGAGTGTCCTGAGGGGCTTGCTACCTAGTGGCTCACATGAATAATAGGCCCATACAGTGTTGTCACTGGGCGCTGCTGCTGAAATACTTCATGCACCAGATGGGTTTATTTATTCATAAGCTGACAATACAAATCACCACTTCTGCTATCATTATCAACAGTAAGCACAGCAGTCTCGGGGGATTTCTTCAGGGGATTTTTAAGACTGTAGAAGGGAAGTGTAAGAATATTTGCACTCAGCAAGTAGTTTACATGTTGTTCACTGACAAATATTTGCCCTCTCTCATGGTACCCAGTGACATCTTGTGCTCAGATAGGCCATGAAAAGACCAAAGGAAAGATGTGACTGGACAGAATAGTTTGAAAAATGACCTTTACTCCCGGACCTTCTCTGTCTGGAACCGCTTACTTCATTGTTCCCCAGTGAATGCATACCTACAGTTGTTTTTCTGAGGAAAGTGTGGGCAGGGATTTTAGCACCTTTGAAAAAAGACAACCTTGCTCTGCATTGCCTTATATTTTTAGAAGGCCTTTTCTGGTTTATGGAGAACAGGACTTTGCTTCCCAGGGTCTCTCAAAATGTCTTTCAAATAGACATGTAGGAACACCATGTATGTTCCCGGGTATACCATTTAATAGCCATATGTTTTGGACACAGGTCACTTCACCACTGATCTCTCCATTGAAAACGAAGGGATCGAACTAGATGACTTATAGGATCCTTTCCAGCTTTAAAATACAGTCTCTGGGATTGTTGAGGGTAAACGTCTCTCCCATCCCATCAGAATTTCCTCCATCTTTGCAGATTGTAATCTAAGCCAATCCAATCCAATAGATCAGGCCAATAAGTAAGCAACCTTAGCGGGGACTGGAGCCTGAGTTTTCTTCTCCAGATCTAGCAATCAACCCAATAGATACATTGTACAGCTTCTTTAAGAGAGCCATGAGGGGAAAGAAAGGATACTTTCCACATCATTCACCCTTTAACACAAAAGCTATCACCCAGAGCTCCATATGATCAGTGATAACAAATGTACTCTTTAGCAGAACTTTCTACTTTGTGTCAACAACTTCTTTTTAAATAAATCCTTTCTCTTTATTTCCTTTTGGTTCTCCCAGTGTTCTTGAAATGTACTCTGAGGGAGACCAAATCATCTCTGGCTATTTTCCACATGATTCCCAGGCCTCAAATGCACATGAACAAATCCAGAGTCTCTCTTGATGGACTGATTTCTTACCTTTCTAAGTATGGCATTCTTACATTTTATTTCCGGACAATGGGTTCATAAAGAAAATCATCTACGTGAGGTTTTCCGTTAATTGTTTTTAAGGACATTGATTTAAATTCAAAAGATGAGGAAATAAAGGAAGAGAGGTGATGGATAATTTCTATTAAGTCCAAGGCTTTTGTCATTTAATAATATCAACCTTCAAGACTAGGAGTGATGATGGAAATGAGTTTCATCTTTTGGCCGGGAAAGCTAAATAAGACACCATAACATATAAGCAGGAAAAAGAAAGAAAGGAAAGAAAAAGAAAACCTGTGTTTTATCAGTTTGGGGGTATCTAATTACTATGTTAATTAAAAAGTCTACTGAAGTGACTCATCCACATGTTAGTTGTATGTTCTTAAAATAGATGCATGCAAATACCTAACGGTTTTTCTTTTAATTAAACAAGTTTTCTTTGGGCACTAAATTTAAAGGTGCTAAAATCCACAATTTCATCCCCGTAGGTTTTTTTTTAAACAAATTACTGACTACAGATCAATTTGAAATGTACAGGGTTGGAATAACACACATGGTCTTTTGAAATATACATGTAGCAGAGAGAACAAAGTCTTTCAGATCCTGTTTCTCATTGGAAATGTTTTTTTTTTTTTAAATAAAATGATATGATTAAAGAAGCTTGGGCTGTTACTTTAAAATCCAACTTCAGATGGAACAGTTGCTTTCATGGAACACGCGTGGAGCTGTCTGGCTGGGGCTTAGTTGTTCATTAAAAATGAAAACCAAAGCCAAGAACCTCAAAGCACAAAAAGCAAATTCAGTTGTGCAAGACTTATATCAAGGACACCGGTATTTCAGTAGATTGCCCAGTTTAACTGTTAACACATGGCTCCATCGCTCTTTATCTGCTGATCTCTAGGGCAGGCTGTGGAAAGTAATTTTGTTTCAGCATTTCCCAAATGCTGTTTTCTCTTTTTATTTCCACTGTTGAATTTGTTTCGCTTTCTCGTGGTGCATTTCTCTAAGGTATTTTGGGTTTAAATACATTTGGCCAGTGGGTTTAAATAAATATACCAACTTACTAAAATCTTGGGGGAAAATGACTCACCTATCCAGCTACCTTCCCACTCATCTGAACTCTGGCCTTTATCCAGGAACTACTGGAATTGGAGGGAATCCCTGATATGCCACAGGTAGAGACTCGGAGGTGAGGGCAGAGGGGAGGAAAGAAAGGCCTTAAAAGGGCAACTTGACTCTTAAATCCTTTTGGCTTTGTCAGTGGTATTGGAGAGGCTGTGTTTTAGTCCAAGGGATAAGGTGTCTTGCTGATGGAAGAGTTGCCGTATGTGGCCATGTGCAACCGGGGAAATGGTTATCCTGTGACATGTAGTCCAGCTAGCATTGTGCAAACATGCATGTGAGAGGCAGATTGGAGCTGCCTGATCTCAGCTCAATTGCTTTAAAAGTGAAAAAAGCAATCGAGTCATTGTTGGACTAACAACATCATGGATAGTCTGGGACTGAGAGCTAGGGTTCAGCCCCCAGGAAATGAAATCTAAAGAAATTTAATTATCTTCCCCTTCCTTTTAAATATTATTTTAAAATATTTTAAAAATTAAAATTAAATTTAAATATTATTTTATTGATGCTTTAAAAACATAGGTGTCGTTTCCCAATGACTCCCTGCACTCACCACCACCACTACCACCTCTGCCACAGTAGACCAAGCAACAAAGTTGTTGTTGCTGCTGGTTGATTTTTTTTTTTTTTTAGCTGTGTCTGATTCTTCATGACCCCATTTGGGGTTTTCTTGCCAAAGACACTGGAGCAGTTTGCCATTTCCTTCTCCAGCTCATTGTACAGATGAGGAAGCTGAGACAAACAGTTAAGTGACTTGCCTAGGATCATATAGCTAGGAAGTGATTTTTGACTCCACCCCCCTCCCCCAACACACACACACACTCTGTCCACTGCACCATCTAACTGCAAAGTACAAAGTACAGTTAAGCAAAACAAACAGCACATTGACTATATCTGGCAAGGTTTGCTTCATTCTGCACCTATAATCTACCACCTTTCCTTTGGGAGAAGGGAGCCATGATTTGGCAACTGATGTAATTATTAAGCACCGTATTACTCAGAGTTCTGCTGCTTTTCGAAATTGTCCACTTTTACATTATAATGTTCATGGTGCATGCATTTCTTTTTTTCTGGTTCTTCTCGGTTCACTCAGCAGGAGTTCACAGAAGTCCCTCCAAGTTTTCCTTAACAGAGCCCACTCTGACAATACATTCAGATTAAGACTGATCAAAATTTGTAGCCTCATGGTCACATTGAGGACTATTCTACCCTGCAGTTTCTGAATGAAATTGAAATTAGTGTTAGAAATTTAGAAACCAGACTGGAGTCTAGACCTGATAAGTGCAATTAATCTTTGATTTATTTGAACTATTATGTTTAGAGTGTGTAATAATCACAGGGATATTTTCCCTTTCCCCTTCTCTGTCTATTTTGGCTAACTTGGGTATAAAACAAAACATGTCCTTCTTCTTCTCCCCTCCCATCAAAGTATATATATATATATATATTATATGTAATAAATATTATATATATGTGACAGCAAGTGAAGAACATCAGTACTAAAGAGAATGGGCCGGGAGAAGTTAGTGATAGAATGAGAGCAATCAAGGGCAGGGAATGACTAGATCAGACTCATAGATTTCAAACTATGTAGGTATCAAGGGTCTTCTAGTCCAATCCATATTGCAACAAGAATCCTTATTCCAACTTATCTGAGAAGGACCATCCGGCCTCTGCAACAAGGTGAAATCTGTCATTTTACAGATGAGGAAGCTGAGACAAATAGTTAAGTGACTTGCCTTCTATGGTGCCTTCTATGACAAACCATACTACTGTGGACAGTCCAAAGTGTCAGAAATTTTTTTTCTGACATTAAGTCTAAACTGTCCTTCCTCTTTGACAATTCTACCCGTTGCTTCCAATTCTGCTCTCTAGTCTAAACAGAACAAGTTTCATCCTTTTTCAACCTCAAATACTTGATGACAGTTACTTCATCTAGTAGAATCTTCTTGTCTCTAGCCTTGACAATATCCCAAGTTATTTCAACCAAACCATATCCGGCATAGAGTCCAAATGCCTCCCTCCTAGCTGCCCTCCTTTCATTGTTCTCCACCCTCATAATTCGTTTATAGTATACTTCACCCTAGTTGTGGTCTGACAAGCAAGATCAAATTATCACCTTCTTATTTGTGGAGGTTGTGCTTTCCTTTAAAAAATTAGTCTGAACTTAAACATCAAACAAGAGCATTTTTATACATGTAGCAGGAAACAAATAGAAGATTGTATAAAGAACTGTGAATTTCCATTTAATACTGCTTGGCTTTTTTTTTTTTTAAAGGGATATATAACAATTCTATACACTGCTATCAAAACTGTCCTGTGTGTGCTTCATTCTGAACTTCCTTCTGTTCCTTTCTGTGAATTGAATGTTTCTGCAATAGACTTTTTTTTGACATCATGATTGCTAACCCCCAATCATTATTGCTCTCTCCCCGAATTAAATTAAGAGAGAAGATGAAAAACTCCTTATAACAAATTAGCATAGTTGAGCAAAACAAATTCACATAGAAGGCAAAACAAGTCTCTTTTTACACCTTAGGTCCATCACTTCTCTGTCAGGAGATGAGCAACATGCTTCATGGGAGGTCCTTTGGAGGCATAGTAAATCACTACATTTCATCAGGGTTCTTAAGTATCTCAGAAGTTTTTTTTTTTTTTTTTTTAACAACACTGTAGGCCTTTTATCAGTTGTTCTCCTGCTTCTGTTCACTTCATTTTCTATCAGTTCATACTATCCAGGACTTTCTACAGTTATTTCTCTTGTCACGTCTTATGGCACAGTATTATTCCATTACAGCTATATATCAATAAATAAAGGAGCATTCACTCCCTAACTGATAAATATCCATTTAGGTTCCAGTCCCTTTTGATTTCTCTTTTGGGATCAAGGAGCTACTCCCTCCCTTGTATTATTCTTCCTCTTAGCACCCTGCCCCTCCCAATTCCTGCTTCTTTCCCCATTGAACTTGATGCATTTCTAATCAAACTGTGTGTGCCTTGTTCAGTCTGTTTTTGGTACTTCTCTCCATGTTTATAAACTCTTCTCACATAATCCAGGAATGATGAGTAGTCAATTCTAATTCATCCATCCTCTTTTGTAAATTAGTATATTCCTTTTACCCTCTTTTCTTTTTCCCCCTTTTAAAGCCCTCAGAACAGAGCCAATCCACTGCCAGGTCCTCTTTTTTTTTTTTTTTTCTTTGACTCAAGTGGCCTTTGAAGATGCTCTTGCTATTGTTCATCCTTCATTTTCAAAGAAGAACAATGTTATCACAATACTGGATATAGAGTATGATGTGTTCAGCTGTGGCCGAGCAGTCCAATCTGAGTTTGGAAGGCCCTACTGTAGATTGGACACAAGTAGCCCCTTAGAACATTTAGAGTAGAAGTGGCTGGGTTCACACAGTTCAGGTTTCCTTTGTGCTTCTTTAATTCTGCTTTGCCCCTGGAGGGCAACGCCTTCTTTGATGTGGGCATGCCATGCTGTACGGTCCAGTGGCAACATTTCCCATGTCTCATAATCAAGATTAAAGTTCTTCAGAGATACCTTGAGGTTGTCCTTATAGCATTTCTCCTGACTTTTCATGTGAGTGCTTATCTTGCCGTGTTCTCTGTTGCATAATCTTTTGGGGGTAAGCATTCATTTTAGCACTCAAACTCTGCCGCCAGCCCCTCTGAGTTGCCATCTCTATAAGAGAGTTGGGATGCTTGGCAGTTCGGCTCTAGACAGGATCTCAATGTTCTGTACCTTATCTTGTCAGGTGATCTTCAGGATCTTCCAATTCAAGTGGAAGTGGTTTAGTTTTTTGGTCTGGAACCTTTGAAGATATTCTAAAGGCACACTTGTTTCTTCTACCCTTTTATTCCCTAGAGTTCTAAACTTTTTTTGGGTCATTGATTCCTCTGACAATCTGGTAAAGCCCTTTCCCAATAATGCTTTTAAATGTATAAAATAAAAAGCAAAGTATTACAAAGAAAAACAATTATACATAAAATAGTTATTTTAAAAAATACACAGACCCCCCCGAAACTTATCTGTGTACCCTTGGGGAGTCTCTGGCCCCCAGCTTAAGAACCTCTGCCCTATTAGGATGCTGGCACTAAATGCCATCATCCAGCTCCTATCAAATGCTCAAATGAATTGGCTTTTCTAGATGTCTCTTTATTCTTGTGTTTATATTTTAAAGTTCTTACTCAGCTCTGGTCTGTTCATCAAAAATGTTAGAAAATCTCCTTTTCCACCAAAAGGTCAGCTTTTCAGGGTAAGTTATTTTTGGTGGTGAGCCTATATTTTTTGTCTTTTTGAAAAATTGTATTTTAAAATCTTTGGTTTTAATAAAAGCTGCTGGGCATTCTGTGTGGTCCCTTAGTATTTGAACTGTTTCTTTCTGGATGTTTGTAACATTTTCTTTTTTGTATGAGAGCTCTAGATTCTCAATATCACAGTGATGGAACTATTCCTATGATTTTCCAGGAAGTGATGGGCAGGCCTCTTTTATGTTTATTTTGTTCTAACATATCCAAGCAGTTTTCATTGATGATTTTTTAAAAATATAGCTTATGGGCTTTTTAAAAAATCATAATTTTTAAGGAATCTGGTGACTCTTAAAATATCTCTCTTTGATCTATTTTGTAACTTGGTTTTTTAAAAATTAGGTATTTTACATTTTATTCTGTTTTTTCAGTCTTTTGTATTTTTTTTTTAATATTTCTTGCCATCTCATAGAGTCACTATTTGGTTTAATTTAGTTTTCAGGGATTCCATTATTTGTATAAGATTTACCATTGTTTCTTCTAAGCTCTTTATTCTCCTATTAATGCTTTTATTTCATTTTCTCTCTTGCTTTGTTTTTTCTAGATTCCTGTAGTCTATGTGGAATATCTACTTTTACCTCTGAGTCACTGTTTACAGTTGTTGTTTGCCCCTTTTATAGGAGGAGCGTGGCTCTATAGGGTTACCATAATTTTTGGTATTGGTCAGTGGCTTCCTTGATTTACTCATCTCACCAGTTTTAGCCCTGGAATTGGAGCTTTATACCCTGAATCAGATTCTGCCTGTCATCATTCTTTTTGAGAAGTGGTTGGCCCTTTTCATTTTTTTCCCAGATTCCTTCAGTGGCTTCTACTTTCTTGGGTTAACTGCCTCCCTCCCCAGATTTTTGGGGTTCTGAGGGCAAGAGCTTCAGGGATCTCTATGGCATCTCAAAAGAAAGTTCTATGGTCATGGAGGCCCTGGGCACAAGCTGTCTGGTCTAAGCAATACCACACCAAACTGGTCACTGGGAGTTGGAGCAGGGGGCAGAATAGGTTTCCCCACCCTTAACCTTCTGATGCACTGGGCCTTTCTGACCTCCCTGGATCTTTGTTGGTGTGCTATCCACTCTTGCCACCTCGGAACAGAGATTATTGCAGGGTATGTAGCCCACCTCTGTTTGCTTGCGCGGATACTGTCTTGTTGGCAGTCCCCTTTCCTATTACCTGTGGATTTCTGCCTGATTTTTGTGCAGTTCTGAGGTAGCAGCCAGTCTCTTACTGTAGTTCTCATTGCACTTCTTGATCACCATTTGTTTTGGTGTGAACTTCAGGATTTGCTGGAATTTATGGATGGGATGTAGAGGATACCAACACAGAAGGTTAGAATATATAATATGACATGAGAAATGAATAAGAAAGTTATATTGCCCTGAGCTGTGAGATGTCTGAGGTGAGGCAGAGGTGGCAGATAGGAAGAGATTGTTGCCAAGTGGGGTAAATCAGAGAAGGTTCCCTGGAGGAAGGGGCTTTGAAGGTTGAGGAAGTATTTAGTACTTGGAGACCAAGTGGTAGAAGGCATTCCAAATATTAGGGAACAGCAGGAAGCTGAGAGAATGCAAACACTTGTCCGTTTTGGCAGGAGCACGTGATGATTGCGGGACAATAATACGATACGTGGCTAAAAACGTAGCATGAGGACTATAACTTCAATTTGCTCATAAATGTTTAATAACCAGCTTGGGGGGGGGTAGGGAAGAAATGTACATACACACTTTTAAGTTTCATTTGCATTATTCATTCACATTTTCTCCATCAATCTGTAAAATCTATACCATCAACAACAACCCAACAAGCCCTGATTTTGTCAGTTTCTTTAGTTGTTTTTCCTGAAGCCCTTTTAGCTGGCTCCAGTATACCTCTGTTTGAAAAACATCTGGACTTTTCTTAGGATACAAGATGAGAGGACAGGAGATGTGGGGAGGCCTTTGATCAGGCTAATGCAGGAGTCCATGAGGAGAGTATAGAGCAGGGCTCCTTACACGTTTTTCACTCACTATCGTTTCTCGTCCAAGAAATTTTTATGTGACCCCAGATCCATAGTTATATAAAATAGGTATACAAGTGAAACATTAATTGAGAATAAATCATAATTTCATGACCTTCATATTCATTTATGAGACCTTTATGGAGTTACGACCCACAGTTTTTTTTTTTTAATTATAGCTTTTTATTTAGAAGATATGTGCATAGGTACTTTTTCAGCATTGACAATTGCAAAACCTTTTTGTTCCAACTTTTCCCTTCCTTCCCCCCAACCCCTTCCCCCAGATGGTAGGTTGACCAATACAATACACACACACACACACACACACACACACACACGTCCAAATACTTATTTTGCTCTACAAAAAATAATCGGACTTTGAAATAGTGTACAATTAGCCTGTGAAGGAAATAAAAAATGCAGGCAGACAAAAATAGAGGGATTAGGAATTCTATGTAGTGGTTTATAGTCATCTCCCAGAGGTCTTTTGCTAGGTGTAGCTGGTTCAATTCATTACTGCTCTATTGGAACTGATTTGGTTCATTTCATTGTTGAAGAGGGCCATGTCCATCAGAATTGATCATCACATAGTATTGTTGTTGAAGTGTATAATGATCTCCTGGTCCTGCTCATTTCACTCAGCATCAGTTCATGTAAGCGACCCACAGTTTAAGAAGCTGGGGCATGGAGGGGTTGAACTCAAGAATAGAAAGGAGGATAAAATTCTAGAGATACTCCAGAGATAGAAATCACATGACTAGGCGACTGGTTGGCTTCTTGGAATCCAGGTTCTCTAAATGTAGTCCAGATCACAATAGTAGGGGTTTTTGTTCGTTTTGCTGCTATATAATACCATACTGTCTAATGTTAAGTTTGAAGTCCACAAATACTTGTCTGTCTTTTTCTGACCATACCCAGAAACTTTGGGGCTTCCCTATTGTTTCTAGGATGAAATGCAACTTTCTCAGTGGTCCATTTTAAGGCCCTTCCCAACCTGGCCCCATTCCTCCTTTTCAGCCTTGTTTTGTATTTAGCGGTATTCTTTGTCAAGTACTCTGTGTTCTATCTCAGCTGGCTTCTTGGCTGTGGCCCTAACCGGGCATACCATTTGGGGATTCCGTACTCCTATGCGCTCTTCTCTGGCCTTCCTCATCTCTGCCCACTGCATCCCTTATCTTCTTTCATTATTTAGCTCAGTTGCTACCTCTTCCATTAAGTCTTTCTTGAGATGCCTTTTGCTTACTGTTTTCTCTATCTTAAAATCCCCAAGTATCCTTATACATAAAACATTATCCTTATCTATCTCTACATCCTAAACTCCAAGAAGGCTGTAAGCTCCTCCCGGGCAGGATCTTTTTCATTTTTGCCTTTGTTTCCTCAGTGTTTAGTTTAGGACCTTTATATACATCATGGGTGGACACAGTGCATGATAATTGAATTGCATTTATTGAAACATGTATTTTGTTTGCCAAGCTTAAGCTATGACGATGAGGAATAGTTGGGAGTAGGATTGGAAGAAGAGTAGGATCATGAGAAAGTCAAGGAATTGAAGACATGAATAAAAATAATTCTATGCAAACAGGAAGAGATTAGGGAGCTTCAGGGACTGGAGATGCATTGGGCTAAAAGGAGTGGTAATGGCTGGAGTGAGATTTGAGAAGTGAGAAGGAATAAAATCCAGGGAGCAAGTAGACCTTTAGTAGGCATGACTCATCTTTTACAGAAGGGAAGGGAAGAAGTGAAAGGGTAAAGAAGCTAAGCTAAGTAAAGAAGCTAAGGAAGGTTTGAGAAGTGGAGATAGAGAGCTGAGGATGTTTACATCAGATGGTCTCAATCTCAGTGAAATATGAGAAGGCAGAGAACGGGGGAATAGCATGCTTTTACTTTGCCTAAATTTCCCCTTGTATTCCTTGCCCTTGTCTTTCCCACAGAGCCACCTCTTATAACATGGAATTTTTTTAAAAGAAAAAGAGGAAGTAGAGAAAAAAATCAGTCAAACCAATCAATATATCACCCCTCCTCCCTCCCTCCAAACCCTGACCATACATGTAATGTGCCACTCTCATGAAGTGCTTTCACTAAGTGGGGAGATGTCTTCTCCTATTTTTTTCTTTGGGGTCTAGCTTGTTCTTCCTAATTTTGCGACATTCCTTTTTAACTCTTTTATGTTTTCAATTGTTTGCAGGGGCTGTTCCCTCCATTTATTTTGCCGTAGTCATTGTATATATACTTTTCTTGGTTCAGCTGACTTCCTTTTGCATCAGTTCACGCAATTCTTTCCATGCTTCTCTGTAGTCATCACATTGGCCCATTTCTTATAGCACATTATACTGATGCACTCTGGTTTGTTCAGCTATTCATTAAATGATAGGCATCCATTTAGTTTGCAGTTCTTTGCTACCATAAAAGTGGTGCTATAAATAATTTGGCATCTGTAGGGCTTCTCTTTTCATCAATGACATCCTTAGGGTATATGTCCAGTAGTAGAATCTGGGTCAAAGCATATGAACATTTCAGCTACTTCATTGGTATAATTCTAAATTGATTTCCAGAATGGTAGGACCAATTTACAGTACGGCAATTTATTCAGTCGACAATGCAGTAGCGTGCCCATCCTTCCTGACCCCCTCCAATATTTACTTTTCCCATCTTTTGTTAGTTTTGATAGTTTGTTGGGTGTGAATGAAGTGAAACCTCAGAGTTGTTTTGATCTACATTTTTTCTTATTATTTGTGATTTGGAATAAGCTTGGATGTATGGTTTGTTTAAAAATAGTTGTGATTCTTCTTCAGAGCACTGTTTATTCAGATCTTTGACCATCTATGAAGGAATGATCTTTGTTCTTATATATTCTTTGTTTATATAGTTTTGATACCAGAGGTATTTGGTACATAGATCTTTTTCCCCAGTTAGCTTCTCCTAGATATATTAATTTTGTTTGTGTAAAAGTTTTTCAATTGCTACATTCAGTTTTAAGGGCCATTCACTAAAACCCTGGCCTTGTGCATTTGATCCTCTAGGAATAATACCCTAAGTACTTGGGGAACCATGTGCCTCATCAGGTTTCAGGTACAATTTCTAAGTTCTCCTTGCTTACATTTTCTTCTAATACTTTGCCCCAGTCACATTCTACTTGAGTATGTGACTTGAGTACATGTCTTATCCTCTTCATTCAACTCTAAGTTCCTCAAGGGAAGAGGAAATTCTTTTTTCATCAATCCATATGCACCATTCACTGTTGTTTCCCTCGAACTCAGAATCCTTTTTTTTTGTTCCAAAATTTTTCTGTTTATTTTTTGTTGAGAAACTTGTAGAGAAATTTAAAATAATATATATTGACTCTTTCTGGCACTCTTCCCACAGGAATGTCACCACCATCAAACAAGCCAATACAGGATTAGCATCCTTTTTTGTACAAACATCAGCACTTTGGTGCCTCTGTGATCTCAACAAACACACCACAATCTATTCATCCCTTTTCTTCCTGTGGGGAGCTTCTCTGGACTTTTGGAGTTCCCTGAGTTTTTCTATTGATGATCCTGCCATTGTGGGAAAGACGCTATTCAATAATGCAACAATTCCTTCATCCAACAAATAGCATTTGCATAAATATGACATACTCAGATGACCAGGTATTATTTAGCCATAATTTCGTTTTCAAAGGAAAAAAAAGTCTAAGGAACCCAAGGAAAATTAGTATCACCTAAAATTCTCTACAAAAGTCTTTTTCAAATTGAAAGTTCATTCCTGAGCTCCATGCTACCCTGAGGCTAGAAGACTGCCAGCTCCTATCCTGGGGTCTTCTGTTATACAATCTTGGGGTCTTCTATTATTCTATTCCAGGGCCTTCTGATCTCTGCTTCCTGGACCCGTCAGTTAGTACAGAGCCCACAGCAGCTCTCCTTAAAGGTGATGACCACATACAGTCTCTGATGGGAGTATTCTATAGTCTACATTGACTGCAGGTGGGCTCCTAGCGGCATGTTTTCAGTTCAACAAACATTTATTAAACACCTATTATGTACCAGATGCTGCGTCGTGTGCCGAGGGGTACAAAGACCAAAATTAAAAGTAGTTACTGGCTCTGAGGTACCTCCATATTGGAAGAGTAGATAAATTCACAGGAATTTCAGGTGGGAAAGTGCTAAAAATGGGGAGATCAGGAAAGGCTTATGACAGGAGACAGCAAGCCATGTGAGCCACGAATGGACTGAGGGATTCAAGACATGAAAAGGGAGAGAATTACAAGCCTGGGGACAGCCTGAATAATGGAATAGAGATGGCAGATGGAATATTGTATTCAGGGTATATCAAGCAGGCAGTTTGGCTGAGATCAATCAATCATCAAACATTTATTAATCATCTTATATCTGCTAGGCACCGCTACATATTCCGAGGATAGGAAGGCAAAAAAGAGACAGATCCTGCCCTCAAGGAGCAGGATGGAGAATGTCTCAGGAGGAATAATATGAAATCAATCAGGAAAGAAAAGTCTCCATGCAATTTGGGAATATCTAACAAACAGAAGAGGGTGCATTTTCTCCTCCAGGCAATAAGGAGGCCAGAAAGCTTCTTTATCAGGGGAATAAGTGATATAGATGGGCAGAAATTCTGATTTAGAATATCACTTTAGCACTTGTATGCAGCATGGTGGGTTGGTGGCAGAGACTGGATCCAGGGAAGTCAATTAGAAAGCTATTAGTGGAGTTGAGGGGAGAGAGGGAAATGATATGTATACACATAACTCAGTCTGGGATGGGATTTGGTAAGACTGGAGAAGCCATCAGAAAGATAACTCAAGTCATTGGAAGTCCCAAGCTATATATGAACATGTGTCATAACGGTCAATGTATCACAAATACCTAAAACAAGATAATGCAAAATGTGTTGAATTCTGGCTCTCATTGGCTGCACAGGAGTGTGGAATTAGTAACAGAGCCAAAAGGAAGTGATCCGATCGTACTTAAACCCGAGGATTGGATTAGTTGCTCTGAGTAAGCCTGACCATTCTCACGAACCTTGGCTACTCCTGGGAGACCTTTGTGGCTTCATGGCTTGTAGAAGGGGGGGGGCACCTGAGAAAACACTAGCTTGTTTTGGAGCAACTTCTCATTGAAAGCCGAAGGCACCTAGAGACTTGCTCTGGCTGGCTGACTCTGGATTTTCGAGGCTGATGCTTATTCTTATGTTTGTGCAAATCTCACAGATGCAGTACGTTCCAAAGAGGAAAGCTGGTCTCTCAGGATAGTCTCATTACATTCATTATTCCTCACACTCAAAGCACGGGATTAATGCCACCTGAGAACTCTGACTGGAAGATTGTCTCTTTCCAAAAGCCACGGCCATCTGTGGCAGCCTGGACTTCCCTTTCAGCTCCCATACCTTCTCTCATCTCCCAGATTTAGCTACTCATCTCAGTACTAATGAACAAACATCAATAGTGCTTCCATCTTAAGAGGTGCCAATGGGAAAAGGAAATGTGCCAGATTTTCAGAAGTCATCTTTAAACTTATTAGCCAAGTCAAGACTTGTCAATAAGTCCTCACTATTGTTTCAGACAAGAGCATCATAGCAGCATTTCTAATGGTATTTCTGAAGAATGGCTGAGTAACTCCACAATGAAATGCTAATCCCCTCTGCTTCACTGGAGAGCCTCAGCCGCAGTTCATTTGATTTCAGGCTGCAGCAGGGGCCTTCTTTAGCAGTCCGGCTTCTGACTGGGGTCATCTTTAGCACTCCTGTTGCACCTCCCTCCAAGCCCCTCAGAAGTGATCTCACCTAGGTGAAGGGCTCAGCCACTATGGACATCTCCAGAGAAGTGGATTTAGCAATATATTCAAAGAAACATTTCTAACTTTCAACAAGTCAGGGGCCAAAATAATTGCAGGAACTTTTAGGAAGACTACTACCATGTGTGTGTGTGTGTGTGTGTGTGTGTGTGTGTATTTGTACCAGTCCGATAGATTTGGACAAGTAGCCTATTTAAATGCATTTTTTTCCCCTAGGGAATTACTCAATTTATAACACAAAACTGGGACTTAAAACTGCTAATTCCTCGGAAATGCCTCTAAATCATGAAAAAGCTCTATGAATTGTTAGGTATCGGAGAGACCTTCCCGCCCAATACCCTTGGATGCAGACAGATGACGTTCAGAGCTCTCTGTAATTAAATAACAGAACACCCCATTTTCATTCCACAATGGCAGAATCATATATTAGCAGATGTGATTGCAATGTGAAGATCTTTTTTTTTTTTTTTTTTTTTTGCATTTTGTTCTTTCTCAAAATGTAACTAAAAACTGGGAAAGTTGTTAGAGAAGAAAGGAACATATTCAATTTACACTTAGTAAAAAATGAAAGCCAAGTGGGTTGGGAGAGTCAGGGGCCCTGGAGTGGGTATAAGATTATTTAAACTCTCTGAAAGCAAGAGACAAGTGCTGGAACAGGCGGAAGCAATTCTGTGCACAAAGTTTGACAGTATCTGTAAATAATAGAATACATTCCCTTTCTGTTATTATTATTTAGAGCTAGCTAGAAGACAGCAGCTATAAAAACAGCTGGCCACAACAACTTTTTTTACTCCTCCAAACTTAAGGAACCTTTAAAAATGCCAAGGTCTAGAATATGACTTTTAAGATGCAAACAAAACAAAACAAAACAACAACAAAAAACAGGCCAGAGAGCTATTATGGGAGTCCATGTGTTCTCTTTTGGGTGATGTTCTCTCTTGGGCTAGTCAACATTAACTAGCCTCCCATCCCCTTAACGTTAAATCTTATTAAATAACAGGAAGGTTTTGCTTATTTGTGCAGCTTCGGGAGGTACCAATAACAGCTTTGAAGTGCCTGTGACTGCTGGTCTCCTGTGGTGCTAATTTTGTGATAACTTTCATTCAATTTGCCAAGCTTTAACACATGGCCTCCTCTGTGCTATATGGTTGCTAGGGACACGAAACCAAAACTAAAGCAGTTCCTCTCCTCGAGAAGTTTGTATTCTATGGAAGGAGAAATAACATCTAGGTAAATTCTGATTATATACGTGATGAAAACAAAGTCATTCCAGGGGAGAGGGCCTAGAGCAACTGCTAGTCAGGAAGATCTCTTGAGAGGGGAGCATTTGATCTGAATCTTAAAGCAAGCAAAGGATTCCAGGAGGCAAAGGTGAGAAAGGAGAGCATTCCAGGCATGAGGTGTGGTCTTTGCAGAAGCCCAGAGACAGGAAATGGAATTTCTATGGACAGGGAACATCAGAGATATGTCTGGCTGGGGCATAGAGCCCACGAGGGGAGGATTATTGCAATATCCACATGGAAAGTGCTACAAACATGTTTGTTTTGAAAGTGTCATAGGATGTACCACAAAGTACGTAATAGGGAAGGTGGGTTCTTCTGTCTCAAGGCCTCAAGTGATGTTTTCCCAGTCCTAAAACATCCCCACAATCCTACCTTTCAAGTGCATTCATTAGCTTATCACTCATTGGTGAAAAAATCTATGGCATGTAGCAAGATACACTATATACTAACTTATGCCATATCGCCTAGGACCTGGCATGGTGCTCCATAGAATAGTTACTCAAGAAATATGTTTTGTCCATTGCTTGGATTATTCCCAGGACTGGGTGTTATGGGGGATACAAAGAAAGGGAAAGGAAATGTAGCAATGAACCTGGAGTTAGGAAGATCTGCGTTGAAATGCCTACCGAGTCTTACTATCTGAGTGATGTGGTACATCACCTCATGTCTCTAGGTTTATTTCCTCAGCTGTAAAATGAGGGATGGGCTCAGGGGCCTCCCGGATCCCTTTGATCCTATGAATCTGCCCTTCCCTTCAAGGAATTTAGTGCCTTGTGGAGGAGAGAAGAAAGTAGCCAGATTCCAATTCCCACAGCCACAAGGGCCAAAGAAATGACAACTGGAGAAATCTTGTTGGAACTTCAAAGAAGTAGTAAGGTTTGGATTGGTAGACAGTCGGAGGAAAAACTTTTATTTTTATTTTTAAAATTTTATTTTAATAGCCTTTCCCCCAGATCCATGGAAAAGATAGTTTTCACCATTCACCCTTGCAAAACCTTGCGTTTCAAATTCTCTCTCCTTCCCTCCACTCCCTCCCACAGACAGCAAGCAATCCAATATAGCTTAACCATCCACAGTTCTTCTGAATGTATTTCCATATTTGTCATTTCATTTTTATTCTGAAAAATTATTGATGATTTTGTTTGAATACCACAGTTGTTTTTGGACGCATCCCTATTTCAGCTTTCCCCCTCTGAGCCCATTCTGCTAGAAGTTTTATCTTGTAACAAAGAAAAAACCAGTTCCACAAAATCAACCAACATTTGAATTTGTAATGTAACATTCTACACCCATACCTGTCCCACCGCACCCTCTCAGGAAGATATTTCTGATGTGACAAATAGTATGAATAAAGGCCCATTTACTCACAGATGGGTGGGGCCACAGTGGACAGAGTAACACACCTCAAGTCAAGAACACTTGAGTTCAAATTCAGCTTCAGGTGCTTATGTGAGACTCTGAACAAGTCATTTAACCCCTGTCTGCCTCAATTTTCTCACCAGTAAAATGGGGCTAATAATCATACCTATATCCCAGGTCTGTTGTGAGGATCAAATGTGATCATTATAAAACACTTAATACATACTATCTGGCATATAGTAAACACTATATGAGCCGTAGCTAGAATACTGTTAACATGATTGTTATACCCCAAATCTCTCAAGGACTTTTTTTTTTACCTAGGAATCTTTGTTGATAGTGGCCAGTAGAGTACCTAGCTGACTGAATTTCATTACAGTAATGAGAGACAGAGAGACAGAATCAGAGAATTTACTAAGAAATATTACCAAGCACATAGACTGTAGAAGGAAATTTCTGGCTTAGCAGAAACACGGAAACCATTACTCCTAAATGATGACAATAGAATCCTTGATAATGATTTGCCAAACAAGAGGCAGACAATTATTCCTGACAAGATAGCAAGGGCTTAGCAATTGCTACTTGTCCTCATCCCGGAGGGTCTTGTTATAAGGCCATGAGAGAAGAGCAAAAAACTCGAGGTTGAGCCAAGAAGACCTGTATCTTCAAGTCCCATCCATTTTTCTTGGTCAAGTCAAATCTTATGCTAATCTGCAGGCCTGAATCTCAGCTTCTCTCCCCTAAGGATAACAGAATGCAATATCTAATCTTCTCTATTCCAAGCTCTGCTAGATCTGAAAGTCAGTGAGAATTCCATCTTTCTCTCCCCCCATCCCTGTTCCAATGAACAAGTCGGTTTTGAATCAAGGGGGTCTTTCCCTGTATTGTCTTGGATAGAAAGCTGCCCCTCCCCCCAATATGGTCAACCTAAAACAAAGAGGACCAATGTCTCTATCTTTCCAGGAAAATATTCTGTCTGAAGCATGACAGAAAGACAAAAATCTTATGCTCTCCCTGTTCACCCTCCCAACCTTTCCTTAAAGCTAGAAGTCACCTAAATGCAAATTTCTTCTGTATTCTATTTTTGTGGTTGATGGTGAAGGTAGTTGTCACTATGGCCACCACATGATGATAAAACAGGCAAACTTCTACCAGAAAACATGACCCAGATGGATGGGGGATAGCTAGAGCAGATGAAACGGCGTAGGGAGTCAGAAAGGAAGAAAACTTCAGTGCTGATATTAAGGGTCAATCGCATTAGATGCAGGATGAGTTCCTGGATCAATGCCCTGTTCTTGCTTCCTTAATCATCACTCTCACTGTCAACATAATCACCCAGAGTGCCAAGGTCTGGAAGAACAGATGAAATTTTTTGGAAAAAAAAATTCTCTCTTTGGGTGACTATAAGTTAGGGAGCATAGACTTAAGGGAGCTCTCAAATGAGCAATTCACCAGCTCCTCTGACAGGGAAATAGATCTGTGGGAGGCACAGCAGTGATCAGAAATGGCATGTAGACTGGGGCGAGTTTCCAGTGGGATTTAAGATTTAGCGTTCCCTACTGTACAATTCAGCCCGTAGATCTGCAGCAGGGCTTGAGTTATCAGTAAACACGGAGTTCTTAATGATGGAAAAGATCATCATCATAGATATACCCTGGATAGCCTGCATTTTTCACCTAAATCTTGTAAAGTTTCCATTTAGCCTCTATTGAGGCTATGAATGACTTAGGAGATTACCAGAGTGAGGAGTGAGAGAGGATAAATCACTTGGCCAGTGGAAACTGGGGCCAAAATATCCCATTAGTAATCGCTGATGTCTACTTATATTTCTAAACTAACTTTCTTGCCTACTGATTTTTGGCGGGATTGATCTGAACCCAAATTCATCATGTACTTGACTCAAATGCTTGTCAGTCTTGAAGAATATTCATCAGTGGGAGTTCTCACTGCTGCCTTTTCTGACTTCTTACTCATAAGTGCTGCATATGCTTTCCATTTCTAGCCACAAATCTCACTTTTTTCCTCTATATAATCAGGACATTTAGAGTCTATCTCTTCAATATCTCATTTAATTCCTCAGCAAAATCCTATTTTATCTTATGTCAAAGTTGTTGCTGAGCAGACTGTCATTGAGAATCATTGGACTGGATACTTTATGCATTATTTTAAAAGCATCTCCTAAGTTTCATATGGGTGATGCTGATTATCCCAAGCACAGCCCATTTGGTTTCTCCCAGTGGGTACCCAGTTTGGAGCTTTTCTCTAATAGAAAGCATTTCCTCTCTGCTTGAAGTTCAACAGCCCCCGCGTCCTAAGACCTTCTGATTTCCCAGATCTTGGCTAGCCCAGTTCTGTGTTTTTGACAGCTGTGGGGAAAACCTTTTTCACCTTCCTTGGGCTGTGAAGTTATTCTGGGAAACCACTCGTTCGCCCTTCTAAACTGCCCCATCCCCATCTAGTGACTTTATTTCCTTTGCAGATGGTTGTTATGCTTTTCAAAACTTTAGATTTCTTTCAAATGAACCAATGCTGTCAACAATCATGGGGTCCTTCTCAGGTGAACAGCAGTAATGACTGTGGAGGAAGCTGGCTGAAGGCCTTGATTTGCTAAACTGTTCACAACGAAACATTCTTTATTATGTGATATAAGGCCTTTAATGCAAGTGATGGGTCACTCTTTTCCATTCTATGCCTTTTAAATCTTCTGCCACCCTCTCTCCTTAAATTTAGGTCTAAAAAAGAGAGATGGGAGTTGCCAGGCTTGGTAGGGAGGTGGGAAAAACACATGAATGCTGTCGCTTGGAGAGGTGCTCTTCTGGGGCTGGCTGAGAGGCTAAATGATAACCTGGACCTGTTGGCAATATTTCTTCTGTAAAGATGTCAAATTTATTTGTTTCCTTGATCAAGATCTTTGGGAAAATGTGAAAAAAAATAACCTCAAAGACCTAAGGAATATTATGGCTGGTAGGGATTGTAAAAATGATCAAGTCTTCCATTTTAGTGATCAAATGAGCCCCCCCCCCCCCAAATGAAGTGACTCACCCAAATTAACATCGAGTGGCAGAATGACATATGACACCCAAGGCTTCCAACTCTCAAGAAGGTCAGGGTTCTTTTCACATTGTAGTCTGTGTTTAGCTCAAAACTGGGTAAAACCTTTTTCCAAATGCCCTCTGCAGTTTTGGCTGGGCACATTAAAGGTAGGCTCTTAAATGCTTATTGACTTGATTCTGGTGTATGTCTGAAGGAAGAAACCCAATCTGGCAGTCCGCAGAGAAGGGAAGGAAGCAGCTGAGGAGATCAGGGTTAAAGAAGTCTACGGTATGGGTGAGTGGGATTAGACCTAATCAGAGAACTAGGGGAAGGATGCTATGTTAATAAGGAAATTGGGACAAATCAAGAGTTTCAAGTGTAACAAAGAATCCTGTGATGGGAGAAGATGTAATAGGAGGTAGTAGAAACATCAGCTGGTACAATCAACTCCCAAACATCATAGGATTCCACATTCAGCTTCTCTCCAGAAATGACCAGATTTGGTTTGCTGTAAGTTAGGACTCAAATATCTTGCCTCGCATCTTGTGCAAACATTAAAAAATCTTTGCCATCAACATGAAATGGGAAAATTCATACATCCATGATCCATAACTTCTTCAGTATGGGAACTCCTTTTATACAAGCAAATCACAACCTGTCTGAAACTTAATAGATGAGTACTGGTGAATTATGGGAGGCCCAGAGAAGTTAATTACTCGCCCACAGTCACATCATCACTAAGTGTCAGACTGCATTTGAACATTGGTCATCTTGACTGCAAAATTGGCACTACATCCACTATGATAGGATGCATTATTTTGTATCAAATATGATTGCTGATTGCTACCAAATGAGGCTCTCCTGGACCACTTAGAGACAGGTGAGTCATTTTTAACATTCAGCAAAAAGTCAACCAAATACAGATTTGGAAGTTGTTTTGCTTTCATTTGTTGCACACTTTAGATTGAGACAATCTTTCCTAGTCCTTGGCAAAGACTAAATTTGCATCAAGGGGCCAAAATGCCACCTGGATGGAAATGTATAAGTAGATGGATGATGATCCAAACAGGTGAGATTGGAGAAGGAGCCGTATAAGTGCTTTACAGAAGCAGATTTCACTTCATTCTAGTGCCAGACTTGTTTCCTGAGGAAGGAAAAGCGGCTCTCACATACCACAATGACTCATGTGAATCAGGATTTATGTATTTGAAGAGCTATGTGAGCGGAAGAGGGAGGAGAGACAGGAAACCAGGCTGCCATAAGCAGCCCCTCCAAGTAATTAACTACCTATATGGCTGAGAGAGCCTACAAAGAACATTCGAGGCTGCTATAGTACATGAAATGTATTAACACTAATATTGTGAACAGGTGGCTGGCTGGTCGGTCGATAATGAAGCCCGTCATCTTCATGTGATTGGAGCCTTGGCTTTTAATTGAATTTATAAGAACATGGGGGAAATTAACAGGAGGCTTCTGGCAAACCAGAAACATATTTTGGCTCAGAGTCTGAGCTATTCCCTATAAACTGAGATGGAGCTAGGAAGAGTGAAGCTGTAGTCCAGAATCAAGGTAGAATAAAGTAAAAAAAAAAAAGGCCCTAAGACAAAGGCATGGGATTTACTGCCCAGCCTTTTAAAATGAAAGAAGAGATGACAAACGATGCTAAGTTAAGAGTTAATGTGGGAATGGCTAGGAGGAGACAGTCATTCTTAATCTTTGGCTTGAGGGGTTGTGGAGTGACCAATCCTTCTGGGAAATACATTTAATTATCTATAAGTAGAGAGATGAAGATATATATATATATATATATATATATATATATATATATATATACACACATATATATGTACACACACACACACTATATATATATATATATATGTATATATATATATATATACACACAATATATATATATATGTTCTCCCTTTCACCTTTTGATTCAAAAATCCCACTGTTAGGCATATACCTTCTGGAGGCCCATGGTAAAGGAGAAAGAAAGGTAACAAGGAACTAATAACAAAAGTAGATGTCCACTGACTGGGGAAATGGCAGAATAAATAGTGGGATATGGATGTGATACAATATTATTTCTCTGTAAGAAATGATCAATAGGAGGAACTCAGAGAGGAAAGAAGCAGGAGAAAAAATTGACATGATTATAATGATGTAAATCCAAAGAACAACATAATGAGACTGAACACTCTCTAATCTGAAGCATCACGGCCTAGTAGATGGAACATTGGATTTGAAGTAAGGCCATGAAGCATGTTTGCATTTTGCTTCAGATATTTATTAGTTGTGTGAGTTTGAGAAAGTCAGCAACCCTCTCTTAAGCTCAGTTTCTTCATCTGTAAGATCGGGGTGTGTATATTGGCGAGGGGGAGAGGGAATAATAGCACCTACCTCACTGGTAGGTAGGAATCAGATGAGAGAAAATCTGTAAAGTGATTTGCTAATCTAAAATCACTACATAAATGTTACTCTTATAATTAATTACAATATCCAAAGGTGACCCTGGAGAGGAGATGAGAAAATGTATCTCACCTTTCATTGGTTGAGGTGAAGGACGATGGGTATAGAATGCTGCATCTGTAGGAAGACATGATCCGTGTGTTGGTTTTGCTGAACTGTTTTTTTTTTTTTTTGGTTTGTTTGTTTAATTCCTTTCTTTTCAAAAATCTTTGGTTCAATGGGAGGCTCAGTGGGTAGGAGCTGGGGAACTGATGGATAGTGAAAATAAATGTGATGGAAGAACAAAAGGGATTCATAAAACTGAAGTCAGCTAAACTGAGGAGAACCCTGGCAGGGGGCATGTGGGGGAAGGTTGCTGTCTATGCCAGAGGCATCTAACTGCTCCTTTGGCCATAATCAGCTCTGATGGTGACTATCACAGAGCACCGAAATTATTGGAAAGCTGATGGAATCACCTCTAAGATCTTTTCTTTTGCTTCCTGTGGAAAGTCAAGAACGTCCCAGAGAGTCATTTTTCAACGGCCTTCAAAACACCATGGCCAGAGATGAATCTTCATTGTTAATAGAACTCCGAAGAACCGAGTGAAAACTTTCTGGGTTAATGTAGACCCGTGTCCTCTTGCTTGGGCTGGCTAAGACTTATGTGTTTAAAATTGCTGCTTCCTACAGAAAGAGAAAGGTTCATCTGTTTTCTGCTCTGGGACAGGGTACCCTGAACCGTCTGTCACATTTGTATCAGAGCAACCTCGGAGTGTATATGATCCAGCCTGTCACTGCTTTGCATTTGTCCCCGAAATGCTTTGTCATCTTCTTCTATCAGTCAAGAGGGCGATACAAGGCACTGTGGGAGGAGATGAATCATATTCTCCGGGATAGATGGCACCTAAAGATGAAGGATGCTTTCAGCCCCCTCCAAGAGATAATGGGCCTTGCCAACCCCTCTTTCTTTTTCCTTTGGAAAAAAAAAGACTTTTTCTTCTTTAAACCCAGTCCTTACAGTAAATCACATCAGGCTGAATTTTCAAAAACACAGGCTGGCAATGAAGAGCTATCTAAAGGATAGCATACTGGACTTGGAATCAGGAAGAACTGCTTACAAATCTCATCGAGCACCTACTATGTGCTAGAAACTAGGATGTGGACAAAAACAGAAAGGTTCCTGCCTGCATGGAGCTTCCATTCTACTGGGGACTGTGACACGCATCCACATAATCATGGAGGAGAAGGGAGGAGCAAACGTGAACAACAAGAAGAATCTGGTGCTTCACCCGAGCCATGAGGGGAACTACGAAGTGGCTCATCATTTTACAGATGAGGAGACTGAGGCAAACAGGGTGAAGTGACTTGTCCAAGTTCACACAGCTAGTGAGTATCTGAGGCTGGATTTGAAGCTCCTGATCTATCCCTCTAATCTAAGGGCTCCGATCTATCCTTCTTCCCCTTTTTCTTTTGCTCAACCACAGTGCCTTTCTCTTAATCGTCCAGGTTCAAAACCTCAGAGTCACCTAGACCCTTTCTCATCTGCCTACTATTTAGTTGCCAAGTCTTGTGGATTTGATCTCTGAAATAATTTTCCAGTTGCACATTTCCGCTACTGCTTCGGTCACCCTAGTCCGGGTCCCATCACTTGGCATCTGCACTACTGGCACAGTCTAAATGTTCCCTTTGATCTTGGCCCTGGGCCAGACTGCCTATTAGAAGGGGCCTCTGCCCTGATCAAATTTCACTCCTGTCTCCTGGCACTGCCTTTAATGCCCTCTGTCTTCTTGCCACATTAGCCTGCCCACCATTCCCTGGTCCCATCCTGCCCACTTTTTCCTGAACCCTGACCTCTGTACTTGCTGTCAGAATCACTAGATCTTGAAGTTGGAAGGGACCATTAAAACCCCTGGATGTTGTTGGGAAAGAATTGCCATATAATCCCCCCATCTTGTACTTGGGAAGTAAATCAGGATTTATCCCCATGCCAATCTCCTTCATGCAAGGTATGGCCTCCCCGCCATTTCCGCTCAGAGCAAGTGGCACCTCCTCAATGAAACTCACTCCCTTGATGCCGTAACCTGCCCTAGCTAGAAATAAATGACCATGTTCTTCTCAACCACTTAGGCAACTCTCCTTGAATTTTGGATGCTGTACCTTGGATAGATGGAGGCTCCTGCTTCCCGGACACCACTCCCCCATCCCTGGGGGATGCTACCCTAATACTGGCCCTCGTTCCAGTTTACAATCCATCCCTAGACTATAAGCTGGAACCAGGGCCAGTATTAGGATAGCATCAGAAAAAGCAGAAAGGAAAGGGAAACTGATTGAATGTGGGGAGGTTAAGAAAAAGGGACTAAAGGAATGGGAAAGGTGCTGCCATATGCAAATGATCTTCTCCCGTGACAAATTTATAATCAGGATTTTAAGACTTCCTAAAAGCCAAAGGTATCAGGGTTGAAAGGATCCTTAAAGGCTATCAAGTTTAATTTCAACCTTTTACAATGAGGAAACTAAGGATCAGGGAGGTCAAGTGAGCTCTTATTACTACACAGCAACTTACTGACAGAACCCAAGCTAGAACCCAGACTTCTTGGCTTCTAGTAAAAGACTTTCCCTGATTATTCAGCCTACCTGGGCCTTCCCTTCTCCATTAGCTGCTATGTGATGAGCACATGTCAATTCATTTTCATTTTAGCCAAAGCCAAACATGAATATGACTAAGTTTGCTGGAGGTAAATTATATGATGGAGTCCCAAATCCAATGGAGCAACTCCTGTTTTATCTGCTACTGTGGCTTCCCACTAGCCTGAATAATCAAGAGTTGGCTGTATTTTCAGTGATACGTGACAAAACCAATCATAAAGGTAATTAAGTTGTTTTTTTTTTTCTCTCTAACAAATCACTTGCTAACCAGCATTAGCAACTAATTAATCTACCAAGAAACTGTGATTTTGGTCAGGCTAAGGCAGATTGCAATCTGTCTACAGAGCTGTAACTAAGGTAGAACCAATAGGGTTCTGTACCAGGGCTCTGAATTTAGATGGCACCAATGGCATCTGCAGCTTTTCAGCAGAAACTAAAGTATATGGAGTAGCTGGTTAGCAAGAATAATTAGTTACAATAAGAAGAATACAGATAGCAACTTCTTCCTAGTCCTCTTTCCTCACCCCAAGTTCTCTGTCCCTTCTGAGTAGTGTCCCCTGGCCGGTTCCTCCCAAACAATGCTTCTGGACTAAGGTACTTGCTTAGGGGCACAAAACTCCCTCCAACTTGGTACTTTAAGAAGTTATTTGTCAAAAATCGTATAAATCAATAACTCTGAGTGGAAGGACTCAGCTCTTCCTGACTCAGGTCCACCACTCACTTTTTTATATTCTCGATGTTTACCTTAATTCCCAAGAAATGCTTGAAAAACACTGTGGCCCATCTTGTATGGGGGGCAAAGTGGCTTCACTCTCCAGTCTGCTCTGCACACACAATGATCTGCAAGAGAGTTGCCATGGAAAAGTTATAATGTTTTTAAAATTATTATTATTCTTTTACAGCAAAATAACATATTTAGTGCCTGGGTAATTGTGTTAACTTCCTTAGCAATCCCTTCAGCCACATTTCCAAATAAGTCCTAATAATGCCTTCCATTTACCTCCAGTGTCTGTAAACAGGTTGTGGGTGACTTTGCTCATGCTGAAGAGCTTATATGTTGAGACAGATGCTCTGACAACCTAGACTGTTAACAAGCTGATTTGCATCAGCAGCTGCAGCATTCAACTGGGTGAACTAATTGGTAATTCTTTGCAAGAAGAGAAAGAACCCCCCCCCCCAAATCTGAATTCTATTCACTGAAAATGGAACGCACTGTGTTTCTAGTGGGTATCATCCAGACACTCTTTGGACTTGGTGGGACTTTATTTTCTAACCGTTTAATCAGTTGTTGAACATGGAAATATGATTCCCAAATGTATAAGAGCAGCATGGACATGTGGCAAGATAATAATCATTGACAAAAGGCTGTAGATTTAGAGCAAGAAAAGACCTTTGGTGCCATCTACTCCAGCTGTCTTATTTCTCAAAGGAGAAAACCGAGACCCACATTCTCTCTGGCCTGTTTGAGCTGGCTCCATCCAGCACATCCCTGAACACATCGTCCATCAAGCGTATGCTGAGCTGCTTTAGCTGCTTCCCTCTGGCCTCAAGCTGTAGGGCTCGGGCACTTGGGCTTGATGAATCAATTCCATTATTTGTCCCTTACTCCTGTGATGGCAGCAAAGGGGCATCACATGGAGCATATTGCCCAGTTGGGCCTTAAAGTTAATAACCCCACCTCTATGCTCTTTGTTTGAGCCACTCTATGGAAGGAATGGGGATTGAGAGTTGTGTTTATGTTTGAGTGTGTGATTCCTTTTTAGCACGGATGATAACTTCAACTTTGAGATGGACATGTCCAGCTTTGGAAGCAACCTTGTGAATTAAATTGGTCTGGAGATTCCAGGTCAATGAATCAGAGACTGTTCTGCAATTCTGCCCTTCTTGGAAGAGATGACCAAAGTCTTCTTCTTGGAAGAGCACCAAGCCCTGGTCTAACTTGCTACTCTCTAGGGACCTAAAGGAAGCTCTTTGAACAGTGCACAGCCAAGATGAAGCGTGAAATGTCAATCTAGCGGTTCCATAAATTGTGTCATATTTTAACATTTTAATGATCATTCTCCTGGGACAGCATAACAGTATTTATTTGTCATTATTCTTGTTTGAATCTTTGTTAATGCATGCTTTGGAATATTTTCTGTTAAGCATTTCTTCTCTGTGGGAGAACTAAATAGCTACCTACAACTTTCGATTTCTCCTCCCCCTTTTTGCTGAAGCTATAGACCTGAGCTAAACCTAAGTTTGAAGTAATTTTCTCTGGGGCTCTGGTGTTGGAGGCATAAAGAGAGAAAGTGAGAAGGAGCCAACTTTCCCAGGCCTGATCCTAGTCAGTATGCATGAATCTAGAGCTGAGAGGGTCCCCTTGATATATATATAGAGGAGTGCCCAAGTTCACTTCTACTCTTCCAGGCCTACCGATTGGTTCTGTGTGCATTGGTTATACCCATTTTACTGATAAGAAAATTGAGACTCTCAGGGAAGATTAAATGGCTTACTGAGAATCATACAACCAGGAGGATCCGAGGTGGGATTTGAACCCTAGGAGTTCCTGGGTCCAAGCCCCAACTATTGTCTACTCTACCGTCTTTCTTATACCTCTGTATAGGAAAAAGGAAAGAAGAATGAGGCCCTGAGCAATTTCTGTTTTCCTTGGAAATTTTCCTCCTTGATTTTTTTAAAGATGGCTTCTGCTATTATATGAAGGAAGGTTAACTCGTCCCATCGGTAGAGATAATTACTGTAGACTTTTCTCACCCATGGCCCTGAGTAACTTGGACTCAGCAGGGAGTAACTTCTTCCCACCACAGGACAGAGCGACCATTATTCAAATCAACCTTCTGTCTGGACTAACCCTTCTAGAACTGAAATGAGTCAAGATTATTAGTGATCTGATGCCCTTTCTTGCTATTTGAGCCACGGTCGCCCTGGCGAGCCAGCTCTTTTTCCCCCGCTGCTAGCATCACACATCCCCAGACTGAAAGTGAACACTCTCACAAAGAAGGTGGGAAAAAAGTATAGTATTTTTTTTTCATTTTGAAAGAAGCATGAGATTAACTGAACATTTACTCTTAAATTGCTTAATGGTGTTCAAGCCTCAAAAGGGTTGTCTCCTCTCAAAAGCGGCACACAGCCAGGCAGGTGAATGATGTGAACCTGGCACATCAAGGATAAAGAAGGATTTAAGCCGCCACCTTCCTGGGAATGCTTAGGAAACAAAACCTTCAAGGATATTGATGATAACGCAATGTGGCCCAAAGCTAGGAGACACCCTCCTATTACGACCCAGCTCTACCACTTGGGTCAGAAGTCCTGGGGGAGGAGCCCGAATCATTGCATTTGAACTTAAGTTTTCCTGATGTCAACCCTCGCCTTCCATATGCTGTGTGGGATGGATACTAAATGACCACAAGAGGCAGAAAGGGCTGAAAATGGGACTATTCAAATTAATCATTACTGATGTGGCATTTTCTCCATGGTAGACATCACAATCCATCCAAGACATGTTCAAGGACATGGCTGATGTTGGACGATAGCGTCTAGAATACGGATTGCTCAGGGCACACCCAGTTCAAATAACATGGAGCCCAGTGTATGGAGTGAATGGGGTGCTTGGGGAGCACTAGAACCTTTAGTGTGAGGGCTACTCATATATCTTTGGGATCTATCTATTACCCAACACTCACCAGTGGCTACGAGGAATTGTAGCATTCCCAGCAGCCACACCTTTGTCAAGCTGTCCCAGCAGATGAGATGAACCAGGATGAGGGTAATTTAGAGGTCTCAAACCTGAGTCAGGGAGCTGTCTACTCCAAGCACGGGAAGGCTTTTCCCAGTAGAATAGGGAGATGAGAACAATTTGTTGTAATGGCCACAAAGGTGGGGTGCCAGTAGCCTGGTCAGACACTGAAGATGCCCAGGTCATCCAGTGCATCCTGGGCCATTGCTAGATCTCTTGACTTTGTCCTGCTATTGGACTTCGATGACTCAGGAGGAGAGAGGGAGACCGAAGACTTAATGCAGTTCTGCCTCCCTTAAATCCAATTCAACTGGAAGTTGAGACATTACCCGGGATGTCGCTGGTCCTCTTTAAACAAACAACCACCATCACGGGAGTGGCAGTAGCCTCCTTTGGCTGCTCACATCTTTAAAATGGGTGAGACTAAACTGATAGCTTTTGGTGGTGGTGGCAGTGATGGTTTTACTCCTTTTGGCAGCTTTTTCTTCTGTTCTCTTATCAGCTCTGTCCAGGGGGTGAAGGCCTCCAAGATGAACTGAACCGGGAAAGGCTATTTCTTCTCACATCTCTCCCTGTCTCTCACCTCCTCCCTCCCCGGCTCCATGATAGGATTTGGGGTATTTGTTTCTAGTCTGTGGTATCTGTCCTCAGTTTCTTTTTTTTTTTTTTTTAATTTCTTTTTTTTTTAATTTATTTAATAGCCTTTTATTTACAGGTTATATGCATGGGTAACTTTACAGCATTAACAATTGCCAAACCTCTTGTTCCAATTTTCACCTCTTACCCCCCTCCCCCTCTCCCAGATCTGTCCTCAGTTTCAGGATTAGAGGTGATCCTATGGGACTTGGGAGTTTGAGCCGTGCTGATCCTGGAGCCATAATTTCAGGTGTGTGATGTGGCCGGCTCAGCGTGGAAGCCCTGAGGTGGGCGTTTGAACTTGGAACAGGAACCATGTCATATGGGAACCAAGCTAAGCTATGAACATAATGCTCTTCCCCTTCCCAGAGATCATAGTAGTTAATGCAGGGGAGAAGGATTATGCCTTCCATTTGTTGGGGGAGAAATTTATATATTTGTGATTATACCTTCTGAAGTGAATATAATCTGTTAACGGCTAAGTGGAATTGGGGTACAAGGAGCCCCCCTACACTTGGGGATAATGTCGCCTGTGGGAGCTGGAGCCAGTGACAGAGAGTTCAAATACCTGTCAACCCCCTTAAGAATACCAGGAAACCCCTGGGGGAAGGGTGAAATCTTCTTTAGCTGGACTTCAGACAGTGGGGCCTGTTGGGGAGGTGAAGGGTCAGTATCACACTTTAAAAAAAACATAGAAAAATTCCATAGAAAAATTTTATGGAAAGGCTATTCATGGAGGACTTGGGGATGATCCAGCTGGGGGAATCCCCTCGGTTGGGGTAACAAAGGCCCCCGCAGTGTATCAGCTAAACATCAGAAAGGCTTTCCACTTCTGCCAGGAAGATTTCAATGGGTAGAACTCAGGGGCCTAAGCCTGAGCCAATAAAGTCTTGAGGACAGTTTCAATACCATTTATAAAAAAGAATTAGTCCAGCTAATCCTTGGGGGATAATTGAGGGACCTTGGTAGATATTCTTCGTATCACACCCCCATGCCCAAAATATTCCCTCTCCTTACCTCTACCTGTCTTCCCTTTAAGAACACAAGCTCCTTGAGAGTAGAAACTGGTTGCTTTTTGCCTTTATAAGCCCAGCACCTAGCACAAAGCCTGGCACACGTAGGGGGTTCCTAAGAAATGCCCATGGAACTGAATTATATATTGTAGGTGTTCAGTAAATGATTTTTGAATAACTGAGCAAAACGGTGTGGAATACATGTCCTATCTACCAACAGTGGGTCAGTAGCTATTGTCTTTCTTTAAGACAGCATGGAATTTTTCCTTAAAAAAGATCATTAGCCTGTGAGGGCTGAATCATTTGGTGCAAAGACTGGTAAACAGCGCAGCAGCAGGAGTTGCCATTCAGAGAATGGCCAATCTGCCTCCTTTTTATCTTCCTCCTGTGGCCAGGCCATTCTTGGATTGCTTGAGTGGCCTATGGAGCTGCCCCAGTGGCCTGCACGATCACCAGAGACCCTGGATCCATAAGGACTATATGAAGAATACTCTTTCAGCAACACAGGACAGGACGGAGTTGCCCAAAATAGAAAAGAGCTTGTGATTGAGTGGGGCCTGATATTCGGTGTGACAAAATCTCCAGGAAGCAGCAACTGATTGAGCTGAGAACCCTGACCGGATGGCTGAGGACAATGATGATGGGTGACCCTCGTAGAGAATACCCTTTGAAATAAACAGATTAAGGTGCCAGACACTGAAAACTGGCTCAGGGCTTCCTTTGTTTATTCTTGACTTTCCTTTTCTGTAGGGACCCACAAAATGACTGTATCCTGATAGCACAGCCTTGGAACAACAGAATGAAAGGAAATTGTGGCCCTCTTAGGACAAACCCTCCTTTCACCAAGGAGGAAATGTATGGAATCCTAGGACTTCTGTCAGAGGCTAAAAACTCCTACCTTTACCTAAACAGAAACCCAGGAAATGAGCATTTCCATGGTGTCTGCTACATGCCAGGCACTCTGCTAAGTTCTTTACAAATCATTATCTCCTTTGATCCTCATAACTCTGTGAGATAGTCTTGCTATTCTCATTCAGTTGCTTTTCATTTGTTTCTGAGTCTCTGTGGAGCCTTTTAGGGTTTTAAGGCTAAGATACTGGACAGATTGGCCATTTCCTTCTTCAGTTCATTTTACAGATGAGGAAATGAGGCAAACAGGATGAAGTGACTTGTCCAGGATCACACAGGAAGTATCAGAGGGTGCATTTGAATTCAGGTCTTCCTGCCTCCGGGCCAACTGTCTATACACTATAGCATCAGCTATTTTTTTTCTTATAGCGTATAGCTAGCTTTGAAAACTTCCAGCAAGAGAAGTTGCTGCAATAGCTGGGTGGTGCAGTGGGCAGAACACTAGTCCCGGAGTCAAGAGGACCCAAATTCAAATCCAGCTTGGGAAACTTGACATTTACTAGCTGTGTGACTTTGGGCAAGTTGCTTAACCCTAATTACCTAGAAGAAACAGAGAGAGAGAGAAGCCCCTTTCTCTAGCAGCCCATTTGCTTTAGAATAACTTTCATTGTTGGGAAGCCTTCACTTTCCTCTGAAACGTTTCCCCACGTTCCCCCGTCACTCTGGTTCGGGCATCTGGGACCCAAACAGAACAAGGCTGAACCACCCCCGGTTCTTTCAACTAATTTGTATGTAAGCTGAACTCCAGGCCCTTCACCACCCTGAATATTTAGCCATCTCTTTCTGAAAGTTCAGCATCCACAACTGAACAATACCATTCGAGGAGCTAAGTTTGAATCTTGGCCCTGGCCCTCCTCATCTTCTGTGACCTTGACCAAGGGACTTTAACCATTCTGGACCTCAGTTTCCCTCATCTGTAAAATGAGGGAGTTGAACTTTTGAGTCCATGTGATTCATACTGGGCCACAGTACAATGGAAACATCACCACTTGGTTTCTGGACATCATGCCTCTGTTAGTGCATCCCAAGAACACGTTGAATTAGAGGCCAAGATGATACCAGACTCTTGGGCCCCAGTCTCACAGGGCTCATAACAGATTGCATTTTTACCTTAACAATAGAAAAAAGAGGCAAGAGACGGCGGTGGGGAAGGACCCAAAGAGACATTCCAAGAAAGCTACCGGCAATGCTGGCTTTGGGTTTGCTACGAGGCAACGGTCATAGAAGTCCTGCCATGCAGTTCCGTCTCTGAACTCTGCCTCCCCCCCCCACCCCACAAGCTAAGAAGTCAAAGCTTTTGGGGAGGCTTTTCAGATAAAGGTCATTCTTTTTTTTCTGGGCATTGGGCAGCCAGAGCATCACTGTACAATAGAGACACGTTTCCTGCCTTTGCTTTTTATTTTATTTTTTTTATTTTTGGACACGAGAGCAAACATGAAAAGTTTCACTCAAATTTTGACATCAGATAAAGTGAGACAGCAGGACTCCATACTATTTTTGTGTTCTTATTCAGAGTCTAAGGCAGGGAAGAATGTTAGTTTGAAGGATTTAAAAAAAAAACAGGCTCTTATTTGAAAGGTTCAAAAAGTTTTCTGTGCTTTGGCAGAACTGAGTAAAGATGCTCGATCTGGGGTCTGTGGATGCCTTCCAGATAGCACTGCCAGGGAGCAAAGCACAGGAAGGTATTGACTAGGTTTTGTCTGCATTTCCTAGGACTACTTGGGAGGTCTCCAAAAGAACTTTACAAAGCATGATGTGGCATTATAAAGTTATAAAATCATCGAGAATATTGTGATCGAAAATCAGGAAAGCTCTCTCTCCTCTGCTGTGACTCGGGGCCTCCCTGGGTTGCTTTGAGTCCCATTGAAAATCTCACCTTTTATGGGAAGCCTTCCCCACTCTCTCTTACTTCCAACATCTTCCCTCTCTTAATTATTTCCTCTTTATCCTGTATATAGCTTGCTTAGTATGTATTTGTCTGCATGCTGTCTTCCCCATTGCATTGTAAGCTTTTGGAGGACAGGGGCTGGTTTTTTTTGCCTCTTTTTTGTGTATGTAATGCTTTGCATGGTACCTGGCACATAGTAGGTGCTTAACAAATGTTTACTGAATAAATGCAGTATAGACCAACATGGCAAGATAATAGCTAACATTTATATCATGCTTTCAGGATTGCAAAGAGCTTTTTGTCATTATGGGCATGCAGATCGTAGACCATCCTTGAGACTCTTCTACATGTCCTCCCCCAAGATCACCACAGGGGTACCCCCTACTCTCCCAAAGATCCACTTTGCTTTCTCCCAGCCTGGAAGGGACATCACTGGAGCACATGGGAGATGAGATTCTTTATTCTTGTCTTGGTGACCGACTAACCTCTTTCACGTTGTTTCTTTGAGGACAGCTTTTACTTTGCATCTTTAAAAAATATAAGTAAATTTCTTTAACTTGCTTTCAAAGGACAAGCATTTATTTATTTCCTTCTCCCTCCTTCCTCTCCTTCCCCATTTAAAATCTTTGTACCCACTGTGCACAACCGAGTAAAACAAATTCCCACTTTAGCCATGTCTGAAAATGTGTATCGCCTCCCAGGGTTTTGATTGGATCACCTCTCCGTCAGGAGGCAGGGAGTGTGCTTCATCTTCCCCAATTGGTCCTGATTCACAATGGGTTGCAACTCATTCCCGAGTACCATGATCAATCTATCAGCTCTGAAGGATCCTCGGATTCATTTATTTGGAGACTTTAGCATTACAGAACTTGAAGTCATTCAATAACACTAGTGGACCATCAACATTAAAAAGATGGGCCTTTGTTCTGGGGAGAAGGGCCCAGGAGGATAGAGGGACAGACGTGGCATCAGAAAGATGAGTACAAATCTGGCCTCAGACACTGACTGGCTGTGTGAGCCTGGGCAAATCACTTAACCGCTGCCTGCCTCAGTTTCCTCAACTGTACTGGCATAATAATAGCACTTAGCTACTAAGGCTGTCATGAGGATCAAATGAGATAATCTTTGCAGAGCATTTTGCAAACCTCAAAGCACTATATAAGCTTCTCTTTATTACTAATATGACTACAACCGCTATGACAACACTGAGCTTTTTCTAAAAAAGAAGCTTTTTTTGTTACTTTGGTGCCACAATCATCATGCAAGATGCTCTCCTCCCAAGGAGTTCTCTAGAAACAAAAGAAAAGGAATAAGCCCAAATGACCAGAAATTGATTTGGGCCAATAGTCTTTACAGTATTCTATAACTCTAGTCCCCAACTTCTCTACCAAAAAGGGTATGTTGGTCTCTGCTCTTGTTGTGCCACAGTCTCCTCTAATTGTCCTGACTCATTTCCCTAATTGTCCTACCTCAGTTTCCCTAAATTGTTCTGCCTTAATCCCCCTGGTTTACAACCTGGCTCCTGACCATTGGGACTGATATAATTTAGGGCTAATTACTCTAAGGTTATAAATGTAAATGTGTAAACTCAAGATAAGGAAGAGTTTAGACTTCCTGGCTCCTAACTCCTTCTAAGTTAGTAAGAATTTATGGTCCGACCCCTTGTTTGGGGCAATTGCACCTACCCAAACTGACTACTCAGGAGTCACTCCAAATGATGTACAGAAAGAATTTATTAGAATCTCGAGAAGCGGACCGTCCTGGCCTGTGGGCCCAAAAGGACAGCAAGGATACCCACAGGAGGAGAGTCATTCACTTGAAGATGCTTACAACTTTTATACATTCGGACAAAGAACCCCCCAAATCCCACCCTCTGTAGGTTGGTATTGGTCACATAAACTTTTATCTCCCTATTTGGTCAGTGGAATGCAGTGAAAAAGGTGACATACAGCTTCGGCCACTTAATTCCTTCTTTGGACAATGGAATGCAGTCCGGGTCTCAACTAAAATCACATGACTGGGGCCTATAGGCCTGATCTACTTTAGTTAACAGTCTCTGATCAATATGTGCTTAATCTGTAAGTTCTTTACCTTTCGACACACCCTCAACCTGTCAGAACCAGATTGATGATCCCTGCCTGGAGACTCCCGCTCACCAGTTTGGACTCCACCCACTGCCTTTGTGTACCTGAGCTTGGAGCTTGTATATATTGAGAACTCACATTTGCTGCTGGATACTTTGGACATCAGCCCTGGAGGTATTAAGCCCCCAGTACAATCTCTCCCTCTTAGAAATCCAAATAAAATATTAAAAACTCTCTAATCTCTTTCTTGCCTCAGTCTCTCCAGCATTACACTCTCAGAAGAAGAAGGGTCATTGCAATGAATCTTTTTTTTTTTTTTGGCTGGCTAATTGTTGTTTGTATTTACCTTATCGTATTTATTGTTCTCCTGGTTCTGTTTACTTTGCTCTGCATACGTTCATAGAGATCTTTCCATATTTCTCTCAATTCCTCCTATTCCTCATCTCTTACACCATAATACTATTCCATTACATTCACATACTGTAATTTGTCCTACCAATTTCTAGTTGTTAGGCTCCCATTTCTAGTTATTTCCTTTTTTGTTGTTTTTGTTTTATTATCAGCAAAAGTACTGTTCAGAATATTGTGGTTTACATGGTATATTTAATTCTTTTTTTTTTATCTCCTTGAGGTATATACCCCATAGCAGGCTTTCTGGGTCAAAGGGCATGAACGGTTCAGGGGCTTTCAGCCATAATTTCAAACAGCCTTCCAGTGAGTGAATTGGTTGGTTTGATTCACATTTTCATCGCTGGGAGTGCTTGTCTTCTCACAGTCCTCCAACTCTGATGGATTTCCTTCTTTTACCATCTTGGTCACTCGATTGACCATGAGGTGAAATCTCACCTTCTGGGCTTTTTCCTTAGCCTCTACCTGAGTAATTCACTAGCCTTCCAACCAGCTTCCTCAACTACACACTGCCACCAAATTAAGGCAAATTCATTAACCTGGCATTTGAGACCTGCTTTGATCTGGCACCAGACTCAGCTTTTATCTTATCTCTCACTGCACTCCTATTTGGGTCGAATGCAACTACTTAATAAGTTCTTGTTGAATGAATGGATGAACCCAAATCCCTACTACTTCCAGCAGCAGCAGAAGGGTCCCAGCCACCATACTTTTAGAGGCCCAGAATGCTCATGCTACCTTAACTGTAGAACAGAAACTCCTTGACAGCAGGAACTATTTCCTGTTCTGTCTTTTTGTCCTCAGTGACCTACATCTTTTGGAGCATCTAGGCATACAGTGGGTGCTTAATAAAGATTTATTGAGTTAAACCGAACTGCCTTTCTATCAAGAGCCATACTGTTGTAACTCTGGCATAGGACTGATGATTTCTGGATCAAAGAGATGGTTTTTGCATGGATATATATATATATATATATATATATATATATATATATATATATATATATAGTCATTGAGAGGGAACAATAGTGAGGGGAATTGGAGGAGTTAAGTACTTGAGTGTTTAAAGATGGCCTAGCCCTGCAAGTCTACAATCCCCAGGGATGTGTGAAGGAATGACCAAATCATCAGTTCAGTCTGGGAAGTGTGTGACTGCATGAAACAAAGCTTCTGATGCATCCATATTCCCAGGCCAGCAGGCCTGAGATAAGAGAGGGGGTTTAGTTTCAACCCGGATTTGCACAGTTCCCACCACTCAAGCTCCAGGTGCCTTCAGTAGTCTGACTAATCTTGACAACAGGCCCAGGGTTTAGCTCTTTCCTGCTGATAAAAGGCATTCTTTTGCGTTTCTTGAGTCATCACAGAGAAGCCCAAAACTTGCCTCACAGGGCTAGAAAGGGCTGGAGAACTCTCTCAGATCGCTCCATGAGGTAGATTGTAGGAGAGAGTTCTGCTGAAGCCACAGGTGGACTCTGTCATCCTAAATACTTTGGCCACATACTCATTGGAAAACACCCTGATGTTGGGAAAGACTGGGAGGGGAGAGGATGAGATGACTAGAAAATGTCACGGAAGCAACGAATATGAGCTCACAGAGACTTGGGAGATAGGGGAGGATAGAAGGGCCTGACATGCTATGGTCCATGGGGCCCCAAAGAGTCCGACATGACTGAATGAACAATTTTCTGGCAAATGGCTAGGAGGGCCAGTGTTTTAAGTCTTCAAAGTTTCCTTTAAAAAATCTGCCATGTATTATAGTCAAATGGGAATGGGAATGGGGGTTGAAAAACCTCCCAAGAATAAGCCTTCAGGAAATAATTTATTCCAGTGACACTGGAGGGTGGGGTAGAGAGAGGGAGCCCAAAACAAGCTTCTTGGAAGAGGTAATATGACAGCTGGGTGTTGGGAGATGGATCAGCTCTCAGAAGAGAGGGGCTGGCCAGCAGAGAAAATAAATTGTAATTGTAAAGTAAAGTACATATGCTGGTGATGACAGCTCCTCCAACTTGGCCTAAGTGTTTAGTGTAGGGAGGCATGAAATATGAGATGAGGCTGGAAAGATAGGGCAGCACCAAACTGGGGAGGACTTTGAATGTCACATATAATACGAGGTGTCACCCACATGCACCAGTGGGCTCTGAGGCTTAGGTTACACCCAAAGGAGACAGAACTAGACTTGGGAGGTAATAGGCAGCCACTGAAGATTTCAGAGATGAGGACTTAGGCAATATCTATTTGGAGGAAAGATTATTATGATAGACGGTCACTGAATCAAGCCACAAGCATTTATTAAGGACTTACTATGTATCTGACAACGGGCACTGGGACTACAAAGAAAGACAAAAACATGGTCCTTACCCTTAAGGAGCTTCCGTTCTAATGGGGGAAAGCATCAAGCCAAAAGCTACAGACACACACAGCTATGGACACACATGATGTATCTCTAGCTCTCTATGTATCTACCTTTAACCTGGGCGAATCTGGCCATACCAGTTCAAATAACACAGAGGTGCCCTTAAAGGGCCCTTGGGGTGTGTCTAGATTGCCCAATGTGGAATCTGCTGTGTCTTTTGCCATGCTCTTTTTGGCAACTTTTACCTGCTGTGCCTTGTGTGGATTCCATAAAGTGAACCAACAAGGGGGAGGGATTCTCCTTCCCCAGCTCTCTCCCTTTGATCCCAGCTCTGAGAAATGAAGTCCTTGGGGTGGTTGTGTCTGTTCAGGGTTGTTTGTCCTCAGTGTGAAGTGCTGTAGATGGTAGATGATTTCCACAGGATCGGGAGTCTGAGCTATAGCAACCATGGAGACAGGATTGCAGATGGGATGGTGCAGCTAGCCTGGCACAGAAGTCCTGAAAAGCCAGAGTGCCTGGGACTGGAGTCTGAGAGTGGTTTTAAGCTTGGAACCGAGACTATGACCTGCAGGGACTGAGTTGGATTATGAGGACTCTTCTGCTTCCCAGAGACTAGGGTGGTGCAGGGGATAGGAGGATTATACTTCCTACATGTTGGCAGAGTAAATTGATATATCCATGACTAAACCTTTGGAAGTAAATATTTTGGTGCAAAAACTAATCTCACCATTAGGGACCAGCTGGAATTGGAGTCCAGGTGATCTACCCCTTGTGGTAGAGAGAATACCACTGGTGGGGGCTGGAATCACTTGCAGAGAGCCTAGACACCTGCCAGTCCCCTTAAGGGTACCAGAGAACACAGTGGGAGGGGCAGGAGTGAAATCTACACATCTGGTCTTCTGGCACTGAGGGCCAGGCTAGTGTGTTATAATTATAACATTTAAAATTTACACAGCACTTTACCAAATCTCATTTGATCCTGACAACAATCCTAGGAGGAAGGTGTTTTTCTTATTATCCCTATTTTCCTAAAGTAACTGAGGCACACAGAGGTTAAGTTGTTGAATGAATGGATCCTACAGCTAGTGTATGAGGTTAAATTTGAATTTAGGTGTTCTGGACTCCAGGTCCAGAAGCCTCTCTACTGTGGTGTCTCTTAGCTTCCTCCATAAAGAGAAAATAGAAGGGCCAAAGACAGACCTTTGGGGAATATACTCACAAAGGGGTCCCATGGGGGCTCTTAGGAGACACAGCATGCTGTAGTACAAAGTGTGATGGGCAGGAAGCCGGGAGTTTGATCCTCAGCTCTCTGCCTAATCGGCCGGTGACCTCAGAAAAATGATGTTCCCTTTCTAGTCTCAGCTATAGGAATCCAGAAGTGATAGGGTGCCACCGAATCTTTTATGTACCATTTGAAATGGACACACAATTGTGAATCAGTGTCACGTGTACCGTAATACTATATGACCCTAACATACTTCTGATTCATCTCCCAGTGGCACTAGATCTGGATGAGGATGCAGAAGCTCTTGGGGTTCTTGCCTTGGTTGTAGTACAGCAGAGCTATAAGGACTCGATCAAACCCCAAGCTTTCTGAACCTCAATTTCCTCATCTTTTAAATGAGGATAATAATCCCAGCTCTGCTCAGGGCGTGGGATAGTTTTGGGGGCTCAATGAAGGCAGAAGTGCTTTGTAAGTTGCAATATGCTATTTTGAGGGTGAAATGCTAGCTATGCCCCTCAGAAGCTGGTCGGCCACTGCAGCAAAGTCACATGTCGAGGATCAGCTTTGTTTTCTTTGGTTGATAGGACACACAGAACTCTTGGAAACATTCTGTCCTTGGCTTCACTAGGAGTCTGGTGCTCCTAACACAATCCTGCATATTTGGAGTTCTCAGTCACCCTGAGAACTTTGTTTACTTAAATGTCGAGAAATGGTATCAAACAAGTCTGCCTCTGAAGAAATGCTTTTCCTCAATCTCCTTTTAGAGTCTTAAAGTGCTGGGACCAAGAAGGAATAAGAAGCTTTGATTTCCAGAAAGAAAAGAAGACAGGGCCCTCTCTTAAAGGGGTCGGCTACATGTGGAAGGGAGTGGCTTTGACTTCTGACTGGAGTGATAGCTCCTGCCACAGACACAAATAGAACAGTCCATGAAGGGTGCACGTGTATGTGTGTGTGTGGGGAGGTGGGTGCATATGTGAGTATATGTATGTAGAGCTGTTCAGGACCTTAAGTATATGTATATTTGTCCTTGAATGGGTCTATATGTGTACATGAGTGTGTCTGTGAGTATGTATTGTTTTTGTTGTCTGTCCTTTGTACTCCAAGAGGACCATGACATCAGAGGTGGTGCTGTGACATGCGAGTTAATTGGATTGAGTGAGGGAGGGCCAGGCAAGGTCACCTGCCTCACTTTCCCCTCCAGAGCCAGCTGAGTCCAGTAGCCAGATATAGATCAGGATGACTGGAGATGATGCTAGGAACAGTGGGAGGCCTTGGCCTTTTTAAGCTCAGGTCTTCAACAGAAGTTCTTGTTTGTCCTTCATTTTTGAAGAGGACCAAGACATCAGGGATGTAATGCCATGGCCTGCAAGTGGAGTGGATTTAAATCAGGGGGGCTGATAATGTACACAACATTCTGTCCAAGTAGTTCCCCACCTTTCTAAAGTAGACCTCTCTCCAGATCTCTGGATAACTCGCTCTGAATGTAGTGACAATTAATAACTTCAGTTTTTAAAGAGAAGTTTTTCTTAAGTCTCCAAAGTCTTTATCTCAAGGATACAGGAATATTTAGTAGAAACTCTCTATTTTGATTGATATCCCTGGAGTAACTGACAGAGGGGCAGCCTTGGAGTAAGGCCCACCTACGTTCAAGTTCCGCCTTTCACGTATACTAATTGTATGAGGGAGAGCAAATCGCATCATCCTTCTGTTCCTCAGACACTTCTCTAAGAATAAAAATTCATAACCTAGGTACTGAATTTAGGGTCAGAGGACCTGGGTTTAAATCACAACCTGGCCACTTATAACCTGTGTAATCTTAGATAAGTGTGACCTCTGCCTAATATGAGACAGGTTGGACTAGATAATTTATTTGGTCCTTTAGAGTTCACAGTCTATGATCTATAAACTTCAGATAAGTTGCTGATCTATACTGATAAAGGCAGTTTCCAGTAAGTGTTGCCCCTGCTAATAAAATCACAAGTCTGGACCACCCTCCCCACCTCAAATTCTGAAGGTGAATAACCACCTTGATTATTAAAATTATTATTATTACAATTGTCTATGCCTAGCTTTTGTTCTGCATATAAAAAAGGAAATGTAATTTGTTTCTAATCTCAAATATATTTACCTTCTATAATTAAAAATACAATGCTTAACCTCGTTTAATAAAAACTATCCTAATGATTCCTATCAATATTTTTCTTTTGCTACATTGTCCAAATAAAATAAATAATTTATTAAGATGTAAAATTCTAGAATTAACATGCATGATTTCCCCTTCTCAAAGTCATCCGTGATAATTCTTGGCTCAGCGGCAGAATATGATCTTTTAAAAATTATTTTCAAGAGGTGCAGCTGAGATGCTACAATAAAAGCAGGGGCTCACCAGAGCTCTTCCAAATTTCCTCTCCAAACAACTTTAAAATAATGCCTTAAAATAAATTCTGGAGCAGCAGAACCAACAAAAGGATAGACTGAAACAATTTTCTGGTCCAAGACAACTTAGAAAGTTGGCAGAAAAGGTCTGTCTCCCTGGGGTGAGAGGGAAGCAAAGGCTGCGCCATGGCCAGCTAGCAACAGGCCTTGAGGAAGGAAGACTGAATTAATGGAGATGGCTTCCAGCGCTTCCAGCTCACAGATGATAAGGTAACTGATCAGGAGATTATAGAGACTTTTTGGTGGTATCGGGTGCAGGACTCTGTTGCTTTGCTCATTTGTGCAGATCCAAGCTGCAGTCTCAAGGTGAGGAGAAACACTAGCACAACAGAGTTTGCAATCTCAGGGTGGCAAGGACCTTGGTCACAGATCCAGAGGAGAAAAAAGTGCTTGTGGTTACTCACAAACCAGAGCACAGGCCAGGAGAGCAGTGACTACACCTCTCCTTAGATCATACTATCTTGGAAGAACTGAAAACATATAAAAGTCCAGAATATGGGGGTCTGTAATAATATCTTAAACTAAGGCCAAAACCTGTAGCACAAAACATCTGAAGCTTGGAATAATAATCTGTTAACATAAAGTTCAAAGTCAAGAAACAGGCTGGGAAATTAGCAAAAAAAAAAAAAATCCAAAAAAGAACTTGACTATGGTAACATGGTAGATCAAACCCCAAACTCAGAAGAAGAAAACAAGATCAAAAATCTCAAAGGAAAATGTGCATTACTCTCAGTCATCCCAAAAATTTCTGGAAGAGCTCAAAAAGAATTTTCAAAATCAAATAAGATTTGTAGGGGAAAAATTGGGGAACAAATGAGAATGATGCAAGTAATATAAGAAAATCATAGGGGGGAAAATGTCAACAGCTTGATAAAGGAGGCACAAAAAAGACTAAAGAAAATAACACCTTAAAAACAGAATAGGCCAAATGGTAAAAGAGGCACCAAAAATCCATTTTAGAGAAGACCTCCTTAAAAAGCAGAATTGACTACATGGAAAAAGAAATACAAAAATTCACTGAAGAAAAAAAACTACTTAAGAATTAAAACTGGCCAAATGGAAAAGGAGGTACAAAAACTCACTGAAGAAAATAATTGTTTAAAAATTAGAATTGGACAACTGGAAGCTAATGACTTCCGAAGACATGCAGAAACAAAGAGAATTAAAAGAATGAAAAATAGAAGAAAACAAGAAATATCTCATTGAAAAAGTAATAGATCTGGAAAATATATTCAGGAGAGATAATTTAAGAATTATTGGACTACCTGAAAGCCATGATCACAAAAAGAGCCTCTAGGCTCATCTTTTCATCATCTTTGAAGAAATTATCAAGGAAAACAGCCTTTATATGCTAGAACTAGAGGATAAAAGAGAATCTGAAAGAATCCATCAATCATTTCCTGAAAGAACTCCCCAAATACAAACTCCCAGAAACATCATAGCTAAATTTCAAAGCTCAGCAGGAAACATCTGTATTCCCTAAAGCCAGTGAGTTGCTTGGGCTCCGGAACTGTGAATTGTAATAAAGCTAAAGCTGACTGGGTGGCACAGTAGGTCTGACACAAGTATAAGCCACAAGGAGGACATACAGGACCACATCAGTCTGCCTAAAGAGGGGGTGAGCCGATCCTGCTTGAAAACAGAGCAACTCCAAGCTTCCTTGTCAATTAAGAGTGAGATCAGGCAGCGAGGGGCTACTGTTCTTTTCTGAGGCAGAAAGGGAGACCCAGTCTCACAAAACAAAATAAAAAACAAAAACCCCTGAACAACACAATAGTTCAGTCAAGTTTCCTGCATATCCAGATCACTTCCTTTAGACAACTTGTCATTTTCTTCCTCATTGAAATTGTTTCTCTTTAGGTTTTCAGCATTTCATTAATGCATGCTTCCCTTATTTTCCTTCTCCTACAGAATCACAGATTTATCAGACCAAATCCTGGTTTTCCCCTCCTCCACTGCATATTCCAGGAAGGAGCAATCACTTCCCCTCAAGGTGCTCATCATTTTCACCAGCAATTTGTCCGGTTGGCAAGAGTCTGATCCACAATTGAAGTTCCTCTCGGTGATTCCTCTTTTTACAAAAAATACTATTTTTGTGACCCTGGGCCAGTCACTAAACAACTTTGTGCTTCTGTTTACTTAATGGTAAGCTGAGGGAGTTGGACTTCATGCCCTCTAAAATCCCTTCCCATTCCACAGACTGTGATTCTTGGAGTTCTGCCCCCCTTGGCTGCCATTCCATGGAACATACAATGTTCCTCGCCCTTTTTGAAGAGTGACACAGAGGCTGCTGCATGGAATAGCTCCTTTAGACCTTTGGGCCACTTCACTGTCATTATAGTCTATTTTAAGCCTCAGTCCAGAAATCCAAATCACATTTTCTGGTCTTCAGCTATTCTCTTCTCCAATCTGTGTTTCTCTTGTGACACTTCAAATTTCCATAGACAGCAGTGATTAACTGTTCCCCCTCTTCCTGCCTACCCCAACATGTTCTGAACGTCTTTAGTTACTTGTCCAAGACTCCATAGTCCTTAGTACTGCTTAGATTTATTCTGGCAGTTTCATTTCTACCCACACGAACCTCCCAAAGTGTCTGATAATCCTAAGGTGTGACAAGTCTTGGAAGTTCACTGCTGAGCTCTGTCTACATGCCTTAAGAAGAGAAGCCTCTCTTTTGCTTTTATCTGGTCTACAGATTTAGTACTTCTTGGCAGGGAGTATTTGAAGATGACAATTTATCACTTCTTTCTCTAGACCTTACTGGATAATCTCTTACCCTCTAGCTCACCTAATTATTGCTTGGAGGACTCCTTGCTCTTTGGGAAGAACCTCGCATCTATCACTTAGCTCTCAGTGTTCTCTGCTCCTTCTTCTTCCCTTTTTTCTTCTCTGTGTTACATTCTTCAACCCTCCAACTTCCTTGACACAGGTCAAGATTCTCCTCCGCAGAGCCTTTGTCTCAAATGGAAGCCAATCTTCTACCTTTTTTTTTTTAAAGGAGAGTTTGTTCTCCCCGATAACCTAGAGAGGAAAGAGGTGTTCCTCCAGGCCCTTTGCCTCTTCTTCTAGGAGGGAGTTCAACCTTTGTTGTCAAATAGATTCCCTGGAGTAGAGTTAACAGCTTTTTTGAAACTTGAGGAGTTCCCATGAAATGATTCAGCATTGCTTGGTAGTATTATATATCTTGTTCTGGGTTGTCACTGATTAACAACTTATCTTATAACAACATATCATGTAAAATCTATGAAACAAGGTCATGGATGTTCCAGATGGGAGAGTGACTAATGCTAAGATTCTATTTTCTTCAAGAAGGCTGAGGGAAAAGGCTTTCCTTTCTGTATAATACTAGTTGTTTATATATTTGAACTGTTAGGAAACAACTGTCCTCTCTTTGTGTTGGCGGCTCTGTTTTTGCCAATGGTGTGTACATATACAAACGGCCAAATTGAGATACCTATATTTTCTAGGACCTTCTTTTTCTACTATTGAGAAGCATCTTGAGTTCAGGGATGCCATATCTGCTAAGACAAGGTCACGCAGAAAGTCAATAATAAAGCCAGGATTAAAATTCAGGTGACCTGGCTGGAACATCAGTGCTTTTTCTACCGTACCTTTTTTTGACTAAGGGTTGGGAAAAAGAAAGCAAAGATTTTTTTTCTAGAAAACTTTTGCGCTACCATAAGATGTCATGTCCTGAAAAATCATCATAGGTAGCCAACAATCGGCCTCAGAATTAGCCAAGTGGGAGATGGCTTGACAATTGAAGGCAGTTCTATTTATAGCCCTGTGTATATAGCTAGTGTATCAGGATTCCAGATCTCAAGATTTACTTTCTGTGTTAAATAAACAGTGGGGTTCATATATTGAACTAAACAATAATGGAAAGGATTATTAAAAATATCTGCACTATTTATTTTTATCTGCTTGATATGCAATAAAACACAACAGGCTGTGAATTATTATATAATAGTTACCACCATTTGTCCTTAGACACGAGACAGATGGTTGGGAAACCATCAAATGCTTGTAGAACAATCTTGTGGTTCAAAGAGAAGTATGCTCCAACATGAGAGAGCTGAAGATAGATAGAATTTAAGAGTCATTGGATTTATGGTTTTTGGATCCACGATCAATTTGGCCTTTCCTAGACAATACCACCATTTCCTTCCATTTAAAACAAAAACTAATAATTCTGAAATGCTGCCTTGAGTATCCAGACCTAGGATTTTTCAGTTTAAGGGCCAGACATTTTAAAAATCCTATAGCAATGCAGTGAAGGTGAAAAAGAAGAAATGGCACTCAGATATATGTTCAGTGCCTATCATAGTGTCTCCAAAAAGGCTTTTGGAGTTGGCTCTGGCCTCTCCAGGTTTTCCTCCTACCTCTCTGATTGCGCCCCCTTTATCTTCTTTGTTATCTATTTCCTTTATAAAGCAAGCACTTGCATGTACATATCTGTCTAAGAATATCCATTTATGACTGAAATAGAATTAGAATTTAATTAAGTCAGCTTTTAAAGTCTTGCCATCCTGACTGGGAAACAAGCCGGGAGTAGATGAAGCTAGAAAATCTAGAAGTGATCAGAAGGTGATCTGGGGTCCTGAATGAGTGAATCAAATGGGACAAAGAGGAAAATGGAAGAAGAAATTCTTGGAGAGACCAAGAGGGCAAAAGGAGTGTGATTTGGTCAGGAGTCAAAGGAATAAGTAACAAAGGCTAACCAGAAATCTACTCATTGACCTGAAGAAGGTTATTTAGTAAATGCTTGACAGAGGGGCACTGGAAAGAATCTGTACAAGAAGCCATGACCAGGAAAGAAAGAGCCTGGTTGGGGAGAGCTCTGCACTATTTCCTTTTATCTGAGAGATCATGGGAGTCTCAGTAATGCAGTTTGGCTCAATATGAAGTTCCCATCTCAAGAAACCTTCAAGTCCCTTCTTACCTCAGTGTCCATGTGGGCAGATAAGGGTGCCAGTGGATTGAAAGAGTGCAACATGTAACATCTCTGCCCACATAGATTTTCTCTGGGCTAAATGTTTCATGATTACTTGCTTGACCTTGTCTAGCACCATGTGCTAACCTAGACAGGGCTGATTCTGAGAACTCAGAGGCACTGTGCCCCAGCCAGCTCTCAGCAGAGCCCTGTGTCCACCTCAGGACATCACACCACCTCCCTCATCAGACTCAGGCAATTATGAAACTGCAGAAGGGAATGCTACTGCCCTAGAGTAGTCTGCTATAGGGGAGAATTGTTGTCAAGCCATTTCAGCATGTCTGACTGTGTGACCCAGTAGGAGGTTTTCTTGGCAAAGATACTGGACTGGTTGACCATTTCCTCCTCTGTCTTATTTTACCGATGAGGAAATAGAGTCAAACAAGGTAAAGTGACTTGCACACAACTAATAAGTTTCTGAGACCAGATTTGAACTCAGGAAGATGAGTTTTTCTGACTCCAGGCCCATAATGCATCACTCCAAAGCATAGTTTTTAAGTCAGATATAGTCAGTGTGGTGGAGAGAAAAGAGAAGTGGATGATTTGAATCCTCTCTATGTCACTTACTAATTGTGTTAACACAATCAAATCCCTTAATATTCCACAACCTCCATCTCTTTTTCTGAACGAAGGAATGGCACCTACTTCACAGAACTGTTATGAAGGCCAAATGACAATGTTTCCAGCATTTGATAAACCTTAGAGTGCTATTTAAATACCAGCTGTAATTATTAGTTAAGACTTCTCTAATGCTACCTTAATTTTTTTCTTCAACATATCCCAGCTTTGTCTTCATTTCCACCTTCACCATGCTAACGTGGACCCTTTTAGCCTATAAAATGTCTGGACTGCAAGGACAGTCTCCTATCTATCTGCCTGCTTTGAAAAGGCTCTCCTTCCTCCAGTCCAGACTGTTGTAAGAAGACTTCCTACTGTGTCCCTTCACAAAAACCTATAAGGGTTTCCTAATATCTGCCACTCCAAGTCAAAGTGACCCTGCCTGGCTTCCACTCTATCCAGTCAACCTCATTGTTCCTTGGTAGAAACTCTTGGCTGCCACCAGGGTAGTCTCCTTAATGTCTCCCGTTCATTCACATTTCCAAAGTTTTGTTAGTTCTCTTACCTAGAATACCCTTCTTCCTTTCTTTGCCTTTTCACATCTACGTATCTCTTAAAGTCCACTGCAAATGAAGAGAGACAGAGGCAAAGAGAGGGGAGAGGAAAAAGAAAAGAGAAAGCATGTAAAAAGTGAATAAGAGATGGCATAATGTAGTAGAAAGAGGGCTAACATCAGAATTGGCAAGGTTTGGCTTCTTGCTGCTGATGTAGACCATCTGTGAGACCATGAGTGAGACGACATTTGGCCTCTCAGTGCATCAGGTAGCACTCAAGGACTATAAATAGCTGAAAAGTTCCTGACATGCATTAATCAAGGGATCTTCCATACTGGGGTGGGGACCACATCAATTCAATCACAGGTCCAGCCCCAAGATTTTTAAAAACATATTTCTTCGGGGTGGGCCATTATAGATCCATTCCTATGCTTGTTCTGATTTGGGGACAACAAAGGGTCTTGATGGTAGCTGATCATAATGGATGGTATCAAACCAAACTGACTTGAGTCATGCCTTTATGTGTGTGGGGTCTGAGTCTTACCTGTGCCACCTTTCACTCCAGATAGATCAGGCAACTTTTAAAAGTTCTCAGTGGATGAAAGATGAAGAGTATCATGTCGTCTCTGCTTTGGCCTTTGAGTGTGGCAGGCAATGCACTTTGATAAAAAATTGCACTACAATTTCAGGTTGATAGATTATGATAATAATCCAAAGAAAAGTGTAATGTTTATTTTATTTGAATGTCTTTTTTTCAGCCCCGTGATATTTTTGGTGCTCTTAAATTAGATGTAGAATGAGGTTGTCCAGGCGCTTGACATAACATAGTTCATCAGTCCATTTTAATAAGGGTATTTTTTCCCCTGGGGATCTTAGAACGTAATGGCTTTAATGCACTTGTGACAATGTTTCACATGTACCTGTGACATCATTTGCTTTCATCAGATTGCTTCATTTTTTGTAGTCGTACAAAATATGAGCTAAGCCCGACGCCTGGCCAAAGTAAGCACTTAATCAACATGGGTTGATTGAGTGACTGATAAATAATGAACCACAGAAGCAATGTGAAGGGAAATGTCTACAGCATCCTTTATCTTGTTGGATTCAATTCTGATCCCTGGTGAAATCTGCGTGACTTTGGACAGATCACTTATTCTGGGGCCATCATTTTCCTCATCTGACTTGCGCTCCTACAGCCTAATTTAACTCAACACGTATTTCTCAAGTGCTAGGCGCAGGGGCTACAATGGCAAAAATGAAAAGAATGGCTGACCTCAAGAAGTTTACGATCTATTGCAACTAGAATAGTAAATATCCTTTATTGATATATTGATGGTCATCTGCCCTAATCAGTTATACCATCATCTATTTGTGGCCGTCCTTCTGATGCTGTCACATGTTATGACCTCTGAGACCAAAAGCATTTTGGAGAATTTTAAAGGAACGGTGTTTGTACGGAACAGTGTCATGTGATTTGATCATGGCACAATACCTTGAGTTAAGACAACTATATAATAATTCTCAGATATAGACATCAGGGTTGAGGTACACAAATAGAAAAAGAGAGATACTTGCTTATGAAGTTATATGTGAATTTAGAGGTGGATTCAAAGACTTATATCTATTAAATCTGTTCTAGTCTTTCTCTTGACATTGAGAAGAGACAGTTGTTTGCCAGGTGTAGGCATCCTAGGACATATGAGCATTTTATTCTGAGGAGGTCCAACTTGAAAGGCGGACAGCTGTGCATGTTAGACAAAAGAGGGGATGCAGTTTTTTGTCATCCGGAGTTATCTCCTAGGCTTTAAGAGGGTGTCAAGACCCTTTTCCTGGCAATGGGACATAGTGAGAAGGGGGCATGGAAGCTAGGACCTGAGTATCTATAAGTGTCTTATAAGCTGAGTTTGGGTTTGTAGAACCAGAAAGAGTCCTATGGAAGACGAGTGTGTGACGGTAACACTGCTGTCTGCCAGCTCTCAATGATATAAGAGTACCTGTGAGTGGGAGTGTTATTCAGGTGAGATTCCCTGGAAATCTGGGGGTGCCTTGGTTGCAGATCTCTGGAGATTGGGCTTTTTAGAAAACATGGGCATGACTGAGAAGAGAGAACAGAGAGGTAGGTAACCCCATCTGTATATATATAGCTGGTGAAATTGAGGACGCCCTAACTGCTAATACTAATTCCCAGGGTGCTCTTCACTTTGGGAACTGTAGTGATGAAACCTCAGCAGATATAAATATCTAACTTGTACAATCCTACACCTCAACCCCCACATTGGAAAGCTTATTGCTCTCATCTACAAGCAAGCACTCTTGGGCAGATCAGTTTGCACTGAGCTGGACTCTTCCTCTTTGGAAAATGACATCACTTGGATTGGTGAAAGTGTAAGGTCCGTCCCTTCCAGCTCCAGCGTTCCTGGACTCTGGGATTCTCTTCTAAGTCTATGTGGGTAACATGCAGTCTGAGCAGCTGGAACTAAATGTACCTGGCTGGCTGTCAGTTCTCTTTGTAAGTTCAGGGACTCCTCCAGGATGTACAAAATTCAAATGAAAACTTTCCCTCAGGCAGTTAGAGCTGAACCACGGGTCTTTGTGTGTATTTCAGCAATCTTTGTTGCTACACTTTCCTTTCAATGTAGTGCTGGTACCCTGTGTACCATCTGACTTTGCAGCCATTCTGTCTGATAAACTTTTCCAGCTTGCAACTTGACTTACTGTTAGAATACTTGTATCAAAGCTGGTGTACATGTGCTACATCTTAAGGCCTTGGCTGGATGTTTTTTTTCTTTTTATTTATTTTTTTTGTTAAGGCAATTGGCCCAGGTGAAGTGACTTGCCCAGGGTCACATAGCCAGGAAGTGTTAAGTGTCTGAGGCCACATTTAAACTCAGGTCCTCCTGACTTCAGGGCTGGTGCTCTATCCACTTTGCCACCTAGCTGCCTGGCTGACTTTTTTTTTTTTTAATGCAGATTTTCTTTGCCTTCAATTATGTCTAGAGACTTGATTGAATCCTTAACAAATATGAAGAAAAGTTTTTTTTTTTTATGAAAAATTATCAGAACCTACAGCTTCATTACAGTGTAACTCTAAGACCCTCTGCCAGGCCCAAAGAGGATGAGGCATTTTTCCTCTATTTAAAGGACTCATCTGTGCTCTGGCCTCAGGTTCAGTCCAGAAGGATCTTGGTCCTCTACAGCAGGGCTTCTAAAACTTTTTCATTTGAAATCCCCTTTCATCTGAGAAATTCTGACATGAGCTCGTATTTATATAGGTATATAAAATAGGTATACAAATCAAACATTTACTGGTAATAAATCATAAGTTTGCAACACCCTCAGTTACAAGACCCCAAATGGGGTCATGACTCCTACTTTAAGAAGTTGAGCTCTAAAGGGGAAGAATCAGCCTCTTCCCGATGAACTCTCTGGCTCTTGAAAAACTCAAATTGGAATCCCAGGGTAAATAAGCTTAAGGCTTAGGTTTGGCTCATGTCTAGGATTTTGTTCAAAGTAGAAAGTAGGAAGGTGCTCAATGTACAATGTAGCTCAGCTCTCCAAAGAGCTACATAAAAGAAACGCTAAAGAAAAAAGGATTCCAGCACACATTGTCAGGACGTAAACTAAATCTTAAAACAGCCACTGTAGTCTCCTGGGAGATTGCCACATCTTAGTACCATGGCAGGAGCCTTCTGATTGGTTTCCCTAAGTGTGGGTCTGACTATCACCCCAATTTGCTCATTACAATTCAGTGACTCTCTATTACCTCCTGGACAAATGTATACTCCTGTTTGGCTTTGAAAGCCCCTCATACCCTGGTCGCTTCCTAGTTTTCCAATGTTTTACACCTGCTGTTCCTTGCACGCTCCATCTCCTGGCTCCCTGCATTTTCTACAGGCTATCCCCCAATACCTTGAATGCCCTCCCTCCTCATCTCTGCCCCCTGGCTTCCTTCAAATCCCACAAAATCCCACTTCTGGCAAGAAGTGTTTCCCTACCCCCCCCCAGTTGTTTTTGCCTTTCTTTGTATTCCCAGCACTTATCATGCACTCAGCACATAGTCAGGATACAAATGCTCGTTGCCTGGATGTGAGGCATTTTGTTGGATGTTGAATCAGTATTTCATCTTTGTCTCCGGTCTAATGCACTGTGCAAACATATCTCTCTAGGTTCATGTTTTGTACAAGCCAAGCTAGGGTCCTGCCCACTTTTCTCTCTGGAAGGTCTGGAAAGCTGGCCAAGAACTCTTCCCAAAGAGCAGCTGTCACAGACTAAGGACCCAGGAGCTCTCGACTTCTCAGACTCACAAGATTGTTCCTAAGACTGGAAATGTCCACCTCAGGGTTGTGACCCGGAAGTGGCAGCCTAAGACCTAAGCCAGGGTTCACCTATGTAGGACATGTACTCTCTGCTTGCACTCATGGCCACCATGTTACCACAGCTGGAGAAGGACTGTCTTCTTCCCATCCCTCACAAGGATTTGCAGATGGGAAGAGAGACAAGCAGAGTCACTTCCTTTAAGATCCATCGAGTGAGCTACTCCTCTTAGCTAAGTGGCCAAGTCTTTCTGATTGAGAGGATAGAGGGAACCCCCAGAATTTTGCTGTGCCATCCCAAAGTGACAACCCTTCATAGAGCCATTGTTTCTTGGGAAGTAGCCAGAGTCCAAACTCATTACTCCATGGGGGATATGTGCTAGTCAGAATAGATCAGGGGGCCTGTTGTACAACAACCCTCCCTTTCCCATCAAAATAGTACTTCTCAGTTGTCATGCCAGAGACTTTTCTAGAGTGTATTCCCCAGGGCCTGTTTCCTCCGAAAAGTATTGTATGTTTGTGTCATCTCTTTTTCTTTGCATGTTAAACATGTAAGAAGACTGAAAGCTGGAATCTCTCTCAGCATGGTACTGTGGATAGAACGCTGACCTCGGATATTTCTTAGCTGTTTGACCACGGGCAAATCATTGAACCACTCTGAGTTTCCATTTCCTCATCTATTAAAAGGGGATAATAATAATGGTGAATGACTCATGGGGTTGTTGTTTGACTCGGATGAGAGAATTTAATAAAGCACTCCATAAAGGTTAACTAGTTTCATTTCAAGAAAAATGGTTGTGCTCCATGTTTACCAAGTTCCACTTTGGATGAGAGTAGAAACAATGGCTCCAGTCTGCTATTTTTTCCCCAGTCTTTTGGGGTCTCAAATCCAGTTTGCTTTTGAAATCTGATTAGGAATTCACTCTCTGAGTCGTGTTTACCACTATGAGACTATAAGTCACAAATGGCATATCCAAGATGACAATAAAGGAGAGCTACTGTAAGATTCAGGGGTCTCGGGAGAGCACTTAGTGGAGTTACTTGGTTCCTGCCTGAGGAACTCACAAGATACAGATGGGGAAATAGATTTCAGATCAGAATATTCTTTGCCCCACAAGGCATGGTCACATCTCTTTTTTGTCCGCTGTCATCAGATATGATGAAAGACAGCCTGGAAGATGAAGAGCTCTGGGGTCTCTGATCAGAAATGCTGAAGCTCTAACAGACACAAAGATGTCTTACTCTGAGATCTACTAATTCTGCGAATCACTTGACTTCTAATATACCTCAGTTTTCTCATATGCAAAATGGGAGAATTGTCATATGGAACAGTAATGAGGCTCGCTGCATGAGGTAAAAACAGTCCTAATCATTAGCCCTATCTTCAAGTAGAAAGGGCTGCCTTGGGAGGTAATGGGTTTCCTTTCTTCTTCAGACAAGGGCTGGTGGGTTATGTTGCGGAGATCAGTCTTGTAAGGTTGGGTTAGATGACCACGGAATGAAGTTCCCTCCGACTCTTGAGATTCTAGGATTCTGGGAATGTTGATCCTATTTTAAGGTGTGGCAGAAGGATTACTGGATTGGGAGCCAGAAGAAAAGGGGCCCAGTCCAAGTTCCAATAGGAAAAATACTGGATCTGGTATCAAAAGACCTGGATTTGAAGCCTGACTTTGGGCAAATCATTTCATTTCTCTCTGAGCCTCAGTTTCCTAATCTGTTAAGTGATGAGGTTGGACTAGGTAGCTCCTTTGGTCTCTTCCCACTTTAGATCTATAAGCCTTTGAACTCAGTGATCTCTAAGGACTCTTTCGGCTTTAAATTCTGTGAACTGAGACCAATAGGTAGAAAGGTAAAGGTAAGCAGAATCTGACTCCTCTGAGTTATCCAAAAAATGGAATGAGCTGCTTTGTCCCCAACAGAGATCACAAGCCTTCTAGAACTTACCAGATGGACTCGGAGTGTTCACTATGGCTGAAAAACACACACCCCTGCAGGCGACCTGGTGCTTAGCTTTTCCAAATGGAGGAAGGCAAGTTCTTGGATCACAGATTCCCCTCTCCCCCTAGTCTATTGTTGTGCCCAGATCTGAAACCTTTCTAGCTAGGTAGGGTATGCTCCGAAGGTCTTGTAGGACCTACGGTTACATCCAGACTCGAAAGTGGAATCAGGGTAGACCTTTAAGAGGGAGGGAGTAATAAATAGTGTTTTTCAGAATTTTAAATTTCTCATGAATGTGGTTGGAAATATGTCCTTATTATGTAAACAGGGACTGCGGGAAAATAGACATGCTAATACACTATGGATAGAATAGGAATTGGTTCAAAGATCCTTGACAATAACTGGGAATTATGATAGGAGAGTGAGTACAGAGTATATATCCCTTGCCGCAGTAATCCCACTATATATACCTCCAAAAAGCCAAAGGCAGAAAAGAAGACCCCAAATATGGCAAATTATGCTTTTACCACCCCCTTTGTGACCACTCTGTTAAATCCCTTTAAAATTAGAGGGCTGTGTCCCCAGAGAGCAGTGCTCTACTAGCAATTCGCAGAGGCTGAGTTTCTTCTGGTACTGCCGCTCACAAGCCTCTGTTGGTGTGCTTATTAACATCAGCCAGCCAGGTTTAATTAGCTTTTAGAAAAGGTATTATTGAGATGATATAATAAGATTAATTGGTATAAAGCATTCCCCTAAAGGTCCAGGGACACGTTCTCCCTCAAGTGCACACAGAGACCAAAGAATGGGTTTAACACAGAGTGTGATGGTGTCGAGGGTACATGTGTAGAGATCACATGTGGCCAAAGGGTAAACTCACAATGTTTTACTGCTGGAAGTCCTTTCTTGAGTTTGTGGTTAGGAGTCTTCTCTGATACAAAAAGGTCAGAGTGCTTGAAGCTGATTCCCTCCCTCAGGTGGCTATATTTATGTATCTATTTCTGTCTCTGTATTCCTTGGCAGGTCCTCTGGCTGTGTTTCCTATTACTGGTCCAGTGTCTCCAATAACAGAGTCAAGCGTGTATGTGTGTGGCAGGGAAGGGTTATCGGGAATCTTCAGAGATGAAATCCTGCACTGTCTGACTAAACAGTTTCTGAAATTTCTCCCACCACTTAACGCCTCTGGGGGAGTCACATTTAGGCTATTTGGCTAGCCAAGCATGCTGTTCTCTTGTTGATCAAATTAAAAGGGAGTTCACAATTGATAAAAATATATCACAAGATACAGATAATATTATTTTTATATTTTTAAAACCTTTTTGCGTGTGTTGACTTGTTGCCTGAGATGAGAGTATGGAACATCTTATACTTTTTATGGGGGTGAAGAGCTAAAAGCAAATGTGGGCCCATCAGCTAGGGGAATGGTTGAACAAACTACGGCACATCGATGTAATGGAATATTTTTTGTGCAGTGAGAAAAAAATGAATATAAAGAATTCATAGAAATATGGAAAGCTGGGTATGAACTGATGCCGAATAAAATGAGCCTAACCAGAAAAACAATATATACAACGACTTTAAACACGTGAACAAAAGAATCAATAAAAGGAAGTCAGATTCAGTGTTTGAAAGACTATGGGCGTGTTCTGGGGAACAGACAATGAAACACACCTTCTTTGTAAAGACAGAAAGGCAGGGTACTAAGAGGACAGAAGGTGGCATTCATTGTTATTAGACCCAGTCCCTGTATTGCCTGTTGTTCCTGTTTCTTACAAGGGAAAGTTCACTTCCAGCCATGTGGTGGGGGCCAGAGCTCTAGATCTAGAAATAACAGTGATATAAAAACATAAGGCATTAATATGACTTAAAAGAAAACCAAAGAAATATGTTAGACTCCCCTCTGGATAGCGACCAATATGAGACTACAGATCCAGGACCCCGTGTAGCTATTACTGAGGCCTGATTATTAGGCAGCTGCCATTTAGGGAGTCTGTATAGTCTCATTTTTGAACTCTCAGCTTCTCATGCTAGGTGGACAGAAATGGATTATCATTGCCACATCCATAAAGTTATACAAGGGCTGAGAAACTTCAATTCTTATCTCAAAATCTGTAGCAATAACATGTAATGCTAACCTTAGGGGGAATTAAATGGAAATTGGCAAGTCTGAAACATGCTGCCAGCATTGCTTCCATGAAATACCTGGAAAACTAATCGCTTCCTATTGCACAGTCCTAGAAAGCTCATAAATCCATGATACTCTCTATTATGAGCCCTCGAGTGTACCATAGGTGACCGGTGCTGGATTTGAAAAAGGGGGACAGAAACAAAAGTTGATTCTCTCCTGTTGCCACAGGATGGGGCGCTGGAGAATCAGAAAGGTGAAATTTCTAATCTAAAGATTATATGCCTTGGGTGGGTCAAAGTCATGTAAAAACTCCAGCTGGTTTCTTGAATCAACAAACAGGGGGTCCCAAGTCCACTTCATGGAATGACCAGTTTGCAAGATTACATATTTTGAAATCCCTAGGAAAACGGAGCTATCAAATGTCATGGTTTTAGCAGTAAGTGCCTACTGTGTGCTAGGGATTATGCCAAGTGCTAGAAATACCAAGAAAGACAAAAGACAGCCCTCATTCTTAAGGTGCTCAAACTAGGCAACACGCAAATAACTATGTACAAACATGGTATGTACAAGATAAATGGGAGTTAGCCAATGGAAAAGAGTACTAGCATTAAGAAAGAGCAAGGAAGACTTCTTATAGAAGGTGGAATTTCAGCTTCTGTGCCATGCCTCCCCCCTCCAATCTTGTTGGCTGTGATGAATTCAGAGTCAGAAAGACCCAAGTTTAACTATGATCTCTGACAATTACTAGCTGAGTGACTCTGGCAAGTCATTTAACTTCTGTCTGTCTTGGTTTCCTCACCTGTAAAATGGGGATGATAATAACAGCAACTTGCTATGAGGATTAAATAAGACAATCTATAAACTGCTTTGCAAACATTAAAAGTACTCTATAAATCTAGTTATTGTTATTCTTTTTCTTTGAGAGCTGAATGGTGGGCCGCAAATAAAGCCAACTCCTTTACTTTATTGTGGAAACAAATTGAGTTATAAAAACCAAATAAAATATAACAACTCCATTTGATCCAACAGGCCTTTATCAAGGGTCTCCTCTATGCCAGATTTCTACTCACTCATTCTACCCCCACCATAGGGTTGGGGATGCACTGACCAAGAAATAAATAAATAACCCTTGCTCTCCAGTAGCTTATGGGAACCAAATGAAAATGTTTTTATTTGATGAGGGTGGGTCTTCAAAAAAATTTATAAGGCAAGATGTATAAAGGAACATAGTGTTAGGGGAAACCTAGATGGATTTATATTTTAATTTTAACTTCAGATAGAAGTAATTTCCTTCAGCCTTGGATGCATCTGGAACTGGGACCCAAGAATATACTCTGGGGCTGACCCAACTCGGGGGATGAAATGAAAACAGAACATTTCTTTAAAATGTGACAACTTTTTGAAGAAATTAAGGTGTATTTAATCATAACTCTTTCCATAGTACAGTGATACCACTGCAAAATGTAATTTTCAGAACATCCTTCTTTTTCTATTTTCTTTTTCCCCCATGCCTTTTTTTCTAGCTTTGGAGAATTTGAAAGAAAATATAGGAAAACCCACCAGAGGATTACAGTTTGGGTTTTGTTTTGTTTTGTTTTTTCGATTTTTTTGGTCCTCAGTGAACAGTAACCATCTACTACATATTTTCCTGTTGGGAATTATTATAATAGGAGAGGAGATGGGCACAACAGCTGGCAAAACAATTCACAGGAAGTGACACTGTACTATGGTAAGTCTAAAGTTGTTCATTAGAGAGGTTATTTCGATGTTCTTTGTATTTTAAAAAATTCACACCTGACTTTTTTCTAAAATCAAAAAAGCTCAACCATTCCCACACAAATGCAATCATACCACTTTATATTTTCAGCATCCAGGAAATGCTAGTTCGTAAGCCCTATTTGGGTTTCCATCAAGCTCCCCTAATGGAATATGCACTGTAAGCACAGAAGCTCTATTATTATTATCATCACCATCATCATCAACACCATCACCATCATTATTAATTCTGCTAAAAGGAAAAATCTGGGGAGACATCAATGACCTGCTGGCAAAGATTAAGAGCCCGGGAGTCTGCATTGGAGCAGCTTTGCTCTCAGCAGTAGGCAACATTATAATCAATAGGAATTGCTCATATGGGGTTTAAAAGACATTGGGATAATGAATTCTGCCAGGAAGACACCAAAAGCTTGGGAGGCTTATTGTGAACCACTGCTCTGGGAACTTTCTGGAGATTCATTGACTGCAATGTCTAAATCAGAAGATTTAGCCATTTGGGTTTTTAGCCGCTCAGCAAAACCTTTGAGCAAGCTTATATATAAATGCTCCCTAGACTGTTTCCCTTAGCCTCCTGGTAAGTAAATCAACTTCACTTTGCTATGTTTGTCACTAGGGAGCATCATCATAAAGGCTTTCTTAATTTTCCACCTGCGCGCAGACTGGTCACATGAAGGAAGAAGTGGTCTCTGTCCCTTTGATCCAGCAGTGTCTCGACTGGACCTGTGTCCCAAAGAGATCATAAAGGGACACACATGTGCAAAAATGTTTGTGACAGCTTTTTTTTGTAGTGGCTAGAAAGTGGAAACTGAGTGGGTACCCATCAGTTGGGGAATGGCTGAATAAGTTATGGTGTATGAATGTGATGGAATATTATTGTTCTGTGAGAAATGATCAGGAAGATGATTTCGGAGAGGTCTGGAGAGACTTACAGGGACTGGACTGATGCTGAGTGAAATGAGCAGAACCAGGAGATCATTGGAGATCATTGTACATGGTAACAAGATTATACAATGATCAATTCTGGTGGATGTAGCTCTCTTCAACAATGACATGATTCAGTTCCAATGGTTTTGTGATGAAGAGAACCATCTGCACCCAGAGAGAGGATTGTGGGAACTGAGTGTAGATCACGGCATAGTATTTTCACTTTTTTGTTGTTTGCTTGTGTTTTATTTCCTTTCTAATTTTTTTTCCTTTTTGATTTGATGTTTCTTATGCAGCATGATAATTGTGAAACTATATAGAGAAGAATTGCATATGTTTAACATTTAATGGATTACTTGCTATCTAGGAGAGGGGAGGCGGGAGAAAGGGAGGGAAAAATGTGGAAAACAAGGTTTTGCAAGAATGAGTGTTGGAAATGATCTATGCATATGTTTCGAAAATAAAACGCTTTAATAAAAATAATTAGTTAAAACAGAAAGCTACCAGATGGAATGCAAACACCATCACATGACTGTCTACCCCAGAACATTTTTGCTCTGGCTTGGGTCAGCCTGGTCCCTCCTTAAGCAGCAGTCCACCCAGCGGCTTCTTGGGTTTGTCCCAGTGTATCTGCCCACAGGGGTCTCAAGGGCTCTCTCACCATGAGGGTTAAGGTTCTAAAGTACAAGTTCACTCCCTCCACAGGAGTTATCTTTAAAAATCGATCTGAGGGCACTTGGCATGTTGTTTATCCCTGCTGTGTTTTGGGATATTTGCCCGGGGGAGCAGAATTTTTTGTTATAGCTGTGTTAGAGCACAGTATAAATCCCCCCTGTCTGAATGTCTAAACTTAAAATCCTTAACTTTCAGTTTCCCGGCCTGTCAGCTCCCGTCTTTGTTGATTCTGATTCAGAAATTGCAGAAATGAAATGGATTAGATGGCCGGCCTTCAGATCTTTAAATACATTCTTTCACACAATTGTGATGACTTTCAATCCGCTTATTAATATCATTGACTTTAGAGCACAGAAGTGTACCTCATTCTTCCACAAAACATTCATTTCCGAGGGTGTTGTGCATTCTCTCCCTCCAAATATTCTTTTCATTGTTCCATTCAAATGGCTTATCACATTCCTAGTTCATTACAGTTCATCAGACTTAACGGTTCTGATGAGCTGTAGTGGGCAATGTAAGAATTTGCCACAAAGAGGATTTTGTCAGGTTTAACACAAATGGCGATCCTGGGTACCACGGAGGAAAAGGTATTAGGAATAAACAAGGCGGGCTGTGTAGCATAACAATGAAGGAAATCTCCTGGGGCTGGGTGGGCGGGAAGGGAGGACTGAAATGTACCCAGCATCCTCAGCTCTTACTTGCAGAGGACTCTGGCAGAGTATAGCCTTCTACCTGGAGTCAAAGGAAAACCGTTCAGGAACTTTGCAATGGACAGGTCTCCTTTTCCTTGATCCAAAGGAATGGACGGAGTGATTGCATCAGGGAACAGGAATTTTATTTTTAAAACCTGAAAGACAAACATCCCCCAGTGCTGCTATTGTTCACTGTACCATAAACAGCTTCCTCCTTGGAGGGCCTTTCACGGATGCTAAAGATCTGATCCAGTCAAAAATATTCTCCACGGTTGCTAGACTACAGAAGTTTCATGGTCTAATTATACTAAGTAGTCAGGAGGCTGTTCTTGATTTCCAGGATGAAATCCCTTCTCCCTTCAGCGACCATCGAGTGGCTATGCTTCAATGTTCATTATTCACCCTTCCCTCACTTTCTCAGTTTTGTAGTCGATATCAGCAAATTGACCGGCGCATTCCCTTCTGCACATATCCTGGCATTTTAGTGTCGGGAAGGGTTCCCCTACTCCCTCCAGCTGTCTGAGGGGCAACTAATGAGGGCCTCATTGGAATTAATGCCTACCCTTGGTTGACTACAGGGATGAGTTTGGGGAGTACTTTCTGATGCCTTCCACTTTGCCTAATCGGTGAGGCTGGCAAAATCAACTGCTGGTTTTCCTCAAGGGATACCAGAGATTGGCTGAGGGCAGTTTGCTTTCAAAGAAGAAATTTAATTAGTTCATTAAGAAACATTGCAAAGAGCTATGTTTCTCTTTTTCCAGAAAACACCTTGGGAAGCCTCTCTCCTCCGGAAGGGTATATTCTTGTGAGCTTTTGCACTCTATTGACTCTTCACTGCTCTACTGCAACTGGACTTTTCAGTGACCTCCACATCAGCGCAAACAACCTTCACAGCTTTTCATCCTCTCCAGTTCTCATCCTTGTCCTCCTGTTTCTTATAGGGGATCTACCTTACCAGCGAGGGGCTTCCCTCTAGCTGTTTTACCATCTCATGGGTACCAGTACAATCCTCCTTCGGGCCATCTGTTATCCTTGCTTCTTACTAGGGCTTCCTTCCCTCTGCTAATACTTCCCAGAAAACTCTGTGTCATTGTTCATGTGCTATTGGGTATGAATGTTGTCTGCACTGGCATGGAGCTCATTAACAGTCTCCACTTTCAGATTTGCCTAACCAAATCCAAATCTGTCAAGTCATTTTGCCTTTGTTTTCTTCCTGTGTCATTTAGAGTGAAAACAAATAAGTACAAGGTCACTTTGGGAAGAGTATGCCCCAAAAGGGTGATATCCTCTGGATCCCATGGGTTAAAACAATTTAAATTTGCCCATAAACAAAAGGCATTCTAAGTACCTGCCATATATTGGTTTCGGTGGCAGGTATATTGGGCGAGCGTATATAAGATTGATAGAGTGTATCCTTTTTCTTTGGATAACAGTAAGAACAGCACCCATTTATATAGCACTTTGTAGTTTACAAAATGAATAGACTTAGAGATGTAGCTTTTCTTTCTCTTCCATTTAGATAATACTTTGTGGCATTTACTACACTTTAGATACATTTTTAACGTTGATCCCCACCATACAGTGGAGTGCAATAAAGTTATTAAAGTTATTTGTTTTACAAGTGAAGAAACGGAAACTGAAAGAATAAAAATGAGCTGCCCAAGCACACACAAGTAAAAAGTCAAAGAGATAGGACTTGAATTCAGCTTTTGGGACTCCAAGTCTTGAAGAGGAAACACATATTCCGCCATGGACAAGATTCAAATTCAGTCTGACTTCATGCTAAAACTCTTAGTAAGGTAATCCCTGAGGATTGACTTTGCTAACATATAGCTGTAAAGGCAGGGCAGGTAGAAGCCCAGTAACAAAGAATAAAGGCACCAGGTCTCAGATGCCTGGGTAGTAAGAAGTTGGCTCTAGGAGTGGAGATCCCCCAAGTCTGTTGAACAGAACTGCATTATTTTAAATTAGCAATGATAAATAATACTCTGCCATATCTGTTGTGTAGCTCTCAACCATTATAGACATTGGAAAATAACAAGACCATACCCATACTTTTGTAGTTAAGTATCTCACCACAGGGTTTCTCTCTGGCTGATGGCTATGGAATTTATTGATTTTTAAGCTCAGAACATGAAAACCTTCTTACAACACAAACCAGAATGTAATAAATAGCTTTTGGGAACTATAAAAGTTCTTGGCTTCAAGGAGAAAAAAAGACTTTACACGCACACGCACACACACACACACATACACGTATATGTTCACATGATGAAATAAATATCTGTTGCTTTCTATATGTTGCATGAATTTTAAATTTTCATTCTACATATATCCTGTAAACACCATGTTTTTCGAGTGCAACATTTGGGGAAAGTTGCAGAATTCCATTTGAGATCTCAATATTAGTCATTTGGAGCAAAATGGTGTTTTAGAAATGATTCTGATATTGCTTCTATTACCTCTTTCTTGCCATCTCCCACAACTGACACACGCTATACTCGAAATTTTCTTGTACAACGTGCTGGTTGAGGAAGGAACTTAATAAATAACACTCCAGTGGCATGAATAGAGTAAAATCGTTTCCCAAAATGTCTAATTTATTACCTGGCCCCTTGGAAACCTTGAGCCCTGGGAGAATCTTGCACTATAAACAGAACCCCCGTCATAAGGAAAACAACAAATTAACAACCAGATCCTGTTAATAATCCAAAATGTGAGTTAGCTGAAATCATAAAATCTTTCTTGCCCCTTAGGGACTTGGGGCTAGAAGAACGGGGTAGCGTGTTGAATGCATCGTTTTCTTTGTACAAACTCTTCAGCTATGGCAATAATGGGGGGAAAAGCCAAGTCAGGTTGCATCCAAGTTCAGGGAACCAGGCTTACTTGAGATTCTCTGAGCTCAGGATATTGCCATTCAGCCTCTCTCTGTTTTGTAGCCCTAGTTCTCGTTTCAGGTAAACAAAGAAGTCTGTCTCTCCCCTGTTCCAAGGATTGGGACCAGGTGATGTGGACAGAGGGCTCAAACCTCAGAGGAAAAGATAGTGTAGAGTGAGGGCAGCAACGGGGTGGTCTTGAAGAGGCAGTGGGGAGCAGTGACAATGTTTATGACTCCCTCCTGGCATACGGTTTTGAGGGAGCTAAGGAGCAAGAAGCATTGGAATGGATGGCCAGGGGTGCAGTGTCTTTATAAGGAAGTCAAGTCTTCCTTAGCACCAGCACAGGTAAATAAAATGCTAGGAATTAATTTTTTACGATGAGAAGTTTGTTAACAATAGAGTGGAAGTTCCAGGGGCCGGAATGGAATGGAAGGGCCAAAAAGTACATAAATTGTGAAGTCAGGCTTAGAGTGGTTAGAGATGAGGGAACGGAAGAAGGGACTTTTACTACACAAGATGGCAACCCTTAGTCACAAGGATGAGGGAAACAGGCGCCGGGTGTCTGCCCACCAGTAGAAGACGGACACAACCACGTAACTAAAATTCCATCCTCCAGGGTCCCCTGATGACTGGGAGGGGCATGTGACGAGCAACTCTTATGACTGGTTACCCCAAACACAAGAGAGCAAAGTTGTGAATAGCAATTCTTGCACCCAAGGCAAGCAAATCAAACCATACCAGGCTCAAAATGGATGAAAGGCCCCCTTCAACTGGGGTAAGTGTGGAGACCATGGGATGGGATTTGTCTCCCCAGATATCAGAATGATAACCCTCCCTCCAGTATTGGGGAATTCACTATTTAGTAGTTTCCTACTTAAGTTATTCTTTTTTTGCTGAGGTAATTGGGGTTAAGTGACTTGTCCAGGGTCACACAGCTAAGAAGTGTTAAGTATCTGAGACCAGATTTGAACTCAGGTCCTCCTGACTTGAGGGCTGTGCTCTAACCACTGTGCCAACTAGCTGCTCCAAGTTAATTATTCTTGATAACTAGATACTAAGGTCAGTTGTATTTTCCTCTTTGGCATTCAAGAAGCCTGGCTACTAGGGAGGTAACAGTGGAGGTATGGGGTTTTAACCCTTAAAGCAAAGGGATGGATCCTTTTTGGATAGGGTGCTAAAAAAGGGTTGGGAAGCCATATCACACCCCCAAAAGCCCAGCCCCATTACAGTACTGTGTTATAGCCAGCAAGAGTCTTAGGGATCATACAGTCTATCTCCTTGATTTTACAGAAAGAGAAACCAAGGCTCCACAATGGGGAAGCCAGTGAACTGTTCAAACTCACAGAGGAAGATGTATAGAGGAAGAGAAATGAAAACTGAGTAGCTGAAGTGGCACAGAATGGGGCCCAGACCTTCCAGATGTTGCACACCTGTTAAAACTAGAGGGAATCTTTGAGACCTCCTTATCCAACCCCTGGATCTTACTGAGAAAAAAACAGACCCAGAATTACCGTCAAAGCAGAGACAAACATTCTTTCCGCCAAACTACTGAAATCTGTCTACTCTGGATAAGCAGCTGAGCAGGTAAAGGGGCTCTCTGAGTTACCCACCACCTTCAGCAACTTGGGAAAGTTTAAGGCACTGGAGAGGACAGTGCTCCAAAGGATAAAAAAGGCAAGGACGATAAAAAAAGGTCCTTGCCTTGGGAGATGAGATATAAGGAATGAAGAAGAGCAGGTTTGCCTGGAATGTAGGAAGCAAGAAGAATAATGTGTAATAAGTCTGAAAAGTTACCCTGAAATCAGATCGCAAAAGGCTTTGAATCAGTTCCAGGAATTGATACTTTATCCTAGGGGCCATAAGGATCTAAGAGAGCTTCTTGAGTTAGAAAACATGAAATGACAATATTTATAAAGTACTTAAAGACCTAGTTGAATGCTTTTCTACGATGATGATGAGGATGATGTGTCTGACTTGTGTTTAGGAATATTATTTTGCAGATTAGTGCATGCTGGATCGGAGGGGGGGGGGAGCTTTGGAAGCAGAAAGTTCGATCAAGAGGTCACTGTAGTAATTCATCTGAGAGGTCCCGGTGGCTTTTTGAGTAGAGAGAAAGAGACCCACAAGAGATGTTGTAGTGGTAGAATGGACGAGATTTGGAAACTGATAAGAATGAGTAGCATTTCCGTGGCATTTTAAGTTTTTTGATGAGGTTTTACAAATATTTCATTTTACTCCCAGCAACCCTAAATGGTCATAATATCGTGATCTCCATTTTACAGATGAGGAAACTGATACTCTCACGGTGGTCACATTTTGATCCCCTAACGATCCCTATCTAGTCAGGACAGTGGGTAGAAATCTGGTCTTGTTGACATTTTTGTTTAAATCTGGCCTCGGGCTCTTACTAACCATGTGCCTCTGGACACTAAAAATTTGGGATAAGCATTAAGATGCTAACCTGAGTCACTCGAAGGACTGCGGTTCTCTCAAGAGAAATAGAAAAGTTGGAAAAGTTTGTAGAATTAACAGAGAGACAGAGACAGAGAGACAAAAAGGTGGAGACGAATAATTTAAGGCTTTCTGGATTAATGAAGACATGAAAGAACTATTGATTAAACTCTTCCTATATGCAAAGGACTCCACTCAGCCCCCAGAATAGGAAGCAAAGGCAGCTACAGTCCCAGCTCTGCCGGAGCCCATTGTCTTTTTTGCGGAGGCAATTGGGGTTAAGTGACTTGCCCAGGGTCACACAGCTAAGACGTGTTAAGTGTGTGAGGCCACATTTGAACTCGGGTCCTCCTGAATTCAGGGCTGGTGCGCTACCCACTGCGCCACCCAGCTGCGCCACCCAGCTGCCCCCCGGGGCCCATTTTCTGAGGTGGACACAGAGGATGAAAGCCAGGGTGATGAGAGAATTAGGGGGGACTCTTTGGGAGTGGCCTCGTGACCTTACCTGAGAGGCTGAAGGCAGGGGCTGCCAAGGGAGGCCAGGGGAGAAGCTTGGGTGACGAGTGGGAGGAGGAGGAGAGTGGGGAGGAGTGGGGGGAGGGGACGCCGGCCCCGCAGGAGAGAGATAAGCAGCTTGTAATGGTCCCAGGCGGCCAGGTCCTCCCCCGGTCTTAGGCTCCTAGCCATGCTGTCCACTCGGCCCCCGCGGGCGAGCCGGGCGTCTGCGGAAGGAGGACGGGCAGAAGGGGCGGGTCTCGAGGAGCTCCCTGCGGGCAGGCTGACGACTCGGAGAACGCGCCAGCTCCCTCCTCCCCCCTCCTTCAGGGCCCGAGAGAAGCCGGGGCCTTTCCTCCGCACCCCCAGGTCCCTGAAGTGGGCGGGGCCCAACCAGCCCGTAGCCTCTACCTGGACAAGCGAGGAGTCAATCAAACTGCTCCCGCCTCTTTCTATTCTCGGGGGCCTATGAGAGGCCTGTCTCCGGGCCTCCCTCTCCCTTTGTCCTTAGACGGAGCCAATGACAAGCCCCAGGCCCCAGAGTCTCAGAAAATAGAAAAGGGCGGGAAACGGCGGCCGGTGCGGAGACAGAACTAGCAAGGGCTGGATGTGGCAAAGACGGGGAGTGAGGTGGGTGTTGGGGTTTTGTTTTTCTAGCCTGACCCATAGTAGGTGCTCAAGAAATGCCGGATGACTTTGACAGTGATTGGGGATCAAAAGAGACCCCCGAAAGTTGAGCTTCCGGCCCTGCTGCGTCTGGGGTCTCCCAAGACTTCGCAGGCTCAGACCGTCTCCCAGTCAAGGGGCAGAGTTTATTAGCACTGTCAGGCCGATGGAAGAGAGCCGGCGGCGAGGGAAATTATCGGGAAAAGTCCCAGAGGGCAGTGCTTCCCAGCGCCGCTGTGCTCATTTTAGAGCGGTGGTTCTCAAACTTTTGTCCTCAGTATCTTTATCCTATTAAAAATGATTGAGGAGCTCTGCAAAGCGTTTTTGTTTATCTGGCTTATATTTCTAGACATTCACCATATTGGAAATAAGCCTCTAAAAGGCTTTCAGAGACCCCCAGGATGCTCTAGGCCAGACTTTGAGAACCACTGTTTTAGAGCTCAGGGGTGGAATTGAGGAGTGGGCTCAGAGGTGGCGCTGAGGATGCACCCTGTTACTGAATTCTGTGGAGGATGCACCTCATTTTGGAATTCTATGGTTTCGATTGCCTCAGTAACTTCCTTATTACAGCCAAACCAGTCCGACTGTAAGCATCGCGCGCGCGCGCGTGTGTGTGTGTGTGTGTGTGTGTGTGTATGTGTCACTCCCGAGGCAGGGTAGCCTTAGGGTTATTGCTAGGCTTCCCCCCAGGAGCTACACTACTACTACTGATACTAGAAAAGTCCCCGAAGTACCCACAGTCTATGACCCAGCACAGAGCCCGGGCAGAGCGAATATCTTCAAAGGCCCAAACACACAAAGGGTTGGAAGTGCGTTTTTCTTTTTGTGGAAAGCAAAAAGCTAGAAAGAAAGTGGTCCCGCGCCATCAGCGGGAAATGATGGAAGAAAAGGCTTCGTAGGACTTCGTCGGAATGGAATATGACTGGATTTAAGATAAAGACAAATATGAAAAATCCAGGGAAAATTGGGAGGACTTTTGCGAACGGAGGTAGGGCAAAGTGAGCAGAACCAGGAGAACAATGTATAGACTGATCATAATTACAGAAAGGAAAAGAGCACTGAAAAAGGATCGGTGATGGGGAAACCTGCTCCTCTCCCAACCCACAGGAGACAAGTATGGACTATGAAGCATAAAGTCAGCACACACCACCAGTGGGTTCACTGCTACTTGGGGGGCGGGGGGAGGGGGATGTTATTAGAAAGTGAGAGGTATGTTTTTAATAGTAATAATAAGAAAATATAGTAATAAAAAATAAACAAAAATAGTAATTGTAATGAAATATAGATAGGTTGGTTTAAGATAAATGCTTTGTTGCTCTGCGTGGCATTGAATTAAATGGGTTTGAGTGTGAAACTCCTGTGTGGGAAGGGGGTTGCTAGTATTCTGATATGCTGTGGCTCCAGATCTTTGATGCAACAGTTGGAGGCAGTGCTCCCTAGATTTCCTCTCCAACCCTCAGTTTAGTACCTGGCACATAGTAGCAACTTAGCAAATGCTCACTGAATTGTACAGTTTGATTAGTGGAGAGACACTCAAGTTTACAAAATTGCCCTTTAAGGCCAAGAGGGAAGGCAACCTGGTGAAATAATATTTAAAAAGTCACTATGAAGACTTTAAACAGTTATCTCACTTCTATCAAAAAAGACGATATACATATTATTTTCCCCATCTCTTTTCACAGGTTAGATATGCAAAAAATTTAAGAAACACAGAATCTGTAGGGACAAAATGGGTCTGTGGGCCACAGAATTTTATGCGAATAAAGTTTAGAATAGGAAAATCCTTACTCATATTTCCCTGAATAGAGTTTCCGATGTTTGGTATAGTACTTGACACCCTAGTATAGTACATCCTAGTAACTTAAAAAACAAATCCTTCAGGTGCTTGCTTACTTGTTTTTTTTTCATGCATCTGTGAGTGAAGCCCACCACCAGCCCAGTAGCCATCAACAAGTCATGATTGTTTTCAGGAAATATCAAATGAACTCCAAGACCATTTTTATCTTTTCCCAAAAGACTAGGAGTATTCTTTGTGGCTTCCCCAAAATTAGGAGAATCGAATGCTGAAACAATGACAATTAAGCCGTGGATCATCGCCTAGGAACTGGTTGCAATCTGCTTTGGTATCAGGCAGGTGATAGCTATGAGCCTAGTTTTTAAGATCAGGAAAGGAGAGCTTCCCTATCCCAGATTGTACCCAAATTTCCACAGCAGATAGCTAAGTGGTGCAGCAGCTAGAGAGATGGGCCTGGAGACAGGAATGAGAGTTCAAATTCAGCTTCACACACGTAATAGCTGTTGATCCCAAACCAGTCACCTGTCTGCCTCAGTTTCATTGTCTGTAAAATGCAGATAATAATAGTGTCTACCTCCCAGAGTGGTTGTAAAGATAAAATGAAATAACATTTGTGAAGTGCTTTGCAAACCTTAAAGCTTCACGTAAATATTATTGTTATAGACGCCTGCTGTCACTTTTGTCATTCTATTTTGGAAACAAACAATAGAACTAGGCTATCACCAGTGATGATGATGATGATGATAAGTTCAACTCCAGTCTCAGATATTTACTACCAGTGGGAACTTGCAAAAGTCCCTTCATCTCTGTCTGCCTCAGTTTCTTCAATAGTAAAATAGGGATAATAGTAGCACCTACTTCCCATGTTGTTGTAAGGACTGTTAAAGCACTTAGCACAGTACCTGGCACATAATAAACTATATAAATGGTAGTTATCATCATCATCACTATTATCACCAACATTATTATCATTATGTCTGACTGTATTTGTGACATTCTATATCTATAGTCTCCCACCTCTGGAACGAAGGGGATGAAGTTGATGACTATCTTATTGTTTGATCCTTACTCACAAACATTAAGGGTGATGAGGTTTATTGTCTTTTTATACAGATAAGGAAACTGAAGTTCAAAGAGGTTTTTTTTTTTTTTTTCTGGTACCCTAATGCTTTTGGAAACACTGTGGAATGACTGCTACTCACATGTGATTACTAGCTTTGGCCAGTGACCACTTTTCCTTTCCCAAAGTACCTGGATATACTATGAGCAGTCCTATGAACAGGAAAAGGTACTATGGAAGGGGTTGTAGAGAATCCTTCTTTTTTCTCAATATTATTATTTGACAAAATACAATAGAGAGTCTTCAATGAGCTCTATGACTGCTCAGAAGAGAATGGCCTAACAATCCACACAGGAAAAATCAAATGGATAAAAAGAATGCCTAATGTGCAGACTATGATATGTATGTGGATGGAGATCTCTTGAGCTAATGCATTACAGAAAAATCTGGTACAGGCACCATTAAAAAACACTACCCATTTTCTTTCACCAAAATCATTAAGGGGGTCAGATAATACTGAATCTGTTCAAAGCTACTGTTTAGGGATATGTTAGGATCTTTTTCTTCAGTGGTTAATAGAGTATTTGGTGTATGCTGAATCTAAGTAAATGGAGAGGAAAGGGAGAGAGAGAGAGAGAGAGAGAGAGAGAGAGAGAGAGAGAGAGAGAGAGAGACGCAGAGAGAGACACAGAGAGACAGAGAGACACACACACACACACACAGAGAATATGAGTATATGGGATACTTTCTGACATAATAGGTAAAGATAACAGTGCTTTTGCTTACCACTGTTCATAGTGAAGGTAATGCTCCTTGTTGCTCTGTCCTTCAGAAGAAAAGAAGGGGACATACAGAGACAGAAAGATTAGAGAGAGGAAAAGGAGAGTGAAGAGGAAGAAGAAACAAAAAATAAAAGAGCATCATCCTCTGTTTTTTACCCAACAGGAAAATGAAGAATGGAGCAAGCAATGAGGGTGCTCAGAATATTTGTGTCTTTAAAAATCACCTACTTTTAGTCTCATGGGGTTATATATCCCTATTTTTATGGTTTTTTAAAATTAATTAATTAATTAAAAACTTAAATACAAAATTAAAAAGTTGGCTAAATAGAAAAAGAAAAAAGCACCATGTATACAGCAGAACATGAGAGGATTCACAATGTGAAACAAAAAAATTTCCATTTCAAGAAAGCCTATATAATAAATACTACACATTTCTGTGCTGTCCACCTTTTTGTTCTTCCTTGTAGGTTTTCTTTTGCTCTCTGCTGTGCACTTTTAATTTTATTTTTTCTTTTCTCCTTATCTCCCTTTCACTTGCCCAAGAAGGCTACAATTAAATGCAGATACATTTATATATACATATATATCTACTTTATACACACAAATATCTATAATCATACACATACATACATATGTATATTCATAAATATCTTTGTAAGGCTGTGCTATGCTTGTTTTTATTCTATTCCTCTGAAGGGGTATAACATTATCCTTGATAAGTCCAAGTCTTTCCATATTTTTCCATATCCACCAACTCATCATTTCTTCTACCGCAGAAATAGTCAAACCTTATACTGTCTAGTTATTTTAAATAGTCTAAAACAAACTAGATTAATATGACTAACACATAGTATCGTTTCCCTATTTTTCTCTTTTGACTAAATCTATTTTAGCTTTAACTTTGTCTGAGATCAATGATTACTTGCTTTTTTCTAATAAATTCTGCTTCCAATCATTACTATGTCTGTTATTTCCTATCCTTGCTGACTTCTCTGCTTTACCTCTGTTCTTTACTTTATTCTTTTCTTTTCCCTTATCTCCCTTCCCCAACAAGGGGAAGGCTACTTTACCTTGCTATTACTTAACCTACCCTCCTCCTTCGAGGATCCCATTCTCATCTTCTCCTCCCATGCTTTTTCTCCTCTTTATCTCATTCTTGTTGATCTACGTACCTTATCTCATTATCATTTATCTATACTCTCCCCTCTCCCCATCCCCTTGTCCTTTTCTTCCTAAATTTAGAAGATTTTTATACCCTTCTAAATATATATGTATTGTTCCCATTCCTGATGAGAACAGGAACTACCAGCCTTCCTCCCCCACTGAATTCCTTTGTGTTTCCTACAGTTTTGCTTTTTAGAATCACATCATGCTCAGCTCTGCTCCAATCTTTCTTTTGAACTACACAATTACTAACGACAATTTTAAACATACAGTTTACATTTCCACATTGGTATTTCCAGATATAAAACATAAAAATGTTTGTACTTAGTGAATCCCTTGTAATTGCTTTTGATATTTACCTTATATTTTTGTATCTTTTGTTAAGTTTCAAGTCTTTTTGAGACAAAATCCTGAAAGTCTGGCAACTCACTGAATGTCCATTTTTTTCATTCAGGATTATGCTCAACTTTGCTGGGTATGATATTTTTTTTTTTTTATCACAACCCCAATTCTTTAAAAAAATTTTTTTTTTATTATAGCTTTTTATTTACAAGATATATGTCTAAAGGGGTGAAATTTTGAATAGGTCACTTGAATCAGACAACTGAGCACTTAAGGTTAATTACCTATTTGACAATGACTCTATTAGCATATGTTTGGAATTGATCTTCTCACAGTTAATACTGGCTCAATGTTTGGGGTTAAGAGAATTGTAGGTAAGGATTAAGGGGGTGGGCTAAGAGAGGCAGGAGATCTTCACTTTGCAGCAGGATGAAGGAGAAGAGAAGTTGGTGGTGAGCCTCCTGGCAGTTTGTCTGTCTCCTTCACTTCTCTCCTAAAGACCAAGGACTTTTCTTTATCCAGACTGGCTGTTCCTGAGGCCTCCAGGGAGCTAGCTTGGACTTTACACATATGCATGGGTAATTTTTCAGCATTGACAATTGCAAAACCTTCTGTTCCAATTTTTCCTCTCCTTCCCCTCACCCCCTCCCCCAGATGGCAGGTAGACCAATACATGTTCAAATATGTTAAAGTATATGTTAAATACAATATATGTATACATATCCATACAGTTATTTTGCTGCACAAGAAAAATTGGACTTAGAAATAAGGTAGAATTAACCTGAAAAGGAAATCAAAAATGCAGGCGGACAAAAATAGAGGGATTGGAAATGCTATGTAGTCACAACCCCAATTCTTTTCCTCTTCCATATATAGTGTTCTAAAACCTGTCATATTTCAATGTAGCTGCTGCTAGATCTTATGTGATTCTAACTGTTGCTCTGCTGTATTTGAATTGTCTTTTCTCTTATTGCTTGTAACATTTTCTCCTTGACCTGAGGGTTTTAGAATTGGGCTATGATGTTCCTATAAGTTTTTCTTTGTCTTGTAATGCCCTGAATAAAATGATTATCCCCCCCCCCCCCCCTCCACACACACACACACACACACCCTTTTACTTGCTATTAGGACTTGGAGAATTGAGAAGCCTTGACATACCCTTGAGTCATAAAACTCCAGGTGTCTTATCTCAATCCTTGCAGGCATAATCCCCCCTCCATTTGAATATTGCCCCTAAACTCACAGTCTTCTGCCCTTGACCTTCTTATCTTGACACTTATCCTATCAGGACTAACTTATGATCCTTTCCTGGAATTATGGCTTGTCTGCTCACCCAGTGTCCTCACCCCCCTTATCTGCCTTTGTTGCCCCTATAAGATTGTAGCTATATAAATTCCCTGCCTTAGTTGCTTTGGACAAGAGTCCCACTACAGCAGGGCTAGCCTCTGGTAGTCTAAAACTCTCCACAATTAAAATATTAAAAACTAATCTCTGTCTTGCCTCAGTTTCTTCAGCATTACGCTCTTTCAGATAGTGATTGGTGGATTTTTTTCTATTTCTACTTTCTTCTCTTGTTCTGATACTTCAGGATAATTTTCTTTAATTATTTCTTGTATTACTGTATTTTTTTTTTATCTTTGCTTTCAAGTAGTCTGATTATTCTTATGTTTTCTTTTCTTGATCTATTCTGCAGATCCATTGTTTTTCTTATGAGATGTCTCATATTCTCTTCTATTTTTTCATTCTTTATATTTTGTTTCCTTATTTATTAGTCACTTAATTTTGCTGGCTTTCTCTAATCCATTTCTAGTTTTCAAGAAGTCATTTTCTTCCTTAAGATTCTGGATCTCCTTTTCTAGTTAGTTGACTTTCTTCTCTTAATCTTGTTTTTCTTGAATTGTTCTTTAAAAAATATCTTTCCTTAATTTCTCTCATTTGCTTTTTAAAGTCTGTTTTGAGTTCTTATATGAATTCTTTTTGGGCAGGTGACCATTTGGCATTACTCTTTGGGGTAAGAGGGATTTTTTTAACTTCAGTCTTTGCCTCTGAAGATCACCCCCATCTTCTTTATTCCTCTGCTCTATTTTCTATTCTCATTAACTTTCTTTGGGTGAGATGTTTCTCCTTTGCCTACTCATTTTCTTGTGATGCTTATTAGTATAACCACCTCTAATCCTGGGGTGTGGGTGATGGTGCCTCTGGTCTGAAATCCTCAGCTCTTCCCTCTGACATGGAACTGAAGCCAAGAATTGTACCCTCCAATAATTGCTCACAATCAGCAACTTCTGTGCCCCACTGCTTCTGCACTGGGGGTGGGGGTGGGTGGGTGCTAGTTCCTTGTCACCCAGGGCAGGTACTTGTAGCATAGTGGGGCTTACTGTCCCTTGTCTTCCCCCACTAAGAAACCCAACTCCTGAAGGTCAAAATTTCTGTAGCTTGGACTGAGGCTATCTCTCAATTCAGTGACCTTATTGCTTTCTTTTTACAGTGGACCTTGGCTAGAGATATTTACACTTTACAAAGGTCAAGCATTCATCCTGGTATTTTTTCCCAGGAAGACCACTGTTTTGCCCTAATGCTTGTATTTTTTCCTGTTTCATTGTGTTTTGTTTTTGTTTTTTTTAACCACTCTACAATTGCCTGAAGGTGCTATTTTGTCTTGGTTGTGGAGGAGATCTAGGGAGCTTGGAATTTTCTGAACTAGTCTGGCATTTCCCCAGAACCCTCCTATGCATGCTTCTTGCTCATTTGTGGAGAGTCAAAATTATATCTTCTTAATTCTAAGCTGTGAAGGACCATTCTGAGAACTAGGAGTTCTCTCCCTATATCCTCTGATAGGAATCAAGGAGGACTGTCTTATTAACAACAGAAAATTGCCTGGTTGATCCAGTAACATGGTGGAACCTACCTATTATTCTGCCTGGACCAAGGAAGAAAATGGTGAATGAATGGTCTTTCCCCATTCCAAATGGATCGAAAACGTCATTTTTTGAGCAGAAGAGTGGAACGGTCACACCAATGTTTCAATAGTGTTACTTTGGCAGTTGTGTAGAGGACTAGTTGGAGTGGGGACACTAGAGGTAGGTTATTGCAATAATCCAAGTCTGAATTAGAGGTGGCTTTATAAGTGGAGAGAAAGGGTGGAGGTATGAAATATTGTTCAGTTAGGATCACCAAGATTTGCAAGTGCCTCAATATGGAGGAATGGTGCTCCTGATGGCATTCAGGGACAACCAATATAATTAACTGAGCTCTATTTAAATTCTTATCTGGTCCAGAGTGACTAGAGTAAATGGATAATCACATTATTACATTTCTTCAAACAGTCCTGGGTCTGACAAAGCCTTGCATTCTCCTCTGTGGGAGACTAAAGGAGGAAAATTGGGAGGGGGGTGCATCCCCTGATTTTAGAACACTTAAAATGTAAGTACCAAGTAGCAGATCACAGAGTAAACTCCAAAGGGCTAAGACTTGTGCCAGCATCCCTCAGAAAACACTTGGAAATGAGGTCCTGATACTCTTGGTACCTGTGATAGCAGGGAGTCATTGTCTTTCTAGAACCCTGTAGGAAGGGTGGAATTAGTTCTTATGTGTCCCCTTTAAAATGTGTTTGTGTTTTTTTCTTTGTGTATACCTGCCGTGCTAACACATATGCACACGTACACCCACCCACACCCATACCCATACACACATACACATGCCCTGCAGCTTTTAATGATGGATTCCTTTTTATAAACCCATTACATATATCATTGCCCTTTCTCATAAGTGTAAGCCCTCCAGGTCAGCACAGAAGTACATTGCAGGGAAATTTGTATTATTCCATTTCTTGTGATATTTGTTTTGTGGGTAAACAAGATTTTCTCACCTCTAGGGTTGTCAGTTTGGGTCTCTTGGAATGTCACTTAATTTTCCAAGGAAATCATGAAAATAAAGAAAAATCATGTCAGAATTCAGAGCAAGCTCTGATAAAAAACTTTACCTAGTACTAGACACCCTCTAACTTCTCTTCCAACTCTATATCCTCTGTTCTATGATTATCCCTATTCTTAGTGGCCAATTGGAAGATAGCATTCATATTCTTTGGATGGAGAAAATGGGTGCGCTATAACTCTCCACCCATAATATGGATCTAGCTGATCAACTGAATTGAATTAAGTTGTCTCTGTACTCTAGAAGCATGTATCGTACCTGGGGTCCAGGATGCAAGTCTGTGGGTCTAAATGGAATATAGCTATTTTTTTATGTACCTCAAAAGTCTGGGCAACTAAAGGAAAGGGAAAGGAAGGAAGCCCGTGATCTTACTTGTATAAAGAATTCTCACATTTGTAAACTCCTTCTACCAAGGCAGACTGGTACCTTTTTAGCATCTTTGAGTGTCAGAGGATTACCAGACCATTTGGGAGTTTAAGTCACATTCTCAGGGTCACATGGCCTGTATATATCACAGGTAGGGCTTAAATCTGGGTCTTCCTGGTTCTGAGGCCAGCCTGCTCTCCACCTGGCCACATTGTCTCGCCTAACTAAAGGAACTTGAGCCAGATAAACAGCTTCTAAAGACACTAAACAGAAGCTCTCCCCTGCTACTGTGGAGAGAAGAGCCAACAGAGAATCTTTTTTTAAAAAAGAAAAAGAGTTGTTTTTCTTTTCATCCCCAGGGAGAAGACAGCCTGAGATTTCAACACCATTATAGCATAACACCATCGTCTTTTCGTTGCACACAGGTAGTAGAGCCCACCGGCTTCATTACAGGGCTTCTCTGAAAGGACAAGGGTACAAGGAAAGAAGAGAGGACGTATGTCACTGCCACAAACCTGAGAACTCCTAGACAAAGAGGGTCCGTGAGATGTTAATTTTGACTTCTGCTTTGAAAGTCCCCCACCCATTCATATTCAGCTCACCGATACAGGTCAGGAAATGTAGGGAAGTTACAGCCTGCCACCTCGTAATCAGAACTTTTCCTTTGGTGGCCAGATAAGGCCATGCTATTTGTATTACATGATTTGAGGTGGGAGTGTTAAACAACTTCATTATACAGAGAAAATTAAGGTAAAGTCACTTGGATTTCTTTATCATTACAGGACGTCTGCTTTCCCCAGTTTATTTTGATAAATGGAATAGCCAACATGTTATCAGTCCTGGGCAGTTCCTCTAGCCCAGAAATGGCTCCATGTTAGAATGAGGGCCCAGAAATCAATTCTTGGCTGGAAGGGTAGGGAGGATGCTGCTTAATGGAAGAATATTAGAGTCAAAGTCAGAAGGCCTATATTCAAATCCTTATTCTGCAAATTATTGACCTTTCTAGGCTTTGGTTCTTTATAAGAACCTATTGAGGTCTCTTCCAGCTTGAGATCAGTGACTTATAACTTTTGCCCTATGTACATAGATGACAAGATGGATATTCTTTGAGATACCGAACTTATCAGAGGGCACCCTTCGTATGACAACACTTTGTAAGGGTCCTAACTTTTGGACAAAGTAGAACTCCTCGGACCCTTCTCCCCGACTATATATTCAGATCTCATAGTGCTCATGGGATGCAATCTAATTTTAAAGGACGGGGGAAAATTGTACCAATCTGGGTCTTTTATGACCTTCATCATATCAACTACTGTATAGTTTTTCAGGGGGAACAACTGTTAAAAGTGGCCTGGCTTTTTCTGCTGTTATGTCCTGTAAAGGGTATATTGCTTATTTAACACGTTAGCATTAGCTATTGCCCATGTGAAGAAAAGAAGAAGGACAAGTTGAAATGAGGTACCTTTGGGCTCCGCAGTATCTCACTAGGTTCATTCAGAAAGGCTGGAAGATGAAAGAGCTGTCGTCATATGTTTCGGTTCACGGGGCATCTGCAGTGAGAGCACGTCCCCTATCCTCGCAGATTTTTTTTGGTGTTTCATGGTTCATGAGACAAGAAAAACTATAGACTAATTCATGATATATTTTTTTCGTTATTTCAGTTTTCTTATTGTTACTTTCCCTCCCAGCCACTGTCCCCTTCTTTGGCCACTTTCCTTCTTGTGGCCTCCCACTGTGAGCATCCCATCTCCAGCTGTGTCCACATGGGAATGACTGGCTCATAAATTTAGATGACTAGAGCTAGGTGGAGATGTGAGTGGTTTCTCAGGCATGTGGCCTCCACTCGAAGCAGTAAGAGGTTTAGTGCTTATCTGGAGCTTCCTGGAACATATTGAAGCGTCTTTGGCTTGACTGAATCCATCAGGCTGGAAATCCCCGAAGATCAAGCTTTGCTGTACATTTACAATTCTTCTGAGCCTCCGCCAAGCTGGGACTGCAGCTCTCTTCTGGGAGATATAAGCGCTTCCCATTCCACTGTTCCCCAAAGCCAAGCAGTGCAAAACAATTTAAAACAAAGATCATAATATCATCGATTTTGAGCTGCGGGGGACTTTTAGAGTCCATTGAGTCTATCCCTTCCTTTTACAGATGAGGAAACTGAGGCAGAGAGAGATCGGCTGACTTGCCCAGGTTCCCACAGCCTGAAAATGTCTGATTGCAGGTGCTCCTGACTCTAAGCCCAATGCTCTATCCACGGTGCCACCCAGACACCATAGCAGAACAGGACGGGAGCAAAAAGACTGGCTCTTAGTCTTGCTTTTGGCAGTAACTCTCCATGAGACCTAAGCAAATTACTTAGGATCAGAAACTCTTCAGCTCAGAAGGAATCCTGGTAGTCATTTAGCAACAACTCTCTACCAAATCTATAGAATCAAATTTCCCTAACGAGGGCACAACCATCGTTCTAGTCACGGAAGACATCATCATCAATCATCATTATCACCATCATCATCAGCATTCATCATTATCATCATCATCATCTTCATCATCCTGGACTACTCTCCCCCAGGTGCCCTCCTTGCCCCAATCAACTGTCAGATTTGGTAACTTCTCCCTCAACAATATTTGTCCTCTATGGCCCACCTCTCCACTTACACAGTTATCATCCTAGTTCAGGCCTGTATCATGTCTCAACCTAATTATTGCAAGAGCCTCCTAATTGGTTTCCCTCCCTCTTACTTCTCCCTAGTCCCATTCATCCTCTTTTTTTGAGACAATTGGGGTTGTAACTTATTCAGGTTTCCCAGCTAGTAAGTATCTGAGGCTGGATTTGAACTCCAGGGCAGGATCTCTATCCACTTTCACCTAGCTCCCCCCTCTTTTTTTTCTTATAAGCAACAGCAATTTATTTAGTGAAGTTTTCTACATATTACAAAGAAACGTCCAAAGAAACGTCCTAGGAATCGTTCTCCAAAATTCTAATAATTATAGCTGAAATTTCTATAGTGTTTTAAGGTTTGCCTAGAACTTTCCATATATTTACATTTGATCCTCATACTAATCCTGATATAGATGCTCATAAATATCATCATTTTTACAGATGAACAAAGCAAAACTCAGGAAAGTTAAGCATAGCTCCATTCCAAAGCCAAGCACATATTTGACCATATCACTCCCTGGCTCAAAAAGCTTCAGTGGCTCCCTCTTGTTTCTCAAATCACATAGAAACTCCTCCAGATGCCATTTAAAGACACACTTTTTTTCTAGTCACCTTTCCAAACTTGCGTAGCTATCCGTTTAAGCCAATTTAGAAAACGGAGTTCTCTGGTTCTGATCTTTCTTTTCTGCCTCTAGAAATTCATGGAGGGCATCCCAAATACTGGCCATGCACTTCCTCCATATTTCTGCCTTTTCTTCAAGGCCCAGCTCAGGGGCCTCCTCCATAAAGCCTTCCTTGATTGTCCCATGTGATAGAATGATACCCCGTTCCTGTTTCTTATAACATGCCATCTAGTCCCTCCTTTGCCCAATCCATGCATCTTACTTTATATCATAATATCTCTCTCTTTTCTGTGCGCTCTGTTTCCTTGTTGTTGATACCATTTCTATCTGTGTATCTCTAGTACAGCATCTTGCACATAATAGGTACTTAGTGAATGTTGAATTGAATTTTATTCGATTTCTCTGCTGGATTAGTCATCCATGTGTGTTCATATGTGGGGCCTGGAAAAAAGTACCAGGAGGATCTCAAATCAAAGAGTCACCAGAGCTCCCAGATTTAAAAATCCGTTCCATCGTCTTAGACTTTTTGGAGGTTTGTGGATTCTGGTTCCACCATCCAATTTGTTTGCAATTCGTTCTAGTTTTGTGTCACCTGTACCTGCACCTGGTATGCATATATCCTCATCTCTGTATCGATAAACAGGCCAGGGCTGCATATCTCTCAGACTTGTTAAGCTCAAAAACCCCCATCAAAAAAACAAACCTATTTCTAAAATGATCTGTAAACTTTCAATGGATATAAATATATCAGCTCCTATTATTAAAGTATTAGAAGTTCCCATTCAGGGAAAGGCACTGTGGTATAGTAGAGAGGAAACTGAAATGAGAGTCTGAAGGATTTAGATTATAATCTTACCTCACATACATACTAGCTGTGTGAACCTGGATAAGTCATTTTTACTATGCCTCTGCTTCCTCACTAGCAAAATGAGAGGGTTGGATTTGAAAGCCATAAAGCTTTCTTCTAGCTCCTAAATCTATGATTCTAGGTTGACACTGGTTTATTATTTATCCACATTCTTGGGGCGTAGTCATTTAATAAATGACAGATCTGTCTGCGTTATCATCCAGCCCACGGGCTTCTATCTTGTCTACAAAGCTATCATAAAAGCCTTTGTCTAAAATACAGATATATAAGTAGACTTATAGCATTTCCCTGCTCTATCAGTCTAACAACCCTAGAAATTGAATAAATTTGGTATGACTTTCTCTTCGTAAATCCTAGTGGTGCATCATTGGGATTTCTAAGTATTCACAAGCCATGACGCAGCCCACAATTCTTCCCAGTCACTAACAAATCACTCTTTGCATTTTTGACTACTATCTCATTTCGCACATCTCCAGTCTTCTCATACCTCTCCCATTCTCCATGGTTCCTCAAAGATTTCCCCCAGTACATTCAATCATCTCATCTACAAATTTTCTTAGTTCCCCAGGATATAAGCTTTCTGGGCCAACAGCCTTTAGCTACATAATCTCCTGTTACCTTCTTACCTCTCCTTTTGAAGAAAAAAAGGTTTACTGATACCTTTTACTTTTAGAGGAGACAATTCTGGAAATAGCTTCTTCTTTCCCTGCCTCCCCAAACTGAACCCTCTCTTATAACAAAGACAACACTTAGGCTATGCCGTGATCATTTCTGAAAATGTAACAGCATTCTCCCTTCCAGATCCACTTTTCTGAAGAAAGGAAGGAGATCTCATCATGTTTTCTCCAAAATGGTTTTCATTTCCATTCTCTTTTAATCATGCTTATTTTTCCCTTTCCAGGCTGAAAATGATTTCATTTCGCAAAATGCAGGCATTGGGAACTTCTGCCATAGTCAAGCTTTTTCCTTTATTGGTCACATATACCTTACACTTAGTATCCATATTTTATATGGCATGAGCTTGTGGAAACATGGCAGGACTCTAGTTCTGGAAGCATTAGTAAGCCAGGCAAGGACTCAAAGAGAGGCAAGATAGGTCTCCAGTTCTTAGAAATAGGGTATAAGATCCCCCATTAGGCTTTGAGAGCAGGGATTGGTTTTTCTTCCCTGTTTTTGTACCCTCAGTATTGAAAAACACAGTTCATCTTGATACCTGCTAGTTGACTGATTGAAAGGCCAAGGTTGGCCAGTGGTAAAACTGGTGATCCTGAGACCTTTTTGTTGTTTTCAGTCATTTCGCTGGTGTCTGACTCTTTGGGACTCCATTTTGGGGTTTCTTGGGAGATACTACTTCAGCGGTTTGCCATTTTCTTCTCCAACTCATTTTATGGATGATGAAATCGAGGCGAACAGACTGAAGTGACTTGCCAGGGTGACACAGTTAGTAAGGATCTGAGGCTGGATCTGAACTCTGTTCTTCCTGAGTGGAGGCCTAGAACCACCTAGCTAAGTCCTAGTGATTAAGGATCTGTGGAGGTGATCCAGCAGCAAGGGACAAGTTCTTATCAGTCATGGGATATCAGCCAGAGAGGTACAGCAGCAGGAAGCCAAGCTTATTTTACTCTTCCTTATTTTTTGAAATGCAAATATATTTTTCATTCATTAATCAAGCAGACTGTGCTTGCTTTTGAAACAATCTCCTTGTTTCCTGAATTGGTGTGAGATTAAGGATTGAAAAGAGGTCATTTCCAGATCAGGCATGTGGGAAGTTTAAGGAAACCATCTGAATTTACTATCTGTCCCTGCCCTCCAGAATTCCCATAAAACATCATTACCGGTCCCTGTCTCTCATATTTTCTCTTCCTGTTCTAAGAGCTAAGAAACCCTAAGCTCTACCTCAAGATTATATGCCCTTTGGATGTGACCTACCATCATTTGCTCATGTATATAACTGAGAAGTGACAGTACCAAGTTAATTGACTTGAGAATATCTATTTCTACTTATTAGGAGCAATGCAATCTGATTAGAAAAGTAAACACAGCTTCATTTAGCGACAATGTCAGGAGAGGTATTTATGAAGCTTTCAAATTTCCCCTGAGCTGAAGAGTGTCCAAATGGCCAAAGGGGATTAAGTAAGTAGATGACTATATCCTTTTGTTTTACTTATTATTATTATTATTTTTTTTGCTGCAAATGTCATTTCCCTATGTTCTAGTAGCTAACATTTAATCTGTAGGCTGTTCCTTGCATATAAGGTATCCTGTGCCAGATGTTTTCTAAAGCTTTTATGGAAACCCAAGACAAGTCTATTGGTCTTTGTTTCATCTTTATTCGCTGTGGTATTTCCTTTTTTGCAATTTCGAGCAGGTCAGACTTGAAAACCTTCCCATATAGCTTAGCCACAGCCCTCCTTCGAGACTATCTACTAGGTTACAGAGGATTTGGGAGCAGTATTAGTGAAGGAGGTACTCACATCAAGGAAATTTGCGATCCATAAAATTATAAAGTGCATTTATTGGTATAATTATTCTCATCACCAGTTCATAGCTCTAGAATTAAAATTCTCTCCAATTCCTAGAACCCCCCCTAATTAAAAGTTACCAAATTCAGGAAGCCTCCCTTAAATATTTACACTGAACTAATCGAATCTTTACCCCCATTACCCAATCCTGACATCTATGTATTCGTTTTCCACTATATCAAATATTGGAAGCAAGACAGGGCAGTTACACTAAACTCATGGAGTTGAAGTCTGGGTTCAAGTTCTGACTGACATGGAAAACCTGCCTGAGTCTCCTTCAGTTTGCCTATCTCTAAAATGGGGATAATAATATTTGCCTTCACCAGGTGACTGTAAAGACATAAATCCAAAGAATGACATAAAGGCTAGCCGTCCTTGTTGTTGGAGCTGGAAAAGATATTCCAGCCTCTTTAGATGTCATCCATACCTATGACTGTGTTACATTTTGTTGCTTTTATGACATTCCATATGTGCAGTTGCATTTACATTTTCTAGAGGATAAGGACCATGTGATACCTAGAGAGGGCTCTGGGAAAATGAAGGCCTTGAAATGCTTCCTGAATGACTTTTCTCATATAGCAACTGATTCCATGAGAAACATATTTTGGGGGGTAGTAGTAATTATATCATCACTTCAGTACTTCATGGTATTCTTGATTTTGGGATTGAAAATACTTTTCAGGTAAATATGTTAATATTTCCTCTGATATATAAGTGGTTAAACTGAGGCACAGAAGGGATTGTAGAATTATAGGATTCAGAGCTGGGAGGGGGGTTGTCCAAAATCATATTCTTCAAGCCCCTCATTTTGCAGTTGAGAAAATAAAACTGGTGAAGAGAAATAATTATCCCAAGGTCATCCCATAGGAGATAGCAGAGCAGACATTCACTCAGAGCCTCAGAGCCCAAAAGTACCTTGGCCAACATCTAGTCCTCCCATACCTGACCAGGAATCTCCTGGCTGCTAACTCTACTGGGTGAGTGGATATCCAGTCTGTGAGAAATCCAACCTTCCAAATTACCCCATTCACCTTGTAGATGACTTTAAATGGTAGGAAGTTTGTCCCAACATGGATTGTAACCATGTCAGGACAGAAAGACTTCTGTTCATCACCCCTTGGCCTTCTTGGGCCAAGAAGATTATGATTTATTCCACAGAGAGAGCTTCCATATTATAGCTATACGTATATATGTATTATTCCATAGGTATACATATATGTTTTATATACATACACATATGGAAGAAAAACATATAGTATATATATATATATATATATTTATAATTTCTCTTGCTATGCTCTAAATGATATAGTTAATTTCTCTTATACTTTTAAATTATAAAGCTATCAGGTGACATCTCCACCTAACCATAACCTTCCCCTCAAAGTCTTCTTTTCTCCAGGTAAAACATCTCCAGTTCCTTCAACCAACTCTCACAAGATATGAGACCTAGTCCTCTCTGTCTACCACTTGAATCTCAAATGCCCATTGCTTTGAAGTATGATACTTCAACGATCTCACCACTCGACTTTTGAAGCATCATAGCTTTGCAGTGTAGGAAAAACAACTTTTACCCATTTACCAAGAATAGTTGGTTGACATCACTTGAGCTCCTGAAAAATCAACAGATAAAACAAATGAGAAATGCAAGCTTCTTTTTGACTGAATCTTCTCTTGGACTTTTGTTTCCTCTCAGAAGTTCAAAGGCAGCCAGGGATATCAAGTTCTCTTTGGGCACTGGCTTTGTTTTGCCAAATGAGCAGGAGGAACTAGGATGTATGTGAACTGATGGAAGCACATGCTGGCAAAGGCCTCAGCAAAAACCAGAACCTTCTCCAGTTCCAAATCCAGGGCTCTATCCACTTAATGAGAGGTGTCAAATATGGCTAGATGGGGCCTACAGCACTCCCAAGTGTGTCCCAAACAAGATTAAAATGTAATTAAGAAATTTTTAACAAAATAAGCACATTAAAAACAAAGAAATAAACCCGCGTGGCTTTCTAAGTCAAAATATGCAGCTTACAGTGATCCTTATATATTTCTATTTCTATTTGAGTTTGACAGCACTGCACTAAACCACACTTCTTTTCACATACAGAACATACAGAAAGAACCTCAGGGTTAAAAGGGACCTCAGAATCCATCTAATAATTTGTGTTTCTAGAGTTCTTTGACATATGCAATCCCCTTGACAGACTCTCATTTTACCACCGTGGCAACCATTTTGAGGTTGTTACAGCATTCATAAGCTCATACATTTGTATATTTTTTTAATCACTGAGATCTTTGGTATATATGCCTGGCTTTGGGATCACTTGTTCAGAGGGTACAGACATTTTAGTAATTGCACGTATAACTCCAAATTGCTTTCTAGAATGATTGGACTATTGGCTCATAAATTTACAGTTAAAAGGATCTTCCAACTCAACACCTAGTTTGACATTTAAGGAAACTGAGGTACACAGAGGGAAAGTGACAGAGCTAGGATTCTTCTAAGTCTGCACTGCCCCCCAACTGAGGAAGGGATTGCATAGCCCAAGGTATATCTGATGGGCTTTTCCCAATCCTCCAGGCATCAAAGGCTTGGCTCAGAATGGCTTTGTCATCAATCTTTTTATTTAACCTTTTTCAGCACAAACCCTCCCAAATTATCTTTCGGACTGCCTAGCCACAGAGACCAAGGATCCTACCTTGGCGGTTTTAACCTTCTCTGATCTCTGGATGTTCTGCCCTGAATCCTTATTTGTCCTGTCTGATGACTGCCTCACCATTTCCATCAGGCTAGCTATATTTTACTTATCCTCCTTATTCCCAGCCATCTTCCCAATAGCTTTACCAGCTACCTCACCATCCTCCCTCTTCCCATTACCTTCCAGCCCTGTAGAACTATGATCAAATCAATTTCTTGAAGAGATCCGTCAATCTATATCTTTGTGGTTCCACTTACCATCCATGTAATTTTCCCTACCAAAGTGTCCCTTTGGGGCCATAGCTCTCTCTCTTGCATTGTCTCTCCCATTAATCTGTGAGCACCTTGAGGGCAGGGTCTGGCTTTGCTTTTCTTTTTGTATCCCCAGTGCTTCCCATAGTGCTCCATACACTGTAAGGCCTTAAGAAATGCATTTTCATCTATTCCCTACCAAGACAATCTTCTCTTTCCAAAGATCTTTACACATTTCCCAATCACTTCTTGTCTTTTCCTCTCCTTGGTTGCCATGTTAGGGAGAATTTTGTAGCCCTAAGACTCTGCTGCACTAGGAGACAGCAAATGTTTTGTTTGATTCTGTCATCTGGATTTTCCAAGGTTTCTTGAAAGGCATCTATTTGCAGTTCTATTGGGGCTATTCCTTTTGCACCCTGATTTTGGGAATGACTGAAAGCTTCCAGAGTTTCAGGAGGCTTTAGTCAGCCCTAAGATGGTTCTCTTTTTTTTTTTTCATTAAGAAAGCTGAAGTACAGGAAGGTGTAGTTTGTAATTTCCTTAACAAATATTGGCAGACAGATGGCTAGCCTAATTGTTTCTGGTGCAAAAGCAGACATTGTTAAAAATATGATAAGAACCAGATAAAGCTGCAGGAAGTTTCTTAGCTTTGTCTCCAGAGAATTAGTGCTAATAAGTCAAATTAGTCATTTTTATTTAGGAGATATAAAAAGGCATATGGCTTCATGCTCTACCAGCTGCCATAAAATTGGGGAGAGAAGTGTTACTTCCAAAGCTTCTAGAGGGACTGTTTCATAGAAGGATTTTAACCTTTAGAGCCTACAAAACCAGTTAGCTTTCTTTCCTTTGTAAACGATTTTTTTTTTTGGCCTTAATTCTTTGTAATAGCAGTAGTTTGGAAGGAAGGGAAATGCACTGCTAGAAAAAAATAGCTGGACTGCCTTCTAGTGGACTAGTTGTTTTTATATTTTTTCTTTATGTGATTAGGATTTTTATATGATATATTAAAATATATGGTGAGGGAATAAACTGAATTTTCTTTCCTTCTCTTCTTCAATTATTTTACTTCTTTTAAAAAAATCTAGACCTATTATATATTTTGGGGACTTGTGTGATTACATATAGATGGATAAAATGAATGTGGATATGTCAAAGATTTATGATTTCATCAACATGAAAAGCCATTCTTTCCAATGTTTGGTACTTTCTCATGATCTATTTTCTTATTTTACTCACTGTGTGTGTGTGTGTGTGTGTGTGTGTGTGTGTTTGTGTGTGTATCTATGCATATTGGGGGTGAAGCATAAGGTTTTCATGGAAAATCAACAACAAATAGGAATGGGAAGGAGAAGAGACTACAAATAAAATAAAGATGCAAAACACAAATCTTGAATCCATCTATTGCTAAGTTTATATGCAAAATGTCAGAACTAAAGGCTTGAGTAGTCCCAAGCCAAAAGAGAAATGCACAATAAATCACTTGAGACTAGATGAATGAGAAAGTCATTGAAAATGATCAGGGAAAAAAAAATGCATCTCTACAATAGTAATGATAGAAATGGAGTACTTATATTTGCATGAATGAAATGTATTGGGCTAAATAATAATTGGGTGTGTTAATTACTAAATTTATAGATTTTTGTAATCCAGGTATTCAAGTTGTCTTAGCAATATGAATACAGTTATCCTTGAAAATGATTTTTGATTGCATTATTGTAGAGGCTTTAAATAACTTTTTACTATATATTACTTACAGTTCTTAAGCTAATTTCTTCAATCATGTAAATTATAACTCACTTAAAATTTTTTAAAACATTTTTATTCTGAATTTTGAGGTCCAAATTCTGTTTCTACCTTCTTCTTCCCCCTCAGCCCAAGATGGTAAGCAACCACATATAGGTTATATGTTCAATTAAGTAAAACATTTCCACATTTGTCAATTTATACAAGAAAACTCAAATAAAAGAAAAAGAAAGAAAGAAAGTGAAAAATAGCAGGTTTCTGAGTGTATTCAGTTAATATCAGTTCTTTCTCTGGAGGTGCATGGTATGCTTCATCATTAGTCCCCTAGAATTGTCTTAGATCATTGTATTGCTGAGAATACTTAAGTCATTCATACTTCTCTATAGAACAATGTTGCTGTTATTGTGTAATATTCTTTACTGGTTTTGTTCATTTTAGTATACTGCAATTCATGTAAGTCTTTCCAGGTTTTTGTGAAATCATCTTGCTTGCCATTTCTATACCACAATAATATTCTATTACAATCAATATGCCACAGATTCTTTAGTCATTCCTCAACTGATGAGCATCCCTTTGGTTTCCAATTCTTAGCCGCTATAAAAAAGCTGCTATAAATATTTTTTGTACAAATAGGCCCTTCTCCTTTTGGATGTCTTTAGGATATGGTCCCAGAAGTGATATTGCTGGATCAAAGGGTATGTACAGTATATAGCCCTTTGGGCACAGTTCCAAATTGCTCTCCAGAACGGCTGGATCAGTTCACAATGCTACCAAAAAGAGCATTAATGTCCCAGATTTCCCACATCTCCTCCAACATCCAACATTTCCCTTTTTGTTACATTAGACACTCTAATAGATGTGAGATGGTACCTCTGAGTTGTTTTAATTTGTATTTCTCTGATCAATAGAGCATTTTTCATGACTAAAGATAGCTTTGATTTCTTTGTCTGAAAACTACCTGTTCATATCCTTTGACCATTTATCCAGTTGGGGAATGACTTATATTTTTCTCAATTTGATTCAGTTCTCTATATAGTTGAGAAATGAGGCCTTTACCAGAGATGGTTGTTGCAAAAATTTTCACCCAGTTTTCTGCTTTCCTTATAATTGTGGTTGCATTGGTTTTCTTCATGCAAAACCTTTTTAATTTTGTGTAATCAAACTTTTCCATTTTACATTTTGTCATGCTCTCTATGTTTTCTTTGGTCCTAAATTGTTCCCTTATCCATAAATCTGATAGATGAAACTATTCCATGATCTCTTAATTTCCTTTTGGTATCACTCTTTATGTGTAAATCATATACCTGTTTTGACCTTAACCTAGTACAGTGTGAGATGCTGATCTATACCTAGTTTCTGCCATACTATTTTTCAGTCTTCCCAGTAGTTTCTGTGAAATAATGAGCTTTTATTCTAAAAGCTTACATGTTTGGATTTATTACATATAAGATTACTATGGTCATTTACTATTCTGTAATTTATAGCTAATGTATTCCACTGATCCATCACTCTATTTCTTAGCCAGTACCAGATTATTTTGATAATGGCTACTTTATACCGATAGTTTGATATCTGGTACAGTTAGACCACCTTCTTTTGCATTTTTATTGATTCCCTTGATATCCTTGAGCTTTTTGTTCTTCGAAATGAATTTTGCTATTATTTTTTCTAGTTCTACAAAGTAATTTTTGATAGGTTGGGATGGCACCGAATAAATAGATTAATTTAGGTAGAATTATCATTTTGATTATTTTGGCTCAGCCTACACATGAGCAATTACTATTTTTTCCAATTGTTTGTAAGTGATTTTATTTAGGTGAAAAGTGTTTTGCAGTTGTATTCAAATAGTTCTTGAGCTTATCTTGGCAGGTAGGCTCTCAAGTAGCTTATGTGGTTTATAGTCATTTTAAAATGAAATTTCATTTTCTTTTTTTTGCTGCTGAACTTTGTAGGGGATATATAGAAATTCTGATGATTTATGTGGGTTTGTTCTGTATTCTGCAAATTCACTAAAGTTAGTCATTTCAAGTAATTTTTAGTTGATTCTCTAGCATTTTCTAAGTATAACATCATATCGTTTGCAAAGACAGTTTTATAACTCATTTTAAATGACCGTATGACATACAGAAGTACAATATAATCTTACTTTGTCTAATGCATTTGCCATGGATCCTATCCTTAGATATTCTTTATTATTAATTTAGCTACTTAATGATATGACATCGCTAAGGTCGAAGTTGTCAAGTCAGGACTTCAGCTTTTTAGTCCCCAATGTTGATTCATCTCTCCAGATCTGCCCAGGCTATTTAGGTTTAAGGTATTTGAAATTCAGTGATAACATTTTATTTAACACAACAGATACTTCCCAATAAACCCCTAAACCCTATATCTATTAGACAGTATATTCCCATAATACAGCTTGCAGACTGCTAATAGAAAAAACAATTGCGATGTTGAATTTTGACAATATGGGACCAATATTTGACTCCTGTAATTGACCACAGTTTTGCAGTCTTTCCATGTTTATTTTTTTATGTAATCTATAAACTCGTGGTTGCTGTCGATAGGGAAGCATAGAGAAGTCCCAATCTGCATTGTTGGAAAATAGATTCATTGGAGTAGTGCAGTCATTATTTCCCTTTTGCTACCTCCATTCTTTGTACTTTTCTTTAATTCATATACATCTCCTGTTGATTCTCTGAATTTTTCATCTTCGCCATTGCAGTGCAATAACATCGTTACATTCATATGTTAATTTATTCAACTACTTCCCAGTGTCAGGGACATATTTTGTTTTGGATTTTTTAAAAAAATAATATCTCTATGAAGATTTTTGTATCCATCAGTCTTTTACTTCTCTGGGATAGAAACTTATAAGGGGAAAGCTCTAGGTCAAAGGGGATAAATAGTTTAGTAATTCTTTTTGATTAATTATAAATTGTTTTCAAGGTTAAATTCTCTAGTGAATCTGTTCATCTCTCTACCGACAGTAAACCAGTACGCCTGTCTCCCCAAAGGTCTTCCAACAATGAGTTTTTCCATCTTTTTGATGGAAACGATATGATGTTATACTTAGAAAATGCTAGAGAATCAACTAAAAACTTCTTTTCCACCTACAAACATTAATTTAGCTGTTGACACTCTAAACGGGAGATCCTTTTCTAGGGACAGAGTAAACATGCTACCGGAGGAAATGAATCATATCATTCTTGAAATTCAAAAATGAAACCAAAAGACAAAAAGAAGTTATAGCTAAAGAGAAGGATGGCTCCCAAGTTCTCTTTAGAAAGCAGATAAAGCAGTTGGGAGAGTTGGGTTTTGTTGTCATACAGGGCAATAAGGGCAAGGGGATGACCATAGAAACTAGTGGTGTGTGTGTATGTGTGTATGTGTGTGTGTGTGTGTGTGTGTGTGTGTGTGTGTGAAAGTGGAGTGCTACTGAAAGAAGGCTCCTAAGGAGGAGGAGAGTCTGGGAGAAGTGCAGAACCATAATGTAGAGAATTACTATGGAATGAGGTCTTTTGGTGGGATTGTCAGAACTGAACATGATGGTAGAGATTGTCTCCAAGTCTTTGACTCCCACATAAAGGCTGATAGCTTCCAGTTAAGCATATGAAGAAGAGTTAGTGCTGAGAGTGTTTGACACACTGAGATGATAAGGCAATCCTATTATTGACCACTAAGCAGAGAGAGTTCATGACTCATTTGGTGGATTTTTTAAAAAAAGAGTTACTATATCCTTGGTACTTCTGTTTCTCTGGCCCTCTAGTTAGCATCATGTAACTCTGAGACATTCTTTGAGAAAAGTAGAGAAAAGGTGGCTCTCTTTTTTCCTCATCCTCACTGCCATATGCTCTGAGTATGTGGTAGCAAAAATCCACGTCCTGACTTGCTGCATCTAATCGTGGTTGGTGCTTCTGATTTTTTCTTCAATCGTTGGTCAATGAACATTGTGCCCAAGATGATGTGAGTAGGCTTAGAGACTATTTTGTAAGTTTGAGAAGGTTGGAGATGTAGGATACAGTCATAGGAGGTGACAGATGGAGGCCTTGAAAAATACTCCAGAGCTTTTTGGAGAAGGTGAACATTAGCAGAAGGATGAACTTAACCCCTAGATTAGCTTATCAGAAGACATCTGCTATAAGGAGCTTTGCTTCAGTGTTGGTGACTCTTCAGACTCCTGGTGGATTGTCAAGTCAAATCAAGGCATTTGTTAAGCGCTTACTCTATTCCAGGAAGTATAATGAGCACTGGCAATGTACAGAGAAGCACAAAGAAAAATAGCCTCTTCCCTCAAGGAACTTACATTCTTGGGGAGGGGGGAGAAGAATCACACATAAAAGGGAGGAGAAAAGGTGCAGGGGAGGGGAAAAGGTACCTGCTCAGGACCACAGAGAACTTCAGAGAGTCTGGAGCAGGGCCAGGAAAGGAGCAAGGCAATGGGTTGGCCTGGGCACTTCCTTAAAATGGAGTCTCTAAGAATAACTTATTGATCAGAAAATGGGTCACAGGGAAGGGAGGATCCTTCCAGGGGGAAGAAACTGATGGAGAATGGGGGGAGAAAAAAAATCAGGAGTGGAGGCCAGAGAAGAATGAAGGAAATTGCCAAGTGGGTATAAGCTAGCTATGAACTTACAAAATGGCCTCCAAACCTGGATGGTCAAGCTGTGAGCAATGTTCATTTACCTACGATTGATCTCCAGCTCTGCCCTTGAATAGGTGACATCTTCCTTTGTTCACTTGGGTTTGCACAAGGAAAACCATGAGTCCATGGCAAGTCCCAGCTTGGGGCCAGTCCAGATCCCCACTCTTGTCCCTCTGTTCTCTTTTCTGATGCTCCCGAGACACAGGAAAAGGAAACTTCAAAGAGCTCTGAAGCATTCGTACCCCTTAAGATCTGACTGTGGAGCTCAATCCTTCTCCCACCAAGGAATCTGCTTGTCCCATAGCCAGAGCCAGATGGCCCATTCTAAGGAAGATGTTGCTGAAGAGCAGACCTCCCAGGCTGAGGCCAAAAAGAAAGAGGATAAGAGCAACGGCAAGGCCCCCCAACAAAGTCTGAAAAGCAGGCCATATCGCCCCCTTCTGATGATACCGATTCTGCACGATGCCCTGGCTGCAGCTGGTTCCAGTCCTAAACAGACACCTATCTATAGCTCCCTCTGCAATTTCTGCTGTCCCACTTCCCTCCCCTTAACTCTTTTATAATGTGCCAGCTAGGATCTGACAAGGGTCAACTTCTAGAAGGGTATGAGGGATCAAGACAGCTGAGAAATGTGCAGGCTAAAACCAGAGAGGCTGCCAGTCATGACCAACTTGGGCTTCTGTGAGGAGCTGGAGAAGTTCCCAAGAGATCTCGAAGCTGGAGACGTGTGCGGGCCAGCGTTTCCAAAATATGTCTGTCTTCATCAGGCAGGCATACTCTGGGTCTTCATCTCTCCCCACAAGTCTCACACAAGCCAATGACCTAGAAACATCCCTAGCTTCTTTGTTGCTGTTCTCTACTTGAGAGCCTCAGGGAAAAGGGACCAAAGCTTGAGGAGACTGTGGGACCATGGGATGTGAGAGCAGCAGGGGACTTTGGAGACGACTTAGGTTTATACCACAAAATGAGGTGATTGACCAATAATCTTTGAGGTTTCTTCCAGCCGTCACTCTTAGGAGCCCACGTCTCCCCTTCCCAAATCCAGTAAGGAAGAACTAGATGTCCCAAACACCTGGCCCCTCCAACTTTCATTTTAGCAGACCTGTTACCCATGCATAATTATTTCCCTAGAGATGTGCCCTATGGTGCAAGAATTCCTTTTAAGGTACACTGCCTAAACCCCTGCTGCATTTCTCTTGTTAGTAGGGACCTTCTCAGGCCCCTCGTGGAACTAGAAGCTGGCAAAGCTGAGAAACCAGAGGGGATGCTAGCCCATACTACATACAAGCCCACAGCCACCTCCAGACTCTTCTCTAATATAGTCAGATCACTAGCTGCCCCAGATGGCCCTGGTCTCATCACCCAAAAACCTGACAGCACATACTCTTACAGTTATACACAACTGGTGAATGCTTAGCAACTTCAGAAAGTACTTGAACAAGTTTTAGTCAAAGATGCTTTCATTGTAGAATGAGTCGTTTGCAGATATCATAGGTAGATTTACATATATATATATATATATATATATATATATATATATATATATACACATATATTTATATGCCTTTATATGCAATGCTCAGCTCTACCATTACTGTAGCTTCACTATGCAGGGTTTCAGCGTGTGCAGGCTAGGGGCTGGTATGTAGCATTGAGCATTTCATGCGACAGTTAACACTACCAATGGCTTATGAGCTACTATGATCTATCACACAAGCAGTATAGTGTGTTGATCAAAAGTACTTTAAAATGCATGATACTGATGGATAGAGGCTGTTGGGGGAATACAACTTTAGATGCAAACTTCTTTCTTGTAATAAACAATGTGATTTCATCATCGTCATAAAAAAAAAAACAAAACAAAAAATGCAGGACAAATAATAACAACGATCTCTGAAAAGTACTTCCCTCTCGGGCTGTACCGTAATGCTATCTATCACCTTCCCCACAGGTAGCCCATTGTCAGCATAAGAGCCATTTCCCTAGATTAGAAAGAAATGGTGGAAGAAATATTGTTGTTTGTCCTTCATTCTCAAAGAGGACCATGACCTCAGGAAGGTGATTCCACTACTTGTGAGTTGCAATGAAGTGAGGGTAAGTGTGCACCTGGCTCATTTTCTCCTCTAGAGCCATCTGGCTCCTGTGATCAGATATAGATCAAGATGACTAGAAATAACCCTGAATGCAGCGGGTGACCTTTAACAGATCTCACTTTGACTGAGGCCATACCCATTCAGTGATTAAGGCAGGGGTCCTCAAACTTTTTAAACAGGGGGCCAGTTCCCTGTCCCTCAGACTGTTGGAGGGCCGGACTATAGTAAAAACAAAAACTTTGTGGGCCTTTAAATAAAGAAACTTCATAGCCCTGGGTGAGAGAGATAAACATCCTCAGCTGCCGAATCTGGCCCTTGGCTGTAGTTTGAGAGCCCCTGGATTAAGGTTAGGGAGCAATTGAGGAAGAAATATCTTCATATATAAAAATGCATGTTATTTGAGAGGAGAAAACCTTGGATTACTTAGCAGAGATTAGTTTCTCTAATTAGTTCATCATCCCCTTGGAAGGCACAGAATACCTGGCCTAGATATAATGGGATAGGATACAGTGTAAAGAGTGATAAATTTAGTCAAGAGATCTCATTCCCAGCCCTGGACCTGATCTTAGCCTGGATCCTTCTCCCAAATAAAATTGCATTTGTTCTCCTCACTTCACAGGCTGGTTCTGAATGAAGTATGTTGTGATCTCAATTCACTGTCATCATCATTGATATAATTACCGATAGCGATAATCATGTAACCGGACTTTTGGTTTTACTGGCACAGGAAACTCTCAGATGAGAAAACACACTTTTCCAATGCAAGTTACTGCTTCCTCTGTCATTTACAATCCTAGAAGATTGCCTAGGACACTGAGGCTTGGGTGACATAGCCATTATATCAGAGGTGAGACTTGAACCCAGGTTTTCTGAACTTTGAGATCAGCCCTGATTTTCCTATTCCATGCTAATCTATAGTGTTTTCCTCATATCCCCCCAGGGAATGATGACAAGATCATCATTCTCACTGAATACTACTTCCACTACTATGACTTCTATTATTTGAATGGGGAGGTAAGGACCAGGAACAGGATTTCAGTGCCAAGCCCTTGATGACTTGGGACAAGGTGGAGAAAGGGCAGAGAGAGAAAGGGTCCAGGGCACCATACCTAGGATGTCAGGGACAAGTGAGACACACACTGAAGGTTTTTGCCTTGGCCACTTATGGGAAGCAGAGGGAAATAAAAAGATGAAGCCAAGGGGAAGAGGAAGGGATTTTGGGAGGGAGGAAAAGAAACAGAGAGACACACACAGTGAAACCAAGACAGAGGGAGGTGAGAATCTGAGCCGGGCACTGGATCTAATCGAAAACAGAACCAAAGCTCCATCAGTAAGTTTCCATAGTATTCACTTGTTCAACTCCAATGAATTCCTCTCCCAGTTACGCCCCCACAAAGCCCCAATTATTTTTAATTCCTAAATTCCTTCCTCCCCTTCTCTCTGTGATGATGTAACACTTTTCAACACAAAGAACCTCACATGTATTTACACTGAAATCCAATTTCAAGCCTTGTTTGTTTCACCCATGTCATAAAGTCCCAAGGTACTTTCCTAGGAAACTTCCAGTCTCAAATATCACCATAGTCTGGGATACTCTATTCACCTTTCAAGGACAAAATTCCTTTTAATTAAGAGTTTACCTGGTGAAGCTGAGTTTCTGTTTTCCAAATTGATGTCAGGAAGCCTCAGGGCTCACAATCCAGGTTGCCTTTTTATCAGCTTCATTTATTCACTTAGATATGTCGACTCTTTTCCGCTCTTCCAGAACAGACTGCCGGGAATATTGAGCCGCTGTCCCCACAGCAACTTGTTGCTCTGCCCTACAGAGAGATAGGATTAAATACTTGATTAGGAGGTATCTTGGCTAACTAGGGTCAACTTTACAAATAGGTAGAGTACTCAAGTACTGACCCCAAAATGGTAACAAATTCTCATGAGAGTTTTAAGTATTTCATGAGCTGTCTTGGGAATGAGGGATCAGACCAGATGTGTTCTGTTTAGCCCCCGTGGACAGAATTAGGAACAATGGGCATAAAGTAAGGAACGGTAAAATTGGGCTTTAGGAGGCCAAGTTGAGCAGGGAACAAATAAAACCAAAGCCAGGATTTGAAATAAGAATTCGGGTTAGAATCCCAGCTCTGCCTCATTAACGTGATCTTCAGCAAGTCATTCAAATACTCTGTGCCTCAGTTTTCTCATCTGTAGATAAAGGAACCAAAGTCGATGAACTCTAAGTTGCCTTTCAGCTTTAAATCTGTGATCCATAGGAAAACTTTGTAAGCAATTCAGAAAAGGGCTGCTTAGGAAGCGGCAGGCTTCAAGTGGAGGGCCCACTGACTGGCTGACCACTGGTCAGCTGAGGTGGAGGTGGCTCAGGCATGGGATGGACCAGAAAATCTCTGAAGATATTTCTTCCTCAATTGCTCCCTAACCTTAATCCAGGGGTCCTCAAACTCCGGCCACGGGCCAGATTCGGCAGCTGAGGATGTTTATCTCTCTCACCCAGGGCTAGGTCCTTTCCACCTCTGAGACTGAGTGCCCGCCAGGTATAAGGGGTTGAGAGGTTCCCAGATCAAACTGCTCCAAAAGAGTTCCTTTACTGTGTCTGTCCTAGGGCTTGAAATGCACACCATTAGAGATTAATTTATTTGGGCCTTACAGGCTTTCAATCTTCAAAAGTCCTCTATTAAAATGCAAATAGCTCCAGTTTGAGTAATCCCTGGCCTCCTTATCAGCAAATACTTTAGCTGGGATTAGTTGAACAGATGACCCATATTTGAATTTCTGAGGAATTGTCCACAAGATTGGAATCTGGGGGAAAGAAGGGGAAACGATATTCTAGTGGAAAGGGATGTTTGGGAAGGACCCCCAGACAAACCCAGCCCACTTTGGTGGTGTTCATAGTCACCTAAACCATGTAAAGCACTTTACAAGTATTATCTCATTTGATCTTCACATCAACTCAGTAAAATGGGTGCTATTATCCCATTTTACAGATGAGGAAATTGAGGCTAGTAAGTGAGGTTGGATTTGAACTCAGGTCTTCCTTTTACTCCAAGCTGGGGGTACTCTACCCACTGCATCACCTAGCTGCCCCAACTAGGGGTACCCCTTAATTGGGGGAGAACACATTCAATATCTTTTCTTTTAGCTAAATTCAAAAAACTTATACAAGCAAAAGTTTTCTTTTTTTTCCATCATTCTCATTACCACTTTCTTCTTGAATATCTGTTTGCTTAATGATCCCCCTAGTGTGGTATTGTTGTTTTAAGAGATTAGTGAGCTCAGCAATGTTCGCAGCAGCCTTTAGGTATAGCTCTTGCGGTACTTTTATTTCATCTAAGTACTTAGCATGAGCTCCAGATTCAGTGTTCACTTTCAGGTTGATGGCCTGGTTCCTTGGTATAAACTGAACGTAAAAATCTCAATAGATCCAGGAAAGGTTTTCAGTAACAATCTGTCTTGAAGACGCTTCCCACTCAAACACAAAAGAAAAACTCTTACCTGCTTTGTCCACTTTATTTATAATCGACTTACGAAGGAAAAAGGCAAAGAACCTAAGTATATTACCAACAGAGAAGGTCCTATCTGTCAGTCAACTCATATTTATTAAATACCTACTATATGCCAGGTATTTGTGCTATGCATTATCTGAGATGATTTGGGATGTCAGTAAAGAAGAAGGCTGGATTTGGAGTATAGGGTCCAGTCCTGGCTCTGCTGCTTAGATCACCCCTAAAATCCCCTCTATTTCTTGATCTATGCAAATAAAAGTGTTTGCTTAGAAGGGAACCTTCCTTAGTGCCAATGGGTTCGTGCTTTTACCATTCCCATTTTCATCGTAGAATCTCAGAGCTGGGAGGGATCTCAGGATTCATAGCCCTGTCCACAGTTAAGCAATCCAGGCTTGGCTGAGTTGGAATGCAATTATGTGAGTCTATTGTCTACATCTATTAGGGATGACCTCAAAAACACGCTCCTTGGAAGCAGGTTATCATTATAGGTTGTGGTGGTAGGGAAATCTAGACCTTAATTAACTGTGAGGAATACAAGTGAGAAGAGTTTTTTCTTTGTTTGTTTTTGTTTTTGTTTTACTGAGGCAATTGGGGTTAATACTTGCCCAGGATCACACAGCTAGGCAGTGGTAAGTGTCTGACACTAGATTTGAACCCAGATCCTCCTGATTTCAGGACTGGTACTCTATCCGTTGCGCCACCTAGTTACCCTGAGAGGAGCACTTTTGGTCAAGGAGTGGAAACCCTGAAGGACCATATCACTTCTGGGATCAAAGGACCAGGAACCCTGAGGAACAATATTGTTTCTGATCCCAAGGGAGGAGGGACCCCGAGAAGCAGTATCAATTGCAATCCCAGAGAATTAGGGGCCCTTCATTGGAAAGTCCAGGGGTGAAGATCAAAAGAGTAATGACGACACCTCTCCCCAGATTTCATCATTTTGGAAGCACCAAAAATTTCTAGAGTCCCAAAACTATTTCTGAAAATAACAGTGCAAACATGCCTAAAGCTTGAGACAGATCCCCCAACCCTCCCTTCCCCTATGCTGGGAAGTAAACCCAGCATTAACATAAAGTTCCCGATAAAGAAATATGGGTAGAAAAAAATGAGCAAACAACAAAAATAAAAATTGATTGTAAAAAGCTACTATGGTGACAAGGAAGGTCAAGACACGAATTCAGAAGACAACAAAGTCAAAACAGTTACAAAGTCTCAAAGAAAAATGTGAACTGGACACAAGCACAATAAGAATCCCTAGAAGAAGTAAAAAATAATATTCAAATCAAATACAAGTGGTATAGGAAAAAATAGGCAGAGAAATGAAAGCAAAGGTTGAAAATTATGAAAAGACAATCAACAGTTTGGTAAAAGAGGCAAAAAATACTGAAGAAAATAATACCTTAAAAAGGAACTGGCCAAATAGAAAAAGGTAAAAAAGCACACTGAAGAAAATAATTCCTTAAAATTAGATTTGGGCAAATGGAAGCTAATGACTCTGAGACATCAAGAAACAATAAAACAAGTTCAAAAGCATGAAAAAGTAGAAGAAAATGGGAAATATCACATTGAAAAAACAACTGACCTTGGAAAACAGACTGAAGAGAGATAATTCAAAAAGTGAAATCCATGATCAAAGAAAAAACCTAGATATCAGGTTTCAAGAAATTATCAAAGAAAACTACCCAAATATCTTAAAACCAGATGGTGATATAAAAATTGAAAGAATCTACTGATCCCCACCTGAAAAAAATCCCCAAATTAAAACTCTCAGGAATATTATAGGCAAATTCCAGAGTTCTCAGGTCACATAGAAAATACTTCACACAACAAGAAAAAAACTACTCAAATACCAGAGAGCCAGTCAGAGTCACAACAGATTTAGCAACAACCATTTTAAAGCATCAGAAGGTTTGGAATATGATATTCCAGAAAACAAAAGAGCTGGTATTATAACCAAGAATAATATTCTCAGAAAAAATAACTATACTCTTGTGGGGGTGGGGGAGAATGGATATTTAATCATAGAGGACTTTCAAGCATTCTTGATGAAAAGACCAGAGCTGAATAGAAAATTTGACTTTCAAATACAAGACTCAAGAGAGACATAAAATAGTAAACATGAAAGAAAAATCATAAGGGATTCAATAAGGTTAAACTGTATACCTTTCTATATAAGAAGATGATACATGTATCTTCTAAGAACTTTATCATTATTAAGGCAGTTAGCAGAAGCAAAACAGACTTTAAAGAGGGACAGGAGAGTCAGAGAGACAGAGAAAGAAAGAGGGAAGCAGAGAGAGACAGAGAGATAGAGAGAGACAGAGACAGAGAGGGAGAGAGAGGCAGACAAAAACAGAGAGTGAAGGAGGGAGTGAGGGAAGAGGAAGGAGGAAGAGGAAGAAGAGGAGGAGATAGGATGGAGGGAAATTCACAGAATGAATGGAGGCAGTTAGGTATCTTATAGATCACTAACCCTGGGATCAGGAGTACCTGAGTTCAAATCCAACTTCAGATACTTATTAGGTGTGTGACCCTGGGCAAGTCACAATCCTGATTGCCTCCCCAAAATCAAACAAATAAAAAAAAGAAAATGAATGGGATAGATTCGCCCATAAAACAGAAGTAGTTGGCAGAATGGGTTAAATACAAATGTTTTTATATTAATTTTAAAAATTTATTTTTTTATTTTTAATAACTTTTTATTTCTTAGAACCCATGCCAGGGTAATTAAAAAAAATTTTAATAGCCTTTTATTTACAGGTTTTATGTATGGGTAATTTTACAGCATTAACAATTGCCAAACCTCTTGTTCCAATTTTTCCCCTCCTTCCCCCCCATCCCCTCCCCCAGATGGCAGGATGACCAGTAGATGTTAAATATATTAAAGTATAAATTAGATACACAGTAAGTATACATGACCAAACCGTTATTTTGCTGTACAAAAAGAATTAGACTCTGAAATATTGTGCAATTAGCCTGTGAAGGAAATCCAAAATGCAGGTGGGCAAAAATATAGGGATTGGGAATTCGATGTAATGGTTCTTAGTCACCTCCCAGAGTTCTTTCGTTGGGCGTAGCTGATTCAGTTCATTACTGCTCCATTGGAACTGATTTGGTTGATCTCATTGTTGAGGATGGCCAGGTCCATCAGAATTGGTCATCATATAGTATTGTTGTTGAAGTATATGATGATTTCTTGGCCCTGCTCATTTCACTCAGTATCAGTTCGTGTAAGTCTCTCCAGGCCTTTCTGAAATCATCCTGTTGGTCATTTCTTACAGAACAATCATATTCCATAATATTCATATCCCACAATGTATTCAGCCATTCTCTAATTGATGGGCATCCACTCAGTTTCCAGTTTCTGGCCACTACAAAGAGGGCTGCCACAAACATTCGTGCACATACCGGTCCCTTTCCCTTCTTTATGATCTCTTTGGGATATAAGCCCAGTAGTAACACTGCTGGACCAAAGGGTATGCACAGTTTCATAACTTTTTGAGCATAGTTCCAAATCGCTCTCCAGAATGGTTGGATGTATTCACAGTTCCACCAACAATGTATTAGTGTCAGGGTAATTTTTCCAACATTATCCTTGCACTCACTTCTGTTCCGATTTTCTCCCTCCCTCTTTCTACCCCCTCCCCCAGATGGCAAGCAGTCCTATACATGTTAACTATACCACAGTGTATCCTAGATACAATATATGTGTGCAGAACCAAACAGTTCTCTTGTTGCACAGGAAGAATTGGATTTGGAAGGTAAAAAAATAACCCAGAAAGAAAAACAAAAATGCAAACAGTTTACATTCATTTCCCAGTGTTCTTTCTTTGGGTGTAGCTGCTTCTGTCCATCATTGATCAATTGAAACTGAGTTAGATCTTCTCTTTGTCGAAGAAATCCACTTCCATAGATACAGATTTTTACAAGAGACATACTTGAAACAGAGACAGACACACAAACAAAGCTAAAATAAGTGGCTGAAGCAGAATCTAATATGCTTCTGCTGAAGTAAAAAAAAGGCAGACAAAACAAACCAGACATAATTAAAAGGGATAAGCGGGAAACATCTTGATAAAAGGAATCATGGATAAACATAGACACATCAAAGTAGCATCCAAATTCTTAAAAAAAAATACATGAAATGAATTACAGGGGGTAATAGTAAAACTACACTAGTAGAGAATTTCAACTTTCCCCTCCAGAGTTAGACAAATTTAACCATAAAATAAATAAGAAGTCAAGCATATGAATAGAATCTTAGAAAAGTTAGATGACAGACCACTGAAGAAAACAAAATGGGAACAAAAGAAGTATATCTTTTTCTTAGCTGTACATGACAGCTTCACAAAAACTGATCGTGTATCAGGGTATAAACACCTCACAACTAAATGCAGTAAAAACAGAAATAATAAATTCACTGTTTTCAGGCCATAATGCAATAACATTACATTTAATAAAGGGCCACTGAAGCATAGATTAAAAGCTAATTAAAAATAAATAATCTAATCCTCAAGAATTAGTGGGTCAAAGCTCAAATCATAGGAACGATAAATATATTCATCAAAGAATGATAAATGAGACAACATTCCAAAATTTGTGAGATGCAGCCAAAACAGTACTTCAGAGAATGTCTATATCTGTAAATACATACATCAGTAAAAGAAAGATCAGATCAATGAATTAGGCATGAATCTTTAAAAAAAAAAAAAAAACTAAGAAAAGAACAATTTAAAAATCCCCAACTCAACACCAAAATGGAAATTCTCAAAAATCCAAGGAGACGTTAATAAAATCAAAAGTAAAATATTGATTTAACTAATAGGGAAAACTAGGAGCTGTTTTTAGCAGGGGAAACCCAATAAAAGAGAAACACCATTAATTTGACTTAAAAAAGAAGATAACCAAATTATTAATTTCAAAAATGAAAAGGATAAATGTATCACCAATGAATATGAAATTGAAGCAATTACTAGGAGTTATTTTGCCCATTTATATGCCAGGAAAACTGACAATCTAAGTAAAAAGGATAAATATTTACAAAAATATAAGTTGCCTAGATCAACAGAAGCAGAAATAGAAAACTTAAGTAATCTTAGCTTAGAAAAGGAAATTGAACAAACCATCAATGAGCTGCCTAAGAAAAAATCTCCAGGACCAGATGCATTCACACGTGAATTCTACTAATCATTTAAGAAATAATTAATCCTAATACTGTAGAAACCATTTGAAAGTATATGTAAAAAGGTCCTACCAAATTCTTTTTATGATAAAAATCTGGAACTGATACCTAAACCAGAAAGAGCAAAAACTGAAAAACAACTATAGACCAATTTCTTAATGAATATCAATACAAAAGTTTTAAATATAAACAAGGAGATTACAGCAATGCAGCCCAAAGATCATACACTATGACCAGGTGGGATTTACACCAGGAATGCAGGGATGGTTCAGTATTAGTTAGACTCTTAGCATAATTGACCATATCAGTAAAAATAACAAGAAAAACCATGATCATTTCAATAGATGCAGAAAAAGCCTTCGACAAAAGGTAACACTCATTCCTATTAAAAATATTAGGAAGCATAAGAATCATTGGAGCCTCTCTGAAAATGCTAAGTAGTATCTATTTAAAACCATGACCAAACATTATCTATAATAGAATAAACTTAAAATCTTCCTAATAAGAACAGGAGTGAAGCAAGGCTGTCCATTGTCACTACTGTTACTCAATATTGCACTAGAAATTGCACTAGGAATGCTAGCCATAGCCATAAGCTATAAGACAAAAAGAAATCGAAGGAATAAAAGTAGAAATGAGGGAATAAAACTCACACTCTTTACAGATGATATGATGGTATACTTACAGAACCCTCAAGAATCAACTAAAAAACTAGCTCAAACAATCAACAACTTCATCAACGTTGTAGGATATGAAATAAATCCACATAAATCATCCGCATTTCTATATGCTACCAACCAAAGCTAGAAAAATTCCTATTTAAATTTCCATTTAAATCAAACTGCAGATAATATAATAGACTTGGAAGTTTACCCACCAAGACAATCCTAGGGATTAGATGAACACAAATACAAAACACTTTTCACACAAAGATCTAAACAACTGGATGAATTGCTCATAGGTAGTCTCTGATACACATATATACACACAGATACATATGTAACATAATAAAAATGACAATTCTACATGTTTATTTACTTATTTAAGCCCAAACCAATCAAACTACAAAAGAATTATTTCATACAACTAGAAAAAAATATAGCAAAATTTACCTGAAAGAAAAAAAGGTCAAGAATATCAAGGGAATCAATGGAAAAAATGTTGAGGAAGACAGCCTATTGATTCCAGATTTCATACTAAAATATTACAAAATGCTAATTATCAAAACAATTTGGTACTGGTTAAGAAAAAGAGTGGTGGATTAGTGGAACTGATTTGGTACATAGTACACAGTAGCAAATGACCATAGTAATCTATTGTTTGATAAACCCAAAGATTCAAGCTTTTGGAGTAAGAATTTAAACATCTGACAAAAATTGTTGTGAAAACTAGAATGCAGTTTGGCAGAAATTAAGTATATTAGACATTTTGCACCATGGTAAGGTATTCCAAGATAAAGTCAAAATGGATAAATGATTTATACATAAAAGTTGATATCAGAAGTAAATTAGTGGAGCATGGAAAAATGTTCTTGTCATATCTATGTAAAATGAAGAGATTAGGGGAAAATAGATAATTTTGATTACTTGAAATTAAAAAGCTTTTTGGAGAATGGCTGAATAAATTATGGTATATGAATGTTATAGAATATTATTTTTCTGTAAGAAACAATCAGCAGGATGATTTCAGAAAGGCCTGGAGAGACTTTCATGAATTGATGCAGAACCAGGAGATCATCATACCCGGCAGCAACAAGATTATATGATGATCAATTCTGATGGACGTGGCTCTCTTCAACAATGAGATTATTCAGACCAGTTCCAATGAACTTGTGATGAAGAGAGCCATCTACACCCAGAGAGAGGACTGTAGGAACTGAGTGTGGTTCACAACATAGCATTTTCACTCTTTTTGTTGTTGTTTACTGGCATTTTATTTTCTTTCTCATTTTTTCCAGTCTGATTTGATTTTTCTTGTGCAGCAAAATAATTGTATAAATATGTATGCATATACTGGATTTAACATATATTTCTACCATGTTTAACATATATTGGACTACTTGCCATCTAGGGGAGGGGGTGGGGGAAAGGGAGGAAAATTGGAACACAAGGTTTTGCAAGGGTTAATGTTGCAGAATTATCCATGTATATGTTTTGAAAAAAAAAAAGCTTTAATAAATTAAAAAAATAAAAATAAATAGTAATAATAATAATAATAAAGAAATTAAAAAGCTTTTGTGCAAACAAAACTAATGCATCCAGAATTAAAAAGAAAGCAAGAAACTGGGAAAAAATTTTGCAATAAATTTATACAAAAGTATTAAAAAAATAAAAGGCATTCTCCAGTTGATAAATGGTCAAAGGATATGAACAGTTTTCAGAAGAAAAATCAAAGCTATCAATAGTCACATAAAAATGTTTTAAATCACTATTGATTAGAAAAATGCAAATTAAAACAATTCTGTGATACCACCTCACACCTATCAGACTGGCTAACATGACAGAAAAGGAAAATGAAAAATGTTGGAGTGAATGCAGAAAAATTGGGACATTAATACACTATTGTTGGAGTTGTAAATTAGTCCAATCATTCTGGAGAACAGTTTGGAACTCTGCCCAAAGGGCTACAAAATTGTATATACCCTCTGATCTAATAATACTACTACTAGGCCTGCACTACTATTACTACTACTGCTACTACTACTACTACTACTACTACTACTACTACTACTACTACTATTACTACTACTACTACTTCTACTGTACCCCAAAGAGATCAAAGATGAGGGAAAAGGATCTATCTGTACAAAAATATTTATAACTCATTCTGTGGTGGCAAATAGTGGAAACTGAGAGAATGCCCCCCCAATAGAGAAATGGCTGAACAAGTTGTGGTATGTGATTGTGGTGCAGTACCATTGTACTACAAGAAATTATGAGGGTAGTGATTTCAGAAAAACCTGTGAATACCTCTATGAATTTGGTCAAAGGGAAGTGAGCAGGGCCAGAAAAACATTATACACCATAATAGCAATATTGTACGATGAACTGTGAAAGACTTAGCTACTCTGATCAAGACAATGCTCCAAGACAGTCCCAAAGGACCCTGGCTGAAAAAATGCTATCCATCTCCAGCCAAAGAACTGATGAGTTCTAAATGTAGATGCAAGTATACTTTTAAAGCTTTCTTTATTTTTATTATTTTGTTTGTGTGTTTTTTTTGTAACATGGCAAATATGGAAATAAGCTTTTCCTGACCTCACAGGTATAACTGAAATCAAAATACTTGCCTTCTCAAAGAGGGGGGTGGGAGGAAGGGAATTTGGAACTCAGAAGTTTAAAACTGAATATTAAAATTTTTTACATGTAATAGAGAAATCAGAAAATTTAAAAATAAAAAAGACCAATTTTTTTCCTGATTTTTACACTGCTCTACAGAAGTTCTACTACTTTTCCCTCCCTACTATTTTTTTTAATACTTTGCTATTATATATGTAGGCTTAGTAATATATTTCCCTTCCATTTGACATTTATTTGGAATAGAATCTGTGATTTTAGGGGACTGTTATACTTTATTTTTTAAAAAGCCCTAAATTCAGACAGTAAAATCTGTCAATATCTGTTTGCAGGAGGTTGATTGCAATATAGCTCTTTTCAAATCTATTTATGTACAATAGTACAAACTTTCCAGATTCATGGTGGATAAGGAAGGGTGAAGCTCTCCAGGTGGAAATATATCCTTTCTCCTGTGATGAACCTATAATTAACCATTTGACCATTGGTCCACACCAGTGAATGTAATGCCTCTTAGTTTTTCTGAAAACATGCATAACTCTTGCCCAGCCAGCTTCATAAAGCGGCAGAATAGGTTTTCTGGAGATGAAAATCTGAGAGTGAGCATAGTAACATGAATCAGCCCTAGCTACAAATTTGATGTAGTGTTTGCCGGAATTGACAGCAAAAGGCAACATTAAATCCATATACTAGTACAGCAGTGGTTTCATTTCATCCCTTTTGCACCTACGTGACTTGGAATATATTTGTCTTTTCATTTTATTTCCCTGCCTTTTGGCAGATAATATGGTACCTTTCGAGAACTGATGTTATTTGGTTTGAACAAACTCAATGTGGATCAGAGGATGACTCGTTAGAAAAAACTCTCCATATCTGGGGCTCATTTTTGTGATTCCCCATTTTTTTTAAAGTTTAGAACTATATGCTGATGTCTCTGATACTGAAGAAATATAGAATCTTAGAGTTGGAATAATGGATACAAATGGTTCAGTTGATTTAAACAACATTTACTTGAGTACCTTTAATGATCTTGTACAAAAAGCACAGGAGTTATATCTATCTATCTATCTATATCTATATCTATATCTCTCTCTATATATATCTTGCACCCTCCCAATTTTCAACTTAATGATTTCCTAATTAAAATGAGCTCCTTTTAGACAGAAGTACTAGAGTAGATGATTAACGTATTTTGTTTAAATGACCTTCCTTTTTCATTTGAAATGACAAAGATAATGCCAAATAGAAGTGAATTCTTTTCAAATAGAGAATAAAACTAAGAAATACTTTCTATCTCTCTTCAAAAAGTCACCTATAGAGAAAATGGGATAAGCCATTATTCGGTCAGCATGATGCTGTTTCCTATATCCCTCATGATGAGCACTGCTACTCTCAGCCTGTTTCTTCCTCCATAAAATTAGATGGTTTGCCTAGATGACTTTTCTTCATTCATTCTAGCTCAAAACCTATAAACTAAGTGGAAATCTTGGCTATTTTCTATGAAGGTGCAGTGATAACTGTGGAAAGGTGAACACTCTTACACACACACACACACACACACACACACCCCCCTACTACTTTAGAGATCATCAGAACAGGATTCAGAGTTGTCAGTGCCCCTTTTAGATCATTTGGCATACTCCTCCCCCACTTTTTTTTTTACAGAAAAGGAAACTGAGGAGGGATGTAGGGCAATAAGTAGCCAAACAATTTTATGCCTCTAATTGAATCCTTCTTTGATATTTAAAAACTAGAAAATACCTGAGAAACCCCAGCATCGTTATTACTAGTATGTCTTAATAAGCTGTATTACTGTTGTAAATAAGATTATGACTGATTCAATTATTTTTAGCAGCTTCTGAATTTTGTTATATATAGGAAGTTTTCAGCTGAACTTTTTTTTAAACTTTTGCATCCTGGGTCAATTTAGTGGTTTGAACTCTTATCATTAATGCCTGCATTTGAATGGAAATTCTGCCCAATGCCTGAAGATTTTACAGGACACGATAAATTGTGGCTTGAAAACTACTTCTTGTAAACTAAGACTTCTCAATTGGGGATCTAGAGATCCCTTGTGTAACCATTTCAGTGGATCCAAGAATTTAAATGTGAAAAAAGTGCCAGATTGTCAAAGGGGTCCTAAATACCAAAAAGAGATGACCTGTTGTAAAATGGTGGCTTCTGTGTGTGCATGTATGAGCCTGTTCATGCACTTGGTTACTGGGTGTGGGAGGAGTGTATGTGTGTATGTGTGTGTTGCTGTTGTGTGAGGGACAGTGCAGCAAGGCAGAGTTCTTCTAGGGATACTGAATCTCTCTAGGAAGAGGATGAACAGGTCTCAATGACTGTAAGGTAAATGTAACCCTATTTCCCCCTCAAATCCTGCATAATTCTGGATCCTCCACATTCTTTCCCAGGTTCACTTGGACTGTCTTGGTCTTCAAACTCTCCAAAACTGTGGTCCAAACCCCCATTAATTAATATTTATACCAGATCATAAATACAGACACACATTAAAAATCATACAGAACTTCCAATGGTAAAAGCATCTCTTTAGTAGTCAAACGGAAGACAAAACAAAAAAATGAATCAATTAGGACATCCTGTTTATCCAAGACCCAAATCATTATCTTCCATAGTTAGGAGTAATTAGTAGCAGAGCAGTAAAGACAAACCAAACAAAATGCATGAGTAGGGGAGATGGTCTATACCCAGTTCCTAAATAGATGTCAGATTTCAGCCTTCCAGAGAGTGCTGCACATCCCCCTTTTAATGTCACTGCTTTCCTTGCTTCAGAGAAAGAATAGTTCAGATTCCCAATAGCAGGGCTGAAGACCCATACCATCTGTCCCGCATTGCTTCCCCTCCTCTACCAACTTTGACAGCCACTGCAGCTTCTCCTTCAGGTTCTGGAAGTATTACACCCTGGCCATGTTGTGTGGTCTCTTTTTATCCTCCCTCACAGCTCCCTATCAGCAAAGAGCCAAGGGTACAAGTACTCTCCCAAGTTCACATGCAAGTCTGTACTCTCTCCATGCAAGTATTGTCCTTTTTCCAATCTGATTTTCTTCCAAGTGCTCCCATCTCCCTTCCAGGCTGTTATCTCAAATGCAGGCTTGAGGTGGTCCCTAGATGCCTGGAGTGCTCTTCAATAGACATCAGTTCTACCCGAGTCACATATGTGGGCAAGTGGAGCTGGGGGGCCGGGGAGCCTGAATCCAAAGCAAAAGTATCCTTTCCTCATATGACATCAGGTCCTAAACTTTGCAATCCACTAAATTGACACCCGGCACACCCAACTTTTCCATGGACGTGGACTGGTAAGACGAAATTCATTAATTGTCACATGGCCCCAAAAGTCATGTGATATGTACAATACATCATTCCATTTGGAATTCGTTTTTCTCAAGGCAACTCAACTCTCCCATCCCCTCTATCTTTCAGTCTGCCCCCTTTCCATTTCCTCCGTCTACTTCAGTATACTTTCATAACACTCGTATTCCTAACAATCATATTTTGCTATCATTACAAATAACCAATCTTAGTGGTTTTTATGCTTTCTGATACCAGAGTCAGAAATGCTGCTATGTAAGTTAATGAAAGGAAAGCTCCTTATAGACACAAATAGGAAGAGCATAGTAAGCCAGGAAGCAGGTATACAATTTTCATATTCATATAATAAAGGAAAAGGGACAGAACTATGTTCTATTTAAAAAGGTCTTTTTTTTTTGTCTCAAGGTCATCGCTACCTAACTACATACTTCATGTGGAGGCCTCTTTATGTCTCTTTTCCATTCTGCTGTATTATATGCCTGTCACAAAGACAGAGATAGAAGTCTAGAGTTGCTTTCTTAAAGGTGCTTTCTCAATTACCTTTCTAAAATAATTGTCTTTGTACTGGAGAAATTTTTAAAAAAATCAATAGTGCTCTTGACAGTCTCTCACTAACAGTTAACATTACAACTCATGTTAACAAGCAGTTGGCAAAAATGACCATTTTTAACATCCCCAACCAGTGAGAGGGGATGTTTGGCCTAAAGTATGTCTCTCCAAGATCACCCACAGATTTGAGATTTGAGACACACGGCTAACTCCAACTGAACCTAGAAATCAGGCTGTTTCCTCCAAAGAAATCCACTTTATAGCACCCATGAATTTGGGGGGATGCCCTAAAACTTTGGCAAGGTATCCACACGAACAAGGTACGCCCTGGTAGAGTCCAGAGTTAGCAGATCCACAGGGAATTTGCTGGGATTCAGGGGTGAGCTTCAGGTTGAGAAAATGTGATCAACATATCTATGGCATCTTGAACATCAGCTGAGTTAACATCTATGTAAAATGCTTTGTAAACCTTAAAGCTTGATATAAATGCATCATTATTATTGTTGTTAAACACTGCACAGTGGAATATGAGGATGATTCTTAATCTGGGATTAGGAAACTTGGCATTTCAAAATAAGTTCTAGAGCCATTTTGCAGAGTAATTTTGGTTTTGTAGAAGAGTTCTTGACATTTTGCAAGCCTAGATGTGAGACCTACATAGTGACTCCACGACTGATTTGGGTTTTTCACCATTATCACTAGCAACTAACTCTCTAGCAACTAACGTTACAACTTATGGGAAGCATTTGGGAATACTTTAAGTATTTCTTTTATTCTTCACAGCTACCCCGTAAGAACATGTTTCATATAATTATAGGATTAGGTTTTTAGCTAGAAAGAACATTAAAGATCATTCAGCCCAATCTTTTTTGTATTATGTGGTCAAAGATCTGGGTCTGGTTAGAGGCCATCTCATCAAACTCCCTCATTTTACAGATGAGGAAATTGAGGTCTAGATACAGACTTGCCTAACATCTGTCACATAGCTGATAAAAATAAGAACTTAAGATTTAAACTCAGGGATTCTGATTCCAGGTGGGATGTTCTCTCCAGTATACAAAATTGCCCCTCATTTTCATTCTCTCCATGGGGAGACATTAAAATGACTCATCTAAGACTACATGATTCTTATGTGGAAGAAATGCCCAACAAGGACCAGACTTTTGATTTATCACTTATGAGGTTATGAGTTTATTATTCTAGAGATCAAAATTAGCTCAATCAATCAACACATTTTAAAAATGACTCAATTTATGGTTGCGAACAATCAAGTCCCACTAGCCAGCTCCAAAAGCTTGATGTCATTTTCCTCAGCTGTGGAATAAGGACTCTTGTTGCAGATCCTTTTCAATGGACTAATGATAAGGAATAAATAATACAGATCAATTACTGAGACATTTGCAAATCTAAATGTTTTATAATAGTACTCACTACTGGCGCTAGACAGACGTGCATAATTTTAATTTTTGGTGTATATCTCATGGGAAGGTACCTCCTTTACAGAAGAGCTTGCTCACATCTTTTCCAAACAGCTCCCCACTCAGTGACATTTTTAATTGTATTTGACAGCAAGAGTCAAAACCTTTCCTTCAAAAAGATGTTCAATAACCCTCGCCAAATAACCATTAATTAAGTAATTAAAGCAAAAATTTTTTTAGGGAAAAAAAAAGGAACTTTGAAAGGAGAATAGATTTAACTCAAAAGATGGTTTAAAAATAGTTTCCTAGAACTTCCTTCAGTTATTCTTGACCAAAAACTTCCTAAGGGATATTACTAATGCATTTGACGGTTGCCAGGGAAACCTTAACCTTGCCTGAGAATCGTCTGCCCTTATACATTGTGCCCGCTTGTCAGAATAACTTGAAGAACTGATTAAGACTGAACTCTTCTCAACATGTAGTTTTTCCTTGTCAATCCCCTTTCCAAGGTATCACTCAATATCTGTATTAATTTCACTAAGAAGCTATACTTTAAGTTGGAAAGTTCTTTACTATAACACTTATTAGTCATTCTTCACAGTCTCCTGAGAGAAATCAGGCCTGACTGTCTCATAGACTGGGAAAAATAGAGGCATTGCTGAGGGCTCATTTGGTTGTCATGGCCTGAAAAGGTCTGCGTGAAGAAGCAGCTCTTAGTGATGTCTTATAGTAACACTTGCTGACACCTTTTGTTCCAAACCCCAAAGCAGTATTTAAATATCTTTCTTTATCTGTGAAACAACTCTGGCCAAGTTGAGAAGTAACTGCATCCCAAATGGTAGACTAGGCCTGGTGATTTGGGGCCGCTCAATCCCACAAACGGATGGAAGAGTTTGCTTTGGTGAATTGATCGGTCAGCTGTTCTATGTGACATTTTCCCTAGCTGCCATAGGTTGTTTAGAATTCTCCAAAGTTTCAGGAGCTTGGAAAGACCATGAACAGAAGTTCTCTACTCAAGCTTAGTGTTAAAAGTTCCAGTTTGGTTATACAGAGTCAGCAAGTGGTTTCCAGAAATATGGAATCCCCAGAGACTTAGTGGGGTTAAGGCAGAGTCATGCATTATTTAGTGCAGAATACAACCAGAGGCGCAGGGTTCTAGGAGCAAGAAATGAGACAAGCTTTAGAATTAGGTAAAAATGGGAATCAAGGACTGGGGCAGCTGGATTTAAATCAACATTTAAAGACCATTTCCCCACATTATTATCTCAGAGATAGAGGCTTCTTTCAACACATGAACAAATGAATGTCTTTGCTGGGGAAATCCTACCGAAAGCTCTACAGAAATGGTTGTTTGTATTTGAGAGACAGGGATGAAGAAGTTAAGACTATGAGTTTGGTGGTGAAAATGTGAAAAAAAAAGAGGTAGAGCTGCTATTTTATTTGTTAGTAGAGGGTGCCGGTGAAAAGAACTGAGAACGGATGAAAATTTTCATGGGGCCGAGATTTTCCATTTCTTTTTTGACTCATTGGCATCACACTTCCGGGGATATGACAAAATCATGAATTGAAATAATTCTGCCACCGATTCATAACACAACCAACCACCATAGAGAAGACATTTTGGACTCATTTCTCCAAGTCCTGTAGTCATGAACTTTAGCTTTTTGAATATGTACAGATGAGCCATTCTCTTTAATAAGGTTGGCATGAAAAAGGGATACCTGAGTATTTTTCCTATGCACACATCACACAATTCAAAGGAATTGGGATAGATATTGGACCTAAGAGTTTACTGATATAGATAACTGTGGTGTGGAAGATTTGAGAGATTGAGCCATGGGACAGCTAGGTGGCCCTGAAGTCAGGAGGGCCTGAGTTCAAATCTGGCCTCAGACACTTAACACTTCCTGGCTGTGTGACCCTGGCAAGTCACTTAATTCCAATTGTCTCAGGGAAACAACAACAACAACAACAACAACAACAACAACAACAACAACAACAACAACAAAAAAAAAGATGAAACAACTTGTCCAGAGTAATGAGGCCAAAATGGCAGCTTGGGCCTTCCTGGCTCCAAGGACAGGTCTCTATCCACTATGTAACACTCCCATTTGTGGCATAAAATTAAAACTGTTATTCAAATATGACGAATACTTTGAGGAGGAGAGGAAAGCTTTCAGTTTCATTTACCAGAAGAAGTATCCTTTCTGCTGGGACTCACAGACAAGGTGAGGGACAGTCACGGCTCTCTGCTGTTCTTCCAAAGGGGAGGGTTGAGTCGGAGGACCAGTTTAGAGTAGAGTTCCAGAGATACTGTTCCTTGTGGCCAACCGGTAGGTGGCAATAAGAAAGACTGGAGTTTGGTCTGCTGTGGTCAACAAAAAGGGAAGGGAAGAAACTGAGTCAAACAAAAAGACTTGAAGAGATTCGCCTCATAGCAAACCTATTAATTCCGGGTCAAATCAGGTCACATGCTTCTAGTCATGTGACTTCCCCCTAGAATCCAAAACTGTTTCCCAGGTCGTCCACAAGGTGGCGTGACAACTCATTTAGACTTGAAATTCCATTGAAACCATTTCTAGACACATGAAAAGGTTGATTGATCAGCGAAATGCAAATTAAGACAACTCTGAGATACCACTACACACGTGTCAGATTGGCTAGAATGACAGGAAAAAACAATGACAACTGTTGGAGGGGATGTGGGAAAACTGGGACATTAATACCTTGTTGGTGGAGTTGTGAACAGATCCATGGAGAGTAGTTTGGAACTATGCTCAAAAAGTTATCAGACTGTGCATACCCTTTGATCCAGCAGTGTTACTACTGGGATTATATCCCAAAGTGATTATAAAGAAGGGAAAGGGACCTGTATGTGCACGAATGTTTGTGGCAGCCCTCTTTGTAGTGGCTAGAAACTGGAAACTGAATGGATGTCCATCAGTTGGAGAATGGCTGAATAAATTGTGGTATATGAATATTATGGAATATTATTGTTCTGTAAGAAATGACCAACAGGATGATTTCAGAAAGGCCTGGAGAGACTTACACGAACTGATGCTGAGTGAAATGAGCAGGACCAGGAGATCATTATATACTTCAACAGCAATACTATATGATGATCAATTCTGATGGACGTGGCTTTCTTCAACAATGAGATGAACCAAATCAGTTCCAGTTGTTCAGTGATGAAGAGACTCATCTTCACCCAGAGAGAGGTCTGTGGAAATTGATTGGGGATCACAACCTAACATTCTCACTCTTTTTGTTGGTGTTGACTTGCATTTTGTTTTCTTTCTCATTTACTTTCTTTCTTTTTTTTTTTTTGATCTGATTTCTCTTGTGCAGCAAGAGAACCGTATAAATATGTATGTATAAATTGGATTTAACATATATTTCTACAATGTTTAACATATATTAGACTACTTGCCATCTAGGGGAGGGAGTGGGGGGAAGTAAGGGAGAAACTGGAACACAGGGTTTTCCAAGGGTCAATGGTGAAAAAGTATCTATGCATATGTTTTGAAAAATAAAAAAAAAAACTTTAGCAAAAAAACAAAAAAATTATAGACTTGAAGTTCCACCAAGGAAGGAGAGAGATTTATGAACAAAAGCACTTTTGCTTTAGCAATAAATCCAAAGTTGTTTTCTCAATCTAGTAGATATGACTACCATCATTCCTCTTTAAAATAAAGCCACTTCCTATCAAGCTTGGAACCTGAAGTCAGGAAAACCTGAATTCAAATCTGACCTCAGACAGTAGCTATGTGACCCTAGGCAAGTCCCTTAACTTGTGGGCCTCAGTTTCCTCATCTGTAAAATAGGAACAAGAGTGGCATCCATGGCACATGACTGTTGTTAGGATCGAATGAGTTAACATTTGTAAGACACTTTGCAAGTCTCAAAGTAACATATACATGTGAACTGTTATTATTATTATTATTACTCATCTGTGCTTATCTTGCGGGCACTAAGTATATAAGAAACTGATTTTGCTTTTTCTTTGTATCCTGAATGCTTATCCCAGTGCCCTTAGCACATCATAAGCCCTTAATAAGTTCTTTCTGACTGATAGCTTGACTCACTGGGGAGCATAGTTAGGTTTCAGCTAGAGTTTCGAGGGCCAGGGAGCATGGAAAAGCAATTAGCAGGTCTCCACTCAAGGCCAGGGCTACCAGCAGCTGGTTGACTAGCCAGAATCAGAGGAGAGTTAGCAGAGACATATGGGCCGCTTTGACTCAAGAGAGACCTACCTCATTTTATGATGCCGAGTCACTCCTCAAAATCCCACCCATCCAACTAAAAGATGTCAGCTGTCAACCCCGATGTCTTAAAGGGCAGGGAGGACCTGGAGAGGTCCACGGCCATGTTACCATTGAAGGGGATGGTAATACAAGTTAGCATCTTCACCACCACAAGATATACATATCTGTCATCTCATTTTTTAAAAAATTAAACCACGGGACATCTGGAGGAACAGAATATTTATTAATTACTTACTATGTTCCAAGGACTGTGTTAATGGTGATACAAATTAAAAGTAAGATAGTCCCTGTCCTTGAGGATATAGGGAGGCTACCACCTAAAAGGCCATCAACTGAGCTTTGGGAAATCAGGAGGTGATTAGCACCCAGGAAAGTTGATGGCTAATAACGGCAAAATTGATTTGATTACTTTTCTAGGGTAAGATGGGGGCAGGATCTTGGCAGACAGTAAGACAAAGAGAGGCACGGTTGGGAACTGGCTAGATAGAGTGGGGCATGTGACATACTTACCAGTCACAGGACAGTCTGAAGTACTGGGTTCATGGCTGAGAGGGTTAAAAGCCACAGGCGAATTCTGCAGGAGTGCACAGGTAAAGTTCAGTGGGCCAGAAGGTACCCAAGCAGTGGCAACAGGGATGACAGATGGCAAGATGGTAGCCAAGATACAATTTCAGCACTGAAAATGAAATCCCTCAGAGTAACCTGCAGAGAAAAGAAAGAAGTAGGATACATACTAACAGTTCTCCACAGTTCACAACGCAACACTATTACTCCAAATCCAAGATATTTCACATTACTAACAGTCTGGGAGGAGAAAATCCAGTTACAAGCTTTCTCCAAGTGATTATCCAAGTCTCTATTCATACAAAAAGTGGATGTTTCAAATATATCACAAAAATCCAATTCTAAACTTGTCCACGGTCATATTATACTTCAATCTCCAGCAGATGCAATATTGGGGACATTCTCTTGGAACTGAAATCTTTTGTAGATACTTTCCTCATATACCGTATCTCATGCTAGATGGTATCCCATCTTCAAGTTGGAAGTGGAAAGGAAATCTCACCCCTTAGTCTTCATAACATGTTGGCATTTGAAAAATAGTCACTGAATCCAATTTGTTCCATTTATCCAAAATTCCAAGCACAATATTCCGATCCAAAATCACGAGAACTCCCAAAAGGTAACTTAGGTAGATCCTAGAAAAAAAGATCAAACATTCCAGCACGTTATAATTCCAGGAGTACCATAACGTGGTCCAGCAATCAATATTCCCAGCTCGGGATGAATTCTTCACCACTGTATACATAGCCTATCTCTGGTTTACAATCTAAGGTCACTTTTCTGATCATCCAAACTGAAAACCCCATATCCCCTTTGAGGTTTATGGCAATTAAAGCTCAAACTGACAATGTCATTTAATTTCAAATCAATCCAGCACTAAGATCCTCAGAGGAAGTGCTCCTCCACTATCATCCAACTCGTCTCATCAGTCATTAGTGTTTTCCCAAACATCAACAGCACGATTTTTATAACCACTATGATTGAACCACAAATACTTCACAGAGGACATAAGAGAAAATTCAGGGAACCAGAAAGGAAGTCAGAGATTGGGAATACAATGCAGGGCTGAGATGCAATCCACCTGCACAAGGCAATGAGTGACTACACTCTCAGGAGCAAGTACTGAGGAATTCTGAAGTTGATTTAATAAACTTTGCAGTTGTTTTTCTAGCTGTCTAACTAGAAGAAGAAGCATACAGCTGGCACTGGCTCTTCCCCTATAACCCTGTATCTTAATGTCAAGACTGGATGTGAGATCCATGGAGAAAACCGATATATGAAGCCATAAAGAAAAAAAGGGAGAGGTCTTCTCAGCTAAGCACATATATACAAAGGATGCCCCCAGAGGAGGGCTAGTCTTTTTAATTTTGTCTTGGTACCCCTTGAGACTAATCCCATTTCCCCGCATGGAGCAAGGGAAATAATAAAGGGCAATGTTGCTAAATCAATTGGGAAACTGAGAATTAGACTGAGCTTAATCTAGGAAGTAGTGCATGAGACTCAGTTCTTGAGAGGGAAAATAAGAGTTCTAAAGGATAACAGAGCTAATTTAAATTAACAGATTAATTTAAGTGAGGCCCCCCCTTCCTCCAAAAGATTTTCTCTTCATATCCAACCCTGTCCTTCTCAGCCTATCTACAGCCCCCTATGAAAATAAATACAAGGGAAACCTTGAAGCTTATTCCAACACATAACAGCCAATAATACTTGGAGACAATTCTTATACCATAAATCCCTGAAAAGTTATTTTAAAGGATGTGGAACCTCACACCTGGACTAAGCCTCCAGCAGCAGCATGGTCGGAGATGGATAGGATAAAATGTAGACCGGGACTAATTTAATTTCTGAACCTAAAGGAAAGTCACTTGAGACTGATAAGTCATGTTTCCACTGTGGGATACTAGAATATATACTGGGTTGGGATGGCACTGTGCCAAGTAGCCAGTGGATGGGAAAAAGGAGCAAATTTACCTAAAGATCAGGAAAGGTCTTAGGAGAAAACAGGCATTTGAAGACATTAGATAAAAATAGAGATGCATTGTCAATTAAATGCGAATGGAAGAGGAGACCCAGAAATAAATTTGGCCTATTTTTCCTGGGCATTCTCAAGTGAAGACACTTTCCAGCAGAAAGGAAAGGAAAAAAGAAAGGAAAGGAAAGGAAAAAAGGAAAGGAAGAGGGGAAATTCAGGAGAAGATAGCAGGTTAAATAGGCTGGTTTAGAGGTAACACTCAGGTCTTACCTAAAATTAAAGGGATTGGTAATCAAAAAGAGAGCACCGAAAGGGCCTATTAAATGTGGTAAGGAGAGATGACATCAAACGGCTGTGATCCCCCTCTACCAAAATAGGGCATGAGGTAGACTGATTAGTGCACAAAGTACATGGGATCTAATTATGAGTTAATTACATTAAGTTAATTAGTTAACCACAACAAATTGGTTAAAACATTCTAGGTTGCTTGGTATGTGGTTGCCATTTGGGGGATGTTGGTAGAACTGCAGGAGGATGCAGAAGCTCACCCTGACCTTTGGCAATGGCCACACGCTAGCCTTCCATCGGACCATGGAAATTCTGTGAAAATATTCACATTTCAGAATGGACAGAGAACTCTGGGCTACCACAAGAAGTCTCAGATTATTAATGATGCTACTTCAGGATGTGGAATGCCATGGAAGTGTGGCATAATGCTTCATGCCCAGGAAATGTCTTTACAATACTTGAATTTCATGTATGCTAGTTTTGAGAGTGGTAAAGGCCTGGGATCGTGAAAAGGGTCTGCCAGTCTTGAGGAGGCTGGTACAATACAAGAAAGGCCAAGGAGAAGGCAAGCATGAACTTGATACCCCGTCCCTGAGACTTGAAATTTGTGGCAAGGCCTTCAGATGCTTTACCATCTTTTTTGCTCATTTGGCAGGTGGCGAAGCCTTGGGCATGGGAGGAAAGGCTCTTGGGCATGGGAAGGGAAGGCTCTCAGGCACTGGTAGCACTCTTGAAGGGTCACAATGACCTCACACTGTAATGGGCTGAGGTTTGAGTTGATGCACTGAGGTCCCAAGTACATGAGGCTAAATAGTAATTGGGCTATACTCTATTAATATACATGATTGGATAAAGAATGGTCCCTGCCCACTCTCTGCAAGTCCTGATGTGTTGTATAGGAAATGACGATTTTGGTGGGTGGAGGCAGAGAGAGGAACAGGAAGAGAAGCTGGGAGAGATTGGGTCTGGGTTCCATACTCCTAGCTGCTGGTCGTGTGGCTGCTGGTCTAGCCAACTTCTTGACTCAGCTACACACATTGCTATTGCCCATTCTCTTCCACCTCCGATCCTTCTTCACTGAGAATAAAGACTGACGATTTTCCCCTAACCTGAATTCCTGACTCCGGCTGATTTCAAAATACGTAATCTTCACATCACACAATGTCACATGGCATCCCTCCCTTTAGACTCCTTAAATTTGCTAAAAGTAGTCATTGTTCTTAGGAAGGTTTCCCCCACCTTGTTGATTAACCTTGATTAGCCCAAACCCAGGAAAAAGTTGTGACTATAAAGACAACTTGTAAAGATAGAAATATTTGGCAAGTTGAGAAAGCAGCTAAAAGAGGTCAACAGAAAAGGAAAAATCTTCCAGATGTTCTGAATGTTTAAAATAATTAGCAGCTGAATATTTATAATCTCAGGTAGTTTTTTGAAGAAGAAAGAACAGCAAATGTTGATTTTCTCCCTATACAGAAATAGCTTACAATAAAGAATTAGGAAGCAGCCTGGGAGTTGAGAAAGCCTCTGACACTTCTGGTCTGGCAATCTGACCCTTGGGTAATCATTTAAGCTTTTAGTACTTCTCTTTACTCTCTGAGACTTAAAATGCAGAGAAGATACCAGTTTGTATAAGTAGGAATTCTCAGTTCCAACAAAATCTCAATTCAATTTGCTCCTAAAAAAACGCACAGTGAAGATACGGTAAATAAGTCTGATTTCAGGTCTTGATTCACTTCCAAGCTGGAGACAGTCTGAAAATCTACTGAATGCTTAGATAGCCTTTAGCAGGAGTTAAAATATCAATCCCATTCAAAAAAACTACCTCAAGAAACTGCAGAATATTTTATGGAATATGGTAAATCTAAGATCATCTTATATCTCCGGTCTCCATTTCAAAAGAAAAAAATACACTAAATCCACCAACATATCAAAGATCATTTTTCATATTTTCATATTTGCTTATGAATATTCTTTTCAGGTAAGAAAGCTATGTAAAACCTTGTTCTAAGAGAAGATGTGAGTCACAATCTAAATAGTTTAAAGAAGGGTTCAGAAAAATTTATGGAGAATTAATCCATTGCCAGTTAGGAATGGGCTCAGGAACGCTAGGGCTAAACACTTAATTTTTGAAGCTAATCTAAAGGATAATTACTGTAATCCTCCATAAATTCTTCCTTAGTTCTGTCAGTCATGAAATACTTGTAGAGATGGACCACAGGGCTGACCCCAAATGTCATTTTCATGTTCTCGTGTCTATTAATATGCAAGCTAATTTATTCTAGGAGCCATCTTGTGTTGTTTTCCACATAATTCTCTTTTCTGTGAAGGAAAAATCTCCTGGCTTTGAAACAACTGACTACATGAGAACAAGTTTTTGTTGATGTGGGAAACCCTGTAGTCACTAAATCACTATTATTTCATACCAGCTCTAAAGAAATTCTATCCATCCTTCAGTGCCTAGGTTGGCTATCACATTCTCTAGGGTGCTTTCCTTGGGTCTGCTACTTCTTAACACTTGGTACCCGGGTCTCTCTCCCAGACTGAAGTACTAATTGTAGATGTTTGCAATTGTTTTATCTCCTCTGTTGCGCCGTAAGAGCTCTGGGAGAATAGAAGGCATTTTATTTCTCTTTTCCCCATTGCTAGCACCATTAGCTTTCCAAAAGTCCTCATTGGGGCAACTAGGTGGCCTGGGGAATATAAGGCTAGCCCTAGAATGAGGAAGTCTCTTCTGATTTCAAATTTGGTCTCAGACACTTATTAGCTGTGTGACCCTAGGCAAGTCACTTCACTGTTTGCCTCAGTTTCCCCATCTGTGAGATGAGTGGGGGAAGGAAATGGCCAACCATTCAAGTAGCTTTGCCAAGAAAACCTCAAATGGAGTTTGGCGACAGCACTAAAAAATGACTGAATAACAAGAAGTGCTCAGTGTATTCATTTGAATTCAATGGGAGCACTACCAGGTAACATCCACTTTGCAGGGTCACAAATAGGTTAGAACGTCTACAAATGTATAAGCAGCAATAGTAAGTAAACAGCACAAATAGCACAAATAAATTTTCTATAGTCTAATCAAATGAATATCACACAGAATACCAGTGTTACAACCTATTCCTCATTCGAATAATTTACTTTTCATTTCAAGCAGCAATAGTAAGTAAACAGCACAAATAGCACATAAATAAATTTTCTATAGTCTAATCAAATGAATATCACACAGAATACCAGTGTTACAACCTATTCCTCATTCGAATAATTTACTTTTCATTGATTGCAGTCTGTTTTCTTATATATCTTTCAACAAGTTATCATGGGAATTTGAAGTGTGGAAAGATGTTTGATTATGCCATAATGGCTAAGAGATTATAGCCCTGGTGTTAAAGGCAGATTTTTAACTCAACTTGTATATTAAATAAAACAACAAAAATCATATACCTTTAAATTTAGAAAGGTTCAATGTACATGAAAATGGAAAAATCACCGCCTTTTACTTTGTGCTCAGTTAATGTTTGAAACGTGACCATTTTAATGACAAATTAATGGTCAGGTCTGCACGTGAAGACCAAGACCGTCAAAAAGTTTTCTATTTCTAAATTGGCCTAAGTTCTACTAAGAACTATCTTGAGCTTGCTTTCTCACCCTTAATAAAGGTGACTTCTTGAAAAAAGACAACCCGAGAACCATTTTCCTGCAAACAAGAGAAATTCACCAGGTCTTCTGAACAAGCATGCTAATCTGGACAAGTGAACAAATATGCAGACTTGAGGAAAGAGCTCACAGTAATCCTGTGCCTAAACAGTAAAGTCATTTTCAAAAGGGCAAAGGATTCTCTGCTTCTGCCAGCTAGTTTTGTAAACTTAAGGCACTTTACCTTTTCCAAAGAGTCTTTCTGAATACTTACAAAGGAACTGATGAGAAGAGAATAATTCTGTCAGTTATGGGAAGGGAACGAATCAAGTAATCTAAGAACATGTAACAATCTTTTGGGGAGCTTTCAGGCAAGTGCTTAAGTTTCTCTATAATTAGTTCAGAATGGGCAATATTCATGAAATATTGCCAGATATATTTGGTACTGGTGAGGTACATAGACTGAATGCCCTGACTCAGTGAGTAAATGTTATACAACTAGGAAAGGTTTTACAGAAGAAAAACCTATTTCCTTCCCCCACCCCAGAAACACAAAGCCCAGTAGTTTTAAGGTTTTTAGAGTACTTATTTAAGAGAGGGTTCCCAGTGTGGTAGATAAATGTCTTTTCAGATTCACATTTATAACTTTGCAGCAAAGTATCTCAAAGAAGACAGGACAAAATAATAAAGTGTTCCTCCCCCTCGCTCTAAGGTCCTAGTGGACCATTTTAGGTTCATGTTAGCGTACACTGAAACTCCTGTGTGGTTTGAATCTTGCCCGATTTCCCTCTGGAAATTAAAGAGATTGGGTAAATATTTTGTTTGGTCTGGTTTCCCTTTTAATTTTCTTTTGATGCTGTATATACTTTGGTCCCCAAATTATCTTATAATGAATGGTTGTGGTCAACTCAACTGCACATACAACCGAAGACAACATGCCATTTGTAGGAGAATAGCTGGGTTACAAACAGCTGTAAAAGGGAATATAAAGATCAAAACTCTCTAAAAGCAGTTATCAGTCTCTCCATATTGATTGGAAACAAGTTACTTTGTTCATTATCTTTGTGGAAGGATTGAGCTTTGCATTTACTCTCAGCACAATCAAACTCAATTGCCAAGATAGAGCCAATAGTGGAGACGAAGAATGGAAAACTTGACTTGTATGTGCAAAAACCGTTGTACTCAAAATAGAAAATGGAGCCAAGAAAGCACCTGGAAGGAATATTTCAGATCATTTCATCTCCAAGTTTGTGAAGATGACAAGCAACATTTAAAATAATTGGAACTCTCTCCTTCTCACTTTCATCTTTGTTTTACTTAATGAATCCATTTTAAAGGGTACATGGGTAAAAGCCAGCCTATTATTAATTTAAATGATCACAAATATTAAATGAGTAGAGCCTGAATTAATTAAATTTGAGATTAATTAATTAATGAATCATGAATCAGAGTTTAGGTTGAAAAAAATCTGTGTTTAGGTCATTTTAACTAAGCTGTTCAATTCACTGGCGGAAACTTAATTCCATATATATGGCTGGAATTGAGAGACATTTGATTGAGAAAATCTGTGTTTATGTGGTTTTGACTAGGCTGTTCAATTCACTGGAGGAAACTTAATTCCATATATATGATTGGAACTAAGAGACATTTGAGTACAGGAAAGAGATTTGAACTCCTAAGTTAGGAAGATGTAAAGACAAATTCTATTTTTAACATGTGATCTCCGGATAAATCCCTTAAACAGCAAGATTTCCAGTCACCAAATATTGGTTAAGGGCTGGGGGTTTAAATAAAGGCAAAAACCAGTCTTTGTTCTCTAGGAAAGGGCTTTATAAACTTTTTTCACTTGCCACCCCTTTTCACCCAAGAAAATTTTACATGACCCTGCGTATATAGGTATATAAATCAAACATTTGCTGATAACATGTAATTTCACAAGCCTCACATTCAGTTACAAGATGCCATCTGAGGTCATAACCCACAGTTTTAGAAGCTTTCCTCTAGGAGCTTTTATTCTAATGGGAGAGACAAATTGAAAATAAGTATGGATATATATGAGCTAGGTGTTGGTGATGGTGGTGATGGCTGTCCTTTGTGCTCAAAGAGAATCAAAGTGACATCACTATGTTACCACTGACATACAGGGGGTCCAATTGTGGCTGATCAGACCAACATGAGCTTGGAATTCTCTGCCACAGGTTGGACACAGATAATCCCTGTAACCATTTGGAATGACTTCTCTAACCTCACACATCTCACATTTCTTTTGAGCTAATCCAATTGTGCTTTGCTTGTAGAGCACAGAATTTTCTCTGATGAGGGCATACCATGCTGGGCAGTTCTGTGCCAGTGTTTCCCATGTCATACAATTAATTCTAAAGTTCTTTTTTTTTGTTTGTTTTGTTTCCTGTTTTTGACTTTTTAATAGTATTTTATTTTTTCCCAAAGACATGCAAAGATAGTTTTCAACATTCATCTTTGCAAAACCCTGTGTTCCAAATTTTTCTCCCTCTCCCCCCCTTTCCAAGTCAGCAAGCAATCCAATATAGATTCAACATGTGATTGTCCTAAACATTATTTCCATACAAATTATGATGCCCAAGAAAAATCAGGTAAAAAGGGGAAAAAACCATGAGAAAGGAAAAAATCAAACAAACAACAACAACAAAAGGTGAAAATACTATGCTTTGATGCACATTCAGTCTCTATAATTCTCTCTCTGGATGTGGATGGCATTTGCTATCACAAGTCTATTGGAATTGCCTCAAATCATCTCTGTTGAAAAGAGTCAAGCCCATCATAGCTGATCATCATATAATCTTGCTGTTGTCTTGTACAATGATCTCCTGGTTCTGCTCGTTGCATTTAGCACCAGTTCATGTAAATCTCTCCAGGCCTCTCTGAAATCATCCTCCTGATTGTTTCTTATAGAACAATAATATCCCATAACATTCATTTACCATAACTTATCAGCCATTCTCCAACTGATGGGCTGCCACTCTGTTTCCACTTCTTTCCACTACAAAAAAGGCTACTATACACATTTTTGCACATGTGAGTCCTTTTCCATTTTTATGATCTCTTTGGGATATAAGCCCAGTAGAAACACTGATGGATCAAAGGATAAGCACAGTTTGATAGCTCTTTGGGCATCGTTCCAAATTCCTCTTCAGAATGGTTTGGATCCTTTCACAACTCCCCCAACAACCGAGACAATAGTGTCCCAGTTTTCCCACAACCCCTCCAACATTTGTCATTATATTTTCCTGTCATTTTAGCCAATCTGAAACGTGTGAAGTGGTACCTCAGCATTGTCTTAATTTGCATTTCTCTAATCAACAGTGATTGGAGCATTTTTTCACATGACTAGAAATGGCTTTCATTTCTTGTCTGAAGAAGATACATCTTTTCACCATTTATCAATTGGAGAATGGCTTGTATTTTTATAAATCTGAGTCAACTCTAAGTTTTAGAAATGAGGTCTTTATCAAAACACTGGCTGTAAACATTTTTCCCCAGCTTTGTGTTTCCCTCCTAATCTTGGCAGTGTGCATCCTGTTTGTGTAAAAAACTTTTTCCTTTAATGTAATCAAAATTATCCATTTTGCATTTCATAATATTCTCTAGTTCTTCTTTGGCCATAAATTCCTTCCTTCTCCACAGGTCTGAGAGGCAAACTATCCCTTGTTCTCCTAATTTGCTTATAGTATCATCCTTTATGTCTAAATCACGAACCCATTTCAACTTTATCTTGGTAGAGGGGGTTAGATGTTGGTCAATGCCTAGTTTCTGACATACTGTTTTCCAGTTTTCCCAGCAGTTTTTGTCAAATAGTGAATTCTTATCCCAGAAGCTGGGTCTTTGAGTTTATTAAACATTAGATACTGCAGTCATTGTTTATTATATCTTGAGAATGCAATCTATTCCACTGATCAACTATTCTGTTTATTAGCCAGTACCAAATGGTTTTGATGACTGCTGCTTTATAATATAGTTTTAGGTCTGATACAGTTAAGCCACCTTCCTTTGAATTTTTTTTCCATTAATCCCCTGAAATTGTTGACCTTTTGTTCTTCCAGATGAACTTCGTTCTTATTTTTTCTAGCTCTATGAAAGAATTTCTTGGCAGTTTGATTGGTAGGGTACTGAATAAGTAGATTAATTTGGGTAGAATTGCCATTTTTATTCTATTAGCTCCGGTTTATCCATGAGTACTTGATATTCTTCCATTTGTTCAGATCTAACTTTGTGTGAAAAGTGTTTTGTAATTGTGTTTGTTTAGTTCCTGGCTTTGTGTTGGCAGGTAGACTCCCAAATATTTTGTATTATGTGCACATATTTTAAATGGGATTTCTCTATCTTTTACTGCTGGGCTTTGTTGGTAACATATAGAAACGCCAATGACTCATGTAGATTTATTTTATATCTTATAACGTTGTTAATGTTGTGAATTGTTTCTAGTCATTTTTTGGTTGATTCTCCAGAATTCTCTAAATATACCATCATATCATCTGCAAAGAGTGATAGTTCTGTTTCCTCATTACCTACGCTAATTCCTTCCATTTCTTTTTCTTCTCTTATTTCTATAGGTAACATTTCTAGTACAATATTGAATAATAGTAGTGATAATGGACAAGCTTGTTTCACCCTGATCTTATTGGAAATGCTTCTAGCTAATACCCATTACATGTAATGTTTGCTTCAGATAGATATTATTTTAAGGAAAATTCCATTTATTTCTATGCTCTTTTTTAAATATTTTAATATTTTTTATTTTAATATTTTATTTTATTAATATTTTATTTATTTTAATATTTTTAAATATTTTTTTAATAGGAGTGTGTGTTATATTTTATCAAAGGGGTCTTCTGTATCTACTGAGATAATCACATGATTTCTGTCAGTTTGGTTATTAGTATAGTCAGGTATGCTGCTAGTTTTTCTTGTATTGAACCTGTCCTGCATTCCTGGTATAGATCTCACTTGATCACATTGTATTATTCTGGTGATAAGTTGCTGTAATCTCTTTGCTGGTATTTTATTTAAGATTCTTGCATCAATATTCATTAGAGAAGTAAAATTCTTAAAAGAAACCTCGAGCGTGTCCTTGTATTGCTTGTTCTGACCACCTTGTGAACATTTACCCTCTGTGTTCTCCATAAAATAGTCTTTTTGGCAGGCTCTGTTTGAAATTTGAACAATGTGGCCAACCCAAAGGAGTTACACTCTCTGCAGGAGAACTGGAATGCCCGGAGGTTTAGTTTGAGAAAGGGTTTGGTACCTTATCTTGTCAGGGGCTCTTCAGAAGCTTCCTAAGACAATTCAAATGGAAGTGAGTAAGTTTCCCGGCAGGGCGCTGGTATATTGTCCAGGTTTCATAGGCATATATAACAAATAAGCTCAGCACAACGACTCTGTAGACCTTCGGTTTGATAGTCAGTCTAATACCTCTCCTCTCCCATTCTTGCCTTCAATCCCTCGCAAACACCAAGCAAGCTCTGGGAATGCATATATCGATCGATGTGGACATTCCTGGAAAATATACTGCCAAGGTAAGTGGACTTACCCACAGCATTCAAAGCTTGTCTGCTTTTGGCACACTGATGATGAGGGTCTCTAGGTCTTCATAAAATTTTTCTTTGACCTCATCAGGATTCTTCCTGGTGGGAGCACAGGCAGTGAGGATGAAGGCATGGAGTTTTCCTGCAAGTAGTAATCACATTGTCATTCATTCCTTTTGGAAGATATATGAGCTTGTTGACTAGAAGAATTTTGATAACTTACACTGGCTTCACAGAGTTTCCTTTCACTGTGGCCACTCCAGAAGAATGAATATCCAGCTCCCACTTCAATCAGCTGGCCTTCACTCGCCAGTCTTGTTTCACTCAGGGCCGCTATTTGGATGTGATATTGTTGAGTTCTCTCACAACAGGGACCGTTCGTCTTTCAGGTCTACTGAATTTTGTGTTATCTATGAGTGTGCATGAGTTCTATTGTACCAATAGTGAGTGGAACCAACTTTGCAAAAGTTTTTGTACATTTTTTTTAGCGTTTCCACCACAGGGTGGGATCCCAGCCTGCCCCAGTAATCAGGCCAGGATTGGGTAAACAGACAATGTTGAGGGCACTTTTTCTAGCCCCATCTTCACATGTGGAGGTGAGCAGTGCAATCCTTAAAAGGCTGCTCAGATACCCAGGGGGCTGCCAAATCCCACTGCTGCTTCCAGTGAGAAGATGACACTATGGTCTGCTCCACCGATGTGGGGGATTGTGACTGCAGCTCCTGCTGTCTCTGCACCTGCTGCTTTGTCATTTGCCCATCACCATAGGGCTTTGAGGGTAGAAATGGCAAAATGGCTTGGGGGATGTCTTTTGATTCCTGTGAAAATTAGATTTAAGTGACGCAGAGCTACACGAAGTCTTTAGCTATTTCTCTCTGCCAGAGTCATCACCGTCCAGTGGCAGGACACAGTAAAGGCGACAATGGTGACTGGAGATAGATGACCTTGGTTTCTTGATGTCCAAGCAAGCTATGTGCACTCCACAACACCTGCTTCACCTGCCTTCATGGCCGCTGGAACAAATCATTTTCATTTGCCCATTCCATGCTTGTTGTAGACCATCCCCGTAACTCACCTTAGGGTCTGAATCCCCTCGGGCTAACAAGGAGATAATCTCAGACAACCTTTCGAAGATTATGGATTATAGGATTTATTTGTTGCTCTGCCTTGGAGGAGAGTTTTTTTTTTTAACTCCAAGTGAAATCACAAATCTGAAAAAAGATTAAAAAAATAACAGGTGGCATTCTTTCATATCTCCGAAATGTGACCTGGTACCGAGATGAGTGATAGGAAACAGAATAGATAGAATCGGAGCCTGGTTCCCTGTGACTATGGTAGTATAGATGTGGACTCTAAATTTATTTAGGTAGATAAATATATTTATATCATTTATGTATTTATGCTACAATTTCATATACAGCCTAGAGCTTTACAAATACATAACTTATTGAAAATAAAATATTTCTATTGAAATTCAACATATAGCTTATTTAAAATACAAATTAGAAAGGAGTAAAATGTATTTTTGGAATCTACAGTCTAACACAGGATATAGATAACCTTGACCTAGTACTTGGCCTACCCCATTTCCTATGGTTAATATACAAGGATGGATGGATCATCAGTGAAAGACACTGAAGAATTTTATCTTGCCCAAAATTGAGATTGTGTGTTGTTAATTATAAGGGAAAATTTCCTTCGCTCTAACAGAAAACCTTGGGGTTCTAATTAAGATGGCCCTTCCTTGTGTCAGGGTCTTGTTGGCCCCTCTAACATCTAGCTTCTAGTTATTCTTCTTACTTGGTTACTAGGTGCTTCTTCTGTAGAAATGCTCCATATTTAGTTACATTAAGTCAAAGGTGCAAGTAGGCCATTTTTGAAAGCCTTCACGTGAAGAATCCATCACTCTGTGCTGCTGCCCCAGTGTGTACTTAGCTTAGCTGTGTGATTCTGGATACACTATATCCAACTCTGGTTCCTGTCTTGAGAGAGGTTACTGGGTCCAACTTTCTCTTCTTATTCTTATTCATTTTGTAGTGGGCATTATGGGCCTTTTCCAACTGGTTAGTCAGTGTCCCCGGATTTCAGGAGAAGCTGTTTTACTTGACACAAAGAAGATATGAGATGTGTAAGTGATAGACTGATGGGGTTTGAGCCTGTTAAATTAAATATAAACAATCCCATGTTTTTTGGTCTAAACACCAATACGTACAACTGAATTAGAGGTTCTATTTGAATTTACTTTTCCGAAAGCTAAATTGACTTAAGCTGTCAACACTATACGGGGGAAATCATCAGCTGGGGCTATGTCATTATGGAAATGGCAAAACAAAACATATTTTTCTTTGTTCCTTTACAAAATTCATTAACTTAGCTCAAAGTGACTTTGGCATCAGTGCCATGCAACAAGAAAGCAGGGAGGCGGTGGCAGATGGTGTGGTGTCATGGTGCCTAGTGTGTCTGCCCCCAACACAATGTAAAATGCATCAGCACTAGGTAGTCAACTGATTCCATGGGGAACAGCACATGCAGCCTGGAAAAATATAAGCTACACACCAAATCGAAAACTCCTCCATATTTATAGAATGGGGGGGGGGAGTGAGATGTATAGGGAAGAGGAGTGTCTTACTATAGGGTGGTTACTCATAAGCTATGCCATTTGTGAGACAAAGGCTTCCTATTAAGGCTGCTCTAATTTCTCTCTGCCAGAGGTAACCTCCTTCTTATCTGTACTCCAATAGGACTTTGGCTCTACCGCTCCAACTACATACCCCATTCTCTCTTGTATTCTATGTCTTCTGCCTTATCACTCCTAGTAAGTTCACTAAAAGGACAGGGCCCACATATGTCTTCACAGAATCACAGGAAGAGAAAATGAGAGAATTAAAAAAAAGTAGATTTGAAAAAGAAATGGGAAAAACCACTAGCTTGTGAGGCAACCCATTCTACCACTTTGGAATACTTCTAATGGTTAGGTGGGGGTTTTGGGGGCACCTTTTAGCTATGCTTAGTCTTCTTAGTAATCCTCTTCTATTTCCCTGCTCCTAGCAATATTTTTGTGCATAGTAGGCGCTCAAAATATTGTTTTTTTAAATTCCAAATATTGAATCAGATCCACTTGGATATTGGAAATACAATATCATATTGCCTACAAGATACCAAAATATCTATACTAAAAGTGAAAAATTTCCTTGAATATCCAGCTGATTTACCATCTTTTTCACTCAGATATTTTTCTGTTTTGTTTTTTAAAATTCTTGTTGATCGATTTAGACACAGCAAGAGAAGGAACGGACATTTATGTAGCGTCCGCTATGTGCCAGGAACTGTGCCAAGAGCTTTTTACAAATATTTTTCCATTTGATTCAGTTTAAGATCTTTAAAAAAATTACTTCATTTTCTTTAGTTTTCTAGCACATTTCCCCAAGGGTGAATTCAAAGCTTGTTAACCAGCCACATTTCAAGACTGTTGATTAAAGGCAACTTGGAATGAAGTCTGTAATGAACTGCCACAGGAATCTATGCCCGGCCCTTATCGGTTGCACATTTCTTATCGATTTAGGTGACACAAAGCTGGTGTAGCAGCTGACATGTCAGAAGATCCTATCAGCATACAAAGCAAACTGTGGCAAATGAAACAGTCCTCAAAAATAACTTGTAAATAAGTTAGGCAAAAGACCATAGCATCAGTTTCTTTGCCTTAATTACCTGTTTGATTATCTACATGTCTATAATGTAGACTTCCCATTCGATTTTGGAGTCACTGTGGACTTAAGCAAGGCTAAGCTTCTACTCTGGGTAGTCATCCATCAGATATGCTTAGAGGAAATACAACTGACAAGTTTGAAACCTTTCCCAGATAATGACAATCCTGTCGTGAACAGAATCAGGTTTAATTTCTCACTCAGCAATCTATTTTGAGTGTCTATAGCAAAATACCAAGGGATAATTGTCATTTTGGGGTTGTAATTTTCCAAGTGTAATTCTGAGGCAGCAGAGATAAAATTCTTTCATAAGCAATTTGAACATTTGATAAACTTTTAAAGCAATTAATTCAGTGGCTCTGTACAGCATTAAAGAACATGAAAAGATGCACAATAGAAATCAGCTTTAATCTTAATGATTTTCATTGCCCCTTCCCCTCTCCCTCTTTAGGGGCCATTTATCACTTTAATGACTGCCACAGGAATTTTGGGAGATTGGCTTGTGTGGGACCCAAGTAACGTGCAATTGAACCAATTCCCTGTACTTTGTAGAGATGACAAATTTCCTTTTATTATTCTAATCAACAAAGATCCTACACAAATAGTACAAGGTTCCCAAGATCTTTACTCATGTCATTTCTCTCTACCACCTGAGTCCCCTTCCTTATCATCCAGCAAATATCATAAATACTTAGAAGAATCTCAATTATGCTGTGGATATGGTAATCAGATTATCTTGGAATGGGGCACTCGGGTTCTCATGTAATTATAGGGCCACTTCTAGCCTAGGGTTATTTATGCCATGAACATTAAGCAAGAAAAAAAAGCACTAAATCATATTCGACAAAAAAGGTTGCCAGCTTAGGTTGGGCCCAGCTATCCCACTAGATGCTGATCTCATAACTTTCTAAGTGTACTATGTGCCCTAAGCCTTTATTCATCCTCACAAATGGTTATTATGCTATGTACCATGTGGTGTTTGTCACCAGCCTGTAGAAATTTAATCTCTGTTGAGTATTAATCCTGATTAAAGCTGATGTTTACTTGATTTTAGAACCTAATTTAGTCATCAAAGGTTAATCAGACTTAGGTTTACAAATTAATTAGGGTAGGGACTTAGCTCCCCTGAAATGACCCATTATAGCATGGTGACTTGGAAGATTAGGAGACTGCAGTAACCTTGTTGAAATGTCTATCAGTGAAGAGGGCTAACATTTAAATAATACAGACTGTAAGCTATTAGAGTTTGAAAAGGAAGATTTGGTGAGATTAACTTAGAAGCTAGTTTGAAAAGTCAAGGAGATTTTTGGTTGGCACAAATCACCACTTTGACCTCAGAAAAGTTCATAGATGGAGAACTGGAAAGGATCTTATAAGGTCATCTTGTCCAACTCCATGGAATTTCCAAAAAAAAAAAAAAAAAAAAAAAAGAAAGGAAAAGGGAAACTGAAGTAGGGAGATGGAAGAAAAACAGTTTTTTGTTTATAATTGTGATTTCTCATGATCAACTTCTGATGAAGTAGCCCAGGAAATCTTTATTCAGAAGTCCAACAAAAAGCAGTTATATTTCTAGGTAAGGGGATTTTCAACAAAGTTAGATTAAGAGTTTCCTACTTAGGTGAGATTGTTTCTTTCTGACTTACTGTATTAGCAGAAAAAAAAAATTTGTTCAGTTTTCACCCTGGAAAAATTTAAGTGGGGTTCTGAGGTCTTTCAAAAATTTAAAATGAAATTCAGGAGGACTGTCTGACTAGCTAAGTAACTTTGCTAAAGTGAAAAATACTTGAGGCCCCTTTCTCAAATAAATTTTAAGGGGGAAGAGCCCTCGCTACTGATAGAGACAGATGCTTCCTCCTCCCAACAAAAAAGCATAATCAACTTCCTTTGTTTTCAGAGAGATTTTGAAAACCAAATAAAGATTTCTTCAAATATCATAATGGGGCTGCACAATGCCCGTAATTTTTTACAAGATTAATTTTCTTGACTAATGATAAATACAATTCTTCTCCATGTAAAATACGATGAGAAGAATTAAGGAGTCAACATTTCTTTGAATCGAGCATTTATTTATTTATTTATTTATTTATTTTTTTAATTTAATAGCCTTTTATTTACAGGATATATACATGGGTAACTTTACAGCATTAACAATTGCCAAACCTCTTGTTCCAATTTTCACCTCTTACCCCCCCCTCCCCCTCCCCTAAATGGCAGGATGACCAGTAGATGTTAAATATATTAAAATATAACTTAGATACACAATAAGTATACATGACCAAAACATTATTTTGCTGTACAAAAAGAATCAGACTCTGAATTATTGTACAATTAGCTTGTGAAGGAAATCAAAAATGCAGGTGTGCATAAATATAGGGACTGGGAATTCAATGTAATGGTTTTTAGGCATCTCCCAGAGTTCTTTTTCTGGGTATAGCTAGTTCAGTTCATTACTGCTCCATTAGAAATGATTTGGTTGATCTCATTGCTGAGGATGGCCTGGTCCATCAGAACTGGTCATCATATAGTATTGTTGTTGAAGTATATAATGATCTCCTGGTCCTGCTCATTTCACTCAGCATCAGTTCGTGTAAGTCTCTCCAGGCCTTTCTGAAATCATCCTGTTGGTCATTTCTTACAGAACAGTAATATTCCATAATATTCATATACCACAATTTATTCAGCCATTCTCCAACTGATGGACATCCATTCAGTTTCCAGTTTCTAGCCACTACAAAAAGGGCTGCCACAAACATTCGTGCACATACAGGTCCCTTTCCCTTCTTTATAATCTCTTTGGGATATAATCCCAGTAGTAACACTGCTGGATCAAAGGGTATGCACAGTTTGATAACTTTTTGAGCATAGTTCCAAACTACTCTCCAAAATGGTTGGATTCGTTCACAACTCCACCAACAATGCATCAATGTCCCAGTTTTCCCGCATCCCCTCCAACAATCATCATTATTTTTTCCTGTCATCTTAGCCAATCTGACAGGTGTGTAGTGGTATCTTAGAGTTGTCTTAATTTGCATTTCTCTGATTAATAATGACTTGGAGCATCTTTTCATATGACTAGAAATAGTTTCAATTTCTTCATCTGAGAATTGTCTGTTCATATCCTTTGACCATTTTTCAATTGGAGAATGGCTTGTGAATCGAGCATTTAAACTAAAGGGTCAACATAATCTCCAGATATGTCTCACTGCATCCCAAGAATTCTGAAATGAGCAATGAGCCCCTCACTCTGATAAAGTGATGAAGTCTTGAGGCAATTAATTTTAAGTTCTTATTTTATTCTTACAAATATTTTTGGCCCCACCCAAGTAAGAAGAGAAACCTCTATGACGGAAGATTATATACATGAAATGACTTTGTATATCACAGAAGCCCTCCTTTTCATTTCTTTCATTCAGGAAATCATAATGACTACTGTACAAGAACAATTACTCAGGGAGTTGTGCCTCTGAAACAAGATCAAAATGAAATGGTTGACTTGTTAAAACTTCAGCCTTAAAAGAGAACTATACTTCTGAAAATCTTTTTTCTCTGTAGTGTAACTGAGGGGGGCTGAATCCCCAACCACTGCATGCAGTGAAAATAAGTGCCATTTTTACAGTATTTTAAGAGTTTTCAAAGTGTCTTAGCTCTTATCTAATCCTCACAGCCTGAGGAAGGTAGTTCAGTTATTACCCCCATTTCAGAGATGAAGTTTAGAGGGGTTTAGTGAGTTGGCTATTATCTTTGATGAGGCAAATATAAGTGCCCTTAAGAGTCTGATGGTGGAATTGAAACTCATGTCTCCCAAACTCCAAGCCCAACACTTTATCCAATTACTACATTACCTCTTAGCTGTGATGTCCCAGAGATTGTGTTTAGTCCACCATCATCCCCCATATCTTTTTTTTTTTTTTTTGTGACAATCATGGCAGATCAAGCAACCTCAGGGACAAAGTGAATGCTTGTTTTCCTATGATTTTCTTCCTAAGGATCTAAGTTTCATCAGGAACGGGAATTAAAAAACGGCATTGTCAGATCTAGAAGTATTGAATATATTCTAAAAAGTTGTTTCCAAGTATTGTCAAGGAATTTCCAGGTTTGCTTACCTAGGCTACTCACTGACAGACACCCAGAGTGTTTGTGTTTTAGTTTATGGGACTGAAGGTGAGAAAGCAGAAATTACAGGTTTTGAAAAAATGATTTGTAAATGGAACCCAGGAAGTCTGCGTTGCTTTAGAAGGGTTTTGAGTAGTTAGCAATGATCTCCAAGAACTTCCTGCAGATTATTCCATTTTATGATCTGTGATCACATGCTTTTGGTTTTGAGATGCTCCCTGACTACTGCCTTTTCTAAGTCAGCCCACTACAGCATCGATTCAAAAGTCAATAAGAGAAGGTGGAACGTCACACCAGGCCACTTCTTGTTTCTGGGCCATCGGTTGTTCCTTCTTAAAAATGACAGCAGCAAAAATGGAAGGACTTGTAGCATTTGCTAGAGATGATTCTCAGAAGTGAGCAAAATGAAAAACAGCTAGATCCCTAGCATCAGCTTTCCTACTTAAAGATAGGGTAGGAAATTCACTTAAAAGCAGATGCGATGCCAGGCTTTTTATTGTATAATCCATACCAGTTCTCCCTAGAAACTTGGAAGGACTGAAAAAGGCAGAGGGCACCCAGTGCAATTTATTATCAGCCCAGAAAGCAGCTGCTTCTGTGAGTTGCAAACAAAAGCAAATGTTAAGCTGCTGAACAGCTTTCTTCTTGTTTTCTGTGGATCATTCTAAAAGGGCTTTACTCTAACCTTAGCTTTGGAAGTTTGCCCTTCTTGTAAATCAAAGGGGACACCCAAAGGGGACGAGAACGGTGTGCGTTTAGTAGTGATTACCATCGTGGGGGCCTCGGGATGGCCAAGAATTCTATGGTTTTTAAAGAGATCTCTGGCTCATTTTCGAGACTGCCTATTCATCAGCCACCTTCCATTGTTGGCATGGGGCATTAGGAAACGTGCATTTTACATGTTGAGAAATGAACTATGGATTCTATATGTTGTCCAACTATATAAAAGGCTATCAAGAAGAAACTGGAAATGATGATTATACTGGGCTTCAAAAGACTCTTCTTTTTCTTTAAGCTTTAATGGATATTTTTCTATGATTAGATGGTTGTTTTTGCAATCATAAATGAAACGTGGTAGTATGAACATCGCCCTCCTAATCTTTAACCCCTTCATTTTCTTCTCTGCATTTAAAACTCTTCCCTTTTCAAGGCCCCGTTTAAGTCGAAGGCCTAGACCATGCAGTTTGTCCCCCCTGGGCCACTGCATGGCACCCTCCTTCTACTCCGAGACTTGGCTCTAACCTTATTACCAGCACATCCATTTATTGTGGTATTAGATTTGTTTTGACCCCAGATATGCTCTCTCTGGCTCCAGTAGACCTGATGACCCTGCAGTGTCCCCTTCACTATTCCTCAGCAATAGCTCAAAGCCATCAGAAGGAGGGGGGACTGGTTCCCTCCTTTGAGGATGGTGGTGGAGGGAGGAGGAGAGAAGGAACAGTGCAGGGGAGGACTAGAACTTTCCTCCCCTGGGATTGATTGGGGCAGGCTCCTGGGATTAGCTCCCTCTGGAACTTGAACCTTTGGCACCCACGGTCCCTGTCTTGGTGCTGCCCGTCGGTACTGTTGCCTGTCCCCTGGCCTCCTGTGTGCTTGCTGGGGCTGTGGTGGAGGTCACCAATTCTGACCTACTTGACTTTAGTTAGGCAGCAAAGGCGTGGAACCCCAGGCTGGCCCGTGGAGGTGGGGAATGGGATAGACTCTGGCTTTGTGGGTGAGAGAGGGCCCAGGCAGAGAGCAGAAGGAGCAGCATGGCTGTGGGCTGCTCATCTTCAAGGCCTAGAGTCTGTTAGGCACAGATAAGGGGTATGTGTGTGTGGGGGGGTTCATTTGTGTTTAATTCTTATGTGCTAAGCATTGGCTGTTTTTTATATTTCTATGTTTAGAGAATGAACATTTGGTCTGAATTGGGGAGAATCAATCTTGTGTGTGTGGAGGTGTTTCAGACTAACATGAGCCTTAATTTAAAAATGTAAATGTATGTAAGTGTATGTGTATATATATATATATATATATATATATATATATATATCCATATATATTAAACACACACATTCACAGATTCACAGCCAGGCAAAGGCAAGGATATTTCAGAGAGAGGCTAATCACACTGGCAGCCTGGAACCCCAGCAACCCTTCTGTCTTTCTGGAGCTGAACTTGATATGGGCTATTTGATCTTTTGGAGTCTGTCAATCAATAAGCAGTTATTAAGTGCTTATTTATGGGCCTGACCCTGGAGGACAGCAAGAAAGGCAAAAACATGGTCCCTGACCTCAGGGACCTTCTGTTCTGGGGGGGGGAGACAAAATGAAATAGGGAGCTACTGAGGTTAATTTCTTTTTTGGGGGGAGGGCAGGGAGAGTGAGTTGCTTAGATTTGAACTTTTGCAAAGTTTCTTTGGCAACTGGTTGGATGACAGATTAAAGTGAGAGGGGACCTGAGGTTGGGAGGCCAAATGGAAAAGCTATTGCAGTAGTTCAGACCCTGGGCTGTTTCTATCCAGTTATGAGGGGAGATGGGAGTAATGGCGTAGATAGCCCGATGTTCTGGGAACGTGCTGCTTCTTTCTCCCTCGGGGTGCTTCCGCTAGGTTAGCTCAACACCCCTTGGGTTGGTTGGTTGGCAGTTAGTGGGGATGCCCAGCCCCCATCTCTTCAGGAATTATTTCCCCCGTAATAAGCATCAGGAAGGAGCTTAAAGCAGAACTGATGGCCTGGAAAGACAGCTAAATAAATGGCTCAGTGGATACAGTGCCAAGCCTGGAGTCAAGAACGCTCATCTTCCTGAGTTCACGTCCAGCCTCAGATACTTCCTAGCCATTTGACCCTGAGTAAGTCACTTCACCCTGTGTGCCTCAGTTTTCTCATCTGGAAAATGAGCTGGAGAAGGAAATGGCCAACAGCTCAGATATCGTTGCCAAGAAAACTCCTCCTGGGGTCATGAAGAGCTGGACACAACTGAATAGCATAATGACCATGAAAACTAGCCTCTAAGCAGGACTGGTGTCCCAAAGGGTGTTACCATTCCTAGAGATCTTGTGTCCATTTGCTTGTTGGTGATGGGTCGTCATAGTGAGGAAAGTGGCCTCTCTCTTCACAGTAGTTTCTCCCCTCAGGGATGGCTGGAGAACTAGGTGGGAAGCATATCTGGTGGTCTAAGAGCCACTAATATTCCCAGGACTCCTGGACTCAGAGTCCTGAGCTATCTCCCTCAGGGTACAAGGGAAGTACAAGTACCAGGGGGTGAGAACATCCTACTTTCTGTCCTTCCCTCTGGGTGCCTCATTGCTTCTACTAGGCTGTCTTGCCGACCCTGTGGGTAGAAGCTGCTTGATAAAATTTTTCATTCCTAACCAAGTAAATTTGAAACTCTTTATTTTGATGTTCGGGGCCCTCCATAAATTGGCTCTAAGTCCATCTGCTGAAGGATTCAAGAGAGGATGGGATCAAGGCGACTGTGAAGGGCGTGTGTTTGGCAAGGATGCACAAGAGAGAAAGAAGAGACAGTGAGGAAAGATATTACTTTTACCTACAGGAATATCTCTATACTGATATCTGAGAGAATGACGTAGAGAATTACCGCCCCCTTACAATGAGTTGTTTTGTTTTTAAGCAATAGAGTAAAATGATGAGCCCCTTGTCTCTGTAGGCCTCCCATTTCACTAAGTTCCTCAAAATGTGCCCATTTCCTCTCTCTGTAACTCCTTTATGTGTCCTTGGTGGAAACAATTTAAAATACATGCATGACCTCGACCTCATAATGCATGAAGGATAACACTGTTAAAAGTCACTGTATAAATATAGAAGCTAAGTGTGAAACTCATTCATTTCCATAGTTTGCCTTCACTTAATAGCCCATCTCACACCCTCTCTAGTTTACAGCAGTGACAGGTCTAAAGCTTTGACCTTTGGAACCTCTTGTCCACCTCTTTAGGGCACTTATAATTCAGTCTTCACCCCGGCAGCCATGGCAGCAGCTGCATAAGTGCCATGGAGAATCTCCCTCTCCACACCCCAGGATGGGAGGGGGGATGCTTGAATGGGTGGCTACATGATGAACAGCTGAAGACTAGAAGATCACTGCTCCTTCCAACTTCTTGAAATAGGTCGTTCTTAATCCAGAATCAGCCTAGGGAAGTATTTCTGGATAATGTGAATTGTTTATAGTCTCAAACGGTTAACAAAGGCGATCTGGAAATAACATTCAATCCCCCAATACTTTTTGTGCTCCTAATCTGTGTGGAACACTGTGCTAGGCATTATATCAGATCCTGTTCTAAGAAGCTTAAACCTTATTTTCTTTGAGGGGAAGATTGGGGGGGGGAGGACAGACACAAGATAAGACAAAATACGAAGTAGCATTATTTGAGTGGTCCAGAGCCTCAGAAGTTAAAGCAAGTGAAGGAATTGTTGTTGGCTCCTAGGAATAAGGAGGCAAACTTGGAGAATGTGGTGGGCTTTGTCTAGGCAGAGAGAAGATGGGGGGGATGAGGGGGAGGAATTACATTGGTAAAGTTCCAGAGGCAGAAAGGAAAGTGGCTGGGTGAGGAGATAAAGCCCAAGTCCACTTGGCTAGAGCAGAAGGTTTGGGTTTGGAAGCATTAGGAGCCAGATGTAGCTGAGCCTCGAATGGTAGGGTGAGAGATTTGGACTTTGGTAGCACTAGAGATTCCGGACAAGATTTTTTTGGCTTGCCGAGTTATCAAAGCAATTGAGGAAGAACTGTGCAACAACATGACCAATATGGAAACATGTTTAAAAGAATTGCATGTATTTCACTTAGATGACTTGCTTGGGGAGGAGGGAGGTAAGGGACACAGAGGAAAAATGTGGGACTCAAAATATTACAAAAATGAATGTTGGAAACTGTCTTTACATGTATTTGGTAATTCAAATACTATTGAAAACTTTTTTTTAAAAAAAGTATTGTGTGGGAGAGATTGAAATGAGAGAGAATATATAGAATATAAATGGGAGAAGAAATGTTAGGTTATAATGCAGATGATTAGGGACTTGTGGAAAATGGTGAGGAAAGAGCCAAGGTCTTGGCACATGAAATGCCATATATGGGTTCTACTTTCCAAGAAGAAATGCGTGCAAAATTCGACTAACCAGCAATGGGATAATCACAAGTTTGGGCACCTGGTTACTAGAGCAGGACTAGAAACAGTTTCCAGTATGGTGAGAAGCCAGTGCAGCCAATAAGAAGGGAAGCTCAAAGCCGAGGAGCTCTGAGACAAACTACAAAGTGCCCATCTCTAAAGAGCACAAGGCCTGTTGCTGCTGCAGGGTATTAGGAAAAACTAGATAAGGGACATGATCCAACTGGCCAAAGCTGTTGTCAGGGAAGCTGGTCTGCTCATGTTCTGTGTCCAAAAGGGGCGGGATGGCTCTGAAAGAAAGATTCAAGGTCAGGAAGTGGGTAGGGAAAGCTTCAGAGAGCAGGCAGGAGGAACAGTTGCTGTGATGAAAAACTTTGGAGATGGAGCCATCACTACTCTCTACTTTGTAACCAAAAGGAAAATTCTGCTCATGAAGGACATGGCTAATTATTGGCAGCTTGGTTCCTGTGAGGGGAAATAACACTTAACCCTGCAAGAGCCTTCACTTTGGGTATCTGTGGGCATAGCAGAGAGGTTCCCCAAGACTCTGTCCTCTCTATATACTGTCTATACTATAGTATATCTCTATACTATACTGTTAGAGGTTCAGTTATCATCTCTACACAGACGACTCCCAAGTCTCTCAGACTCCAACTACCGGTGACATTTCCTGGTGGACAGAGAACTGGAAAAATGTGGTTAAAATTCCATCTTAGATACTAGCTGTGTGACCATGTGCAAATCACTTGCTTTCTAACAGAAAATCAAATTGTGCTTTCTAAATCTTGCCAGTAGCCGGGCAAACATTTGATTTTAGTCAGATGTGTTCATCAGAAGGTCAACTTGTATATGCATGCAAATGAAGCATTAGAAAAGTGATCACTATGCAAATAAGGTATTAGGAAACAGGCCTTGGGATTTGTTAAAAATTCATATTTGGAAACTATTGTGATTGACCCAAACTGGGCATGATGTAATGAAACTATGATGTAAACTAGGTAGAAATTGTATAGGAATATGGGGTAGACCACCCCACAGCTTGATAACCACTCGACTGCTTTGTGATGCTGTGGTACTTTCCCCATTGGGACCAAGACCAGAGTTTAGGCAAGTAAGTTCACTTGCCCTTGAGACCATACTCCCTAGATGTACTCTGTGTTCTATCTACTCCTTGCCTAAAATACTCCATTTCCTGACTCTGGAAAATTTGTTTTTCTTCAATGGTATTTTGTTTTTTCCAAATACATGGAAAGATCATTTTCAGCATTCATTTCTGTAAGACTTTGTATTTGAAACATTTCTCCCTTCCTCCCTTACCTCCCCCCATCTCCAAGATAAAAAGCAATCTGATATAGGTTAAATAGATGCAATTTTCTAAACATATTTCCATATTTGTCATGTTGTACAAGAAAAATCAGATAAAAAGTGAAAAAAAACACAAGAAAGAAAAAAAAAAAACAAGCAAACAAATGACAGCAACAAACAAAGGTAAAAATACAATGCTTCGTTCCATATTTGTTCTCCATCGTTTTCTCTCTGCATGTGGATGGCATTTTCCACCCCAAGTCTATTGAAATTCCAACTCTGGACATTTGCCTCGGCTCTCTCCCATGTCTGGAATGCTTTCCTTTCCCACCTTCTCTTGGCTTTCTTCAGTCACCAACTGAAAACCCACCTTGCAAGTCCCTCATAATGCCATTGTCTTCCCCCTGAGATTATTATCAATTTTCCCAAAATACATCCTTTACATTGTCTCCCATCCTAGAATGGGAGCTCCATGATGTACCCCCAGTACCCAGTACATAGCAAGCACTTAATAAATGCTTATTGACTAACTGGCAGTGGATGAAGGGATCATAGCCAGCTTCTCCTGACTGCTAGGATCAGGTTGTATGCTTGGTTAATAAAGGTTTACTTGAACCATGACTATTTATCCTATTGTTTATATTTGTGATAGAAATCTAAGAACTCCAAACAGAGAACAAATCCTTAGCTCACAGGCTTTTTTGGAGACTGAAGGAAATAATGCATATAAAACACTTTGCCAACTTTACAATGCTATACAAATTTCAGGTATTACTATTAACAACTCAGTGGGTTGGAAACTGAACGCATCATTTCCCCCTTACTAAGTTGGACTCTTTTCCAAACTTCTCTCTTTGTCGAAGGCAGAACAAGGTTTTAACCACAGACTCAACCTAGCCCCTTCATTCTCGGCAATCTGTAGTATTTAAGAGGTTGCTTGGTCCTGTTAATTGTAACTCTCCAATATCTCTCACACATCCCATCTCTCCACTCATCTTGGCATCTACCCAACATCAGACATTTGATGTGATTTAGGAAAGCAATTCCTGGTGCCAGATGATGTGTTTGGGGTTTAGTACCAGATAATGAGATTGTAGGCACCGAATGTTGGAGTTTGATCATGTGAGGAATTCACAATGGCCATTCTCTTTGGCAAAATGTAGGTTTATTTAGGAGAAGGGGTTACAGGTGGTGCAGGAGATACAACAGACACCAGGAATGGTAAATATGAAATAGAGTTAGGAATGCATATAGATAACAAGAAAAGGATTTTAACAATTAATGATGGAAAAGATGAGTTCTGCAATGGAACTCACAATTAACCAGGAGAAAGGAAGCACCCTATAAAGTTGGAGTATGCCCTTAGCTGGCAAGGTAAATAGCAAAAGTGATTTAGTACCCTAAAAGAGTTAGTTATAAGGAGGAGAAAGATTAATGGCATGGTGGGGGGGTGAGAGGAGAGACACCACATAGTATGGGGAAGGGGTGAGGGAGAAGACACCATGAGGCAGGGTGTTGGGGTGGACTAACCCAAAAGGGGTCCAGCAAAGATGGTATGAGCCATGGGCAGATTTATCGGGGAGATTTACTCTCAGGGATTTGACATAACTTGGATTTCTGACCAGATATAGCAAGGTGGAGCTAACCATGACCTCCACAGAGGGTAGGACTAAAAGGCTGTACTGATTTCCATCAGTGCCCTTCCCGGTTTGCCTGAGGAAGTAACTCCCTCGTTGCTTCAGTCTTTCTCTGCCAACTCCACCTAGTTACCTCCTTACCCCGATCATCTCACCTCAACTATTTCCATGGCCTCAAGTCTTTCCTCTCTCCTATCCATTTTTTGCACAGTTATCACAATAATTTTCCTAAGGCCTCTGTTTCACTGTCACTTCTCTGGTGGTTCTTTAGTACCTTTAGAATACAAGATGAAGGGCCTGGCACATAATGCCCTCTACAATCGGTTTTAAGTCTGTCTTTTCAGCCCTTCCCTTGGGGAGACAGATTGAGCTATCTCGCCAAAATATCCCATGACCTATTCCACAAACCGGACATTTTATCTGCCTCAAACTATTTCCTTAAACCACAGTGGTTGGTAGGAGTTATTATCCTAAGGCCTTGCCCCATGAAGATGGGGCTAATTTAAAAAGTATTCAAACCAACCTTGTACCTTAATTGGCTAGGTGGCCCAAGGCTTAGGCCCCTGATGAAGACTTCTGGAGACCAAGATACAAAAGAGCCAGGAGGCACAAGGAACTACCTGCTCCTTCCTCAGGCCTGTGACCAGCAGCCCAGCATGACCAACGTTGAGGTAGAGAAGCTGCGCCAAACCGAATCAACACGCTGTTTTTAAGTCAAGTCGAGAAGCATATTTACTAATGGCTTACTGTGTTCCAGATACTGTGGTAAATCCTGAGGCTATAAAGAAAAGCAAAAAGAGGCAAACATGTTCTCAGGTCAGTCTAATGGAGAAGACAGCATGCATACAACTAGATACAAACAAGGTATAATTGGATAAATTGGAGATAACAGAAGGACAGTACTGGTGTTTCTAGGGTCGAGGAAAAGCTTTTAGAAGAAGGTGAGATTTGAATTGATGCAAGTCGACAATTCCTCAATAATTGAATTGCCTGAGACGCTGCAAAGTTGAATGACTGGCATAGGGGCATACAGCCAGTGTGTTTCAGAGGCGGGACTTGAAGCCAGGTCTTTTGTGAGCTGCCACTCAAGTGGTAGAGAGAATGAGGAGTCCAGCTTGGTGCCTACTAGAACTGGGCTAAAAGCTCTGGAGAAAAAAAGACATTCTCAATTCCTAGTCTGTGAGGGACAGATGGAATCCCACCCTTTGGGGGAGAACTGTGGAGAGGGAGAAAAGAACTTGTGAAATGGCAAACGTGTCAAAGAGTCAGTGCCTCAACATATCCCTGATTCCCAGTCTGCCTCTTTAAAGACCAGGAATTTTCAGCTTGGATGAGATTGGGGAATCTCTTGATTTCCTCAAAGTGGGAGAGCCGATCTGTTTTTTGTCTTTTCTGGTATTCATTGATCTCTATAACTTTTCCAATTTCTATGTGCTGTATTGACTAACTGGATCTACTTACTCTTTGTGATTTGTGACAGTCTTTTGTGTAGCTAATATTTGCTGGGAAGGAGTCAAGCATGCAGGTATAAACTCAGGTGCCTTCCTCCATTAGAGGTGAATGGGCAAGGATGAGAACCACTTTGTAACTTTTGCATCTAAAAAAGACAAATCACATCACTTAGACCAGCAACAGGGGGTGGTGCTGCTGGTGCTGGTGCTGGTGGTTAGGGGACAGAATGATATAATAATTCTAGTCCGGTGCTCTCTCTTAGAGGAGAACAGCATGACCAGCTTCCACATCCTTCTCTTGTTTCTCTTCAAGCAAGAGTATAAGTCTCTCCTGCAGAGAGATGGACGAGATTCCAGAGACATCCATCCGTCTCTCTCAGGTATAGACACAGACATCTTACCCACTGGGTAGCACACCCCTTGGTGTTTGCTTGGCCCGTCCTTATCTCTGTCCTCTTCCTCCTTAGATGTCTTAGAAATTTCAGCTCTCGGCCACAGCTAATGTGCCACTTCCTATAAGGAAGCCTTTCCTTATCTCCCTAATTATGAGTGTGCTCTCCCCCCTCAAGCAAACATCCATATATTTAACATTTGCATGTCATATCTCCCCAAGAAACTGTAAGCTCTTTGAAATGGAGGACTGCTTTTCATTGTTTCCTTGCATTCAAAATGTCTAGTGGAATGCCTTGAGCATAGTAAGGGCTTAAATACTTATGGGAATGGATTGAAAAGAAGTTGTTCAGTCTCTTCAGTCATGTCCAATTCTTTCTGACCCTATTAGGGGTTTTCTTGGCAGAGACACTAGAGGGGATTGCCATTTCCTTCTCTGGCTCATTTGACAGATAAGGAAACTGAGGCAGACAGGGTGAAGCGACTTACCCAGGGTCATACAGCCAATAAGTGTCTGAGGCTGGATTTCAACTCTGGAAGTTCACTTCAGGTCTGGTGCTCTATCCACTGTACCACCTAGCTGGCGTGTGTGTGTGTGTGTGTGTAATATCTGTATATCTATATCTTTTAGGGCTATTACTGTCCCCATTTTGTAGATGGTGACACTGAGGCTTAGAGAGTTGAAGTGGTTTGCCCATGGTCGTCATAGCTAGTGCCAGAAGTAGGCTTCTAACCCAGAGCTTCTGACAAATCTTCACTGCTCAGTGGAGATATGGAAAAGGAGGCTAAACCCATTAAGCTAAGGAGAGAATCTTTGCAAAGACATGGAGATAGTGGATTTCCCTGAACACTGAAGTAGTGCTCCCTTCAGCTTGGTTTGGGGTGCTCCCTACAGGTTGGTTGGGGGTGTGGTCTCCTACCAAGTTCAGGGATGGAATTGCCACTCTTACAAGGTCACCATCTCCTCATAGGACCCTGGAATTTTTCATTTTTCCTTTCTGGATTCATCCCTAGAATTCTAAGCCTTTTATTCCTGACACATTGAAGAGGGTGTTTAACTTTTTATCCAAAGGAAATTCTTTGGTGGGGGATGAGAGAGATGATTATTTGTTATAAATATTTGAGATCAAATAAGGAACAGACATGTCAAAACACTTCAGCGAGTTTAAAGCCGCACATGCGGAAGGTATTATTGTTGCCCCCGTTACCCCCACCAATGGTTTTTGGGTTTGTTGAGGGCAATGATGTAGATGAACCTGACGCCAATCCCACAGCTTTGCCATGGAGCGGGGCTCCGGTCTAGACACTCATTTTCCATTCTGTTGCATTCTGCAGCTTCGAATCCAAGGGAACTGTGATGTTGTTAATCTCCCTAAATATGTTTGCAGTGGCTTTGCATCCAACTGAGAAAGACACACTGCCGGCATCCACTCTCACCCACACTTGTTGGTTGTTAGTCCCAAGAAACAAAAGGCCAGAACTTTCAGGATTTAAAGTATAGAAAGTGAAGGAAGGGCTACGATTCCCCACTCCCCGTTTTCCTCCTTAGGTCAACAAAGACCATCTATCTCTGGGAAGGACAAATGACTAGTGATTAAGCTATGGGAGTGGCTCCTAGATGTCTGCAGGTAATATGCTGCAGCAGACTGCTTATTTTCATTCAATTCTTCCTTCTACTTCCTTAGCCCAGCCTCCTCCTTGGTTCATCCTCTTGGGACTGACAATATGGTCAGGAGCTGTCCAGCAGTAATACTGGAACTACAGGAGCAGTGGGTGGGGAAGCACCTACAGTATACCTCATTATGCTGGGGGTTCTGAATCAAGGGGCATGGGAAAACAGGAGGCCCGGCATCTGCCCTGGAAAAGATATGGTTTCACCGGGGGAACAAGAAATGTTGGTGACCATGTTGACTAAGGCTATGTCACTGAAATGTTTGTTCTTTTGTTATTTCAGTCATGTCTGACTCTCATAATTAATAATGATAGGCAACAAAGTTTACCAAATATCTGAGGTGAATTTAACAGTGACTATTCCCGAGCTGGTCTAGGCTGGCTCCAACACAGATACCATCTAGCTTAACTCCCTTATTTTACAGTGCAGGGACATGAGGCTCACCTAGGACTCAGCTGGTCTGAGCAGATCTCTTTGTAAGAAAAGGGATTTAGAGACTTTAGATTGAAGAATGAATTGGGGAAACAATGCAATTACAGCACTCAGGCAGAGTAAGAGAAGGACTGGAAGCCATCTCATAATGCTCCTTAAAAAATGCTGCTTTTTTAAAAAACAAATCCAGCCTGTGTTTGTCCTTCCCTTCTCTTCCCTTCTCTTCCCTTTTCTTCCCTTCCCTTCCCTTTTCTTCCCTTCCCTTCCCTTCCCTTCCTTTTCTCAGTCTATTGCTTCTTAGCCAAGGGGATGAACATCATCAGTTTTAGAGTCAGTCATCTAGAGTCATGATTCCAGCCTTAAGACATCATTGAGTTGGCACATCTGTAACGCTTTGGGGCCTACAAGAACACCTTCTAGTCACGATCGTCTTCTGAGAACTAACAATTTGTGATTCCATGGATCATGTGGATTTTGAATGACATGGGAAGTCTTCATTGAGGTTTGTCTTGAGTCTGGAACTATGATTTGGAATTGGAAAGTGGGAGAGGCCAGGAAGGCTAGGAGTTGGTGACAGCTATGGAGGAGGACATAAGGAAAGGCAGAGAGGCAAGAATGAAAGGGATTCTATGTGGGCAAGAGGGACTAAGTCTCCTTAGAAAGTTTATTTTGAAAAGTTGTCAGGTAGGTGGAGGTCAGACTGTGATAAGGCTCAAATGCCAGGATAAGGTCTTTGGGAATCTGATTCTATTGCTTTCTCCTGTGGCCCTTTTGAAGGAGGGTTTCTGAATAGGGGCATGCCGCCATGATGCAATGGTAACACTGGGAGATTTCTTTTCTAACAGCATGCTTGGTTGGTGGGAGAAGATACTGGAGGCAGGAAGTCAGTTAGATTATTGCACAGGTCTTGTTATGAGGAGATGGGAACTAGATTGAGAAAGTCCCGGGAGAGGGTGAAGGCCATCTTGAAGGGAGATTCAGTAGTTCTTAGTGATTAATGCAGGTGTGAGCCATCAAGAAAGAGTAAAAACGACCAAGATGACCCTTAAGGATGGTGGCTGACTGATAGGATGGGGTTAACATGAACATAAGTAGGTATGGGAGAAAGAGGAAGAGCCAGGGTTTTTTTTTTTTTTGTTTGTTTTGTTTTTGAGGGAAGACAGGGGTACAAGAGAGCATAGAGGCCTGGGGATGAAGTCCAGTGGAGCCCTTGAAATTAGAAGAAACGAGAAGAAAGAGAAAGCAGCTGCAGATCTCTGTGCCTTAGTGAATCTCTGCTTGGAGGCAGGGGCATAGACTTAATGCCGAACTTGCTCCTTTCGGTTTGCAGATTCCCAGAGTAGTCTATTACAGTGACCAAGTATAATTATTATTATATGGCTGAGTAAACTCAATACCTTCAAGATGTTTAAAATTCTTGGGTCATCCTCAGTGATGCATAGCCACACCATTTGTCAATATCTATTACACTGCAGCCTGCCTTAAGAGGCCATTCAAAAGAGCACAAAAAAGTCGTGTCTCAGAGAGGTGATTTGTTACCTAAAGGTCAAATGAAAGGGATCAGGGATGTGGGGAATACTGAGAAACAAGGCAGATGGTATGCTGGCTAATGTGGAGATACAAGTCTTTTCAATCAGTGACCTGGTCCCCATATTGATTATGTAATTACGTCATTCAAATTTTTTAATGGACAGTTTGTGTGTTGGAAGACTGATCAATATAGTCTCTGTTTGCTTTCTTGGATCCATTCTAGACATTGTGTGCTTGGTGGAGACGGGGTAGCTGGGACAATTCCCAGACTGGGAGTCAAAAGATTAAGATTTACATACCTGCTTCCTCTTGCTGTGACCTTAGGCTAGCTGTTTACTACTTGGGCTTTGAGCTCTGCATCTGTGAAGCAATGGTCAGCCTGAACCGAAGGGCCTTTCTGGGTCCCAAGTTTTAATCTTGTGAGTTGAAACCTGGGAGATGTTTTCTGAAAAAAGGGGGTCTGGGTAAGAACTCACATAGAGCTTGATTTCTCCTGCTTCCTCATAGAGAAGGGGATGAAGCTTCTGGACCCCTCTGTCTTCTTAGACCGATTATATGCTTCTTGCTGATAAAAGACAACTCTGTGTAATTGCTCAACAGACATTTCACTTTCATTATGGATTGGTATTTTTTTCTGCATCTCCCAGATCTTGATTTTACGGCTAATTCTTTAGTCCTATCAGATTCGGGACGATTCTGTCAGTGGTAATTTTCTAAGAGACATGATATCCCTGGCAGAAGAACCTACCATTGGGCAACGGGCACCCATTCAGCAATTTTCAACCACTTGACTTCACATTCATGAAGTTACCGATAAGACTGGAGATGTCCATTTCTCAGGATCACTCTTCAGTGACCTAGGCTTAAAGAAAGAACTTTAAAAAGAAAGGACAGCCGGGGATCTAAAGTATAGTCTCAGACACACCCAGGCCAGCCCAAGTTCTCTTTGCCCTGTGCTGAAATTAACAGCTGTCATTCATTGTTCCTAGGCTAAGGGGTGTCCCGGAATCTTTCCTTTCTCTGGAAAAAAGAGCAAAGGATGGTGCTTTTCCCATAAGAATCTATCCCCATAAGCCTTAATAGAAGATCCTTTTTGACACATCTTCTAGGTGATGGGACACGTGAGGAGTTGCTATATCATTAGCAAATGGAAGCAGCTGTTTCTCAGCTAGAAGCCACTGAGTACATCCAACCCTATTGGCCCCAGAGCCCAGGAATCGTAAGATCACTCCAGCTACAATCCTATGATCTATTTCTTCCTGTTTTGTATTTTTATGGATACCACGGGATAGAGAGTAGCTGGTGTGTCTTGTATGGAATTTGGAACAGTCTCAAGGAAAAATTTGGATCCCACAGAGGTGACTACATGATAAGCCTAGGATTGAAAGCAAAATAATCAGTAGAGGAAAGATAGCATTGAGGCAGAGACTTGGAACTGGAGGGAACTTTCATGGTTATCTAGTTCTACTCCTTTGTTTGACAATTGGGAAACTGAGGCACCACGAGGCCAAGTGACTTGTCCAAAGTTAGCTCATGAGTGCTGGAGTCTGTGGTAGAAGTCACCTCTCTCACCCCTAAAAGTTCTAAAGGTTCACGTTGTTTTTATGAGGGTGGGCTTCTTCAAATCTGAAACCCATCATCTCCCTTCACATCCCTAGTGTCTGCCAAACCACGCTTTTATTGAAACCGTTGATTGCACAGACATTTCAAGATATGAGTCAGAAAACACTGGTCATGACAGCAAGTAAATCAGGCTAAACAATAAAGTTGTAAGCTTGCCTTTATCAATGGAGCTCTAATGTTGACTGCACAGAGAAAAAATTAGAGAAAACCAGTGCTGCACTGAGAACAGATCAAGTACTTTAATAATACTTTGCAGATCTTTCAAAGAGCTCCTGACAAATAATACGTCAAGCCTTGGAAGCGGGAGGAAGAAATACAATGAATACCTGCCAAATCGATGGCTGGCTTCTATCAGGAGAGTCGAAATGAACAAAGACCATCCCGCCCCCTAGCATGGCCAAGAAGGAGAAAGCCCTGGCTCATATTTTAATTAATACTCTCAGTGTATGTTATTAGCAAAACAGATAAAGGTCTACCAATTACCCTTAGAAAGAAAGAAGCCCACCCCCCTACTCCTTAGTTTTTTTTTTTTTTTTTGCTCTTCTAAAATGTCCCTAATGTTTGGATTCCTTTCAAAAACTAATTTCCAGCTTCAGAAATTCTGACACCCTGAAAGGCTAGAAATATTTTCTTTATTTGAAGAACAAAAGCCTTTTGAGGATTTAGGATAAGTTGGAAAACGCTGCTGGACTGTACTCAAGGAGAGGGCTCAGTTCTCAGGGAAGCTCAGAAGGAAGTGTATTGTGAAGTTGTGAGCAAACCTATCATATGTCCCACGATGGGTAGACACAGAGAACAGCCATGTGAATTCATCTTTTAATTTATTCCACGTTGATTATAAGATGTGGCAAAATTCAGGCTCACCTGTGGATTTCATTGAGTTAATTTTTGCAAAAGCACTAGCATTCCCCTCCAGTTATTTCTAATGTGAAGATGAACTTGGGGTTTTTTGACCCAAATTGCATATCAGCAATCCAGGGATACTCCACCAAGTTGTCTCTTTGTTGTGCTAAAAACACGATACTGGTAGATGAAAACATGGGATTCTACATCCTTCCAGCTCTCCACGGAGAGTTTGGTTTAGCTAGATCAGTGATTATTACTAAGTGTTTCCCCCTCAACCTTGGTTGCCTGAAACAAGAAAGGAAGAAAGAGAATACTGGCATCTTGGAGAATGGGAAGGTGGGCAGTGGTGTTCGGTTAAGTAACTCAGCATGATGAAATTCACTGTGAGCTATTCCAATATTTTCCTAGGACCGCAGCCCAGTTTCAGGATCGCTGAAGGAACAAAGGAAAATAGTATGGTGGGAGGTATACGTTCAATGGTGGGTACACTTTTGGCAACTTCCGAGAGCCGCATGGATACCTCGGGATTTCAGAGACCAGAGGAGCAATACTCACCAGGACAGGGACTTCGGCAGCCTTTGATGTTCGAGCAGACTGGAGAGAAGTTGAGAAGTAAGGAAATCGGTTGTTGCTTTAGTTTGGCTTTGATATCAAGTAAGAGAAAGGATGGAGAGTGCTGGCTAAAAATATATTTTTATATATAGTCTGGAAAATCTTATGGAAGAAGAACTGGTAGACTGGATGTGGAAGAGAGCTGAATCCAAGGCAGTGCCTGGAGTCTAGAAGTTGAATGAATGAATGAATGAATGAACAAAAAAAGCATTTATTAAGCAATATGCGCCATGTGCCGTACTACTCTGGGGATATACATAGAAAAATTGAGACAGTCCTTACTCTCAAGGAATTCAGACTCCAAACAGATTAGACTACACAAAAATGAAAGGGAATCTGCAGGGAGGGTGGCAAGGTCCACAAGTTCCAAGGGTTGGGGAACAGGGAGAGGGGAGGGGAACAGAGCAAGGCCCAGAGGCACTTGGGTTACTGAGTAACAAAAATGGCCATTCCAGGGGACTACAGAAGATAGAGGCAGGTGGATTGTAAGGCCTGGTGCTCCTTCTCTTTCTCACCTGAAGGGAAACAGTTAAGCAGCAGCTTCTCAAGAATCAAAGATTTCTCTGGTTTTGGGAATGTGTGGTCCAGACAAATTACCACGTGGTTATCAATCTTGTAGAGATGAGTCTTTTTAGACTTAACCAGGTTTGACAGACGTGTACATCGAGCCCATTTATGGACCCCTATTTGCAGCCCTTCTAGCTTGGAAGGCTCTCTGTCTTCCAGAACACCAAATCGAGCTCCACACCATGCTGAGGTATCCAAGTGGGATTTTAATGGATACTAGTGTCATCTAATATCCAAGAAGTGTTCTAAACTACAGCACTGTGGTTTTTTATTGTTTCACTTTATTGATAGCTAGTAGAAGAAAATAATGGAAAATAACAAAGGGCATTCATTCATTTACTGGCAACAAGGACTAAAGTGTATTGTTATTAGAAAACCCTTGAAGGTACTCCAAATGTCACAAGTCCCAGGCCACTTATGTAGTTAATTCAAGCAACATGACTCTCATTTTGCTAACCCATCACTCTCTATGACAAAAAATCATTGGAACAAAAGTCTGTCTTCCCAGGCAATGAAATAAACAAGTTGCGGGACCACAGAGTTTGAGCCAGTCTGCTGTCTGGAAGAGCATGAAATGAAATTAAAGAAATGAATAGAAAAAAATCCAGCTTCTTTATCTAGCTGTCTTTCTATAAAACAATGTACTTTCCATGTTTAGAAAGAGGGGCCTCTTCTATAGTCCATGGATTGGAAGATTATGAATCGAGACCATTTTCTCATGGCTTAACTTCTTTTTACTGCCCACTAAGCATAAGCTTCCTTCTTCCTGGAAGACAAACCTTTCTGATGAGGGGATTAAAATCGTCTCACCTACAATAAAAAGAGACTGAGACACGACTCTAGGCACATGGTATTTTATTCAAGGGTCTATGGTTCGTTCCTTGGGTCCATGGATCCCGCTGATCTTCCTTAGGATTTGAGATGCTCCCTTCTTCTGGGTCCTACTTTTATAGGTCTATATTCCTATATACCTATTCCAGAATGGCTATATCAAATTGCAGTGATTGACGTAGGACACATAAGCTAAAATAAGCAAAATAACATATCAGCAGGGTCACTATTTGGGTGAAGTAAGGGTCATCTGCCTAAGTGGTCAGAAGATGGATGGGCTTCTCCTTGGGTTAGGCAGGAGGAGATGGTACAAGCTATCACAGGTTGGGTGAAATAAGGAGGATCTCCACCAAGTGGTCACAAGCTGGTCACCTCTTTGTGTTGAATAAGAGAAAATGGTCCAGAGATACAAAAATAAATTAGAGGGCTTTCCAAGTAATTGAGTCACCTCCACTACACTGGACTTGGTCATTATGACAAGGAAAAACAAAGGGGAGAGGCCTCTAGTTAATTTCCTATGACTAAATAAGTGAACTGTGCAGCTCACAGCTCTGGGGCCTGGTATACAGCACTTATAATCACTACCCCTATGGAATCATATCAAATTGATTAACAAATGCTTGTTGGTGGCCTGAATATTTCTGTTTCATTGATGAGGAAACTGATATGAAGTGACTTCTAAAGGATGTCATCTAGCTAGTAAATGTGTCCCAGGCAGGATCCTTGAAATGAGCTCTTTAGAATCAAAGTCTAGCTCTCTCTGGACCCTATCACACACATATGCCTTTCTGGGGAGGGGAAGCCTTTCACCTAAAAAAATATTACTAGAGACTATATATAGAAGAGGAGGAACTGAGACCTGGGCATGCCAACAGGGAACAATTTCATTTCATTTAACATTCATCCTGAACTACGTGGAAAGAGCTTGCTAGCCCCAGGCCCCAAAGGCAAAAGAAAAAAAAGTCTCTGCCCTCAAAGTTGTTGCTGCTGTTTATTCTTCCTTCTGGAAGACGACCCCACTTCAGGGAGCTGATGTCATGACTTGCAAGTGAATTGGATTGAAGTGAGGGAGGGCTGGGTAAGCTCACCTGCTTCACTTTTCCCTCCAGAAACATCTGAGTCCAGTGGCTCAGTATGGTTAGGGATCTCCCACAAAGGCACAGTAAAGTAAGGACTTGAGCAGTTAGCTTGTCAGTTGATCAGTCTCAATGAACATAATTTAGTGTCCCATTTTTTTTACCCGAAATCTTTTCTGCATTTAATTATACAGTTGAACTATTTGGTTTCTTTTATGTGTCAACTTTCCATTCCCAAACCTAAACCATGCTAATGTCACAAGTACTTTAACTGATTTCTAACTGATGTTAATCTCTAATTTACAATAACATAATACCTAACTTCCTGACAATTAGAACGAGCAGAATATGCTGACAGTGGGTCTCCCCCATCAGCTGAGGTCTTTAAACAAAAACCAAGTGGTCATCTGGCTCAGAAATTGTGGACGAGATTGGTGTCCACATATGGGGTGGATTGGTCCTTTCTCATTCTTGAGATTCTGTGGGGTTTACTTGTACTTTAGACCTCCCCTCAACCCCCCCCCCCCATATCAGCATTTCTAACCAATGACTAATTATTGGGACTACATGTTGGAAATTGTCACCCATGGCTATTTCTCTCCTTCTCTCTCTTTCCCTTTTTCTTCTTCTTCCTCCTCCTTCTTCTCTGTTTCTGTCTCTTCCTCTCCATCTTTCCTCTCTTATCTGTCTTTCTGCCTCTCCATCTCTCTGTCTCTTTACAGGGGGTAGATTTCATTGACTAGCAAGGCGGAGGCTAAAGCAAGAGACGGGGTTAACTGGGGCCCATTGAGGTGCTGGGGGGGGGAACCTCATTGCCCTGTCATTTTAAAGTGATGATGGCAGCTGGCGATTTTTAAAAAGTCCTATTCAGCTGTTGTGACTTTCCTTGAAGGAAGAGCACACAGCAGAATTGACATCCTTTCCCAGCTACCTCCACATCAGGGTTTTTGTCTGTTGATAGAAGCTTGAGAAATCGTGAGTTGAGATGTTTATATTATTCAAACTATTCCCCAAATAATCCTTTAAATGAGAGCTGGGACTCCTTCTCATAAGAAATCCTTTTTAAAGAAAGAGAAAGAAGCCTCAGCACAGGAGCTTCAGTGGAAGTTCATTTGCTTTCCCTTGCTTGGAGAATACTTTAAGCCTTCTCCATAGATCTGGTTTTAATCTCATTCTGAAGATCAGAGATTAAAGCTGCAAAGAGAATTAAATCTCAGAGAACCTGGATGATTAGGGCAGTGCTCTGCTCAAGGTAGATAACATTTCCTATGTTATTAGAAAAGGTACCCAAGTGTAGGCGCTGCTTCTTAGAGGGGAAGGAATTAGGTGTCCTTTTTGCTTCCTGAAGACGGTGGATTAATTGGTAGAATAGTTTATATGTATGTATGTTTTTATCCCCCACCTGAAATTCTATGATTCGATGACTTTTATTGATTAACTTTGGAGTCTGGTTTAGACCCGGGAGTGTCCTGGGGCATTAAAGAAGGATTAATTTGGTTGCTCTGGAATGGATGAATGGATGTTTTCCAAATTTATTAGACTTCTCGATGACATTCAGATATCCAAAGTCTAGAGAGTCTTTGCTTTATTAGGGAGCTATCTGCTTTCAAATGTTGGTTTGGTTTTCTTTTTTTTTCCCTTTAGAACATTATCTAGCCTCAGTTGGTGCCCGTGTACTGAGTGAACGTCATTCAAAATTGTCTGCTGTGAGATGAGGCAGCCTGCTCTGGTGGAACAGACATTCAATTTGTAGTCTGGCTCTACGTTCAAATCCTTCCCCAGACATTCACTTAATCTTCCTAGTTTTTAGTTTTTGAGTTAGTTTCCTGATCTCTAAAATGAGTTTCTTGATCTCTAAAATCAAAAATCCTTTCTAGCTTTTGATCTGTGAAGAACTGTGCCCTACCCCCTATCCCAATAGAGATGACGGGATATAAGTTATGGCAGGGTACAGATATATACATGAGCAGCTGGGTGGTGCAGCAAATGGAGTGCCTGGACTGAAGTCAGGAAGATTTCTCTTCCTGAGTTCAAATCTGACCTCAGATCCTCTCTAGCTGCGTGACCCTGGGCAAGCCACTTCAGTTTTGCCCCAGTTTCCTCTTCTGTAAAATGAGCTGGAGAAGGAAATGGCAAACCACTCCAGCGTCTTTGCCAAGGAAAACAAATCAACAAACAATATACATGTATGTATATATACATACAAGTATATTTCTCTGGTGACTCTCTAAGGATTTGTTGGTAGTACAAAGAGTTCTGCCTCTGCTGTAAATCTACTATTCTCTCTATTATTCCGCTAGAGCATGTGAGGTCCTTGAATAAATGAATGTTCTCCTTCTTTCTTCATATCCTCTGTGACTAGTGCACAGTAGAAACCTAAGAAGTGATTGCTGAATGATGACCTCATGCGGTTCTAAATCTACTGATTATAGAAAGGTGATATCCTCTAACTGCCTCTACTCAGTTCATACTAAAAACTTGTCCTGCTACTCTATGTATGGATAATTAAAGCTCTCCATCATGACAACTGGTTCTCACTTTACAATACTCTCCATCACAATTAATTTTTCCAACTTAGTCTCATTATCCTGATTAAGGTCAGTCTTGTCATTCTTTCTCCCACTCTTGTGTGTGTGTGTGTGTGTGTGTGTATACTCTTTCATATATATACACATAGGTATATACACGTGTGTGTATGTATGTATATATATATATATATATATATATATATATATATATATATACATGTGTGTGTGTTTGTGTATCCTCAGGACAACTCAGTGAGACAAGTGCTATTATTAGCCACATTTTATAGATGAGGAAACTGAGGCTAATATAGGTAAAATGATTTGCCTAGGGACCCAGTGCTATTATTGTCTTGAGGGGGAATTAGAGCTCAAGTCTTTCTAACTCTTAATTCTGGACTCTCTATATTAGTGGCCTGGCCCCATGTTTTAGTGAGTATGGTGGAACCTGGAGGCCATTTTGGAGTTTCATCTTTTTCTTATATTATTATTATTATTAGTGGCCTGGCCCCGTGTTTTAGTGAGTATGGTGGGACCTGGAGATCCTCACACCAAAGAATTTGTCACCTAGAGCTAACCTGCCATTCAAGGTTAGGCTTGTCCACGGATCACAGACAGACCGTTAGCGGGACCATACTTAAAACCTTTAGAACCTTCAAGAGTTTAGGCCTCATTGGCAGACTCCAAAAATCCTGGTTCACCTCTACACCATGACAGAGCAGTGGAGGAGGACTTTGGGGAGTTAGGAGTACCACAATCTATCAGGAATTAAATCGATCCTTTGTGTCACCTTTGGGGAAAAGATGCATGATGGATATATTTCATCTATCAACATGAGAAGAGGCAAAAAAGATATCACTGGGGACATATGTGACAGGAAGATTAGGTGTGCTGGTCAGGGAACAAGAGTGGAGGATAATGGATGGATGCCCTAAGCATTGCATTGGTAGCCATGAAATATTAAAGAAAAGCCTCAATCATGATGGAGGATTCATGGAATGGAGATGTACAGGAATCATACAGAATGAGAAAGAATGAAGGGGCTGCCATTGCTAGAAGAAGTGCCTGTATCAATGAGAAAAAAAGATGTAACAGAAGGATCTAAGAGTCAGGAGATCTGAGTTCTGGGACTGATGTTGGACCAACTTCGTTTTACTACATGATGAAGTTGGCCTAGATGGCCTCTGGGGTCTCTTGTAGTTTGGAAGTTCTAAGATTTGATGATTTCCCATTCTGTTCCAGTAGATCTAAGGCCCTTGGCAAGACTGGCAAAGTCTATAGGAGAGATCCAAGTGTTTGGGTCTAGATATTTACTTAGTCCAGAATAATGTAAGCTTTCCTTTCCAACCTTATGATATTTTACTATGCAGCTAAGTAGGATAGTGCCTATAGAGCTGGGTCTGGAATCAAGAAGTCAAATCCAGCCTTAGCCATTTATTAGCTGTGTGACTCTGGGCCAGTCACTTAATCTCTGTTTGCCTTGTTTTTTTTTTTTTTAATTGTAAAATGGAGATCATTGATAACATCAATCTCCTAGGGCTGTTGTGAGGATCAAATGAGATAACATTTGCAAAGCACTTAGCACAATCTGGGCTACATAGTAGACACTAGATATATGTTAGCTGCTATTATTATTATTATTACTCATTTTCTGTACTCTACAATCAAGCCAAACTAGCTGTCTTTCTTTTCCCCATATACAAGCCCACACTTCCTGTCTCTGTGCCTTTGGCTGAAATGTCCTCCCTCCTTACTGAAGTGATTTGGAATGTCCAGGTTCCTTCAGAATTCTGTTCAACTCTACTTCGAATGTGAAAGCCTTTCTTATCGACTCCTCCCTCCCCCCAGCTCTTGCCCTAAGTTACTTTACATTAATTTGTATATACTTACTATCTCCCTCTATAGAATCATGTTCCTTGAGATCAGGATCATAAGATCATAGATTATCAAATGAGATACTTGTAAAGGGCTCAGCACAGTGCCTGGCACATAAATGGGTATTTAATACATGTCTATTGTCCTCACCACCAATTGGAGGTGAATCTATTTTCTCGAAGCTTATACCAGTTGAGGTTAAGCTTTGGCAAGTGCTACTGAACTAGTCGGTCATTAAACAAAGTTTTTACTATGTGTCAGGCACTGTGTCAAGTACTACAAAGAAAGGTGTAAAAGACACCAAAACGATCTCTGCCCTCAAGGAGTTCCCATTCTAATGGGGGAAACAACAAAGAAACAGCTATGTACAAACTAGCTCTAGACAGGATGAACTGGAAATAATCAGGGGAGGGAAGGCACGGGCATTAAGGAGGATTAGGAAAAGCTTCCTGTGCAAGATGGGGATTTTAGTTGAGACAAAAGAAAAGCTGGGGATTTAGAGTTCACTTGCAGGCAAGTGAAAATGTTTCCAGCTGGGAAATGGAGTGTTCTGGTTGTACAGCAGCAACCAAGAAACCAGTGACATCGGATCCCAGCGTATATGGCAATGAGTAAGATATAAGAAGACTGGAAAGGGAGGAGGGCACTAGGTGCTCAAGAACTTTTTTTTTTTTGCGGAGAGATTCGAAGGAGGCAGATTCACTAGTTGCTATTGTGATAGTTCAGATAGGAGGTGATGAGGGCCTGCACTAGGATGGGAACAGGGTCAGAGGAGAGAAGTATTAGAAGGATTAAAAAGATGTCACAAAAGTGAAATCTAAAGGCCTTGGTCCCATGTTGGATTAAGGAGAGTGAGAGAAATAATGAATGATTATTTCTAAACCTTGAGGGAGGAGCTAGGTAGTGCACTGGGCTGGAAGTCAAGATCTGAGTTTCAAAGCAGCCTTACACGCTTAGTAGCTGTGTGATCCTGGGCAAGTCATTTAATATCTGTCTGCTATAAAATCAAAATAAATATAGCACCTACTTCACAGAATTATTGTGAAGATGAGATGAAATCTTTGTAAAGAGTGCTCAGCACAGTGATAGCAAAGAACTGGAAAATGCATAGATGCCCATCAACTGGGGAATGGTTGAATAACTTGTGGTACATGAAGATAATGGAATATTATTGTTCTATAAAAAGAGATGAACAAGCTGATTTTAGAAAAGCCTCAAAAGATTTATGCAAATGGATGCTGAGCAAAACAAGCAGAGCCAGGAATACATCGTACATAAAAACAGCAAAAATGTGCGATGATCAACTATGAAAGACTTGGTTCTTCTCAGTAGTTTAGTGATCCAAAGCGAACCCAATAGATTTGGACAGAAAATGGCATCTGCCTCCAGAAAAAGAACTATGGAGACTGAATGTAAGTCAACACACTCTATGTTCACTTCTTTTTTCTGTTTTTTTTCCTCTCCCATGGTTTTTACATTTTGCTCTGACTTTTCTCTCCCTATAAGCTTCATAAAGCAATATGAATTAAAAATACATAAATCTTTAAAAACAAAAATAAAAAGAGCTCAGCACAGCATCTGGCACATACCAGGCACTGAATAAATGCTTATGTCCTTCCCCTTTCCTGTAATTATTAAAGGCAGATAGGCAGCCCCAAATATAGCTCCAGGCATTTACCAGTTTTGTGACCCCAGACAAGTCACTTGACCGCTCTTTCTCAGTTTACTCATCTGTAAAATGAGGATAATAATAGCATCCACCTCCCAGGTTGTCATGAGAATCAAGTGAGATAATTTTTGTAAAACACTTAGCATGGTGCCTGACCTGTAAAGGGAACTATAGAAATTCCAACTATTTTTATTAGGTATCTCCTTCCATCTTCCTCTAATTTTTTTATTATATGATACTTTATATATGTCATGTATCCATTTGGTGCTTATTGTGGCAGATGATATAAACTATCATTTTAAGCCTAATTTCTGACATATTTTTGTCAGTTATCGGAGCCTTAACCCCTGTAGTTGGTTTATTGAATACTATGTAATAATAATAGACAACATTTATATCACATTTTAAAGTTTGCTTCGAGGCCTTGAGATTGTTCTTGTATGAGAATCCATTGTGGGAATGAGGATGTTTAGCTAGAAGAAAGGAAAGTTGGGATGGGCCATGACAGCTCCCATTTTTTGAGGGTTCATCACCTGGAAAGGGATTAGACAGGACCCATAGGACAGACTGAGGTATAAGGGGTAGAATGAATAAATGATGATGATGAAGATACTAATAGCATTTACGTAAAGCTCACTATGTTCCAGGCACTTTTTTCACTTTACATTTGTTATTGCATTTTATCTTTATAATAATTCTGTAGTTAGGTAGATACGATCATTATCCCCATTTACAGAGGAGGAAATCGAGGCAGAGAAAAGTTAAGTGAATTGCCCAGAGTCCCACAGCTTGTTAATCTCTCAGGCTGGATTTGAACTTAATCTTCCTGACCTGAGCCAGTGCCACAGAGCCGCCTCAATGATTTAATATTAATGGGCAGGAGGGCTCTCGTGGAATGCCTCAGAGATCTGTACTTGTTCTCGTAGTCTTTAACGTTTTTAATTGGCCTGGAAAGAGTCGCAGCCGGCATTCTCATCAAACGGACAGATGACACTAGGCCAGAAGATGTAGCTTAGACAAGTATAAGAGAATCAAGATCCCAAAAGTCCTGATGGGTGAGGGTACTGGGCTGAATATAATAAGGTGAAATTCATTAGGGATAAATGTCAAATCTTACGCTTAGGTCCAAAAAACCAGTGCCACAAGTACAACATAGTGGAGGCGTGGCTTGAGGGAGATTACGTAGAAGGGCCTGGTTAGTGATCCATCAAGCCCAATGAATGTGGCAGAAGTTGCGGATGGAAACCCCAATTTGGGTAAGATGCCTTTGATCCAACCGCCTCTTTGAAGCTCCCACTGAAGGGGATCCCATTCTCCTCCTCCCCAAGCAGCTTAGTTCGTTATGTAGCCGATTATTAAGTTTAGACAAGTTTAAATCGAGGAGGCTACAATCTATACAGCGATAGTTGCTTTACAAAGCAAGCACCTTAGGAAATGAAAGTTATTTTGTGTAAATAAACACAGCAGCTAACAGCCAATGACCCAGCAGTACAACCTCTAAAAGAGAAAATGGAAGTGGTACCTAAAAGAACATTTCATTTGCTATGTCTGAAAACAAAACCGCTAATATCGGTATTTTGATGGACGATATCCTTATAATTTCTACTGTGTGGCAAAACTGGGAAGGTTTTAATGGAGGATTTTTACAATTCAGAGAAATGATTGCCCAACTGTCAATGTGGCCCCTGCTTGGATGAATGAAAAGCATTTCAGGGAGTGACAGACACCCTTTGTGTTTACTCAGATGAGTATATAAACTTAAGAGTATATATATATATATATATATATATATATATATATATATGTAAACTTATCTAGCCTAACTAGAGATTAATTTTCCTGCTAAGATGTACAACAGTTGGCATGCATAGCCACTTTGTTGTGGTTGATATAGATAAAGGAACAAGACGAATCTCTAGACTGTGGCTGAGCAAATCAGCATGTAGGAGAATGTAGCTATCATTCATCTTCTCCACCCACCCCCCAAGTAAAACTGAATGGAATGAAATGAATTTAGATACTGGAAAATGATGATTTGAATACACAGACTGATTTCAACAGCTAATACACCAGAAGACTTTTCTATGCACATATCAGAAGCAACTTCCAGATAGGAGGCCTTCAGACCATCTGTTTATTTGCCATCCCTCTGCTGGAATAAAAAGTGATAGGATCAAAGAGCTAGAGCTTGGAAGGGCTTGAAGGCCATCAGGTTTAATGACTTCATTTTTACAAATGAGGAAACTAAGACTCGTGGAGGAGAGATTTTCCCCTGCTCCCATAGCCAGTAGGCATCAGAACTGGGGTGCTCTCTCCACTGTCACACTGTTGCATTAAAATGAAGGTTTTTATAAAATTGAATTTGTTAAGATTCAAAAGGAGACCCCAAAAGGTTGGGGTTACAGATGAGTGTCACAGGGTGTCTCAAAAGAATTTGTAGCCTTGGACCCATCTCCAAGTCAAGGGGAAAAGTTTATTATAATTGTAACGCCAATTAAAGTGGGCTACGTTCCAAAAGGACTGAACAAAGAACTAGGAGCAAGAAGATAAATTTACAGGACGAAGTTAGAGAGACCAGAGCTGTATGTTACTTATTTGGGAATTTTATGACCTACATGTAGGTTTGAGGAGTGGTCTATTCACTACTGTCTCAGAAACTCAACAGTTTGTTCATCTGACAGTCAGCAATGTTTGTAAGATTATTATATTCCTAAATCCAGGAGACTTTGGAGTTATTGACAGATTGTTAGAACAATAGCACTCCTAAAGTCAGGGGGCCTCAGGATTACTACTGTATTTCCCCTAGAAGCTATACCCCATGCATCCCATCAAAATGAAACTGAATTGTGTGTGTGTGTGTTTATGTGGGGGGAAAAGGGGGATAGACCCTAAGATTTCTAGCCGAAGCAGAAATGACAGCTATTTACATTCAATCTGAGGCTATTGGGACCAAAACAGTGACCTAACGGGGCTTGGCCTGGGACCTGTTGGTGGCCAATACACAAGAATCAGATTGGTAAAAGAGGAATTCTTTGTGTCAATTGCTAACCAACCTTGATCACTGAATGGGTATTACCTCAGTCAAACTGAGACCTGTTAGCTTAGAAAGGCCCAGGTCTCCCACTGCATCCAGAACCATGTCTAGTCATACTGATCCCTAGCTGACCACTGGGCCCAGAGGGGTCTAGAGGGGAAAGAGAGGGAGGTGACCTCACATAGCCCTCCCTCACTTCAGTCCAATTCACTCCCATGATATGGTATCACCTTCTGATGTCAAGGTCCTCTTCAGAAAGTAGGGCAAATAACAGTGTGTGTGTGTGTGTGTGTGTGTGTGTGTGTGTGTGTGTGTGTGTACTACCTAAAATATAGGCAATACACAAAGAAGCTGTGATGTTGACAATTGCAAAACTGTTTCCCCATTACAGATCCCATTCTAGCTACAACTCAGAAAAATATTGATGAAGAGCTGAGCCAGACTTCAGGGGCATCTCGCTTGGTCATTAGGGGAAGGGTAAGACTGAGCCACTAGAACATTGAGATGAGGCTACTCCTGGGGGTACTGGCGTGTGGAGGTGGGGAATGGGCACGTCCCAGCCTGCCATCTTGCCACTTCCTATTTTCATTAATTGGCCAGGCTAGCTAGTTGCTAAGCTCTTCTGGTCTATTCTGCTGAAGACTTGGAAGTACTATGAGCCCCTTTTGAATGGGGCACCTGTTGCAGTTGGAGGAAACTAAGGAAAAAAGAATTCTGCTGTGTCACAAATGAACTTTATTGTTGAAAAGGAACTTTGGAACCCCTTTGTTACAGTGACACTGGCCTCCTGGCTATTCCACAAACAAGATCCTCCATCTCTCAGCTCTGGCCTTTTTCATTCTGTCCCCAGTCCTAGAATGCTCTTTCTCCTCATCTCTGCCTCCTGGCTTCCTTGAAGTCCCTAATAAAATCCCATTTCTAACAAAAGCCTTTCCCAACCTCTCTTAGTTCTGGTGTCTTTCCTCTGTTTATGCCGTACATAGCTTGCATGTACCTATTTGTTGGTTTATTGCTTCTGAGCTCTTTGAGGGCAGGGACTGATTTTTGCCACTTTGTGTATCATGAGCACTTAGCATATAATGCCCGGTGCATGACATGTGGTTAATAAATGCCTATTGATTGGGTCCATTTTTCTTATGGGACTTTCTAACTAGTCCTTGACCCAGGTGTGTATCATTAAAGAGTTATTATTTGAGTATTGATAATGGAGCTTCTCGTTTGATGAATTCTGGTTAAGTCTAGGGAACAGCTGGTTGAAAACCATTTTGTCATTGAAAAGAAAAACAATTCCTGGAACCTTATGACGTGTCCATTGATGAGCTGCAAGGGATGCCCTCGAGCCAAGATGCGGCCGTATCCAGGATGAGGGATGGCCCACAATGTTCTATCCCAAGAAATCTTCTATACAGTTTGTGGTTAGTCGTATTTTAGACAGGAAATTCAAAGGCAGTCTGATGTCCCTGTTGAGGGTAAATAATGGTAAAAGCTCTTCAAATAAGTGACAGAAATATGAACTTGGAAAGTGCTTCTATTTTAGAGAGTGTGTGGGTAGTCGCTGATTTTGAAAGCCCATGAAGAAACTGGCTCAACAAATATGAACCAACTGAATTTTCTCTTAATTGCCTTCACTGCCTCTCTTGCCAGCAAAGTCAGGCAAAGTTTATCTCTGGCATTACCCACATGGTAACAGCCCTTTCCCAGTGGGCCCCTGGGACTTCACAATGCTATTGAAACATAAAAATGAATGTTACAGCACATCCCAGAACGGGGCATAAACAGTCCTTGGTTTGTGTGACATAGCCAAGAGAGGATCAGCAACAGCTTGATTGGAAGTTTACTTCTGACACTTCCCAGCATGACTATGGGTAAATCACTTCTCTGAGCCTCAGTTTTGTCATCTGGAAAATGGGGATAACAGAGTAGCCACCTCACAGGCTTGGTTTGAGGCTCAAATGAAAGAAATATATCATTATTCTTTCTGTCACATGTTTGGATGTTTGGATCTCAGGAGGCAGCCAAGGACCAGATTGGGGAAGGATTGTACAGATCGCAAGCATGATTTGAACCTTCTTCCTTGCCCCAAATCCAACAATCTTTCTACTTTACTGTCCTAGCCGTTTTCCCATACTTTATTCCCCCACTGCTTTCTATTGTCTTTCGACCTTTTTATTTTCTGAATCTGGAAAAATGCCTAATTGTTTGGGGTGTTTTGAGAGGAGTATGATATGTAAACACAGGCTCAATCTCTTTCCGGGAAATTGTTTCTTTTCTCAGCCCTGAGAGGCTCCTTTCTACTTGGGATTTTGCTTCCTAATTCCGGTGGTTGACGTTTTTGTTCCTTTAGCAAAGCCCCTCTGATAAATGAGTTTTTTTTTTACTGTATACCAAATGAAGAAATTTCTAAAATTATACTTCAATCTTTAAGTTTCCCATTCTGCTAAAGAAATTTTTTTAAGTTAAAAAAAAATCCCAACAACCTTTGCAGTCGCATGTAAAGTGGATCAAATGTTGTGCTTTGAAATCAGGCACAGGTTTTCCAGAGTAGGGGTTTGGGTTTTAAAGGATTCTTAGATTTCTACAAGAGATGTCTACTCAGAACCCTGAGGCTGCAGGTGGCGGCTGGTTTTGATCATGAAGCTTTGCTTAGATTTCTCTCATCAAAAGCTCTTGTATAATAGGGTTCCATGGATAGGAGGCTCATTTCATCTCAGTGCCAGACAAAGCAGGCTTGCTTGTAAGCCCCAGATGCACTGATGTGGCCACTCAGAGCTGCCTCTCCGCGTCAGCTTCTACCACAAGCAAATGATTCTGCTTAACCATGGACTCTGTGTCTTCTATCTTTGTATGAAGATGGTTGCCCCTTTTCGCTTTTGGAGTCTCGCTCAACAAAGACTTGGAAAAGGCATGTTTTTAGTCATGTTGCCATTTGGCTCTATAACCCTCACTGTTCCTAAGTCAGGCACAGATTATCAATCCATGGATCACTAAGCAAGCACCTACTATGCAATTCTACACCGTGTGTTCTAGCGTGGTTTATTATCAAAATGGTCCCAAATCTTTTCCGAGTAAGAGGTATTCTTTGCAGATCTGATTTAATATGTGACTGGCTCTATTTCCTGAGGCATCAGATGAGTCCTGAGATCTTAAAGAACTTTTTCTAGATTCATTCATTCATTTATCATCAAGCATTTAGTAAGTGTCATTCACCTCCCCTACTTGAGATGCTTCAGTGGTTATCTATTGGCTATCGGAATTAAATATAAACTTCTCATTGGGCGCTTGAACCTTAGAAGGTCCTGCCTCCAAGCTGTCTTTCCAGTCTTATTTTTTATTACTCCCCTCCAGGAACTTCCCATTACAGGCAAACTGGCCTGTTTCATGTTCCCTGTCCACAACGTTCCATTTCCTGCCTGTGAGCTTTTGCAAAAGCTGCCTCTCTTGCTTGGAGTGCTTTACGTCATAGTTTAAAACTTCTCTAAGACTTTCGAGCCACCTTATATATCTCGACATCTATTCCACAGTCTATTGGAGTCATTTTTGACCACCTGGTCCCTCCATCTCAGCCTGTTCCCAAGTAGAAAACTCTGTCTGCCTTTAACTTGTATCTCCTTAGCAGGCAGCAATAAGCAAGGCCTTAGGATTTATTGACAAAGGAGGGGGAAGTTCATTGTTTTTACAAGTTAATCTTCTTTTCTGTGATGCATTAATGTCCTTCAATAAAGATCATCCAATTTGGTTTCTACTCTTCAGGAGAGAAGTTGAGAATGCATTTCAGAGTTTAATGTTTGTGTTTAATGAGTCAGAAGCACACTAATCTATCTAGCAACCCAGAAGGAAATAAAGAGGAAGTCGTTAATCCCCCAGGAAGAAGAGATGTGGAAGAGATGGCTGTTTTGCAATACAAAAAGCCAAAAGACCCATTTCCACTTTGTTTTTGAACCCAAGGGCTCCCTTGGTTTCCTTAGTATTTCTGAACCACTTTTAATTTCCTTACATGTGGGTGAGCTGATACCAGGAGGATGAGATACCAGGAAAATCTTCCTCCCCGTGGGAGCCGGCCCATGGGGACACAGGTCACCTCAGGGAGGAAATTGTGCACCATCCCGTTGTGTGGGGCAGGGTGCTAGACCTCCTTACCCAAATTCACTACTCAGAGGCACCTTCAGATATAAACAGGAAGTATTTATCAGGTCCTGGCAAAGAAAGCTCCAAACACACCAACTGATCAGCTCAAGTTTGGTGGGTTGATCCCGGGTCGGAAACTGTGAATTGATTAAATAGCAAAAAGACTTGAGTTTATTGGATGGACTGAAAAGGAAGAAACCATTGACCAATGATCAGAAATGCTGTCTAAGTCCCATGGGTCACAACCTAGGGTCTGACCTTTTCTGCCTACAGTCCTCTCAGGATAGAGATCACACAACTTTCTGAAACTTAAGCCTAGGGACTGACCCACTCCATCTCAGACTTTTTGAGAAATCTTCACCTGGTCCCATTCACTGTCACTGCTGGCCACTGCTCAGGATGCTGTAGAAAACTTCTGTTCAGATCTGAGTTATGTCTTCTAGGCCTCAGAGGTGCCTTCCAGCTCTGAGAGTCTGGGGACTTTTGGAGGATAGTGGGAGCCAAGAAAAATCTATTTGGATTTCCCTATTTCTTTTGAAATGGTCCAATACTTGCTTGAGGGCTGGGTTTTTTATTTATAAGACAATCATTTCATTCATGTGGAAATATTTACCACCAACATAGATTATAGCTCTTATAATTTAGGAGCTAAATCTTAGGGACTTGTCTGAGACTCTGAAAGTAACTTGCCTGACTGTGGTCACCAAACTAGCCAGTTCCTGAGCAGGCTCTGAACTTGGCTTCTACCTGACCAGAAGGCTAAGACTTCTGCTCTCCCACAATGCCTGGCTTTATTTCATATTAAAAATATTCATGTAAGCTTTTATTTTCTCTCCTTTTCAACTGAAAAGAAAAGGGGAAAAAAACTCTTTTAAGAGTATGCATGGTCTAGTAAAAATAAATTCTCACGTGGGATATGCCCCACCAATTTGTGCACCCCCACTTCATCACTTCTCTAGCCAGAGGTGGGTAGCATGTTTCATCCGTGATCCTCTGAAATCCTAGTTGGTAATTCCCCGATTCATGTCTCTTATATCTGTTTTCTTAACAAAATTCTTATTGTATAAATGGGTTTCCTGGTTCTTCACACTTCCCTCTGCATTAATTTACACAAGTTACCCAGATTTCTCAGAAACTACCTTTTTCTATTATATTTATATGATCATTCATTCACCTGTTCCCCCAATTGATGAACATTCCCATAGTTCCTGGTTCTTCATCCCTACAAAAAGAGTTGCTATCAATATTTTGTTACATGTGGCTTTTTCTTTTTCTTTTTGATCTTTTTGGGAGTATAAACCTAGTAGTACCAAATGCCTGCCTTTAACTTACAATAGTAAAGCCTGTGTCTAGAGGACAGCTCATAAATTGGTCCCTTCTTCCCCATGAATTGTTCATTCATAGTGAGGCAATATGGTATAGCAGACAGAGTTCTAAGATCAGAGCTCGAATCATTCTTCAGACAATAGCTTGTGGGACCTTGAGCAAGATACTTAGCTTTCCTTTGCTTAACTTTCTCCATCTGTAAAATGGGAGTGGTAATAACAGCATCTACCTCATATGGTTGTGGTAAAGACCAAATGACATAATAAAAGGAAACAACTTTGGAAAACTTAAAGAACAACATAAATGTCAACTTTTGCTCTTGTTATCTCTGGGGAAAAGTGGATCCTTTAAAAACAGTGGTGAATATGAGTTTTTATTTTATCTAGGCCAGGGTTATCCTGGAACCGGCTCTGGTTTTCAAATTTCCCGTGTGAGCATTTATACCTTGGAAATGGATCAATGCTACAAATTGGGGCTATTTTTGTTGATTGTCAGAACTTAAGAAAGGGATGGAGAAAATGTTGATGATGTAAATTAAACTTCAGAGTATGTTAAATGTTTATCAGCACACGCCAGATCCTGTCCTTCAAGGCATAAGGAGTTCTGGTGTTTTCTTTTTAAGTAAAGGAGTTGATCCATAATTGATCATTTATATTGATAGGAAAACAGAATTTGATTGGTCTTACATTGTTTCATATGTCTTAGAACTGCAGATCAGGAAATAGTGCCCAGGTTCCAGGTCAGGTACTTGAAGGGATTTTAGAGACCATCCAATCCAACATCCTTATTTTACAGATAAGAAACCTTGAGGTTTAGAGGTCACACCAGTAGAAACAACCCCAGGATTTGAATTCATCTCCTCTGACTCAAAAATCCAGGTTTTCCCCACCTCCTCATGCTTTCAGATCTTTGGGGCAAAAAGTTCTAAATATCTGAAATTAAACCATAATCCCATTTCAGTCCATCGCAAACCAAAAATGACAGATTATGATAATGTTGCGTGTAAGTGAACTAGGTGGGCATAAGAGGAAGGCGATTCTTGTTTTCACTTGGGATTTCACAATATTGATTCCTGACGAAGTTGACTCAGAAATCATGACTCCTCCCTTCCCCTCCAAAGCAAAAGGATTTCAGAGGATCTACAAATGGCAAGGAGCAGCTAGTCTGAACCCTGAAGTTTACAGGTGAAGCTCAGAAAGGATATGTGTCCCTAGATTCATACACACACACACACAATACAGACAGAATTTTGGTGTCATGCTAGATTTGCCGAATCAATACATTCAAATGCATAGGCAACTGGGGAAGGGGGGATCACCAAGTCAGTTAAGTTCATCTAATCTGTCATTTAAGTCAAGATAGAGTATTAGCTAGCGTTCAGAGACACTTGAAACTAAGAGAAGATTGAACTTTAAAAGGTGATCAGGCCTAGAATGAAATAATTCAGCATGACAGAAGAACCATGATTGGGATAATCTCTCCACTTCCTGGCCAATCTGGGGGATGGTCTATGTCCTTCCTCCTTGTCGCACAGATGGTGATGACTTTTTTCCCTTGAAGATGCTTCCAAGGCCAGAGCAGCCTCTCTCAGAAGGACTGAAGACAGTCCTTTCTGCACCGGTCATAGTTTGTGGAAAGATGAAGATCGGTTCTCAGGATATCGGAGTCAGTCTGCTATTTTTCTTTTGTCTTGAGTTCCAAGCTTCTGTTAGCTTGCTCCCTATGCCTTCCCCTTGTCTTCTATACACTTCAATGAGTATTTTTATAATGCTGAAACCTACCTTGATTTTTTAAAAGAGATAAGCAAGTCATGTTGTTTATGGGTGTTGGGTGGGTAACGTTGCTTTAAATCTAAGATCCTCTCTCTGAGGATTCCCAGGGAATTCCTATTTGATATGATGCATGTGTATTAATGTTATATATGAATGGGAACAGGGAAGATTTCTTAAAAAGTCTATGAGGTAGATTAGATCAGACCTTAGGCCTGCTTAACATAAAACAAATGCAATATGAGCGTTAACTTCTTTATCGGATTTAATTGTTTCATATTTGGTAACTTCATATGGGTTTTTAGATGTGACCAACATATAACACCAATGTTGAGATAAATGAATTTTGTGTGTGTGTGTAGAGTAATCTGGAAGCAAATTCAACTAAATTAAGGCCTACGTGAGGAAGATAGTGCATAGAGTACAGGGAGTTTCTTTCTTTTTCTTCCCTCTTCCCTCATTCCCTGACCGCAGCAATGACACGTGGATGAAGAGGTGAGAGGAAGAGAAAGAAACTATGCTCAATTAGTTCAGTGAAATTTGTTATTTGAGATATGATAGTAAAAGCAGTTTTATATAAATTGTAATTCTTTTGCACTGATTTTGGAAAAAAAATTATGATGAATCTCTTACAATTATATGAGATGATCACTATTAAATGGTATGTGCTAGAATTATGAACTGCTTTACTTTAAGCACAAGATCTTAGAAATTTGTGTGAAAATATTGAAACATTACTACTAGAAATTTAAAGCTATAATTGATTTGATTTTAAATTAAAATATAGGTTTATTAAAGTTCTGGTACCTTACCTTAGGCAGGGGTCACATGTTTGTATCCCTTAATTAGATGAAATATGTTGCTTTCTAAAATATATATTGGGTAATTTGGAAAAATTATGAGCTATGCTTTAAAATTTTGTCAGGTATGCTGGACATGTGTACACGTTTCACGAAATCTGGTATGTTGTGAATCTGAAAGTTTAAAAAAAAGAGGTGATTTTAAAAACAAGGGACAAGAGAGATTAATTTGCAAAAGCAATTGATAGTTTGAATGGAACATCTAGTTAGAATATCACGAGGTAAAGTAGTGATTTTAAAAATAGCCTTTTAATCAGTGTGTACATTAAAATTGGAAACGCCTGTAAACGACATGAGATTCCTATCCATTTTTGTGATAGGCTATGTTATGTTTATTCGGCTGTCGCTTATGAAAATTGTGAAATTGCTAATTAAATTACTTGGGGTTATTTTAGTAACGTTGAAACCTAAAAAAAATTGCTAGGTATTATGTGGGTTATGTAGACACCAGATGATGGGAGGCATCAAAGGTGAGGTTCAATCATGTGGGGAATTCACATGGGCCATTATCTTTGGTCAAAGGTAGATTTATTATGGAAAGGAGACACCCCATGAGGCTGGGGCATGTCCTTAGGTGGCAGGTTAAATTCTTGAGGGGACCTGGCCCCCTAAGAGAGTTAGCTGTAAAAAGTGGGGTTGGGAATCATGGTGGAGTTGGGAGAGAGACCACATGGAGTAGGGGAAGGAGAAAACAGGAGTCTGTCCCACCACACCCATGGGACCCTCTTCTCCCTCTCCCTCCCCCATATGCTTCTCCTCTTACTCTTTAGACCATGCCCACCCCTATTGCTCCACCCCAATCACCTCTGGCCCTAGCAATCCTCCAGAGGTGTTATTAACTTCCTCTATCTCTCCCTATAGACATCTGAAGAGGGGAGGAGAGCAACTATAAAAGTTTAGTGAATTTAGTGGAAGGCTCTGGTGGATTTTCTGAGCCCTGACCCCTCTACATCTGGGGCACATATGTACCCACTAAGAGAGTCGCCATTAACCCAAGGTTTGTTAATACAGCTCTTAGCAGGTGAGGTGAGGTGAGGAATTTTAAGAGGAAGATGAAACCACTTATGGAAAACCCAATGGATCTATCAGAATAATTAGATCAATTCCTGGGCTCTAATATATATCCTTTGTGTGAGCTAATGTCTATATTAAATATACTGTTCTCTCCAAAGGAGTGAACCAGTGCCCAAACCACAGAACCCAAAGAGGGCATTCGACAGAATGCAAGGGAAGGAGGAATCCCCTTTTGAGTTCTTAAAGAGACTGAAAGAAAGGAGAAGAGAATATTCAGGTCTGGATCCATCAGACCCGGACAACAAGTCTATGTTGAGGGTACATTTTATAACAAATGCACGGCCAGACAAGCAGGAAGTTACAAAAGATGGACAGATGGACTCATAGACCATTGGGAGACATTGGAGGAGGGATGATTTGGCCAAAATACGGGTCTTCTGAGGATTGGGTGTGTCAGAAGCTAAACTTGTATGTGAATGGCAAAGATCCTCTAAATCCAGAGGAAGTAGTTTATATAAATCTCTGGTTGCCTGAGACTCATCTCTTCCTTTCACAAATAAAGAAGAATGGGAAGGGGAAAGGGAAAGATCTATCCACTTGGAAGGTGAAGATTTAACTCATCCCCTCACTGGATGTGGCTGCTTTTTACAAGAGAGAATAAAATGCACTCACTAGAGCTCACCCCTTTTTGCTGGTTAAATGAAATTACTTTAATATTAATTATGTTTTTTGATTAAAGGAATAGCTTACATTTACAGGGTGTTAATAACGGAATGTTTTTATTTTTCAAGTCTATGGCTGTTTAAAGGCAAGGTCATTTTTGATGCTGTATCAAAGAATACACTGCTTAGAAATGCAAGAAACTTTTAAGAGGTTTGTTAGAATTGCAATTCTAACTGAATAGTTAGAATAGAATAGAACAGAATAGAATAACTGAAAGTGATTATTTCTACCAAGGGCTCCATCTGTCTTCAGCAAATTATTTAATATTTATTTAAGTGCATAATGGTCTCCTTGTTTAATGAATATGATAACAAATATGATCTATAGCTTTCTTAAAGTACCTAGAGCAGAATTTTAACTTGATATCCCCATACTAGTTTTGACTGTCTTGCAGGTGCATTTGATAGGACATGCACAATTGTTTGTAAGATTTTTTTTGCTTTTATATAGACCTGAAGCCCTGATTGGTGGTATACCTGTCATTTATATTTCCAAAAAGTTTATAGAGCCTCCTCAATTGGAGGAAGTTGATGAAGAAATTATTAATGTTAATTCTAAGTTTTTTTTAAATGTGAAATTAGGATATTCTATATTCTGTATGAGTTTTAATTGATTGTATTGAGTCATCCTAAATTTGTACCAATTATTTAAAGGGATTCTCAGGATAATAGTTTTTGCCTTTGTCCCTTTGAACATGTTTCTGCTATAGACAATATGCAATTTAGAATTTAGAATTTTTCTACATATTGAGCATTTTAAAAGCAAAATGATTTGTGCAATGAACTTACAACCACCTACTTAGATATGAAAGATAAGCTGTGAACTTCTTAGGATGAATCTCTTGCTGTTATCAATGTCAGGTCATATGCAACATTTATGTAAGGTCAACACAATGTAAGGTCATAGGCAATCCTTGAGATCTAGATTCATTTGAAGCTTTGATTAATGAGATTTGCTATTGGAGATTAAATCTCTTGGGACTGTAGCTGATATTATTTGGAATTTTAAATTCAGGTATGATTGATAGATCATCAAGCCAGTGATCCACCATCTGAAAGGAATACGCCACAGGCTATTCAGAAGAATATGATCCGAAACTGTTACAGGTGAAAGTTAGTATCTGGGCAAGAGTTGTGAGGGCGACCTTGGCCTCTGTCAAGGTGGGATCCTTCTGACTCAATTTTCCAGTGCTGTTCTTTTGAATAAGAACCCACCTGATTATTCCTGAGTCTGGCTTAAGGTGGGATTTTTGCTACATGATTAATTGAAAACTGGGACAATTACCTTAAGTAAAACTGAGTTAAGCATGCTTTATCTTGTATCATATATGTGCTCTCTGGTAAAGACCTGAAGGACCAGTTTTGATGCTATTTAAATCACATTCTTGCTTTTCCTCTTGTAGCAAATTTCTATAATCAGAGCAAGTGGTCAGTGGAAGATATGAGGCACAATACAAGTATATAGATGATATTTTGATTTGCAACTCAGCCCTGGAGGATTTTCTCTGGCCTCAGCCATAAAACATTTAACTCTCTTGCTTCCTGGGATGAAAGTTTTTTGCCTGAAGGCACACTTTGCCTAAGATTTAGGCCATCTCCCACTTCCTCTTTTGCTCAGTGGGAGAGGGAGCAATCTTGCACCCCCTGCGAATAGGGGTTTTTAGGACCCTGAAAGCTAAACTAATCTCCCTTGGGCCTTAGCCCTTAGCCTTTTACATTGCACATTGATGGAAGGTGGGCCAGGTCCTAGAGGTCTCTGGAACCCTATCCTAAACCCCTTTGCTTACTTCTCAAAGAAACTTAGTGTTTGGGGGGGGTCAACCCTCCTGCCTTAGAGCTAGCTACCTCAGCCCTTCTAATTGAGGAAGCTTCTAAGCTCATCCTAGGCCAATGATTGGGAGATTCTGCCCCCCCCACCCCTCCAGGTTTGGAGCATTTTTGCCTCTATCAGAGCTTTAGAATTGGGGAAAGAAATGAGAACGAATCTCTGTACTGATGTTTTTCAAATATGTTTTTCATGTTTTCCATGATCATGGGGACTATATAGAAAGAAAGGGGATTTTTGACAGCTAAACAATCCCCCATTAAGTATTCAGGGGAACAATTACTACAAGCTGTCCATGCATCTAGAAAGGTTTTTGTTGTTTCCTAAGAGAAGGGGAATTCACTTCAGGCCAAGGGAAGGAGGCTTACAGGTTCAGCTGCCCACACTGCTGCCTGTTGGCTCCCGACCATGGCACTTTTAATTCCCAACTTCTGACTCCTGCATTCCCTCATATAACTTCCAGGCAAGTCAATTCTGAAAGGACTGTTCAAAAGGATTACACATATGCCAAACAACTTTCAGTGTTGTTAACACTTATGCTGACTGAGTAAAAGCCCTCCCTTGTAAGACTAAGGGCTCTGGAGTTTTTGCTAAGGAAGATCAATACTTAAGGCCACAATGTTCCACCCATTGCCCCTGTTCCGTTGAGGAAACAAAAGCAGGAATTTGGCAAAAACCTTCTTTGGTATTTATCCTAGGAAAAGTTGTGTGGATGAGAGTCACTCATGATCACCTCCTCTACCTCCAGTCTTTCTCTGAGTGGGGTTCCTGGTTACTGTCCCTAATAACCTCCATATTAACTCCACTTTTGTTTATTCTTTATCTTTTGCTCATGTTTGGTCCTTGTATGTTTAATCTTTTTTTTTTTTTTTTTAAAGCAGAAAAGTTGTTTATTTAATTAATTTTCTTTTCTTTTCTTTTCTTTTTTTTTAATTTAATAGCCTTTTATTTACAGGATATATGCATGGGTAACTTTACAGCATTAACAATTGCCAAGCCTCTTGTTCCAATTTTTCACCTCTTACCCCCCCACCCCCTCCCCCAGATGGCAGGATGACCAGTAGATGTTAAGTACATTAAAATATAAATTAGATACACAATAAGTACTTGTATGTTTAATCTACATGTGAGAGTTGTTTCTTGTGGATTGTAAGCCATAAAATTCCAAGTACTTGGTCAACCTGAAATCACCTGCTACCTGATTCTGATACTCACCCCCTGATGCTGCTGACCCTGCCTACAAGTCACTTGTCTCCTCTCTTCACTCTGGACCCGTTTGGCAGGGCCAGCTCTATGCCCCTTATCAGCCTGAAGCAGCCCCAGAAGATGAGACCTTCGTCCCTTTGTCCCAAATGAATCTGGGTCTGGGCTGCCTGAGGTGGAAATGATGGAATAATGGCCCTGAGGCCCCCAGGCCTCGAAAGCAAGGTAATTCTATAGTTCTGTGGCTGCCAGATGCCAGTCTGTTGTCTGTGATGACAGGGTTTCCAAGACAGATAGTGGGAGTGGGTTTAGGCAGCAATATCCTGTCACCCACTTGCTTATGCACTTAATCACTAGAATAGTTCAAGATTTCTTAGCTAAAATGGATCCTGAAAGCTTTCACTGATGTGTTCTAAATGGTAGAGGGTAGATTACAGTTGATACTGAAGACAGGGATGAGCCTGAAGGCCTACATGATAAAGATGTCCTAGCAGAAGAAATATATCAGGACTGGTGTGAGAAATCTTCAAACCCAGGAAAGATTTCTCAAAAAGTCTATGAGATAGATTAGATCAGACCTTAGGCCTTCAGGGCTGGAAGGTCAGGCCCTAGGCCCAAGTTGTAGGAAGTCACATGATCTTGAGGCAAAAAGGGTCAGACCCTTGGCTTAAGTCACATGATCCCTATTCCCAGAGGCCTGTGGGGCAGGAAGTGACGTGACCCACAGGAAGTAGACAACATTGCTGACCATTGGTTAATAATGGTCCTTCCTTTTCAGTCCTGAGTCTTTTGCTATTTAACCAGCTCACAATTTCTGGCTCACTAGCTCAGCCACATGCCGGGAGATGGGAGCTGAGAGGCTCTATGTCTGCCCGGGTGTGCTTGGGCCTGTACTAATAAGGACCAAATAAATGCTTTCTCTTTGTATCTGAAGTTGTCTCTGATTAGTCAATTTGGGTAAAGGGGTCTAGCATCCATCCCACACATATGTGTGTTATGTACATATGCTTGCATGTATGTATACATACACACCCACACATCCTGTACCAATTGTCAGTTGCAGATTAATCTGTACGAGTTTAAGCATCTGAAAGATCCAAATTGCCCAGACCAGGATTATTGCCCAGAGAATGGGTGGAGCAGCAGTGCCTGGCACACACATCAGCAGTGCAATGCTGAGAAGGAACATTTGGATGTTGCAGTCAGCATTTGGTTGAACTTCATTCTCTACCACCTTCCTCATCAATCTCTCATCTCCCCACTGTGGCTCCCCCGGGACTGTTTTTCCCTTACTGCCTACTTGAGAGATGTTTTAGTAGTCTTCCTAGGTTGCCCCTGCAACTGGAGGTCTTCTGAAGTAGGAGATGATAAATTACTCTGCTATTGTGCTTAATCATTTCCATTAAATATTATACTAAAACTGAATTAAGTTTAAATTAAATAAAAGAATAATATATTACATTGATTTTCATTTAGAAAACCTCATTAATTTCTGTTTGCGTTTAATAAAACTAACCTCTTAAATCATTTGTTCTAAGTTTAAAAAACATATGGTTTCCACAAAAGGAAGCAACTAGTCAGAAAAAAAGGTATCTAAATTAACTGGGTGGAGGGAGGAGATGCTAGTGCTCATGAGATAACCTCTGTTTCTGAGCTTGCTCTAGGAAGTCTTTTAAAAAAATTGGAATTACTCCGGATTTCACCTAGGCTACTTATGTTGTATGACTTGTATGACTCACAGCATCAGGTCAGATGACCTTAATACTATGACTACATGACTACGTACATGGCTAATCAGGTCAAGTGATCTCAATGTAGGTTACCTGATTGTGACCTGAATGTAGCAGATCAATGATCTTATGTTCAGATCACATAGGTCTGACTTCCAAGGGTGTTTACTTAAGTCCCACTCCCTCCCCCAGCTATTCTTTACATGTACTGTTACATCTGCCATCTCTCTGCCTCACAAAGCTTGTCTCTAGTATCTGAAACTCCCTCCTCTTCACTTTTGCCTCTTAAAATCCCTTCTTTTCTTCCACATGAGTCCTTTCCTGATTCAGAGGCTGGTATCACCCCTACCCTCCATTAGCTGGCATTTATTTTGTATGTACTATGTGTACATGGGCAGGTGGGGGCACTGCAGGGCACTGGGCCTGGAGTCAGAAAGACCTGAGTTCAAAAATGATCTCGGACATTTCTTGGCTGTCTGCCCTGAGCAAGTCACTTCACCCTGTTTGCTTCAGTTTCCTCTTCTGTAAAATGAGCTGGAGAGGGAAATGGCCAACCACTCTTGCATGTTTTCTAAGAAAACACCAAATGGGGTCATGATGAGTCTGACACCGTACGACTGAATAGCAATGTGTATATATATGCTTCTCCGAAGCTTTTTCACTTTGGTGAACAGCACTTATGATAATAATAATGACAATGATAGCTAACATTTAAAAAATACTATGTTCAAGGCCTATGTGCTTTGCCAGCATTATCTCATTTACCCTCCTAGTGTGTGGCACATAGTAGGTTTTAAATTAATGCCTGATTGCCTGTATGTATGTAAAGCAGGGCATATTACTTTAATAATGTTGCTTTTGGGCGATGATAACACATAAGCCTCTACAACAACAGACTTGAGCAGTTCTGCTTCCCCTCGTTTCTGAGACCCCATTAGTGATTCCTTAGTGTACTTCTCAAAACTGTTATCCTTCGATTTCAGTTACTATAGTGAAGCAAGTGGCACTTGTATGAATAAAACAACACTGCTGACTTGACTGATAGATTCATTCTTCAGTTAGAACAATAGCAGTGTTTTAAGGTTTGCAAAACACTTTACTGACATTGCTTCATTTGCAGTGCACAACACCCCTGTGAGCTAGATCTTTTTTTATTAGATCCCTTTTAGAAATGAGGAAACTGAGGTTAAGAGGTGAAGTGATATGCCTAATATCACCCAGCTAGCACATGAGTTGAGATGCAAAGCTAGGTCTTCCTGACTCCAAATCCGGCACTCTTAGCATATCAAAGGGTTCATCAGAAACCAATAGGGTTTTATTCATGGAAAAGACACTAACTCAGGAAGATGCATTATCTTCTGGTTTGTGCTTATATCTGAACTTTCCCCTCTATGATAAGCAGATGAAACTTCCCATCTATGTTGTTAGCCCCAATAAAATATGAACTTATCAAAAGAAGGCACTGTCTTGCTTCTGTATTCATATCCCCACCATTTTACACAGCATTTTGCACAGAAGTCCTTAATGTTTTTTTATTCATTCATTCATTCATTCATTCGCTGGCCTGTCCAATTATCCATGTGAGTTATAGGGAACATTTTAAAAGAAATTTTTGAGTTTTTTTGCTTTTATATCATCTAGATTTCCCCTAGCATTCCTCTTCCCCTCCCAGAGAGATATCCTCATTAAAAAAAATAAAAATAAAGGAAGAGAAAGAAATTCGGGAAAACCATCACATTAAAAAAATCAAACATTTTATGCAGTGTTCCACACTGGTAGGTCCCCTTCCTCTCCCTACAAAGGAGGGAAAAGTGTTTTCTCATTTCTTTTGTTCTTTCTAATTTTGTAACATTCATTTGCACTTCTTTTGTCATCCTCAGTCTTTCAGTGGATATTTTTATGGTCACTGTGTATACTATCTTCCTGGCTCTACTTGCTTCCTTTTGCATCAATCCATAAAAGTCTTTCCATCATATTCATCATTTCTTACGCACAGTAATATAATATTTCATTACATACAATCAAGTGTCATAATTTGTCTAGCCATTCCCTGATAGATGGCCACTTACTTTGTTTACATTTTTTTTTCCTATTTTGGTGGCTATGGGAACTTTCTTTTTAATCTATGACTCCCTTGAAGTAAATTTATCCCTATGCCAGGAATCTCCAGCTCAAAAGGTATGGCCATTTTAGTCACTTTCTGAGTCTGCTTACAAATTGTTTTCCAGAGTGGCTGGTCTAATTCACAGCTTCACCATCAATGCATTAATAGGCCTATCTTTCCATAATGCCATTTTTGTTATCTTTATCACCTTGGCTGGGTGTGAGGTGAACTTTCAGGGTTATTTGGATTTGCATTTCTCTTATGATTTGTGATTCTTCAAAGCACTTGCAGTTCACAGTTCCTTTGAGAACTGTTTCTTCATATGTTTTGACTGCTGATTTATTGAGGAATGAACGACGCAGAGGGACACAAATTTATTTGCTAACACCATACTTGGTACCAGATCATTTCTTAATTTCACGTTAAAGTCCTGCTCAGTGTGGCTCCAGCCTACTTTTCAGCCCTTGTTTCATAGCTCTGCCCTTCATGCATTCTCCACGTCAGCCAAAGCGGCCGACCGAATGTCACCGAACTTGCCGTTGCTCATTCCTTACCCTGGAATCCTTGTCTTTCTTCAAGTTTTAATCTGCTTGTCACTCCTTCTGAGTCTTCCCAGATCTCTCCACTTGTTAACATTCTCTTCCTCCTCCATTTTCCTTATACTGTGTTTATTTGTGTATAGTTGTCCCATTCAGATCCCAACTTTTCCCATTGGGATTTTGATATGTTGGGGTCAGCATAAGAAATGACTATAAATGGGAATTTATGGATATATGTATAGTATTGTATAATATCAACATATTTTATCTTTTAATATCATAAATTCAATATCTTTAAATTTGTTTCATTTTAAGTGTTTCATATTTACTTCTTATTGTTTTATTTCTTTTTTACACAGTATTTTTACTTTGACCTACAAATAGCCTCTAACCCAATATTTAACCCAAATTTTACAATAAGTATTGTAAATATCCCATAAAAGAAAAACAAAAAAAATTCAAACTTCTTCTCTAGTATGAAAGGAGTGGGTTGGATTCTCATTTGAGGTCCCATAAAAAAGACCTTAATCACTGATAAGGATTACTACTTGTCACAGACAACAGGAGGCACTTCCTCCAGCAGTAGCAGAAGGTGAGGCTTTCTTCAGAAGACACTGGCCTGCAATTGCACTGGCTAACAATTTGGAAGTCTTTCTCTGAGGGGGATTCCTTTCTGAGATTCAGCAAAAACACTTTTTAGTGCTTCTGATATATTTTTCTGTACCAGTGGTATCCAACCCAAATAGAAGCGAAGTAGAGGGACACTCTTTGCAGGCTGCACATTGACTTAGAAAACCACAGATTAACACTACTGATGGGCTATCACATTTTTATTTATTTTTGTTAAATATTTCCCCATTCTATTTCAATTTGTTTCTGTGGCCCAGCTAATGTTTGATACCTCCGTTCTGTGCCTTTGTTTTTGTACCTGGTAAGAATTTTTGAGTTATATTGTTTTCTGCTCATCTCTAAGGGTGGATAGCTTTTGTAAAAACTAGTACAGTTCACCAGGAAAGAAGCTCAATGGCCATACATGTTATATAAGGAACATTAGTCAAGAGGTGGAATGATTCAGTCTGTCCAGATGGTGCCCCCTTTTCCCACAGAGACCAGAGGAAACAGTTAAGAAATTGGGAGAGTTGGTGGAACAGAAGGGCACAGCACTCCTTGCTCCTTTTCATGTGTACCCCTGATGGTTTGTATATTAATCAGCAAACCCTGAAGAGTTCGATTGCACTAGTCTGTTCCTACAGGAGACAAAGACATTTTTATTGAATTCCACCAGGAGGTGATTTCTATCTCGAGACTAGGATTTGTGCTTTGGAAACTAACACATTTCCTAATATTATACTTTGTACTTCTTCCAGTTTGAAAAACAGAGTACTTACAAGTACAGGCAAAAAATGTATCACCTTTTGGATATATGAAGATTTAGCATAATAATAAGCACAATTACAGAAAAATCTTTTCATAACGTGGTATCCGGCACACAGTAGGCTCTTTAGAATGGCTTGTTAATTGACTGAGACCTCTGTTGAGAGGGTGGAGTAGGAGGTCTGAAGAGAGAAAGGCCAAAATGGAATAGTCACTCTGAGGACTGCAAGTAGGGAGTCAATCAAAAGAGTCAAAGGATGCTGAATGAAGTGAACAGAACCAGGAGAACATTGTACACAGTAACAATAAGATTATGGGATAATCAACTATGATGGACTTGGCTCTTCTCAACAGTGAGCTGATCCAAAACATTTCCAATAGATGTGATAGAAAGTACTATCTGCATGCAGAGAGAGAACTGTGGAGATTGAATGTGGATTAAAGCAGAGTATTTTCACTTTTTGTTTGTTTGTTTTTTTCTTTCTCATGTTTCCCTGCTTTGGTCTGACTTTTCTTGCACGACATGACAAATACGGAAATATGTTTAAAAGAACTGCACATATTTAACCTCTCTCAGATTGCCTGCTGTCTTGGAGAGGGGGAGGTAAGGGAAGGAGGGAGAAAAATTCAGAACACTAAATCTTACAGAAATGAATGTTGAAAACTATATTTACACGTATTTGGAAAATAAAAAATACAACTAAAAATAGCAGCTAATAAAAACTAGCATTTATATAGTACTTTAAGGTTCATAAACCACTGAGGAGGCATTGACCTGGATGTTGGCATCCACATTGGGGTTAGGGAGGAGATGAAGACAGTGAATCAGATGCCAGATTCCTGAAAGAGAAAGAGTGACTTTGGAGCTGGTCCATCATTGTCACTATGACTTGAATTGTGGGGGAGATGATATAGTGAATTTCAAAGGCGAGTTTCATGAGGGATGATATGATAGCAAAAGGAGATTCCAGAGGTGGTGGTGGAAATCAGGAATATCCTTTCTCTGATTCCAGGATGATTAGGGCTGGGGTAGGGGGATGATTGGTCTGACCAATACTGGAGAAGATGAGCAGAGATGCAATATGTTCAGGGAGGAGCAAGGTTTCAGCGAAGGCTAGGAGGGGGAAGGAGTGTGAGAGAAAAACGTTTCCAAATGAAGGGAAAACTGTTTACTATGGAATCAGCATCCCAGAGGGCACAGGGAAAGATGTGGGCAGTATTGAAATGGGACATGAGTGGGATGAAATTAAGGATGAGGAATAGGAAGAGTAATGGTGATAGGAGTTTGCTAGCCAGTAGTGAGTGGTAGATGAAGTGATTATAATGATCATGGTCTTAAAGAATTATTGCTATGATGGAAAGGCCATGAGCAGACGGCCTAGTCATTTTGCCTGCTCCTTTGTTCTATGTGAAAGGGAAGTGAGTAGATGTTGTCAGGCTTCCATGTGGGCAGAGAGCAGCAGGCAGAACTGGCCATTGTTAGAGCAGGAACTAACCCCTCCTCTAGCAATCAGTGAAACGGTCTTCTCCCTTTTAACAAGATTGGGCCTTCATTCCATTATTCCAAGCCAAGGTTTCCAATTTTGTTAGACCTATGTGCTGCCGAAGCATCTGGATTTAAAGTGGTAAAGGTCAAATGTCCACATGTATGGTCTAAACATGAGAGAGAGAGAGAGAGAGAGAGAGAGAGAGAGAGAGAGAGAGAAAGAAAGAGAGAGAATGAATATCAGTGTTTCATTTGAATCTCTATTTATCTAGACCAGGCAGCAGGGAGAGGTAAATGATTTGAATGATTACAGAGTAAAATTCCCTAGAGGAAGAACAAGAGAACACAAAGCTGTGTGACCCAGGACAAGTCATCTAAGCCCTCAGAGCCTCGATTTCCTCATCCGTAAAATTGTAATAATTATGATTTTCATCCCCCAGATTTGTTGCAAGGACCACATGAAATGATGTATGCAAAGTTCTGTGTTAATCCAAAATTCTTCATCTATATGAGTCATTATTACAGTATTACAATATAATCTGATAAATGGATTTTGGAGAGTTGCTTCTAACAGTACTCTTAGATTTCAGGTAAACGCCTGCTTCCAGTCTAAGGCTATGTGTTAGGACTATTTTTGATAGAATCTCTCTCGGATTCTCTTTCCTGAATAAAAGTAAGACCTTTTTATGTCTTAAATCAAGAAATCTGTGTCTAGCATGAATAATTATTGATAACAAAGACAAATTCTAGCTGTGGCCTTAAGGATTGCAATAGACTTTAGCATACCAGCCAGGAATTGGTGATGGCACATTATAAAAAGCTAAATACAGTGACCCAGCAGCACCGTATAGAAGAGGGCGGCTCAGCGGGGTGTCTCTCCCCAGCACGTTGTTAAAATTGTGCTCCATGCATTTTTCATGTTCTGGTTATGCCTCCAGGTGTGCCCACATCAGGAGAAGGAGATGATGGAGGGCAGCTCTGTATTATACTTTGACTTCATGGTGAGCAATGAATCTGTCAGCTTTGATACTTACTGTCCGGATACCCTGATCTCATATGAGAAGCTAAGGCTTTCAAGAACTGTGGTTGTAAAAAGAGACATATTTATTCATGAATGTAATCCCTGGCATAAAGAATGAGGTCTTGATCGGAGGAGCAGGGAGGACACGGCGCTCCCGCATCCACCCCAGCCTTCCTCCCTCCGGCTTCTGTGGTTGCTTGACTTTCTGAGCTTGGGCAGCTATTGCTGCCACCACCTCAGCCTCTGTCAGCCCTTGGGGGCTGTGGACAAGGCTGCTGCCCTCAGGAAAGTGACTTCTTTCACCCCTGTCATATCCTGGCTTCATCCTTTCATTCTGGCATATCTGGATTTACAGCATTCACCCATCACCGTCTGCTCCTATGTCCATGCCCACTTCTACCAAGCCTTTTTGGGATGGTTTCCCCTCTCCAAGCCCCAGGCCTAATTATTGGAAAATATGTTGCCTACATACATGGCGCATCTCTCACATCTGTCCGCTTTTCTGCATTCATGTAACCACTCCCCCAGTTCAGGTCCCCATGACTTCTCCTCTGGCCTATTGCCATAGCCTCCTAATTGGTCTCCCCAACTCCAATTTCTTCCCTCTCCCATCTAACTCTCTCACCCTGTCCTAGTTGTAGCCGAGGTATCCTTAAGGACAGGTACGATTCAGATTCAGACGAGGGGGTGCGTTGGGTGTTAACAGCACTGGGCAAGGTGCCAATGGGTTGTTCTCTGATTATGCTTTTTAAAAGCCCCAGGTACTACCTCTTGGGGGGTGGGTGAGAACTGATATAGATGTCCTAGGTAGGCCTAAAGACAATCCAGAGAAGTAACCCTAGAGGTTCCCAAGTGTCTGAGGCCGGATTTGAATTCAGGAGTTTTTCTGACTTCAGGCCCACCTCACCAGCCCAGCTCAGCCCCATCTCCAGGTCCCAGTGTAACAATATTTAAGGCAAACCAACCAAAAAAAAAAAAAACCAAAGCAACACCCCCCCCCCCCCCCAAAAAAAAAAAAAAAAAACAACTTCATGGAACCTGGCCCAGTTTCAAAGAGCTTTCTAGTTTGCCCTGTCTTTTGTTCTTCAACCCATGACAAAATGGTTGGGGGAAGGAAAAAATTCCCAGTAGCAGGAACAGACTAGATGGACAGCATAAAAAAGTATTTAAATCAACAGGATTTCCTAGAATTACTGAGGAAAATCTTAACTAAAAGAGGGTTTTTTAATGTCCACTTTTAAATGTCAGTTTCCTGTTGACCATTTTATTGCCAGGAGCTTGATTAAGTTGGAATTACTTTTAATTTTCTTGGGAAGTACGCAAGGTGATAATTAGAGTGATAAGCAACTTGGCAGTTTTATTTAAGGGTGGGAGGCAGCAGAAATGCTAGTAACTGCTGCCTGAGAGCCTTGAAACCGAACTTTTGCAGATTCAAAATTTTCTAAAAAAAAATCCTAGAACATAGGAAGTACTGTAATCAAGAGTCCCAGATATCATCAGGTTTACCATTGGCCTAGACTTTGGATTGGACCATGTGGGGAAGTTGGCTATTTTGAAGATATCATTGTGAGGAGAAAGGAGGGGGGGAATCATCGCTCTTTGGATTTGCATTCATATGTTCAATGTTAATCTAATTATTTCCATTACTATTATTTCTCATTTTTCACATGTATATATAAAAGACTGCAAAGATGCTTTTGATGGTATTTTATTCACGTATATAAATGGAGTAGACTAGCAAGGAATGTCTCTACAGACAGAATTTTGAGGATTTGCAGAGTAGGCCATTCTGTGATTTCAAAAGGGCCAGAAGACCTTGCCAAGATCATATGTGTCCTAAATGTTTTTCTAATATGGTACCTAAAGTCTTGATTTTAGATTATGATGTTGGCTTCAGATACTGTTAAGATACAAGTTGCCCTGGGAAAGAAAATCCTCTCTCAGAATCCCAGACTTTCAACATTGGAAGGCTTTTCAGAGGCTATTCTAGACCCGTACATCATCACCCTCCACAAGTGGTCATCTAGCCTCTGTTGGAAGACTTCGGTAAGGGGAGAGCCCACTACTTTCCAAGGTCCCCATTCCTTCCACTTATGGAAGCTCTAGTTGCCAAAAAGTTGCTTCCTTCCATGGAATCTAAATTTGTCTCTATAACTTCTACCTATTACTCAGAGTTCTGCTCTTTGGGGCCAAGTAGAACAAATCTAACCTCTGTTTTACAAAGGCCCTTTTCACATACCTCAAATCCTCCTGCTTTATCTACATAAGGCATCATTGTTTTAATCAGAGCTCTATCATTTGGAAACTCCAATCTTATATATCAGGACAGAACAGAATCTGGCACAATCTAGACATATGAAGATTGGAATAGTCTGTCCAGACTATTCTCCTAGGTATTTATTTTATAAGGCCTTACGAATCATCTACACTTTAGTGTGGGTTATTTTATCTGAACTTTTTCATCAAGAAAGCAAGAGAACAAGATGTTTTGTGGTAGAGGGACAGACAGCTCTCTAACACAGGTCCATTGCATAGAGAAGTCTGTGTGAGGGATTCTGGGCAACAGGATGGAGTGTTCAGATACCATGCATGAAGGAGGCAAGATATCTTAGTCAGATTTCACTTACTTTCAGTTGAATTTGGGATTTGTCTTCCAATTCTAGCCATATCTATATATTCTATCCAATATTCTAGCTAATAATCTAACCATTATTTAGGAATTAATGTATACCTGTCGGTTTTGATTCCATGTCCCTGTTTATAGTATTCCCAGTTTCTCAGTATTTGATTTGTCAAATTTTGGAGGAGGGTTGAACAAATGAAATGAAATTTCCTAATGAAAATTAAAAGCTCTTCTTTTAGAAAATGGATTCCAAAAATTTTGATCAGTTCCTTTCTGACAAAAGTGAAACATGGTGCTGCATTAAAAAAAATGTAAACGACTTCAAAAGGGTCCCTTTCAAATTGTTCAAATTCTGCTTTATCTGTGAGGAGATGAACATAATTACAGATGTCTCATTCTAGCCAAGACGTATTATAGGAAAATCCAAGTTCAGTAACAAGCCCTTAATAGCTGAAGTACTAATCCCACTGTTTGAACGTGTGCTTGTGAATTCAGCGTCCGAGAGAGAAGAAAAGGATCCCGATTGGTTTTGTGAGATGGACAAATGGTGAAGCTTGTGCTCCGGCAGAGCGTTATTTATTTATTTTTTCATCTTGAGACCGATGAACCCCACTGTGCTTAGCACAAGTGCATTTCATTTGATTTCATTTCTTGACAAAGCTTGACACCCCAGCAAATAAAGAGAGGATTGAGTTTTGTATGTGGATGGGATTCATACAAGAATCGGTACTTGACAAGCCCTTCAATTTTTTTTTGATCATCTATGTCGCACACAGCAGTGTTATATTGGCATGTGACAATCCCATTTATCCAGTTGTATCAGAATTGGCAAAACCGAAAGTCTTAAAGAGACCGGGTACGGGGCAATAGATAGAACACGGCACTTAAGAGGTAGGAATACTGCCACACACTCTTGGAAAAGTCACTTCACTCGTCTCGGTCTCATTTTCCTCACCTGTAAAATGGGGACAATGACTATAGCACTTAACTCGCAGTATTCTTGTTTGGAGCAAATGACAAGAATCTAAAGTGCTTTGCCAGCATCAAAGAACTACAGAATTTATATTTTTATCGTTTATATAAAGCATAATAAGTTAGATGTAGTAATAAATAGAAAATTGGTGCTTTAAAAGATATTAATAATCAGGGAAAATAGCACAGCTCTTAATGAAGCAGTTTTTCAGTAGTGATGATCTTTGTTCCAAAAATAGAGTACAGAACTTGGGAATTTTTGTTAAATAGTCACAAAGTACAACATAATATATTAGGCATGGCAACTAAAGAGAATCTCACAGAATTCCAGCACCGGAAGGAACTCCAGGAACTATTTAGTCCGATCCATGCAAGAAGATTTCCTTCCACAACAACCCAGAGATGCTCATCCAGTCTCTGATTGAAGCCCTTCAGGGAGAAGGCCCCCTCATGTATTTAGAGCTGGAAGGGTCCTGAGAGGCCATCTAGACTAACACCCTTATTCTACAGTTGGAAAAAAATAGAGGCAGTCAGGAGAAGTGACTAATCCAGTCATCAAGGCACAATTTGAAGCCCCCAACTTCTTGACTCCATGACCAGCTCATTATCCACTCATGACCTGCTCATTCCTCTTTTGCACAGTTCTCATTGTTAGCAAGTTTTTCCTGACACGAGTCTCAGCTTGTTGCTTTCTGACTTCTACTCATGGCTCTAGTTCTGCCTTCTGGGGATGTGTATAATAACGATAATCTCTCTTCCACCTGACAGCCCTTCAAATACTTGTGTAAGAGTGGAGGCTGATTGAGTCGATCAATCAATCATTCCACCCCACTTAAGTAACAAATACATACTCTAGCCCTGATACTTTTATCAGGTGAGAGCATCTCTAGTGAATCAATCAATCAATCAATCAATCAAAGGCATTAAAATGCACACTGTAGGTCTTCTATAAAATAGTAAGCCAGTTCCAATTGCAACATGACAGGAGGGAAGTGGGAGAGAGCAGTTTCAGACAGGACCCAGAAGGAACCACTTGCTTGGGTCACGAGGGAGAAGGATGAAAAGGAGTGGAGCCTTAGCCAGCCAGCCCTCCCTTTTGATCAGAGAACTTTCTGATCTTCAGAAGTTCAAGACTTGGGCTTCTCATCAGCATCCTAGCAGATCCTCGGGATAGCTGCTAGCTGTATTTGCACTGGGTGCCAAGGACAAGTTAGGTATATTGAGGAAAGACAGTGTCAGGATTCTGCAAGGAGCCCAGCAGAAGGCTATACCTAATAATTCCTAAGGGGTAGGGGCCTTCAGGAAAACCTTTAAAGGGGAGAAGAGGCCCTGTTTGAGGGGGATGTGTCTATACCAGCTTTCTTAAAATACTACCCTAGTAAATACCTGTTTCTAAAAGCTCATTGAGTCTGATTAAAGGGGGGTTGGAGTGTAGCAAGAAGCACACCTAGTTGTCCATGACCCATAAACTTAGGGAAAAAAAAGCAACGAGCCTTTTTGGTTACTCTTAAACTCTCTGGGGAAACAGAGTAATTAAACACTGAGGAACCAATGTGCCAGTCACAGTGGCACTTGAACCTACACTTTACTTGAATACAGCTCTCATGTCTTCTGTAGATCTTTTCTTCTCCAGGCTAAATAAACATCCTTATGTGTTTTCACATATTTCCCTAGGGCATTAAATCAGGACCTTTTACCTTTCAAGTTGCTCTACCTTATTGCCAAGGATGGGGATTGAACTTGTGGTTTAGTTGGTACAGGGGATCTGAAGGTGACAAAATTCCTACCACTTCGGTGGTAGATCAGTGTTTTCTCTGCATCTTATGAGTCGTGGGGCTACCTAGAACACTGAGTGGTCTTAACCTGCCCAAAGTCATATGACCAGTCACATCCAGGTCTTCCTGACTTCAAGGTTAGCTCTCATTCACTTGGCCCGAGCTTCTTAAATTATGGTTTATGAGCCCATGTGGGATCTTATAACCGAACGTGGGGGTCACGGAATTATGATTTGTTATCAGTAAAATTCTGATTTTTTTGTATACCTATTTTATAAACTTATGTATATCATGTAAAAATTTCTCCAGTGCAAAGGGGTTGTGAGTGGCAAAAGTTGAAGAAGCTTCACACTAAGCTGTACTGCCTCTTTACCTTCTCAATACCATTCCTGTAATGTGGTACTCAGAGCTGAACATAAGGCTCCACCTGTGATCCAGTCAGGACAGAGTACGGCAGGGCAATGGTTACCCTAATGCTGGAACCCTCGCCTCTCTTGACTGCCATTACTATATTGATCTTGCAATTTACGATACCCTCAACTCTTCTGCAAATAACCTACTGCCTAGCAATGCTTCTCTCATCTTGGACTTTGGTCATTGATTGTTTTTAACCTAGGAGTCAGACATTATATTTATTCCAATTGAATTTCATTCGAACAGATTTGGCCCTGTGTTCCAACAAGTCTTTCGGCCTCCTCGCTGTCAATCAACATGATAGCTAATCTTCCTAGCTTTGTGGCATCTACAGATCTGATAAGTATACCACCTCTGCCTTTATTCTGATCTTTGATGGAAAAGGTTCAGTAGCTTGAGGCTGAGTACAGACCCCAGAGGCACTCCACTGGAGACTTCCTTCATTTTTTGTTTTAATCAACAACTTTTGGGTTTTTTTTATATCATCTCTGTTTCAAATATATTCTTTTCTCTTTTTCTTCAGAAAGCTATCCTTGTTTCAAAAAACAAAAAGGAAAAAATGAGAGAAAAGCAGTTCAGGGAAACTATTCACCACCTGATTTTGGCAATATACACAGTGTTTCCTAGCCATAATCCCTCATCTTTGTAAAAATGAAAGGGAGGTACATTTTCTCTATTTTTCAGGGCCAAATTAGATGTAGACCTCCTTCTGAGAAGGCATTGTACTATTTCAGTCTGGCCATCTCTAAAATAGATATAACCATGCCTTTTGACTAGTCTCATCAGTTTGGTCATTCTACTTGGCAGTACAGTGGTAGCCACTGAATACTATCATGTAGAAGGAGTCTAGCTGGTTGGTTCAACCCCTAAATTATGGCAGCAACGGTTCTGGAGCCATGCTGGCTTCTCACAAGTTTGGAATTAAGAATCTCCCATCAACTGGATACTCTTTTTTTCTTTCTCATAGGCTCAAAAGGATCATTAGATGGATGAGTAGAATGTATAAGCAAAGAGAATTCCTAGTGAAAAGTGACTTTCCAGAATGCTGTGTTCTTAGAAAAAGACTGAGTCCAAGGGATAATCAAAAGAACGCAATTCCGACAAACATATCACTAGTGAATGTGTGTACAAACATTCGCCGTTGGATCCTATCTGACCAGATTTTAGGGGAAACATAAAGAACGGCTCAGATTTGGGACCCTTTCGAAATGAAAAAAAAAAAAAAAAGGAACAGGAAGGGTCTCATTGTCAGTGTAGAGCTTTGAGCTTAAACCCATTCAGATACTACTCCATTTCATCCTTGTTTTTATCATGAAAAGTTGACAGGTAAATGTGAATTCAAACCTTTGACCCATCCTCAGCTGTCAAGGCAGAAAAAATAATGAATTACCATAGGTTTTCTGCAGTTGGCAGGAGCTCAGTGTGAGCCTGCTAGCAGCGAAGTTGCTCCTTGTAGTTCTGGGATTGGAATGGAGACAATCGATAATTGGCCTGCTAAAAACAAACTAGCAAATAAAAAGCCAAGCCCCAAACTCCATGACTGGTCATGCACAGTAGGGAAAGGCTAACGAATAGTGCTGAGGCTCCATCTTAAATGAACTGAGATATTATTTAACAAAGTCACATAATTACTAACAGGGATTTTCAGAATGTTTTAGAGAATAACAACTGCAATAGGAAATGAAAGCTTTTTGCTGCATTTCACCAGGAGGCCATCTCTATCAAAAGACTGCAAGTTACAATTTGTGAACTGATGAGGGCGCTATCTTAAGAGTGTTTATTTTTCTTGCCAGTTTGAAAAAACAAGTTGCTTATAATAAAGGGAAAAACACAAAACCTTTGGAATACGTGAAGATGTTTTAATACAATAAGTAAAAATTACAGAACAATCTCTTGCCCTCGATTCCCCAAATATGTCCTCACTTTTTTGGATGAGGAATCAGAGTAGATGTAGAACAAAAGTAAGTCTCCCTTAATAATCTTTCTGTAAATTTGGGGACAAAGACATAAAAAAGCAATGAAGTTAATGGGCTGTCTTTTTGGAAGTTAACAAGCTTTCAGTTTGATTGTCAGTTGTAGTATTAACTTTGTTAGATAAATGTTCTGTGCCTATGGAGACACTGGAGAATGGCTGTCTAAAATGTTGGGAATCTACATGCTATTTTCATATACAGGTGAATCCCATTCAGGACAAATGTGAAATTGGAGAAATAGGAAAAAAAAGTATTATGATCTCTCTCAATTTTCTCCTCATCAGTTGGAAGTAATGGAGACCCAGAGAAAGCAGAGCCAACAGGAATGGACTTTGGGGATTAGGGATTCAGTGGACACTATAGATGCTCATTGAGTGGGCTAGGCGTGCCAGCATTCCCTGAGTTGAGCATTTTCCGGTTTGACCGCGTCTCTCTTCCCCCCTTCCCCCAAACGTACACACAGACACCTATGATGGAGGCTGTAATGGAAACATGATTTAAGGATATTTTCTATCCCTAAAGGTGAGGGATATTTTCAGATTATCATCTACTTAAGTGATCCTTTGATCATCTACTTAAGTCCTTTGATAACTTATCTGGACAGGTTAGAGTATTTGAGTCACCTGGTTTCCATGTTTTAACTCAGTTAGCTGAATGCAACTCTCCCTCAGTTTTCCTAAATGAAACCATGATGAGGACACAGCAATTGGAGTTTTACTGGAAAGCAAGATATCTCAAGGGCACTGGTCACACTCTCCTGAGGGTGTTTCTTCTGTTCATTACCCACTCCTCCACTGCCCCTTCCTCCCATGGAAGCAGTGCTTTGTCCTAATTTGGCAGATTGGGAATTTCATGAAGTTCTTGGGGCTAGAGTGTAATTGAACCGACCTACCCTGCCTCCTCTGCCAATCCCATGTGACTTCCTTTCACTTACATGGTGATAGGAGCAAAGTGGTAGAAAGAGGACAGAGTGTGGTAAGAACCAAGGGAGTGCAGAAAGAAAGGGAACAAGTACTTATATGTACCTATTATGTACCAGGCACTGAGCTGAGTGCTTTATGAATATCACCTCAAAACCAGAAGGCTTTAAAAAACCGTAAAGATCAATTGAGGAGAAAACCAGCCCGCAGAGAGCTCAGGTTGTGCTACTTTGGCACAATCCTCAAGAACTCGGAGTTGTTTCCATGCCAAGTTGAGGCCTTTGAGAGGGACTTTAATGAAGGAAAGTGGAACAGACCACCAAGCAGTTCTCCAGTGTTCTTTTCCCACTTTAGAAGATGAAGTCAAAAAACTTTAAGTGATATTTAAGTGACATTTAGATATCGAGGTCAGAGGTGATAGGCTTGTAAAATTATACAGAGTTCAATAGATTTACAAAGAAAAAGAGTTCAAAGGAAGAGAAATGACAGAATGGTGATTTACCAAATGAGGAAACTAAGATGACATCAGTACCTTTAGAATTATATTCCTACTTTTTCCTCTCTTAAGACCTTCGTGAGAAAGTTCTCTGAAGATGCTAAAAGTATCTTTGATAAAGGACTAAGAAGGAACGAGGAAGGTAATTTACTTAACTGGTCACATCTTGACAAGCACACAATTAACTCAGTGCACAGAGAAATTAAGATCTTAAAATGTCTACTGTTTGTTAGTTACTGCCTTCTAACCCCCCAAACAAAAGAGTGTGAATGAGTAAAACAAAATGTGGTCCTACGGTATCTGTGAAGCAAGATAGTTCTAGTGCCTATGTTAACATCATATTCCATTAGATAGCTGCAAGCACAGTTCTACCATTTGTTCAACATGCTACTGAATATAACCGTTAAGAGGTCAAAAGGAGACAGAGAAATGCCCAGCTGGGGTTTTTGCCAGGGTAGCTAGAATATCTTAACAGAAATATAAACTATTTGAAGGTAACTAGGTGCTGTAGTAGATGGAGCATCAGGCCTGAAGTCAGGAAGATCTAAGTTGAAGATACTTGCTGTGTGACTCTGGGCATGTGACTTAACCCTATTTTGCTCAGTATCCTCATTTGGAAAAGGAAGTGGAGAAGGAAATGGCAAACCCACTCCATTATCTTTGGAAAGAAGACACCAAATAGGGTCATGGAGAGCCTAGAGCAACTGAACAATAGCAAGAGAACTCCTCGAAAGCAGGGGCAGTTTCACTTTCATCTTGTATCCCCATTTTATTGCACGGTTCCTGGCACACAGTAGATCCTTTAAAGTGCTTGCTGACTGATAGCTTGAGGAGAGTTCAACTAGAAGAAAGCAAAGTTCTTTAAATGCTCCTTTTCATTGCCAGTGTTGTACTAATTGTATCACACGGCAGAATATTGCAATGCCTCTTCAATGAAAAATAGTCCTTTAAAAGAAATTAACCTAACCACCCATGCTGGAAAAAAGTGGATGCGAAGCACATATTGTCTGGATCACAACATTCAGTTCTATCTGCAGTCCGTTGAGTCAACCATCAGTGTGCATATCTCGTACAGAGGGGTGCAGATTCCCAATGACCTTGGCTTATTTAATAGGAGAAGACAGTCTACTCCTGGAGTCTACTCTGGGCGCTTTGTCTGGCGGGCTTCCAAGTCTTGAAAGCCCTCCTGGCTTCCTTTACTTCCTTCAAGCCTCAGAGTTCTACTTTCTACTGTAGGCCTCTTTCAAGCCCTCTTAATTTTAGTGCCTTCCCCTGCTGATTAACTCCAGTTTATCCTCTGGAGTTAGTCAGCTTCTACAAGTTATAGTTTGTACATATTTTCTTGCTCCTGTTTCCCATTAGACAATGAGATCCTTGAGGGCAGGAACTGCCTTTTGCCTTTCGTTGTATGCCCAGAGCCTGGTACATAGGAAGTGGTTACTAAATGTTTTTTGAATGAGTGATTGGTAGAATGGAAAAAAAAAAACATTACAGCTTTGGATTCAGAAGACTCAAATTCAAGCCCCACCTCTGCTGTTGACTATTTTTTGTGACTGTGGGTACACTATTTAATCTTTCTGGGCCAGGGTTTGCTTCTTTATAGAGTGAGAACATTGCATGAGATGATCTCTCAGATATCTTCCAGATTGAAATGAGCAATACTGTAACTTAAGAAACAATATAGATAAGGATCAGTGGATAGGGGAAAGTGTGGAAGGACTGCAATCTGCACTAGTGAAGGTAATGCTCCCATGGATGAGATCAAAGATCTGCTGACATATCAGTCGTGCTTTCTACTTGCTCACTCTTATTTTTGAGAATTATGACTTTGGCCAGCTCCCCGCAAGCTCTGGGTGCTGATGTTCCCATCTGAAGAGAGCAACGAAGACTGCCTTTTTAACTGTCTGGAAGAGAAGAGAGTTGATATGGTAGGAACTTTCTAAGGCCCACAACATGCAAACACGTGGGCCTTCCTTGATGAGGCATCTGAGACCCCATTAAGTTGTAGCAGCTGGTGTTTAAGAAGCAGCAGCAGATGGAAACTGCAAAGAAGAGGTGAGGATGCAGACACTCGGGAGAGATGACAAACCGTGTAGGTAAACACACGCTGTAGCCGCGTGGTAAATTTACAAGCCGCTTAATATTTTGGTAGGCTGCTGAGAATGACTAATACAGCATAGAGATGGGGCACAGAAATGGGGTCTTGGGGGAATATAAAGATAATAAGGTTTAGGGGGAAAAGGAGGTGCTTTACAAAAGGGGATGAAATGAGGTTTCAGATGAGCACAGTGGGTGGTTGTGACCTTGAATCTTGTTTGCTTTCAGCACTCTAGTACTAACTTGGGAGACATTATCATAGTGCGATGGAAGAGTTGACGAGATGCGGGAAAGTATTAGCATCTAGTTGGGGACCAGTGAAGATTGAAATCATCATACTTTTTGCACAAACATCCCAGGAAAATGAACCTCCCTGGACACCTGGGAAATGGGTTCCTTTGATAGCTCTTTTATAGCTGAGCAAACTGATGGATCGCAGTGAAGCTATGTAACTCAACCAGAGATGCATAAGACATGCAAATGGCTGAAAATAAACCAGAGATTCGGGCTCCTCAGTTCTTGATTTAAATAAGCATCAAATACATATCTCTCTCAGACACAAGGTCCACATACCAAGAGGGAAGGCATTAGGAAGTAATATCTGATGGGCATTTTTCTAGAAATATTACAGCTGTCATCCCGACGACTGTGGTGTCACAGATACTGGCAGGTTAAGTTGGGAAATTTATATTTTTCTGGGAACTTTTCATGGGTTACTGCCATATCGATGACAATGCAGGCAAAGGTATTCTGAAGAACAGTACACTTGATGCAAGCTGCTGAAAGAACAGCAGCTAACCACAGTCATGAGAATATTTCACTCTTTGGCAACAAGGATTACCACTTTCTGACTTCAGCCTTTTTCACATAAAAGAAAATCACCAGTGTAAACAAGAAAATTTCCCCAGTTCTTAAGCATTCATAGTTGAGGCCTAAAGACAGAAGCAGCATGATCTTCCAACATACTGAACCCTAAAGAGAAAATATGAATATGGAGTCACAGAGTTTTTCGTTTTTAAAATTTGGTCGTCCCTTTACATCTTAAGTTATTAAGCTTACTTGAATAATCATGCAAATAAGTCATGGCTAAAAGTGATTATTTTATATCTCTAGAGGCTTACTTGCATAAAATACAGAAAGAGAAGATCAATGAATTGGGTTTACAACTAAAAAAGCTAGAAAAAGAATAAATTAAAAACCCTCAATTAGATACCAAATTTGAAATTCTGAAAATAACAGGGGAGATTAATAAAATTGAAAGTAAGAAAACTATTGAATTGATAAATAAAACTAAGAGTTGGACTCTAATCAGTTGGAAAGATATCAAGTGCTCATGGGCAGGCCATAAAAATGGCAGTACTACCTAAATTAATCTACTTATCCAGTGGCATACCAATCAAACTGTAAAGAAATTATTTTACAGATCTAGAAAAAGTAATAATAAAATTCACCTGGAAGAACAAAAGGTCAAGAATTTCAAGGGAATTAATGAAAAAAAAAAACCCCACCAATGAAGGTGGCCTAGCTGTGCCAGACCTAAAACTATATTATAAAGTGGAGGTCATCAAAACCATTTGGTATTGGCTAAGAAAGAGAGTAGTTGATTAGTGGAATAGATTAGGTTCACAGGACAAAATAGTCATTATCTATAGCAATCTAGTGTTTGACAAACTCAAAGATCCCAGCTTTTGGGATAAAAACTCACTATTTGACAAAACTGCTAGGAAAATTGGAAACTAGTATGGCAGAAACAAGGCATTGACCCATACCTAACACCACATATCAAGATAAGGTCGAGATGGGTCCATGATTTAGACATAGTAATATTATAAGCAAATTAGAAGAACATAGGATAGTTTACCTCTCAGATCTGTGGAGAAGGAAGAAATTTGTGACCAAAGAAGAACTAGAACTCATTATTGAACACCACATAGATAATTTTGATTTTATTGAGTTGAAAAGTTTTTGTACAAACAAAACTATTGCAGACAAGATTAGAAGGGAAGCAATAAATTGGGAAACATTTTTACATTTAAGGGTTCTGATGAAGGCCTCATCTCTACAATACAGATAGAATTGAGCCAAATTTATAAGAATTCAAGCCATTCTCCAAGTGATAAATGGTCAAAGGATATAAACAGACAATTTTCAGATGAAGAAATTAAAACCATTTCTAACCATATGAAAAGGTGCTCTAAATAACTATGGATTAGAGAAATGCAAATTAAGACAACTCTGAGATACCACCACACACCTCTCAGATTGGCTAAGATGACAGGAAAAGACAATGACGAATGTTGAAGGGGATTTAGGAAAACTGGTACACTAATACATTGTTGCTGAAATTGTGAACGGATCCAACCATTCTGGAGAGCAATTTGGAACTATGGTCAAAAAGTTATCAAACTGTGGATACCCTTTGACCCAGCAGTTTTTCTCCTGGACTTATATCCCAAAGAGATCTTAAAGGAGGGAAAGGGACCCATATGTGTGAAAATGTTTGTGGCAGCCCATTTTATGGTGGCAAGAAACTGGAAGCTGAGTGGATGCCCATCAATTGGAGAATGCCTGAAAAAAGTACGGTATATGATTGTTATGTAATATTGTTCTGTAAGAAACGATCAGCAGGATGATTTCAGAGAAGTCTGGAGAGACTTACATGAACTAATGCAAAGTGAAATAAGCAGAACCAGGAGATCATTGTACACGGTAACAAGAAGACTATACACTGACCAATTCTGATGGATATGGCTCTTTCCAACAATGAGATGATTTAGATCAGTTCCAATAATCTTGTGGTAAAGAGAGCCATCTACACCCAGAAAGAGGACTGTGGAAACTGAGTATGGACCACAACATAGCATTTTCACTCTTTCTATTGTTGTTTGCTTGCTTTTTTGTTTTTTTCATTTTTTTCCTTCTTGATCTGACTTTTCTTGTGCAGCAAGTTAACAGTATAAATGTATATACACATATTAGCTTTAGCATATTTAACATGTATTGAATTATCTGTTATCTGGGAGAGGGGATTGGGGGAAGGAAGGGAACTTTGGAATATAAAGTTTTACAAGGGTCAATGTTGAAAAATTACCCATGCATATGTTTTGTAAATAAAAAGCTTTAATTAATTAAATGAAGAAATAATTGATAAAAATTAAAAATAAGTCATGGCTAGCTTACAAGGAGAAGCAGTATTCTATAAGAAATACGATGATTCAGGTTGCCTTTCTTCTGCATGAAAATAAATATTTATACATGGATTCCCAATGCCTCTGCTACAGGAATTCCTTCATGTAGTCTTAACAAAGTGGGGACAGTAAAAGGAAGTGTTGGTGATTAGGATAAAAGGCTTTTGTGTGTAGAACCACTGCAAATCTGGCAACAATTACAAATTCTGAATTGACATGGCTAATTATATTTTGGCCCTATATGAGGCCCCATTCACTATGAGGCAGATTACATATTAGATTTCTTTGTGTTAGAAAAGAAACAGATGCATGAGTTAAAGAGGAGATATAGTTCTTACCCATGGATCTTGCAATTAGAAACAACAAAAACAGGTGCTTACACAACACAGACTAAATTGGTAACTAACAACAACAATAATATGGTGGTACTATCATTGTTGTTGTCGCATCAACATTCTTGGTATAATCTGAAAGGTTCTATAAAACTGACTAGCCTATATTTTTCCAGAGTTTTAGGGACTGCTGTCCACTCATCTTCTAATAAAGCTGGCTTGTGTAAAGGAAGAAGGGAATTCTTAACATCTGGATTGCCACCAGGCAGTAGGGAAGTGGTCCTGTAGGGATGCTTTGTACTGTCCCTGTCCCTGTTGCTGCACTGGAAAAAAAGGGGACTTCTATGATCTATTTTCTTAACCTAGGCATGATGTGGAAAAGATACAAGTGAATTGAGTGGTCATGGAGATGGAGACAGAGGGACCAATCCAAAAGATGCTGTGGGGGAGAGAGAAGAAATATTTGGCAACAGATTGGATGTGTGAGACAAAATACACACAATTCACACCAGAGATTTAGAGCTGGAAGGAAACTCAGAGACCATCTAGTCTATTTCCTTCATTTTCCAGGTGAGAAACTAAGGCTACAATAGATTATGTGTCTTAGCCAGGGTCGCATAGGTAGGATATTTCCACAGTAATATTTGAACTGAAGTTCCTGGACTCAAGAAGTGTAACTTATTCAATTGTACCCCACTGGAATCCAAACTCCACCCTCGTAACAATCCCAAGTATTACTATCTACTCTCATTTTACAAGTAAGGAAATTGAGGTTCTGAGACTTTTACAACAGCTGTACATGGTCACCTAGCTAATAAATATTTGAGGTAGTACTCAAATCAAGATCTCCTAACCCCAAGTCCATCACTCTTTCCATTATGTCATGCTGTAGTTATGAAGGGAAAAAAAAGGAAGAAAAGAGAGGAAGTGATTGAAAATGACTAGAAGCGACATGACTGGGAAATGGGAACAGGGTAAGAGTATTTATAAGCAGTCTTGGGTCTCAAAGAAAAAGTACTGAAGACTGCCAGACAAAAGCAATTCAAGTATCAAGGAGTGAGTCACGATTATCTAGGATCTGGCAGCATAAAGGATCAGAGGGCTTGGGGTACCATATTCCAGAAGGCAAAGAACCTGGGGTTACAACCAAGAATTAACTACCCAGAGAGACTGAGCATCACCTTTCAGAGGAGATGGATCTTTTATGAAGTAAGAGACTTTCAGTCATTTCTACTGAAAAAAACAGAACTATATGCTGTGTTGGGCCCCAGAATCCAGGAACTCACAGTATGTAGATTCAAGCAGATTATCTAAGATAAAAATAATGAGGTCTGAAATCATGGGAAAGATTATGTAGGAACAGGCAATGGGTAGTGTTCCATGAGCCCCCAAAACCTTCATGACCTTAAACAGGTCTTAAAGATTAAGCCAAACAAATATCCAAAGCTGAGGAAGCTAAGTATTTTGAGGTAGCAGCAGCAATGGGAATACTGGAGTGAACCTCATGCTTACTAGGGCAGAGGTTGCCCATTGCATTTTTTAGCCCCCAGGTATGTCATTCTGGGCTGATGGAACTGTAGAAGTTTAGAAGTGAACTTTGTCAATATGGGGTAGAAGCAAGATAATATTTCCCCTAACTGCTCTTATAGCTTTTCCTCATCCCATTTCACAGAGCACAATGGTAACTTCATAATTTCTCTGTTTCAAAATTATTTTTTCTGATTCTAAATACTTTGGGTTAAGGTAGCTAGATCTTTTGATGCAATGGATAGCAGTTGAAACTAAGGCGACTATAAAAAGTACCCATTAATGGAAGGGAAAGCATTCAAGTAGCTCTGATGTCACAAAGGATTTCAGAAAAAAGATAATTGGATTTCATTTCCCATAAATTTATGAGATTTCTCCCTCTCAGGGGGCAATGCCTCAACCACGAGATGACAACTAGTGGTTAAATTAGGAAATACAAGTTGAATTTATAGAATTTGGTCATAACACTTGGGGGTCCTGTGTTATGCCTGTGCTAGTAACTGTGTATTGGCTTTGAAAAAGTTAAATATTTTTCCATCCAGAATTTTCCCCTCCCCCCTTGACTTTTCATTACTAGCTCCCCAAGGAGAAGGTCAGCTAGATTATGGATCGATTCAACATTTTTCCCCCATTTATTCGTTTTTATATATTTTCAGCATTTAGAAAGTCCTACTCAAACTCCATTTGACTCTCCTGAGTTCATCGAACCCATGTTCTTTCCTCAGGTAAAACCTGAGCAATTGGATTGGGGGTTTGCAATATTAGGCTTAGAACAACTTTAATTAGGTTTTGAAGGAAATGAGTTAGGAGCATCTCCTCTTTCTCTTCCTTTTTCTTTTTAACAAGCTCACTATGGTAGGTAAGAATTTATGTATTGTACAGAATGGATTATGATTTTTATGGTTCAAAAGACTGTATTTGTTTGCTAGGGGGGTAAATATATTTTCTTTTAACAGTATGTGAATATGTGAAGTAATTTAAGAAGTAAATAATTGTTCTATGGATGCTTAAGAAAACAACAAAAAAATGGACTGGTCATAACATGAACCTCTTTCCATCCCTTCCCTGGATGCCTCTTAGCTATTTAGATTGATTCATTTTTAGTGTTGAGTTCAAAAATTAGCAAATCATTGTTCATCTGGTAAGGTGAATGCTTAATGGGACTTCTGCTACAAGATGATAATGCTAAGGGTTGGAATCTGGCGGAAGTAAAATATTTTAAATGCAAAGGCAGTGATGTGGGCCATACATTGTAGGGTTACCGTGGGAACCGTAATCCGGAATTTTCATGACTTGTCTTGTGTGATTACAAATTTAATGCTGGAGGAGGATTGTGTTGCTTTTTTTCCCCTTCATTTTGAGGATAATTTATTTGTGAATAATCAGGATTGGATCAGGCTTAGATGTGACCTGAATCTGCCCAAACTGGAAGGTTCCTTGGTCCCATAGGAAGTTGAAGAAACAAATGCAGAGGAGGAAGAGCAATTGGAAAGTACGCGGACACAGGGCATGGCAAATTAGGAAAGTTTTGCAACTCTCTTTGCCTCAGCTTTAAAGGCAAAATCTTACCTAAGTTTTCTTCAACATAACCCCATGACCTAACCCAAGTGCAAGCAGCAGGACCGAAAGCAAAAAAGGCAGGGGCATTGCTTCTTTGGCCGAACGCACTGCAGCAAACTGCAGATGGTGACATCTCACTGTAGCCAACTGAAGCAGAGCTGCAGCTGCAAGGAGTGGTCTGGGGTATGACAAACAGGAAGGCTCCATTGGGAGGAAAGGTTTAGAGCTTCTCAGGAATTGGAATCTTCATTCAGGCACAAGAGGACATGTTTATAAAACACTAATAATCTAGATGAATCCAGGTTAATGATACAGGTACCAAACAGCTGGACGATTTGAATGGTTCCAAATATCTAGACATTGAATGCTCTATAAATGTCCAGTTCTTTGGTATTCTACAAAGACTAAATATCCAAATAACTGCCTACACTTTTCTGGCTTCCTTTTGTTTCAGAGAGCAATAGGCTGGGATACCATGTCAATAAAAGCTGTTTTTCAGCCAAAGGGCAGCCTTCACATCCATATATGTGACATGGACCCATTTTCTTAAACTGTGGGTCATGACTCCATATGAGATCTTATAACTGAATGTGAAGGCCAAGAAATTATGATCTAGTGACATTAAAAGTTTGGTCTGTATATCTGCTTTATATATCTATATACCTAAGGTCATGTAAAAATTTCTTGGGTGAAAAGAGTCATGGGTGGAAAAGGTTTAAGAAGCTCAGAGAAGACCCAGATCAGACTGTCCTACGTGAGTCAGAGCACTAGGATATCTGTGAAATATGAAAGAAAGCAACATTTTGATTGTAACATTTTGGAGTCAGTGACAAAGTTTGTTACTTAAATAGTATCTCCTGGGAGAAAAGTATTGAACAATATTCTAAAAGACATTTTGTTTTATTTTCTCAGAAATACAAAAGAGATATTGAACTGCATTGGAGAGGGAGCTCCCTATAATCAATGAAACTATACGAATGGCCCTATCCTGAATCTCTTAGCTTCTGAAATATATAAAAATATATATGCAACCTCCCCATTGCAAGATATCCAAACTTCTCTGTGTGCCCTACAGAAAAAATTGAGAATTACTCTGATTGATGATGATTATGGACAGACAAATGGTGAATGCAATTCACTACAGGGGAGTGCAAAGTAATAAAGATATGAGTGATAGAAAATTCAAGAAAATGAAATATGCCCTTTGGGCCATATAGCACATAGAATCTAATCTGAGAAAAAAAATTTGGTTAACAGTGGATAAAACCATTAAAACTTCAAAAGATTCCTTGCATGAAACAACAAACAGTATATCTGGAAAATATGAATTAAAGGAATCACTTAAGTCCTACAGTAAAGTCATGTGGATCTAATCTTTTGCAAAAGAAGGATTATTTTTAGTTCAGCTTAGAAAAAGGAGGGATATTACAGAATTACTAGAATAAGAGGGTAGCTAAAATTAGGCATGACCTCTAGAATTCAGTGATTTCTATGAGGAGAGGCAGTTGTGAAATAGAGAGCTAGCCCAAGAGCCAGCATGATCTGATTTTGAAGATCTGCCTCCAACACAGCCTGGCTGTTTGACCCTAGGCAAGCCTCTTCACCTCACAGTGCACTAGGCCCCAGTTTCTTAAACTTTGGGACAGGACCCCATCTAGTAGATCAGAACTGAATGTGGGGATTGTGAATTATGATTTCTTATCAGTAAATGTTTTATTTGCATACCTAGATACTTGGGGTCATGTAAACCTTTCTCCTTGGAAAAGGGGATCACAAGTGGGAAAAACTTAAGAAGCCTTGCTCTAGCTGTTTCTAGGATTAGAAGTTGCTGAAGTGTCAATGTGAATCGATGGAGGGAATTTTCCCATTTGGGAGTCCTTATTCGAAAATCTCATACCTAATCCCTATTTTTGACTAGGACGTAAAAAGCAGTATTACCTTGTGGGTAGCCTGTTGGCCTTGGTTTTACAAAAGCCCTGGGTTTTAAATTCTGCTTTTGACCTATATCAGTTAAGTGACCATGAGCAATTTCCAAACTCCATGAGCGTCAGCCAACTGTCTAATAAGATTTAGCTACTGAGTAATAGATGAGTTGAGATGACCACTTCAAGTTTGGGAAAATCACAGATCACTCTGGACATATCAGGAGATCCAGAGCGAGGGAACTACAATGAAGTACACAAAAGGACTATACAACAAAGAAATGAGAATCACTTCTTTTCTTTTCTTTTTAATACAATCTAGTCTTTGAGAGATAATGAACAGAACATCTCTATTTGAATAACATAGATTTTAAACAGAAATTAGATAATTTTGTGGAGTAATAAAAAAGGCCTGATTGAGGCCTACGATTTCTGGCCACCTTAATTTAGGAAATTTCATATCTCACTGCAGAAGTAGGCATAAGTATTGTTATGGGATAAACAAGAAAGATAGGCAAATGAGAGGTCTGTTGAAACAGATTGGTATAAAATAAGAAAATGGCAAAGCTCTCCTAGAAAAAGAGTGATTTATAAGTAAAAGCAACATAAAATTTCTAAAAAGACCAGAGAGTTAAACACCATTGAGAATCAAAATGATAAAAAGACAGAAGGCAAAAGGAGAGAATGATGGAATTAACCAATTTAAAGATGAATCTAGATGTCAGAAAGAAAATTGATGTTGCAGATGGGTGGGCATTCATGCTAAGATTGTTCCAAGAAAGCCAGTCCCTTGTTGCAGGTACATTGGGGTGCTATGCCAGTCGATTGATGATTGAGCTTAGAAGAACCATTCACCCTGTGAGCCTAAGGAATAAGGAGAATTGGTTTTTGGTTTCTTTCAAGGCAGCCTTTCTGTCTCAGTCACTAGGCTCAGAAGCACGTGAAGACTAGCCAGCAGCTACTGCTTGTGTTTGTCCTTAAAGTGAGTGGGTCTAAGAGCACGTGGCTCTTTGGGAGGGCTGAGAGAATCGGAGCGCCTCCACTCAGGCTCTATGGTTTGGAACCACCTACATATATAATACCAAGAATTTTCAATTCATATGTATAACTGCCTGAGTGGGAACGCTCCTATTCTCTCAGCCTTCCCAAAGAGCCACGTGCTCTTAGACCCACTCACTTTAAGGACAAACACAACCAGTAGCTGCTGGCTAGTCTTCACGTGCTTCTGAGCCTAGTGACTAATTGCCCAGAGTGCTAGTTTCTAGGTAGTTTCGACCACAAAATGAAGCCGGAAAGATCCAAGCCATTTGGTGCTCTATTTGAGGAACATAGCAGTGAACATATCTGTGTTTTCAAGATGTCACATTTGTGCCATACAGGAAACCTGTTGATTTGTGTTACTTCTTCGGGATCTATTTGTTGAAGTGCAATCAAAAGATGACATTGTCTTAATGGTAAAACCATCCAAAATCACTCTGGAAAAGGCTTTTCACACTGTGTGCACTCTGTGGTGTTCCTTGAGTTACAGAACGTATGGCAATTTTCACAGTATTTAAAAAATTGTACCCTCGGGTGAGAAGGAAAGGTTAAAGATGCATTTACAAAGATGTTGCTTTAATTTTATTTTTATATGTGTATTTTTATATATACATACAGTTGAAATAATGGACTACAGTACAAAAAGCAATCTATATCTCTAGCAAGGTCTAGCACACTACCATCCCCTTTTCTAGACCCAACTATATATCAACTGTCCTAGTACGAAGAGAATTTCTTTTGAAAATCTTCAGGGAAAGAAAACTCCCAACCTCCCCGGTTTTTTCCCCCACTGAATCTAACCTCTTTGCTTCTTGTCATCCACATTATAAAAGCTATATACAGTTAACTCTTATTATAAGCTCATAAAGTCATTATCCAGCTTGTAGATTATCTGGGCCCTATGCTTTCATTTCTCTCCTTTTACCTCCTTCTCAGAAGTTTTCCTGTTAATTAGCAAAAGGCAGACAATGGAAGGGGCATCAAGAGAAACTCAAATCAATTTAACTTTTGTTACTTGTTAATAACTGGTAAAAAAAATTACATTGATGGAGAAGAAGGGAAAACTGTCATGGGAAAGTCAAGGAATCATTGTTCAGAAAGGAGGCCCCTAGGGTATAGATACTACTGAGCAATGGTCAGAAGGCTTGGGTTGAATAAGAGTGAAAATCAGGACCAGAATCAGAATAGATTCAAGTGAAGCTTGGCGCTGGGCCAAAGGCCAAACCCAGGAGCCATGGTCATCTACTCAAGCAAGGACAAAAAAATTAGGGTTAGTCCAAAACTCTAAAGTGAAGTGTGTATATGTATGTGTGTGTGTGTGTGTGTGTGTGTGTGTGTGTGTATGTGTGTGTAAGAAGTTAAATTAACAAACGAAATAATTCTCAAAGGTATTGTGTTGTAAATAGCTAAATTTGGGAATCCAGAAAACTTGAATTCGGCCTTTGACATTTAACTAGTAACAAGTCACTTCCTCTCTCCCAGTGTCAGTTCCCTTATCTGCAAAGTGGAGATAATAAGGCACTTAGCACCTTCCTTAGAAGGTAGTTGTGAGGGCTCTAGTAATGTATATAAAACATCTCAAAATCACATCTTAAAGTGCTTTTGAAGTGCCAGCCATTAGTATAAGACATCTTGCAAGTGTAATACAGCATGTGCAGAACATTGGAAAGACTTTGGACAAAATTCAGAGCCTAAGCCATAAATAAATCTTCTTCCTGGGGCACTGAGTTGAGGGGTGGAATGGGCATGGTAGAACAAGCCAAAAATTTGACAAGGGAATAGGATCCTTCTAGGCTTTCCTAGAACCTGTTCCAGTACAGAGTGTATATTTGGATCCAGACTAGATGGGTCCATAGTGGGCTTCGAACTCAACAACAATTCTTTTTTTTTTCAGTCAACAAGTATTTAATAAACTAAGTAAGCTAGATATATGGAATACAAAATAATTCCTGACTTCAAGGAGTTTATGTTCTATCAGAATAATTATATTAATTAAATTATAGAAATTAAATCTTAATTAGAAGGGAAGCAACAAACTGGGAAAACATCTTCACAGTTAAAGGTTCTGATAAAGGCCTCATTTCCAAGATATATAGAGAACTGACTCTAATTTATAAGAAACCAAGCCATTCTCCAATTGACAAATGGTCAAAGGATATGAACAGACAATTTTCAGATGATGAAATTGAAATCATTATCACTCATATGAAAGAGTGTTCCAAATCATTATTAATCAGAGAAATGCAAACTAAGACAACTCTGAGATACCACTACATACCTGTCAGATTGGCTAAGATGACAGGAAAAAATAATGATGAATGTTGGAGGGGATGTGGAAAAACTGGGACACTGCTGCATTGTTGGAGGAGTTGTGAACGAATCCAGCCATTCTGGAGAGCAATCTGGAACTATGCCCAAAAAGTTATCAAACTGTGCAGACCCTTTGATCCAGCAGTGTTACTAGTGGGCTTATACCCCAAGGAGATACTAAAGAAGGGAAAGGGACCTGTATGTGCACGAATGTTTGTGGCAGCCCTTTTTGTAGTGGCTAGAAACTGGAAACTGAATGGATGTCCATCAGTTGGAGAATGGCTGAATAAATTGTGGTATATGAAAATTATGGAATATTACTGTTCTGTAAGAAATGACCAACAGGATGATTTCAGAAAGGCCTGAGAGACTTACACGAACTGGATGCTGGGGGAAATGAGCAGGACCAGGAGATCATTATATACTTCAACAACAATACTAGATGATGACCAGTTCTGATGGATCAGGCCATCCTCAGCAACGAGATCAACCAAATCATTTCTAATGGAGCAGTAATGAACTGAACTAGCTATACCCAGAAAAAGAACTCTGGGAGATGACTAAACCATTACATTGAATTCTAATCCCTATATTTATGCACACCTGCATCTTTGATTTCCTTCACAAGCTAATTGTACAATAATTCAGAGTCTGATTCTTTTTGTACAGCAAAATAATGTTTTGGTCATGTATACTTATTGTGTATCTAAGTTATATTTTAATATATTTAACATCTACTGGTCATACTGCCATTTAGAGGTGGGGGTAAGAGGTGAAAAATTGGAACAAGAGGTTTGGCAATTGTTAATGCTGTAAAGTTACCCATGTATATATCCTGTAAATAAAAGGCTATTAAATAAAAAAAATAAAAATAAAAAATAAAAAAATGAAAATAAAAAAAAGAAATTAAATCTTAATATCATGTTAAACTTTAGAGAAATTTATGCTAAGAAATATGCATTGTTCTTCCATTGCAACAAAAACTTAAACAAACAGTAATAGACAATCTCTTTTTTTCTGAGTATTGTAACTTCATTAAAATACTATTTCATATATAATTATGATCTTTTGAATATAGCCAAATATCCTACTATGTCTAAAAAAGAATACATTAAATTTAAGAGTATTTAAGTAAATTAAACTATTGATGATATGTGTAATATGATGAAACTCAAGTTAAAACAATTGATAAGTTTCTAGAATATATCAGAAAGTTCCTTCCAACAACAGTTCTAATTGTTAGACAAGGACTGAATAAAGCAAGCAGTCGTTGGGAACTTTCCTAGGCCCCGGCAACTAATGGAATCTCTCTAGGGATTAGTTGCTGTAGCTTCATCTTCAAAAACACTACTAAGCAATGGTCAGAGGCTTTGGGCTGAAAGGAGAGTGAAAATTGGGATCTTCTGGTCTAAGGGACTTAAAAATCCAGAATTCCTCTGAGGGCTGAAAAGGAATGCTTGTCCCTCAAAACTACAAATGTCAGGATGCCAGTCAATTCTAAACCTCTTATTATCATGTAAGTATATTTAGACCATATATCGACAGAATATACAAATATCAGGCAGTTTAGGAAGGAGGATAATAGCAGTTGGACAAAAGATGGGAGAAACTATATCTGGGAAGAGGAAGGTGAGAGAGGAGGGTATCCCAGGCATGGGTACAGCATGTTAATAAAATAAGCCCATTTATGGATGCAAAGGTATAGGGGATAAAGATCTGAACTTGGAGTTATAAAGACTTGACTTTGTGTCTTGCTTTGGAAAACCATTGGGTGTGTGGCCATGGACAAATTACTCAGCTTCGGCAAGCCTCACTTTCATCATCTGTAAAGTAGAGATAATACCTATAGGATCTTTACCACAAGGACCTTGTGAGCCTCAAATAAGATGAAGGAAGGCCCTAGATCAACCTTAAAGATCTCTAGATATGTCCTATTATATATGTACATGTATATACAGATACATACATACATAGAAGATCTTTAAAATAAAGTTAAAAATATAATCCCAACACCACACAAGTCTCTGGAGTTAATATACTCTGGACAAATTAACGCATATAAATTAGGATATTTTCATATGCCGTTTCTAGCACATGTTGCTATGGTATTTAATAACCATTTTAGCTGGCATGTAAACACTCGAACAGCTTCACGATTCAATTCTGAACACTAACACCCACATAAACCTATGCAATTTTCCTGCACACAAAAAGATGTCTGGGACTCATGTGAATAACTAAACAGTAGGATATGTTTTCTTTGTGTCATTTTTTCTAGGGAAACGAGAAAAAAAGCTTCAGTTAGTTGACAAGTTTTTATTAAGCACCTACTATGCATCAGGCAATGCACTGTGCACGGGGGATACAAGGAGAGGGAGGCAAAGCACAGTTTCTGCTCTCAGAACAGTGGAATGAGCATTAGACTTCAAGTCATGAGGGGTGTGAGTTTGAATTTCCCCTTTAATGCATGGGCTTTCTGTCTGGGAATAAGCCTCTTAGCACCTGTGAGCCTGTTGCCTCATTTGTAAAATAGGAACAATACCATTATAGTGTTCAACATTACAGCATCTACATCCTAGATTTGATAACCTTTAATTTTGAGCAAGTATTTTGTAAACCCTTAAAACACAATCAAAATGCCATCATACTTGAGGATAACAAAACGGTTTTAAGGCCTAATCACATACTTTAATGTCAGACATAGCCAACTAAATATTTATCCCATTTGTGCTTGTCACAAAATCTAAAGTTGTGTTTTTTTTTTTTTAATCATTACTTGTTTCTTTGGGTCAGGTCCCACATGTCTTGAAGGCTTTTGTTAAAGTGTGACTGTTAGAGTTGGTGATGAAAACATACCACAGCATGGAATCATTTCTTGGATGAGCTAAAAGTCACTGAGCTCAAAGGGAATGGGAGGCAGGCGGACAGGCCCAAGGCACGCCACTGCTATGGTGCTGTTCAGGATCCAGGGGAACAGGACTATTGTTCTATTTTTTATTTTTTCTATTTATTTATTTTTTATTTATTTCTATTTTCTATTTTTTATTGAGAAAAAAAAGGGGCAGCTAGGTGATGTTCAGGCATGGAGTTAGGAAGAACTGAGTTCAATCCAGTCTTAGACACTTACTAGCTGTGTGATCTTGGGTAAGTCATAATCCTATTTGCTTCCGATTCTTGTTTTTCAGATGAATTTTGTGATCTTCTAGCTCTATAAAATAATGTTTTGGCAGTTTGATTGGTATGGTACTATATGAGTAGACTAATTTAGGTAGAATTGTCATTTTTATTATATTTGCTCAGCCTACCCATGAGAAATTGGTATTTTTCCAATTGTTTAGATCTATTTGTGTGAAATGTTTTGTAATTGTATTCATATAGTTCCTGGATTTGTCTTGGCAGGGAGATTCCCAAATATTTTACATGATCTACAGCTATTTCAAAGAGAATTCCTCTTTCTATCTCTTGTTGCTGGCCTTTGTTGGTAACATAGAGAAATGCTGATGATTTATGTGGGTTTATTTTATATCTTGCAACTTTGCTAAAGTTGTTCATTGTTTTTAGTAGTTTTGAGTTGATTCTCTAGGATTCTCTAAATCATATCATTTGCAAAAAAATGACAGTTCGGTTTCTCATCACCTGCTCTAATTCCTTCAATTTCTTTTTTCTTCTCTTATTGCTAAAGCTAACATTCCTACTATAATATTGAATAATAGTGCTAATAATGAGCATCCTTGTTTCAACCCCCCTGATCTTATTGGGAATACATTTAGCTTCTCCCTACTATAAATAATACTTGCTAATGGTGGTAGATAGATAGTGCTTAAAATTTTAAGGAAAACTCCATTTATTCCTATGCTCTCTAGTGTTTTCATAGGAGCAGGTGCTATGTTTTCTCAAAAGCATTTTCTGCATCTATTGAGATAATCATAGGATTTCTGTTACTTTTGTTATAGATATGGTCAGTTATGCTAAGAGTTTTCCTGATATTGAACCAACTCTGCATTCTCCGTATAAATCCCACTTGGTCACAGTATATTATCCTGGTGATAACTTGCTGCAATCTCTTTGCTAATATTGTATTTAACATTTTTGCCCTGGGACAGCTGTCTACATGGCACAGTGGATGGGGCACCAGCCCTGGAGTCAGGAGTGCCTGAGTTCAAATGTGAACTTAGACACAATATTTCTTACTTGTGTGACCCTAGACAAGTCACTTAACCCCAAATGCTTCAGAAAAAAGAAAGTTAACATTTTTTTTTTTTTTGCATTGATGCTCATTAGGGAGATTGGTTTATAATTTTCTTTCTTTATTTTGGCTCTTCCTGTTTTAGATATCAACACCATATTTGCAGCATAAAAGGAATTGCCAGGACTCCTACTTCACCTATTTTTCCAAGTACTTTATACAGTATTCGAATTAATTGTTCTATTGTACACAGCAACAACAAGATTATGCGATGATCAATTCTGAAGGCCTTGGCTCTTTTCAACAATGAGATGATTCAGGCCAATTCCCAAAGATTTGTGATGGAGAGAGTCATCTGAATCCAGAGAGAGCACTGGGGGGACTGAATGTGGATCACAGTATAGCATTTTCACCTTTTTGTAGTTGCTTGCTTGTTTTTTGTTTCTCATTGTTTTTCCATTTTAATCTGATTTTTCTGGTGCAACATGATAATTGTGGAAATACGTATAGAACTGCACATGCTTAATATATATTGGATTAATTGGTGCCTAGGGAAGGGGGGTGGGGAAAAGGGAGAAAGAAAAATTAGAAATACAAGATTTTGCGAGGGTGAATGTTGAAAAAATATGAAAAAATATCATGCATATTTTTTGAAAATAAAAGGCTATTATTTAAAATAAAGAATTAATTGTTCTTTTAGTGTTGTTGTGATATAAAAATGAGGTAATGTATGGGACATAATTCAGTCATCAGTTCCTTCTTTCTTAAAAAGGAAATGGCCTTCTTTAGATTGTGAAGGACAAAGGAGGTAACATATGTACAGTACCTTATAACTATGGTTTCTGTTTTTGAAAAATGAAAAATATGTAAAAGGCACCTTTAGAACTGGATTATTATGAAGTAAAAATGACAAAATAGTACTGACCTCAGAGCTTCCTCCATGACAACAATAGCCCTCTCGCAGAATTACTGAGGTAAAAATGAGGTAATATATAGAAATTACCTCAGAGCATGAGTTTTTTTCCTTCTTGAAAAGGAAAAGACTTCAGTGGTCCCTTGTACAAAGAGTTCTGATGTAGAACCAATGAGGTAACATATGAAATACACTTCAGAAGTTTAGTCCATGTCTGTAAAATGGACATGAAAATAATGGTCCCTTCCTCACATGATTATTTCAAGATAAACATAGGGTGTTATATGGAGAGTAATTAAAACTTTATTTACTCTTCAAGAAAAGAGACATAACAACATAGGCAGTTTCATAACAGGATTGCTCTGAGGTAAAAATGAGGCAATCCTCTTATGAAACTGCCTATTTTGTCATATCTCTGTGAAATAAAAAGGACAAATATTTGGATGGTACCTTTATGAATATATTTTTTCTCTTTAGAAAAATTTACATGACAATAACGGCACATCCTGACAAGAATGATGTAGAATAAAAATAAAGAAATAAATGAAAAAAAAACTTTAGTTTCCTCTCTTGAGAAAAATGAACCCTTCCTAAAAGGACTTAAAAATGAGATAAGATTTCAAAAGTACCTCAGAGTATTAGTTTCTTCTTTATTAAAAAGAAAATGACGCAGTGGCCCCTCTCTCAGAGGTGATTTGTGAGGTAATGATGAGGTAATATGTAAAAAGAACCTCAGAACTTTTCTTTTCTTTTTTTTTTGTAAAACGGACATCAAAGAAATGGTCACTCAACCACATGAAGATTAAAAGTGTTCTGAGATAAAAGTAAAGTAACATAAGAAAGAAGTTTCTTTGTTTCCACTTTAAAACAGACAGAAGAATAACATGTCTTCCTCAGATAATTTTCAAGAGGTAAAGATGAGGAAATCTACGAGAAGCACCTCAAGTGCTTCTTTTCCTCTTTTGAAAATGGACATGGCAACAAGAGCCCTTCCCCTGAGGATTTTTGTGAGGTCACATTGATATAAAAACTGTGAAGTACCTGAGAGCTTCAGTATATTCTTTCTTAAAATAGAGCTAGCAAACTCTTTCACAGAGTATTTTTGGACACCGACTTGAAAACAGACCTTCTTCAGATAGTTTTTAGGAGGTTAAAGTAATCTTGGAAAAGTACCTCAAGTACTTCAGGTTCCTCTTTTGTAAAATGGACATGAAAATAGTGGGCCCGTACTCATAAGCCATTCATGAGGTAAAAATCAGTGATATTGGAAAACAGTTTCCATAGCAACTTTTCTCATTTGAAAATTACCTCAGGACTTTTTTTGTAAATCTGACACGAAAAAACAGCAGTCATTCCTTCACATAGGAAGGCTAGGATTGCTCTGAGGTCAGAATAGGTTAATGTATGAAAATATCTTAGAAATTTGTTTTCTCAATTACAAAGTGGACAGAAAAACGAACAGGCCTGCCCCAGATAGTTTTAGGGAAGTAAAAATAATATTTGAAAAGTGCTTCAATATCCTCTTTTTATAAAAGGGAAATGACAACGATGCTTCCCCAGAGGATTTTTGTGAGGTAATACCAAGGTACAAAAGGTGAAATATCTGATATTTTCAAGAATTTTTTTTTTCTGGAAATACACAAGTTCCACCCCTTCCTTAGGGTGTTTTTGTGAAGTAAAAATAAGGTAACATAAAAATTATTGTAGAACTTCAGTTTCCTCTTTTGAAAAATGAACAGGAAAATAATGAACCCTTCCCAATGAACCTTTTCTTTTTTTATAATTATAACTTTTTATTGACAGTATGTATGCATGGGTAATTTTTTGCAACATTATCCCTTGCACTCCTGTTCCAATTTTTCCCCTCCCTCCCTCCACCCCGCCCCCAGATGGCAAGCAGTCCTAGACATCTTAAAGAGGTTACACTGTATCTTAGATACAATCTATGTGTGCAGAGCCAAACAGTTCTCTTGTTGCACAGGAAGAATTGGAATCAGAAGGTAAAAATAACTTGGAAGAAAAACAAAAATGCAAACAGTACATTCATGTCCCAGTGTTCCTTCTCTGGGTGTAGCTGATTCTGTCCATCATTGATCAATTGGAACTGAATTAGATCTTCTCTTTGTTGAAGATATCAGAATACATCCTCATATAGTATTGTGTTGGAGTATATAATGATCTCCTGGTTCTGCTCACTTCACTCAGCATCAGTTCGTGTAAGTCTCGCTAGGCCTCTCTGAAATCCTCCTGCTGGTCATTTCTTATAGAACAATAATATTCCATCACATTCACATACTACAATTTACCCAACCATTCTCCAATTGATGGGCATCCATTCATTTTCCAGTTTCTGGCCACCACAAAAAGGGCTGCCACAAACATTTTTGCACATACAGGTCCCTTTCCCTCCTTTAAGATCTCCTTGGGGTATAAGCCCAGTAGTAGCACTGCTGGATCAAAGGAGATGCACAGTTTGATAACTTTTGGGGCCTAATTCCAGATTGCCCTCCAGAATGGTTGGATTTGAATGAACCTTTTCTTATGGGATTTTTGTTAGGTAAAAATGTAATACTGAAAATCTGTTTTTTTCTTTCTTCAGAAGAAAATGATCCAGTGAACCTTTCCCTTGGAGATTCTTTGAGAGGTAACACTGAGGAGGGAGATGTGAGAAAAGTCTCTCAGAACTTTATTTTCCTCCTCAGTAAAACTAACTTGAAAACTGAGTATTTTAGTGAGGTAAAATAGAAAATTTTCTTCACAGCTTCATTTTTCTACTTCATAAAATGGCTATGACAACACTGACTTCTTCCTCAGAGTATTTCTGTGGTAAAATGTGTTAATAGATAAAAATATCAGGATCTCAGTGTCTTCCTTTATAAAATTTAAATGAGTACAGCAACCTCTTCCTTACATCAGATTGTCATGAGGTAAAAATGGGATAACATAAGGAAAAGATATTAGTGTTTTTGTTATCTCATTCATAAAATGAACATGACAACAGTGTTCCCTTTCTCAGAGTATTTGAGATAAAAATCAGGTAATATGAGAAAAGTACCTCAGCTCTTCTCAGTTTCCTCTCCAATAAAAAAAAAAAGACAATTGCCCCTTCCTCACAACATTGTGGTAAAGGTGAAAAATCTGCTAAGCTATATAACTCCTCAAATGTGAGCTATTATTGTGGTTTATGGAATATATTTTATTCCTGGCTTGTTGATAAACTCAGTCTGTACAAAATCCAGATTGCCTCATTTATCTTAGATAAATATACCCACCTTCCTTTGTAATTCTCCACTAATCATTTTTGTTCTACTCATCCCCATCCAATACTTATTTTGCTTGCAGGAGAGATGGGATGCCAGATGAGTTTAGGAAGTCTTTTGTATCCCTATATTCTATTCTCTGAAGCCTATTTACTCATATTTCCCCGTGGGCCCTCTTTAACAGTGATCGTTTTAAAGCCTCCTTTTTATTTCTTTCTTTTGTGTGGGTAGGTAGGCCTACTTTGCATGACCCTGTCAAAACGTTCCTGTAGGTCATTTTCTACCCGTCAGCCATTTTACTGTAGCCCCAGGTTGAGGTTGTAAACTCCTCAAGAATGCGCCACAGACCAAGCCGGTGATTGGTGGAACTTGGGAGTCAGAGAGTTCTGATTTATAGCCGCTGGGAACGCCCTCACGCGCACCAATCAGAATCGAGCAACGGCGGGTGGTCGCCTCAGATCGTGCTAGCGGTTGAAGGAGGAAGAGCTCAGTCTTCTGGTTCGGTCTCTTACGTTTTCTTTATTCTATTTACCCCTTTTCTCCTAAAAAAAAGACTTTCTAACTGCTAGATTTCTATTTTGTAACTTGTGCCGACTCTATACCTGCCTTTTTAACTTTGGGAAATTATTTGAAGTTTTCTGAGGTGATTTTTGCCATGGCCTCTACTAGTTCCCCCAGGCAACCGTTTATTGTGGGAGGAAAATATAAAGTAATTAGAAAGATTGGGGCTGGGGCTTTTGGGGATATCTATCTCGCAACCAATCTGTTAACTGGTCAGGAAGTAGCCGTGAAGTTTGAATCTCAGAGGACCACGCACCCTCAGCTAATGTATGAAAGCAGGCTCTATAGGATCCTCGAGGGTGGCGTGGGAATTCCTCATATCCGTTGGTTTGGTCAAGAGAAAAATTACAGTGCTCTTGTTATGGATTTACTGGGGCCCAGCTTAGAAGACCTTTTTAATTACTGTTCCCGTAAATTCAGTTTAAAGACCATCTTGTTGTTAGCCGACCAGATGCTTACTAGGATTGAATATGTACATAGCAAAGATTTCATACATAGAGATATCAAACCTAATAATTTCGTGATGGGCTTGGGGCGTCACCGCAATAAGTTGTTCCTGATTGATTTTGGTTTAGCCAAAAAGTATCGTGATAGCAAGAACAATAAGCACAACCCATTCCGTTCAGATAAAAATTTAACAGGCACTGCTAGGTACGCCAGTATCAATGCCCACCTAGGTTTTGAACAAAGCCGCAGAGATGATCTTGAGGCACTAGGCTATGTATTGATGTATTTCAACAAATCAGGCCTTCCCTGGCAAGGAATAAGAGCACCAGACAGGCTGCAGAAATATGAAAAGATTCGTGAAATAAAGATGAATATGCCTATTGAGGTATTATGCAAGGGCTTTCCACAAGAATTTGCCACCTACATGAAGTACTGCCGCTCCCTGCACTTTAATGAAACTCCTAATTATGCGTATCTCAGGCAATTATTCAAAAATCTTTTCGATGCCACGACCCCACCACACAAGGAGGGCGATCATACCTTTGACTGGAGCATCCTGAAGCAGAGATCACTGCAGGCAGGTACTTATAGACGTCCTTTCCCAGTAGATTTCTAAGCGGAAAGAGCTGATGACACATCAACTGATCTGATAAGGAATTATTACTTTCCTTCAAAAAATGTTGTATGTAGACTTTTACAAATTGTTGAGGCAATTCTTGGTTGTTAAGAACTTTAGTTCAAAGAGCAAAAAAAAAAAAAAAAAAAAAAAAAAAAAAAAAAAAAAAAAAAACAAAAAAAAAACAACAACAACAAACCCTGAAATAAAAAAAAAATTTCAGAAAGCAGAAAATAATTTGATTTCAATATGAACTGGTGTGGTAGATAGACAAGATTTATAAACTTGGCACTGATAAGACAAAAGATCATCAAATAAGTTATTACTCTCTAGTTCTAGAACTACCAGAACAGCATGGACATTTGCCAATGATTAGAGCAATCAACTTAATTTCAATATTAACTGCCTGTGGCATGGAGCATGTGGGGTTCAGGGTTTTTGGGGATTTGGGGGTTTTTGTATTTTTTTTAAAGTGTTAAAGTTTACTAAGCGGTTTTCATAGGCCATTTTGGAAATATATTACTTTTTGGGCACAATTGAGCAGACTCATATTTTTCCTCCTTCTGGAAGTTCAGAAGTTAACCTCGTTTAACATACTAAAATGGATGTGCAAGGCAACAGCTAGAGAAGCCTTTTTTTTTTAAGTTCTGAAAGACTGCCCACTTACCGTGCTAGAAATGACATTGTCTTGGATGAAGATTTAATAAAAGGACTTGTTGACTTCTGAGAACTCCATCAACTCTACAATGCCCTTGGAATACAAAAGAAAAACAGCATATTTGCCTCAGGAACTTACAAAGCATTGCAAAATTGAACCTCTAGGTAAGTTGTTTAATAAATATAATCTTTTCAAAAATTGTTATATTTGAAATGGAAACTTGTTTTAAAAAGTTAATGTAAAAATTCATTTTCCATAAGAAAAAAAACCTGCTTGCTAATTTATGAGGAGCAGTAGTTCCTTAATTTTTAATAGGTTGTTTTAGAGATACTGATATTTTCCTTTGAAGATACTTTTAGATTTAGTGTTGCTACTCTTTCCTTTTGGGAGACATGTTTTTTTTTTTTTTTTCCCTGCCTCAATGGAGAAGGCATACTTGCTTTATATATATATATATATATATATATATATACATACACATATATAATCCTGAGATATGTAAAGATTTGTTTGGTGTCACTTAATTCCATATTATATTGTTTTTAATTTGAAAAAAAGGTTTTAGCAATAATTTCATGATTTCTGCATTCAGCCATTTAAGTTTTATTTCAGAACTCCAGTCTTAAAAAATAAATGAGCTTTTGGAAACAAGCAGTGTTTTTAGGGATTATTTTTTCTGCCTGGTTAAAGTATTAATTAGCTTGGTTCCTTAGTAGGAAATTACTCTCTTTTTAAAAGTTCCTTTTTACATATGGTTTATGTAAAAAGGGGAAAAGAGTTTGACTTTGGTAGTAGCTAGGAAAAATATTTTACAGGGCTTATACTTTTATTCACTATGCACCTAGAAGATGGACTTTTTCTGAAATATATTTGTTCTGGGTTTGTTTGTCATTTGTTTTTAATTTAATTTTAATCACAGTTTTTTTTTATTTAATGCTCTTTAACATTTTAAAGCAAGATGCAAGTATATATTCTGAATATTTTGCTGTTTCGTCTGCAGCTACAAGTGGAATGGCACTTATCATCGGACCATCGGACCGTTGGACCTTTGGACCTTCGGACCTTTTCTTCAGTTTTCTTCGGACAAGAGAAGAATCAGAAATTTGGTGAATTTGCTGACATCTCGACTGGAGACGAAGCTCATCTGGACAAAATGCCAATTACATCTTTCCACCAAAATGATGGTTCCAGTTGAAGACATGACATTCCACAACTAGATAATCTGGACACTTGTACTGTGGCTTATTTTGCTGAATTCTAATGTAACCAAGGACATAGTTGGGGAAGAGGTTGGGAAGGTTAATACTATTGCTACTATGTTGACCTAATGGAGGAGGTATTTTTTTTGAAATGTTGGGGATTTGTCATTTCAATTTGTTTATATGTCTGTATTTGGAAAAATAATAGCAAGCAAATGCTAGCATGGGTTTAATCTCATAGTATTGTATAAATGTTCTGATGGCCTATACATTTAGTTTACAGGGTTTTATGTGTATTTTTATTTATCACTTGCTAAGAAAAAGGGGACCTAGAGGAGTGTGTTGAAAACTGAGCTTTTCTTCTTCAAGAGGGCTCATTTTCATTTTTCTTATTTCAAGTGTTTAGTAGGATTCTCAAAGTTGCAAAGATTTTCCTTGGGAATAAGGCTTCGTCGTCAGTGAAAGTGACCATTTTATGGCCAAAAGGATTCACTGATGCTGTTGTTTCATTTGCTTCAGTTGCTCTGAAGATACAGTAATTTGCATCTTCAAGTAACTAGCCTGGAACATTTTTCCATCTTGTCATCTGCTCTCAGGCCATGCCCAGTGTAGACATCTGCCCCGTTAGGCATATAATGAAGCCTCATTAATACAGAAAGTAATAGTCATTTGGATTAGTCCAAATGTGACTTGTATGAAAGGCAACTGCAATGGGCTTGAATATAGAATTAGGTTAGAGTATAAGCCAAGAGTGCCATGCCTATCTAACCTTTAAGAAACCCAATCGTATAGGAACCCATTCGATATGTTTTGTTATTATCATCAGCTTTGGGAAGGCTCTGACAGGTGTTAAGATGGTGTCCTAAGTTCAATGTGTGATTTGTCTTCCCTCACTTAGACATAAGAAATTACATGAACATTTCTTTGGTAACATCAGTCTAGCATGCCACAAACTCCTGGAACACACTGTGGTTCCACTGTCATGCTAGTACATAAAACTTTGTAAATTCATTCAGATAAACATTCTGTATATATAAAATACTATGTAAATTTCCATGAAAGATCTAGAACTTAAATATGATAACATTAGTACTTGTGCTAAAATATATTATTTGAAAAATCAGTTTTTCATACCTTGTAAGATAGCTATTTCTAAGAACAAGAATCTACTATGATAACATTAGTACTTGTGCTAAAATATATTATTTGAAAAATCAGTTTTTCATACCTTGTAAGATAGCTATTTCTAAGAACAAGAATCTACTTTTTTGTTAAACAAATGTAAATAGACATTCTAAATTGACAAAAATAAAAGTCTGATTTTGAGTACTTTAATCTCTCGGATTCATGATTTCACTCATCTGGGTACACCTCTAACATTACAACTTATAACCTTTCCATGGTCTCTCTCATTGGATTTCTAGCCCAAATCTAAATTTGAGGGGAGTGGGCAGGAGCAGATAAGGAGTAATCCAGCCTTTTTCTCATTTTCTTAATGTCACAGGGATCCCAGTGGAGCATGAAAAGTCTACACTGGTTATCCCAATTCCTGATTATTGCCTAGGCCACTTTTTCCACCGGGGCATCTCTGTAATGACATCTTTTGCACGGTGGCTGCAGACACTTCTATGACTATCAAATAATGGGGTGATCTGATTTGTATACTTACTGAGTTCTTCAAAAATTTCCCTACCTTCCTCTTCTATAACAAGAGCATAAGCTACCATAATTTTCATTGTTGTCTTCTTGCAAATGCAAAATGAAAGAGCCAAATGTTTCATGAAATATTTCTTGTTGTCCCCCTAGTAACTCAGTCAATAAATATTAAGCACCTAATATATGTCAGGCATTGTGCTAAGTGCTGGGAATACAAAAAGACTGTCTTTTGTTTCTGCCCTCAAAGAGATCACAGTCTAATGGGGCTGACATCAGGCAAACTTACAGGGGTCCTCAAACTTTTCAATAGGGGTTCAGTTCACTGTCCCTCAGACTGTCGGAGGGCCGGACTATATTAAAAACAAAAACTTTGTTTTGTGGGCCTTTAAATAAAGAAACTTCCTAGCCCTGGGGGAGGGGGATAATCGTCCTCAGCTGCCACCTCTGGCCCAAAGGCCGTAGTTTGAGGACCCCTGTCAAACAAGCTACATGCATAATTAAGAGTGGGAAGACATCTGAATTAACGAGGTTTTTTTTTTCCCTCCTTACCTTCCCTATATTTTTATTTATTTATTTTATTTTAAGAAACAGAATAAGCAAAAAGAAAAACAGAAAAGTAATACAAAACAAAATGAAACAAAACAAAAGAAAACATTATCATGTGCCCAGCAGAACACCAGGGAGGATTCAAAATCTATGACAACAAATACCAATTTAAGAAAGCATATATATATATTAGTAGAAGAAATTATATTCATGAGTGTCTGTCTTTACTTCCTTGTAAATTGTTCTTTTGTTCTCTGCTGCGCACCTTATTTACTTTATTCTTTTTCCCCCTTTCACCCTCCCCCATCATCCCCAAGCAGGATATAGTTAAGAAAGAATACATTTCGATATATATCTACATGTAGATAGATACAATCATACCTATATGCAACATATATCTCCCTTTCATTCCTCCCATCACCACCCTCAAACAAGCTAGTTAAGAAAAGATATATTTATGTATAGCTATATAGATATATACATACATAGATACACACACACCAGATATATACATATCTTTCCTATCCCTGCTGACTCATTAAATTCTGCTCCAAAACTTGCCTTGCTATTACTTACCCTCCCCTCACCCTTTGCTACCTTGTCCACCTATCCCTGCCCCCTTATTTCTTTATAGATTTTGGAGGGTGTTACAGCCTTCATAGTGCTATGTTCATACATGTAGTGTTGTCTAATGAATCCATTCCTGATGTGAGTAGGTTTTCAGAACTACAAACTCTCCTCCTCCTTGATAATGCCTCTGTATCTATTCCACTGCACCTCATTTCTGTAACATGGTTTCTATTTTTAGCTTTGTCTGCCAAGCTTTCTTGGGAGCTTACCCTGTTGCTGTTGTGAATCTGAAACATAAAGTATATATTTCCCATGTTAAAAAAAAACATAGACAACTTGTCCATGTTTAAACAGCTTGTCCATGTTGAGTTCCTTAAAAGTAATCTTTGATATTGGCTCTTATATGTTCAATTTTCTGTAAAGTTCTGGTTTGGTTGATAGAAAGTCCTGAAAATCTGCAAGTTTGTTGAATGTTTTTTTAATTTTGCTGGATATATTTTTGACCACAGGCCTAATTCTTTTGCTTATCTATAAATATGATTTGAAGACCTGCAGCTTTTATTGTAGTTGCTAATAAGCTTGTACAATTCTAATTGTAACTCCTGCATATTTGAATCTTTTTTTTTTCTTGTTTCTTGCAAAATGTTCACTTTGAGCTGGTGGCAAAATTTGACAATAATATTCTTATGTTTTCCACAAAGAATCTCTTTGAGGTGGTGAGTGGATTTTTTTCTATTTCTACTTTTCCTCAGGTCCTATCACTCCAGGACAATTTTCTAGGATTATTTCCTACATTGCTGTGTCAAGGTTCTCTTTTTGGTCACAACTTTCTGGCAGTCCAATTATTATTATATTTTCTCTTCTCGATCTGTTCTCCAGATCTCTTGTTTTTCTTATGAGATATTTCACATTCTGTTCCATTTTCTCATTCTTTATAGTGTTTTGTTTTTTGTTGGTCTCTCATAGCTTCACTGGCTTCCCCTTCCAATTTTAATTTTCAAAGAATTATTTTTCATGTTTGAGACTTTATACCTCCTTTTCTATTGGTTAGCTTTTTCTCATAATCTTCTTGTTTTTCTTGGATGGTTTTAATTTTTTCTTTAGTTTTTCCTCAGTGTTTCTCATTTTATTTTTTAATTCTTTTTTTTTTGAGTTATTCTATAAATTCTCTCTAGGGAAGGGAGCCATTTCACATTACTCTTTGGGGTAGAAACTTTTTTTTTTTTATTAAAGTGTCTTCCTCTGAAGATGAACCTCCATCTTCCTTGTTTCAATATGTTTCAATAGTGGGGTTCTTTCTTCTTTGCCGGTTCAATTTTTTTTAATAAGAGGTATTAGTGTAAGCACTTCTAATCGTGGGGTTGGAGGATGGTGCCTCAAGCTTCCCTTTAGCTTTCCACTCTGACCAGGAACCCCCAAACAAGAGCTACCCCCTCCTGCAAGTGCCCACAGCCAGCAGTGCCCCTGCCCTGTTACTTTTTCACTTACCGGGTGCTGATTCCTTCTCACCCAGGATCACATCTCAGCAGCACGGATGGGCCTGGTGTTCCCAATCAACCAAAGTTCACTCAGTCTTCCTGGACTCAAACCCAAACTTGACAAAGACTCCAGAAGGCAAACATGTCTGTGATTCTTGCTGAGGTTCCAGCCACACCTAGCTAGCCCAAGGGATCCCCACTTGAAGTTTGGGGGAGCTAATCTGGAGATATTTACACTTCTAACAGGTTACTCTTCAGCCTGAGGTCATTCTTTAGATCTTGTTGGTTTGTAGCAGAAAGGGACCCCTGTTCTGTCCCAAGCCTTGTTGGTTTTTCACCAGTCTATGTTTACCCTGAGGTAAAAATTTGTTCTATTTGTGGGTAGAATCAAGGAAGTTTCTTGTAAAAAGTGAGATTTTAGTTGGGATTTGAAGGAAACCAGAAGTCAGAGATGAGAAGAGAAAGCATTCAAGGTGTGAGGGTAGCCAGTGAAAATGGCCAAAGCTGGCAGATGGGGAGTGTCTTATTTGTGGATAGAAGAATCAATAGGATAGCAAAGGATGTAAGAAGATTAAAAGGTATGTGTTGGGGAGGGGGGTTATATTACTAAGATTTTTATATTTGATCCTAGAGGCAATAGGAATCCACTGGCATTTTTGAGAATGGTGGATTACAGGGTCAGACCTTTGCTTTAAGAAAATCACTTTAGTGGCTGAATGGAGGATGGATTGGAACAGGGAGGGATTTGAAGCTGACGGCCCCAGCAATAGGCTTTTTACTACAAACACGGTATGAGGTAATAAGGATTTAAACCAGAAGAGTAGCAGTGTCAGGGGAGAAAAGAGAGTATGTTTGAGTGATCTTTAAAGAGTGAAATTGACAGGCCTTGGTAAGAACTTAGGGGGTTGGATAAAAGATAGTGGGGAGTCCAGGCTCAGGCCTGTGCAGTGAGCCTAAGAGCCTGGGAGGATGGTGCCTCCCTCTACAGTAATGGGAAAAGGGGTTAGGAGAAAAGCTCACGAGTTATGTTTTGAACATGTTGAGTTTAAAATGTTTAGTGGACATCCAATTCTAGATATCTGAAAGGCAATTAGAGATGGAAGACTGGAAGTTAAGAGAGAAGTCAGAGCTGAATAAATAGAATAAAAGTGAAAAGTAAAATCCATGCAAACTGATAAAATCAGTGATATGTATATGTTTTATACTTTACATACAATCTCACTGAATTTTAACAATCACCTTTTCAGTTAAGTTCTGTCATTATTAATTCCATTTTAAAGAGGGGAAAACTGAAGCTGAGAAAATAAGTGACTGACTGCCCGTAGAATGCTCGATCCATTATATTACACAGCCATCTTATTCAATTCCCTCCTGAACTAACTCTGCCAACTCCTTTATTTGCTTCTCCATGGAGGAAATATCAATCAGTCTTTCATGTAGTTATAACTTCTCCTTGTATCTCTAGATATAGTTATATTTAGATACAGCTGCTCTTTGTCTTATTTCTCTGTTTCATTTGTAATAAGGTCAAGACATACCTTTAATTTTTTTTTCCAGAAGTATGTCTCTTTGGCCACTGGGCAAGAATCTCCTATTTTTATAACAGCTAAATGAATATTTGTAGAGGGTTTTTATACTAATTCTTGGTACCCGCTGCCCTTTTTGACACCACTTCCCCATAGAAGCCAATGGAGGCCATATGGGACTGAGGACCATGTTTTATTTTCTTCACTGCATGGTTTTCTGTGAGCAAAGAATTTATCAGCAGGTGGTCAATCTACTATTGAAACTATCTATACGAAAACTGATCTTACAAGCAGATATAAGTCTCTTACAGGTCCATACTCAAAGTCTTTCCTTCATTACAGAGCCTTCCAGAGCTCGTGCCTTAATGGTATAGATTTAAAGAACCTAGGGAGGCACATGCCCACCATGCTGAGTGATCATTATAGGACTTTTGTGAAGAATAATTCTGAATAGAAGAGCTGAAAGGGTGACAAACTTTAAGCATTTACACAAGCAAGACACTTTGCAGTTAAAGGGATTTCTGATGATTTGTAAGATGGACGAAACGAAAGGTCTAGAGGGTGTTGTTTTTTAAAAATAAAGTGGTCCTATTTTAAGGCATTTTAAATAGTAGTGTGAAATTCATGGAGTGGACATGAATCTTAACTAGAAAAATAATTGAGAACCTTAATGCATCTCAAATATTTGTCCTCAGATTAAATTAAAGAAGATGGTATTAAAAGTTGCATTAACAGTTAACATCCCTTCCTCTCACTCTTCCTAGCCTAGTGAAAAATGTGGGGATTTTTATGAGATGATCCCAAAGCTCCTTAAGAGCTTTATATTCCGGGAGACTTTTCCTTCCAAATAGAGAGAAAACCTTACCTAGACACAAATCAATCCTTTGCCTCAATCTTAATTTATGTAAGATCTAGCAAATGAAATGGAGGCAAGGCAAAGATTCCCAACGGGCCAAAAGCATACAAGAAATTCCCAGCATTCAGTTAACCAGCCTCCCCCTCTTCCATTTTAAAGGGAAGGTTTAGTGTTGAATAATACACCCCAAAGGCCTAAATTTGTACTAAATTTGCATTAAGCTGAGCTGGTTATACAGTTAGTGTTATAGAAATGTAATTTATGATTGGTGTATTAACATGACACATTAAAAGAAGACACTTTAAGAGTGATTGATGAGAACACACTTAAGAAAACCTTGCAAAAAAATTATGGAGTAAAAGCCAAAGTAAAGGAAATATTTGACTGTTCTGTAGTAAACGTTCTTACTCAGAGGCACTTCATTTGGTATACAATATATTTCTTCAGACTGACAATCGGCCGCCTTCACAGAGTTAGCTCACAATACATTGTTTCAAAGCTCATAACTTTTCTCCCTATTAATCTTTTATTGCAAAATCTCTTCTTCTTTCCATCATATGCCCTCTCACTATTTTGTTAAGGGACAATTGTTTGATTTGACACTCTTTACATGGATTTGGTAAGATAGTCCTCACATGGATTGAAAATTGACTTGAGTGTGCAAAAATGTTTGAGGCAGCCCTTTTTGTAGTGACCAGAAACTGGAAACTGAGTGGATGCCCATCAATTGGAGAATGGCTGAACAAATTAGGGTATATGAATGTTATGGGATATTATCATTCTTTAAGAAATGACCAGCAGGATGATTTCAGAGAGGCCTGGGGAGGACTTATATGAACTGATGCTGAGTGAAATGAGCAGAACCAGGAGATCATTATACACTTCAACAACAATAGTATATGAGGATCAATTCTGATGGAAGTGGCTCTCTTCAACAAAGAGATGATTCAAACCAGTTCCAATTGTTTAATGATGAAGAGAGCCTTCTACACCCAGAGAGAGGACTGTGGGAATTGAGTGTAGATCACAACATAGCATTTTCACTCTTTTTATTATTTGCTCGCATTTTATTTTCTTTCTCATTTTTTTCTTTTTGATTTTTCTTGTGCAGCATGATAATTGTATAAATATGTATAGATATATTGGATTTAACATACATTTTTAACATATTTAACATATATTGGATTACTTGCCATCTAGGAGAGGGGATGGGGGGAAAGGGGAAAATTGGAACACAAGGTTTTGCGAGGATCAATGTTGAAAAATTATCCATGCATATATTTTGAAAATAAAAAAGCTTTAATTAAAAAAAGAAAACTTAACAAAAGGAAAGTGGCTTGAAGATGAGGGACTAGATCTGGTCTAAGAATTGTTGATAGATGCTGTTAGATTGAATAAGAAACCAATTGGTGGATCAAGTTTGCGGGGATCCCAGCCTGACAGGAGATTAGAGGTAGGGGGCATTTTAGCAATTTTTTTCTCAATTCATTCATACTTTTTCTAGCCCACAGACAATGGGAAATTGGGCTGAGGGTGAATGCACAAAGTTAAAATCCCAGTTATTCATCCACCTTTGAATCATACTTTGGATATGCACAGAAATATCCTGTTTGGCTGGCAAAAAACAAGACAGATGGTGGAAGGAATGCAGCATGTAGAGGTAAGTTTTAGAAGTTTGTGATTTTTCACGTAATGGCTCCTTCTCACTTGTCCCATAATGGTCACTTTTTTCACATTCTACATTGTATTATGACCATTTATGAGCATATCTTTTCTCCTACATTAGGCTATGAACTTCATGTGGGCAAGACTTCATCTTACTCATATCTCTGCAACCCAAAGTACCTGACACAGTCTTTGGACCACAGTTTAACTACTGAGTAAGTAGTTTTTGAATTGAATATATTTAACATGGTATAGAGTGGTAGTATACTTTACAAAATGATTAGCACAATTTTAGAAAAGTAAATGATGGCTAAATGTTTGTAGAGAGGAACAAATGTTTTTATGAAGAACAAAAATGGGTTATTCCAAAAGTAAGTCAGTACAAATTTGAATTCTTAAGGAACTGCACTGGGACTTTAGGGGTACCCTGAATTTAAGGCAGAACATTGGGCCAAATATATGGAGTATTCACAGTAAGGAATAGAGGATAGCAGCATAGGGACTAAGTCTGTGATTTCACTACATCTTTTTTATTATAGCTTTTTATTTACAAGATATATACATGGGTAATTTTTCAGCACTGACCTTTGCAAAAGCTTTTGTTCCAATTTTTCCCCCCTTCCCTCTACCCCCTCCCCAGATAGCAGGTAGACCAATACATGTTAAATATGTTAAAGTATATGTTAAACACAATATATGTATACATATCCATACAGTTATTTTGCTGCACAAGAAAAATCAGACTTAGACATAAGGTAAAAATAACCTAAGAAGGAAATAAAAAATGCAAGCGGAGAAAAACAGAGGGAGTGGAAATGCTATGTAGTGGTTCATACTCATTTCCCATAGTTCTTTCTCTGGGTGTAGCTGGTTCTCTTTACTATTGAACAAATGGAACTGATTTGATTCTTCTCATTGTTGAAGAGAGCCACATCCATCAGAATTGATCATCATATAGTCTTCTTGTTGCCACGTATAATGCTCTCCAGGTTCTGCTCATTTCACTCAGCATCAGTTCGTGTAAGTCTCTCCAGGCCTTTCTGAAATCCTCCTTGTCATTTCTTACAGAACAATAATATTCCATAACATTCATATACCACAGTTTATTCAGCCATTCTCCAATTGATGGGCGTCCACTCAGTTTTCAGTTTCTGGCCACTACAAACAGGGATGCCACAAACATTCATGCAATGTGGGTCCCTTTCCCTCCTTTAAGATCTCTTTGGGATACAAGCCCAGTAGAAACACTGCTGGATCAAAGGGTATCACAGTTAGATAACTTTTTGAGCATAGTTCCAAATCGCTCTCCAGAATGGTTGGATGTATTCGCAGTTCCACCAACAATGTATTAGTGTCCCTGTTTCCCCACATCCCCTCCAACGTTCATCATTATCTTTCCCTGTCATTCTAGCCAATCTGAGAGGTCACAACACCTTCTAGATGAGGAAATGCCCACCAATGCTGGTGATTCTTGATTCCACAAGAATTCCAAAATATTTAGTCTTAAAGAGTTGCCTGGAGGCACTAAGGTTATGGTCAGAGGCAGATAATTGTTTTTATAGTCAAGCCCCATGTCTGCCATGTAATGGCTGTGTGACCCAGGGCAAGCCACTTAACTTTCCAGTATCCCAAGCACAACTCTGTATTTGAAGAGTGAAGTTCCTCACTGGAAGTGCCCTACAACAATAAAATAACAGGTCCAGACCAAAAAAAAATAGTCTCATTAGACTTGGTTGCAAAAGATCAATTTCCCACGTGCAATATTGGCAACTCAAAGTTAGAAATCAATTTATCTGAAAAAGATCTGAGAGTTTTAGTGAACCACAAGTGGACAACAGAACAAATGTGGCAGCCCACAAAAAGTTAATGCAATTTTAGCCCTATAACTTTTCCAAGAATGATAATGAGAGGACAGTAAGAGTATTAGTGTGCTATCGAGATGTCAGGCTGCATCTAGTCGGCACTGAGAGTTATGGGACACCCTGTATTTAAGACCGAATGTTAGGATAGAATGTTCTGGCCAGGGTTAGGCATCCCCTTTTAGAAAGGACATAGGTAAGCTTGAGAATACTCATAGAGCAAGGGGATGGGGAAAGTCGTCTGAAGATCATATCATATAGAATTGATTATTTTTAGCCTGGAGGCACAGCTGGAGATGGAGGGAAGATCTGACGAGCTGTGAAGTGGAAGGGTAATTAGACTTGTTGGATAAACCTAGGGCTGATCAATAGAAGTTGCAAAAAGACAAATTTCTCAGCAATCAGAGCTACCTAATACTGACAGGGACTGCCTCCTGTGGTAAGTGGGTTCCTAGTCAGTAAAGAAATGCAAGAAAGGTCTGGAGGGGGCACATTATTGAGAGGATTCTTTGTGAGGTAAGGTTTAGACCAGGGAAATCCTCTTCCCAATTCAAGATGTTGTGATGCAATGATTCCCTAATGAAAGGAGTAGTGTTTGCCCCTTAAGGTTGTGCCAGTGTGAGAAATGATTATGTAACAGAATTATAAGCAAAACAGTCTCTTCTCTTTGAAGCCCCCTCATGTTATTCCTGGCTGCCATGGTTCTCTAACCAGGGTAAGATTCCTAGATTTGGAGCCGGAGGGTTGTCGAGTCCCATCGTTACACATAAAACTGGGCCCTGAGTTGCCTTGCCCTAAGCCACAAAATTAGTAAGTGACAGCGCTGGGGTGGAAACAGAATTAGGACAAAGCAATTTTAGGGGATGTTAGAAATGTTCTCATTTAGATTGGTGAAGGCTTGAGAGTGGGGTTTCTCTGCTTTAGTGAAGCTGGGGTGAGAGCAGGGAGATTCACTGGCAGTTTACTGATGCCAGCTTATAGACAAACATTTGTGACAGTGAAAAAGGTTTGCAAAATGGCTGAGGTGTGGGAATGGCTCAGTTCAAAGGACTTCATCCACAATATACTATAGGTAATGAACTGCCATCCTGATTTCAGAGTGATCAAAGTGGTTTCCCCTTAATTGATTGACTTTCTCGGAATGGCTCTGAACTCTCTTACTATGTGGTTGGGAGGGAGGAGATGGGAGCCCGATGGAAGAAGTTGGGGTGACAGTAGAGACAGGCTGAATGAAACAGGCTGAGTTGAAGAGTGATGGCTTTCTTCTTTTTAAAGACAGAACTATAGTGATTTAATAAAAACAACAACTGTAGAGCAACATATTTGTTGAAAACTAGCACCTTTATTCCACCAATGAATTATCTATCATCTTGTATCATCCAAGCGCTGATGTCTTATCATCTTGGCTGGAAATATTTGCAAACAGTAAATATTGTCATTCTTTGTTTCTGTGCATTTTGCTTTTTTATGAGCCATTTTTATTGACAATATGTCATGTGGTTTTGCTTTGACATTGTAGTGTATCATTATATCTGCAATTGGTCACTGAAATATTGATTTAGGAGCCAAAGGCCTAAGAACTGTGTAGAACTTATGGTACGTTATTATCCCTTTCCTTGTCTTCTTACTGTTTAAAGGACAGTTTTTTACATAATTACTGTTATTGCATGTTGATTGAAGCTTTCCCCCCCTTCTAGCAACAACTCAACTGGTCCTGACTTGCAAGATTTTTATTCGGAAACATAACAATAGATTCTAAATTTAGAAGAAGTGAGATTCCTCACAGCTTGTTGGGCAAGATTCTGTATATCTTTCTATAACTTAGCACCAAGATATCTCTTTCTTCTCCCTCCTTCCCTTCCTCCCCCCCTCTCTTTTTCTCTTTTGCTTTCTGTTTTCCCTCCTTTGTCTCTCTATCTCTTCCCTTTCTTTTTCCCCTCCCTCTCTCCCTTTTTTCTGCAAGTGAGTGAATAAATGAATAAAAAGCGTTTGTTAATAACATATTCTGTACCAACATCATACTAAAGTCCTGGGGATACAAATCTAAAAGCCACATATTGTTTGGTGCTAGAGAGGGCACTCTTTGATCATAGAGCTGGGAAGTGAGGCCATGTGAACACTTCTTTCAGGATCAGTGGCAGAGTTGATTTGATCATGGTTCCAGAACTGGAGGGAGGGGAGGGAGAAGGAAAGGCAGCTATCTTGGTTGGTGAGAAGGCCAGAGAATAGGGGGTGAAGTGAGGCAGTCACTAGTCAAGGACCGCCAGACCCAGGATAGAAGTGGGACTAGAGCCAATTTTTGGTTTGCTCTTTCTCGTTAGCTTTATTAATATTGGGCTTGAATTTGTAGCCAAATAGACCTTACTAGCACTTTGCTCTCTTACTAAAAGACTCCTTCATTGGCAAGATCTGCTGATGATAGGAATGACACTTTCATTCCTTGAGCAGAGGGACCAGGAGCAAGAGTTCAGATGTTCTCATTAGGCTTCATCATTAGAGGAGAAGGAAATGGCAAATCACTTGAGTATCTCTGCCAAGAAAACCCCAAGCAGGGTCATAAAAAGTCAAGCGATCGAAACAACTGAACAAAAACAACAACGATCACACAGTTAAAACCTCTACTCTGTTGTTCACTACCAAAGATGACAACTTGACTCCAGGAGGAGATTCTTTAACTGTACTGTTTTGAGGACCCCTTGAGGCTGTCTTACCTTGTTTCATCTGAGGATCATATCCTCATTTATAGCTCAATAGCTACTAACAAAAAGCTCCCCAATTTGCAGATCAGAGAGCTGGGAGAGAGCTCAGAGAGTCCAATCCATTTTTTTTGCCAGATGAGGAAACAAACAGGTTCCCAAAGACGAATCGGTCTACTCAGGGCCATCCTAAGCTAGTAAGTATCATAGGGAGTATTTGAAACCAGGCCTTTAGTGAGCTGGATTTCACTGCAGCTTCTGAATTCCTCCTTGCCCTATGCTTAGATCACACTCTCTTTGGCGTCGCTGGTTTCCCTCCCATCCTCACCTTTGGCTAGATTTACTCTGATGCCCAAAGGGAAGGGAAGCCGGTTCAACTGGAATTCATGTTGGTGAAGATGGCAAGTAAGACTAACAACACTCTCGGTATATGTTCTGGGAACAACGTGAATGACATAGATAGGCAAGGCCCAGATAACTAGATGCTTTGTACGTTGTTTGGATGCGAGTGGGAACAAGCTCGTCTCTGAGGTCCCTGGCAGCAATCAGATCCCAGAATTCTGTACTTTGGGGATCAGGAACGTCATCTACTTCTTTCTAAAGAAGCAGAGTGTCTTAGCATTGGCAGTGCTGTTGGACATGTAATAATGGCATTAATGGTGAGAAGATATTGGGTATAGGGAAGTCCTAAGTAATCTTCTCACCACAGAAAGTAATAGCCTATTGCTTTTTGAAAAATGAAAAGAAGGAAAGAGGTTTATAATGATTTTCTTCAGCATCTGGGAATCCTTTGAGCAAGTTATTTTCTCAAGGACTCCTGCTGCTGTGAGTACTGTCACCCTAGCAAATACACAGTATACTGCCCACATTTGGAAAGAAAAAACCTTAATTGTATAATATTTTTAAACACATTAATGTGAATAGAGGCCAAGAGACATAGGTCCCGGCAAAATACTTCATAAAATTCATTTATAAGCTACCAGTTTTAAATTGTCTATGAGAAAAGTAGAATTATCTGCCTCTTTTTGAGGAGAGTCATTGAATTTGATGTCAAGGAAAAAAAATTGGGGTCAGATCCTGCTGGGGTTTTGACTATGACGTTCCTGATTGAAGTCAGTGGGAGTTTGGTGTGTGTGTGGAATGATGACAGCATATCTACTTTGATGACTTGGCTAGATTCAACATTGGCTTTTGAAGTGCCTAGCAAGAGTGATATCTGAGAGAACTTTTCAGTGGAAGACCCTTTGTCAAAATAAATTGTGCTTTGCACATCTCTGTAAGAAGATTATTACTCAACTCATCTTTCCTTTGATCGATCTGGAGAACACTGGGAACAGACAGTATTCTTTAGCTTCTCCTGCCATATTGAGAGAACTAGATACTACATTTAATTCTACTTATTGTGTAAACATTCTTGTATTCTTCATTGATGGTATTATGTATCAGAGTTCAGAGTGGTTATCTCTAGCAAACAGAAAGCTATTTCCCTAGCTATGGTTATGCTTAATGGTTCATAAATGTCTGCATAATAATGCTCTCATTTACTTACCCTTCTCGTTTATTTTCATCACGACTAGTTATTCTTTAAGGTCCCTTGTACGATGCAAATTAGTTATACAATTTTCCCCATTCTCAGAGTACTGAATTGACATTAGACGATCTGGCTGCTTTAAACTAGAATTCCATGTCAGAGGTTTCTTAGAAAAGCGTCTTACTGTTTGAAAGCTGTTTGTCCTTTGTCAGCCCCCAACAAGCCATATTATCATCATTTCTGTCATTAGTCCGTATGTATAGGAAATAAATAAAAAGGGAAAAGGGTTGGATTTCGAGTCCAAGACCAAGGATGGAATTCTGCCTCAGTCACCAGTTTGACCTTGAGGAAGCCTCAGTTTCCTCCTGACCCTGAATCAAGATAGCCTCGAGGATTCTTTCCAGCTCGAAATATACAATCCAATAAACACATGTCAAGGGAAATACAGCATACCACTAACTCTCAAACACTTACCTTGATTTGACTAATTTAGGGATGACAGACACTAATAGTTAAGGGAAGCAACTTGAAGACTTTCTACCTTAGTTCTTTGTCATTGGGGAGTAAGGAGACTATAGCTCTGTCAGGATTAAGAGTAGCTCATTAGAAAACAGGAACAGTGAGCTCGTTATTAAGGATCCAGAGTCCAGAAGAAGTGGGGAAAGGGTGTCAGGGGAGAAACCTGAGCCAGGAATATGAAGCAAGGTATAATAGTGGTTGGGTTCAAAACTAGGAAAAGTAGAGTTCCTCTTTTCAACTGAAGTACTCTAGGAATAGTGTTTCTTCAAGGAAGCAGCAAAGATATCTCAGGGGATAGACATGATTCATTGACAGCCAGTCTGCAACTACACGTGCTATTGTCTTTGAACTCACAATTCATTGATACTCAGTCAGGTGCCATAAATTGGTAAGGGCAAATATTTGGAAACAAAAAGAATGGTAGGTTTCCAAGATATAGATTAAACTGATTAACGGAAACCTAGTTGAAGCATTAAAATGACTGGAATAATTGAACTGACCATCTGTGACCCGTTTCATTTTTGGTCTTCTTAACCACAGGTTGTGGTTCAAGTTCTGGGCTCAGTCAAAAAGACCTGGGTTCAAATCTGCTTCTGACACACAATCTTCTCCAGAATGAATAATAGATTTCTGCCTTCCCTGTCTCCTTGGTTTTCCCTTTTCCTACTGCTTCAGACATGCCCAAGATTCCCTCACACTTAAAAAAAAAACCTTCACTAGATTCGTTCTCCTTATATTATTGTTCTACATCTTTTCCTTTTCTCAGACTTTGAGAAAAACTGTGTCCTCGCTGCCTCCATTTTCTCTCTATTTACTCACTCACTCCTCAACCCTTTGCAGTTTGACTTCTCTCATTATCATTCACTTGAAACTAGTCTTTTCAAAGTTACTAATCGTCTTTCTCTTTTTTATTAAAGCTTTTAAATTTTCAAAGCATATGTATGGATAATTTTTCAACATTAACCCTTGAAAAACCTTGTGTTCCAATTTTTCCCCATCTTCCCCCCACTCCCTCCCCAGATTGCAAGTAATCCAATATATATTAACCATGGTAAAATACACATATTAAATCCAATACATGTATACATATTTATACAATTATCTTGCTGCATAAGAAAAATCCAATCAAAAAGATAAAATGAGAAAGAAAATAAAATGCAAGCAAACAACAACAAAAGGAGTGAAAATGCTATGTTGTGTACCACACTCAGTTGTTCCTACAGTTCTCTCTCTGGGTGCAGATGGCTGTCTTCATCTCATTGTTGAAAAGAGCCACACCCATCAGAATTGATCATCGTATAATCTTGCTATTGCCATGAACAATGATCTCCTGCTCCTGCTCACTTTATTCAGCATCAGTTCATGTAAGTCTCTCTAGGCCTCTCTAAAATCCTCCTGCTGGTCATTTCTTATAGAACAATAATATTCCATAACATTCATAGACCACAATTTATTCAGCCATTCTCCAACTGATGAGCATCCACTCAGTTTCCAGTTTCTAGCCACTATGAAAAGGGCTGCCATCAACATTTTTGCACATTTGGGTCCTTTTCCATCCTTTAAGATCTCTTTGGGATATAATCCCAGTAGTAACACTGCTGGATCAAAGGGGATGCGCAGTTTGATAACTTTTTGAGCATAGTTCCAGATTACTCTCCAGAATGGTTGGATCCTTTCACAACTCCACCAGCCATGTAACTAATAATCGTTCAGTTTCCAAATCTGATAGTTTTTCTCAGTCCTCATAGTTCTTGTATAATATATGTTTAAGAGTGACATCAGCAATAGTGTGGCTCAAAAGACAGATTGGGGTAGAGTTAAGATGAAAACACTCATTATGTTATACAAATGAGGTGCAGAGGAAGAATAGATACAGAGGCATTAAAGGCGGGGAGGAAGGCTCATAATTCTGAAGACCTACTCACATTGGAAATGAGTTCAACAAGCCACTCTACAAATATACCATGAAGGGCACAGCACCCTCCAAAATCTATAACGAAATAAGGAGGGATGGATGGATGGGAAACCAAAGAGTGAGGGAAGAAGACAAGGGAGGGATCCATGGATGGGGGAAGTTAAGTAATAGGAAGGCAAGTAAAGAAGCAGAATTAAAGCAGAGATGACTCTCTTTGTATAAGGATAAGAAAGATATGTGGGGGAGGGATGGCAGTGTGTGTATGTATGTGTGTGTGTGTACCTGTATGCATATATCTACATAAATATATCCTTTCTTAATTATAGCTTGATTAAGGGTGGAGGGAAAATGAAAGAGGAAAATAAGAATAAAGTTAAAAAGGTGAGCAGCAGAAAACAAAAAGAACTATTTATGGAAGTAAAGATGGACAGTCATTAATATAATTCCTTCTACTAATACATATACTTTCTTGAACTGGTAATTTGTTGTTACATATTTTTGAATCCTCCCTGATGTTCTGCTGGGCATGTGACAGTGTTCTATTTTATTTTATTTTGTTTTGTTTTCCCTTTTTGTTTCTTTTTTTTTTTCTTATTCTCTTTTTTTTTTTTTTTTTTTGTTTTTTTTTAATAGCCTTTTATTTACAGGATATATGCATGGGTGACTTTACAGCATTAACAATTGCCAAACCTCTTGTTCCAATTTTTTACCTCTTACCCCCCCACCCCCTCCCCTAGATGACAGGATGACCAGTAGTCTTATTCTCTTTTTAAAAAACAAAGTTCTTGACCTGCCTGCTGCATATGACACTCCTGACTCTACTCTTCCTGAATTCTCTCACTTTTCTGGGTTTTTGGACTTTTCCTTCTCAGTCTTCTGTGGTGGTTCGCTATCCATCTCATGCTCCCTAAGGATGAGTATTCCCCAAGCTCTCACATGGGTTCCCTTTTCTCTGACTACATGCCCTCTTGGTGAACCTTCTCCACTTCCATGGGTTTAATTGTCATCTAAATGCAGGTGCCTCCCAGATCTCTCTAACTAGCTCCACTCTCTCCTGAGATTCCATCCCACATCATCAGTTGCCTATTGGAAATTTCAAACTAGACATCTTAGAGGCTTTCCAAACTCAACATTTCCAAAACAGAATATATTAGCTTTTACACAAAATCTCTCCCTTTCCCAACCTTCTCTATTTCTGGCAATACTCCCACTGTCGGGATCTTCCAGCTTCATTGTTTTAGATGCCTCACTGTCACTCACTTCCACAGTCAATCAGTTGCCAAATTTTGCCATTTCACCCTTCACAACATCTTTCACATTTACTTGGGTGGCTGCTAACTTAGTTCAGACCTTCATTACCCCTCACGGAGACTACTGAAATGGCCTCCTTACTGGTCTTCCCAGCTCACTTAGCTCCCTACTTCAATCTATCTTCTCCTAGTGATGTTAAACTCAAATAGAAACTGGGCCATTAAACCATGCCCAAGGATCCTTGTAGGCCTCATACTGGCTGGATTTTAAAATGTAATATTATCTGTGTTTTATTGTATTTTTATTTATTGTGTTAAGTATTTCCCAACTAGATTTTACTCTGGTCAGAGCCATGTGCTTGGGTGTGTCGTGGGCTCTATGTGCTGCATGTTTGACATTTTCTTTAAGCCTACCTATGGCCATATCACTTCCCTATTCAGTCACTTTGAGTGGTTCTAGATTACCTCCAGAAACAAATCTCTTGTTTGGTTGTAAAATCTCTTACAGTGTGGCCTCAACCAATCTTTCCAGTCTCCTTATGGATTACTCCCCTTCTTCCACTCTACAATCCAACCAAATGGATCTTTCTTTTCTCCCTTGCACACAGCACTCTACCTCCCATCTCCTTACCTCTGGCTTGGTCATCTCCCACTTCTCTACTTTCTCTTCTTATAGAGCTTTTCTCTTCTTTCAAGCCCCAACTCAAGCACCACTATGTTATTTTTTTCCTGATCCCCCTAAATGCTAGTGCCCATCCTCCCTATCTTATGTGTATTTTTTTGTTTATCCAGGATTTTTATATTTTATATATTTATACATGTGTATTTTGTCTCTGCTGATAAGTGAGCTTCTTAAAAAATAGAGATTAAAAATAGTGAAACAATCTTTTTTTTGAATTTGCATTCCCAGCACCTAGCACTAGCACATACCCAGCAAATAGTAGGCATTTAATAGATGCTTGTTGATTGGTTGATTGGCACTTCTTAGCTGTGTGATTATGGGCATGTCAAGTTACTTCTTAGCCTCAGGGAACCCTCTCTAACACAACAGGGTCCGGAGGGAATTCCCACTCAGATAGCCTAAGGAAGAGGATTTTGCCTATTGATCTTGATCTAGCCTTTGAGAAAAGTCATTTCCTCTTTTAGGCAAAAAATGGGAAAATGAGTTCATGGAAAAATGTGCAAAATGGCATAACTGTTAATAAGCATTAGATTTTTCAATCCATATTCTGCTGATTAGAATCACTTTGGGCAATGGTGATTTAATCCTATTAACTAGTTGTTTAAATGAAAAGGAAACCTTTTGTTAAAGGACAAGGCTGAAATTCTGTTTGTTGACTCCTGGTTGGATCCTCAGATGATTGGAAAATTGAGGCTATAAAGAAGTCCTGGTTTAAAAAATAGATATCACACAAAAAATATAAATAAATAAAAAATAGATATCACCCCAAGGCCCTTTGAGGACTTTACCTTCCTTTTAAAATATCATTTAGGAGGGAGTAAGAGGACCAGATCATAAGAAAAGAAGGAAGCAAAGGATTAAAGATGCCTTTAGCAATGGAAGCATGATTTAAAGAGAAGAAAACTCAGGCCAAAAGAGATAGCTCATCTCCTCATCCCTTACCTCCACCCTACCCTCTTCAGACCCCCTCCTCTGAGCTTCTCCCACGGCGTGCCCTGTCCTCCAACTCCCACTGCCAATTTTCCCCAGGTCTAGTAATCTTCATAAGCTCTGCCAAACAGCTTGACTATAGCTTAAGGAAAAGAAACTAGTGATTGCTATATAAGCTTTCTCAAAATGATATTCCCCCCCACCAATATTTTTTTTCTGATAAGGTCGATGCTAACAAATGACACTCTAGAAATAATTCAGGTCTTCTCAAGCTTATTTATCTAAGCAAATAATTATCTTAGCTCATAATTCTGTCAAACAGGGCACACCATAGCAGAAACAAAAATCGGGGAGAGGCTAAACTGAATGTTTTCCACACAGAGGAGAGAACACAACAGCAGCAGCAACTAAACTACTGCCATTGCTGCAGATCCTGCACAATGATTCTCTTTCATTTTAATTTAAAATTAAAAAAAATTAAAATCACTTTGAAAAGTGATTCCTTTTGAAGAATTAATAAGCATGGAAAAAAAAATCCCAGGTAAGTGACCTAGCAGCTTCTTTCTAGGAGAGACAAATCAGGTGCTGCTGAGCCAAAGACCAGGGGACTTGATCCTGCAGAGATCTGCTGAGCCACCCTTAGAAATTCACTGTCTCGTATGATTTATACTAATTGTGAAATAAATATTATGGGAAATGAAAATAAGGCCAAAGATCATAGCTATGCATTTATTTAGAGTATTCTGTTGACAAGGTGTAACATTACTCACTTTTAATGAAGCGATAAGACGGTACAGTTTAAGTCAGAAAGACAGGTTTCATCTTACTTCTTGTACAGTACATTAGAGTCATTATTCACGACATAATTATACCCCAGAGTATCATAATTATAAAATGAAGTGATGGAAAAGAAGTGTGATGCTAGACAAAAGAAATAATCGGCTGAAAAAAATTGTCACTTCTGATCTGATAAAGAAACCTTGAATGAGAACAAAAGAACATTTAACCTCACTTGGTGCCAAGTGTCAGAGTCATGTTCAATTTTGTGATGACACTGCTGTTGGTCCAATAACCCGAGAAGACCTTGATGGTTGCCGAGTCTACTTAATACTGGAAGGAAGGAACTCTGGCATCTAGGGAACTATGCTGAAGGCCATAATACTAATTAAATATTGAGGAATTAAAAACAAAAAGTTCCTATTTAGATATGAGAGCTTTCTGGTATTGATAAGATCTATCATCCCTCTTGTATAAGGATCCTTTTTCTGGGATCTATTTTTGTGATAAATGACACTGGGAGATTTTTGTCACAATTCAGATGGAGGGTTCCATCTACAGAAGTCCAGTTTTGATTTTCTCCTGGCTGCTGTCATTGTTCTCTTTACGTTTTTAGTTGTATATACCATTTATGGGGTCATGTCCTTTTTAGTGCTTTATTCCTTCAGGTAGAGATTTTCAAGTGGGGCCTAAATAGCCACTTGCTGGAGATATTGGTGAGAAGTTACTGGTTAGATTACATAGTCTCTAAAGGGCCCTTTCAGCTCTGAGTGCAATGGGCAGCAATATTGCGCACATTTTAGCCTTCAAGTAAGGAAAAACTAGGAGCACTTAGTTGGTACTGCAATGGATAGAGAGCCAGGCCTAGAGTCAGGAAAATTCTATTTTCTGAGTTGAAATCTGTCCACATAAGTAACTAAAAATTGAATGGCTGCCCATCAGTTGGGAAATGGCTCGATAAGTTACGATATATGAATGTACTGGAATAGTATTGTTCTCTAAGAAACGAGTGGGCTGATTTCAGAATAGCCTGGAAAGACTTAGATGAACCAATGCTGGGTGAAGTGAACAGAACCAAGAAAACATTGTACATAGTAACAAAAAGATTATGTGATGATCAACTGTGACGGACTTGGCTCTTTTCAACAATGAGGTGATTAAAGGTAATTCCAATAGACTTGTGATGGAGAGAGCCGTCAGCATCCAGAGAGAGGACTATGAAGACTGAATGTGGATCAAAACATGGTATTTTCACCTTTTGTTGTTTGCTGGTGTTTTCTCATATGTTCCCCCCTCGATTTTTCTTGTGCAGCCTAATGAATTTGGAGATATATTTAGAAGAACTGCACGTGTTTAACCTATATGGATTGCTTGCTATCTTGGGAAAGGGGAGCAGAAAGGGAGAAAAATTTGGAACACGAGGTTGTGCCAAGATGAATGTTGAAAACTATCTTTGCATGTATTTTGAAAAATAAAATACTATTAAAAAAGGAATCTCCCCACAGACACTTACTAGCTGTGTTACCCTGGGCAAGCCACTTTAGCCTGTCTGCCTCCGTTTCCTCATCTGTAAAACTAGCGGGAGAAAAAACTGGCAAACCACTTTCCAAGAAAATCCAAATGGGGTCAGGAAGAGTCGGACATGAATAAAAACGAGTGAACAGTAACAAAAAGGAAATGTTCCAAGCCAGTTATGACTATTCAAGGGATACCTTGGGAGCCAGTAGTTCTCCTTTACCAGAGGTTCACAGACGAGAAATTGTTTGGGTAGCTTAGAAGTGAAGATTATGCACATATTTCAAATGCAATGAAGTTGAATACTTAATTTCACATTTGTCATTTTAATTCTGGTGATATTACCCTGGTTGTGCTTAAATGTATCTTCAAATGAAAAGTAAAATTATCAGCCTCTCATTCACATGAGTGGTTTATAGCACACTGATTATGTTGATATGTGTATACCCCCTAGACGAATGATTGAATTTTCTCATTTTCACTTGCATGTGCGGTGTAGGATTGGTATAATTGCTTTGTGGCTTTGCTGGGGCAGGAAGGGAGGATCAAGAAAGCAATATATTATCAAAAACTCCAAAGAAAGAATAATGTAAGAGACCTAATTCTACCTGTTCTTTAAAAGAGGATCTGTCCACACAGCATCAAGTTAAGAGGGATTTGGCAATTATGTGCTTACTTTGCAAATATGAGTAGAGAACCTAGTATCCTTAAGCTTTGTTAATATGAAGTAGGGCAACTAGGTGACGCTTGAGTGGATAGAGTGCCAGGCCTGGAATCAGGAAGGAAATTTTCCCCAGTTCAAATCTAGCCTCGGACACTTACTAGCAGTATGACTCTACGAAGTCACAACCTTGTTTGCCTCAGTTCCTCATCTGTAAAATGAGCTGGAGAAGGAAATGGCAAACCACCCCCGTATCTCTGCCAATAAAACAAGATAGAACAAAACTCCGATGGGGTCATGAAGAGTGAGACAGGACTGAAAAATGACTGAAGAGCAGTCATGTGAAACCAGAAAATGACTTAACTTGAATTTCCTTGGGTCAAGGTCTTTGCTAAGATATATACAAATAAAGTCTTTACCTGAAAGATAAGTAGAAACATTAATAGTGGCATTTTGGGTATTGGACGCAGAGAAGGAACAATTCCAATCGGAGCCAGAGAAAACCAAATTCCTTCCTCTAAACCTGGAAGAGCCCATTTTCCCATATGATCAGTGGGGATTCCAATACCATCCTAGAAAATCTCCCAGAAACAAAGAGTTCCTTCCATTATTTTTTAAGTGCATTCGCCAGAAGCATGCAAGAAAATGTCAGATCTGGCAGGGTCTGAATACACTACTGGCTTCATTTCATTGATTCTCTATTCAGACTAGAAATAAGGAGAGGGCATAAAGAGTGTTTTCTCTTCCTCAGCTTTGCCTTTTCAAGCCAGAAAAGGAGAATCAGGCTGCACAATGGAGTCTGCTCAAGATGAGAACTAATTTATGGTTTTCCATTGCCTCTTATGGCACCCTCAACTACTCCCTTCATTTCTCCAATAAATTACTTGTGGCACCACTTACTGACTCACCATGGAATAGTTTATGTATAGCAATAATTGTATATTTCAATAATGTATAATTGCTTATAGTAAGTAAAATCAACAAAGGAACCTTCTTGGGGAAGGCAGGAGCCAAAATATTATAGGAAGTTATTATGTTGATGAGTTACTTTGGGGATTGGGATTTATTAACTTTATTTATAATTGTTATTTACTTTGCTCATCGTTCATAATGAATTAATTATTTATATATCCCACCCTTTATTCTTATTATTAATTAAAGTCACCTACTATAGTAATAAAATGTATTTAATATATAGCACCTGTGGTTAAATGTATAAAATCTGCTAATTGTTGAAATAATTCTTACTATACTATTAGCACCCTGCACTGAACATTATCATTTCATTAATTAAAGAAATTGTTGCTCTTAACATCTCATTTACTTTTGCAGTTCAATCTGCACATCTTCTTAATTCATTGACATTTGCAATAAAGGAACTTGGTGGTAGCTCACCATAGCCTTGGATCACAGGTCTCTGGAACAAAAGGAAAATGAGCATATAGGATTCAGGGGAGAGGGCCGCTTAAGCACTCTCTTTTCTCAGATCGCAAAGGAAACCTGGTTGCCGAGACAAAAATGTCTTTATCCTTGCTAATTCCCACTGTTGGGTAATTTCCTTGGATAGACTTTTGGTGCGAAACTGTTTGAAAATTCAACCAAATAGCTAAAGCTGGCAAACCTGAATCAAGGGGAGGGTTTCGCTATTGTTAATAGCTCTGAGAAAAATTCGAGAGAAATTTTCAATCGTTAGGCTCAGCATGCCCCTAGATGACGGTCCAGTATATGATTTACAACAATGGGCTGGGATATTGCCTTTTCTTAGTTGAGGTTTTTAAAAAGCGAGAATAATGGAATTGAATCTGTGGTGAATAATGTTATAAGATAATTGAATCATCACCTGAGATTATCTGGAGGGCAGATAAACAGTCGAATCTCTAAATCTCAAAGTTGGAAAGGCCTTCCCAGGTCATATTATCTGTTAGCTAATCCCTTAATAACATCCCTTAGAAGTGCCCATTCGGTTTTGGCTTGGATTCCTCCAGTGATGAGGAACTCATTACTTGCCAAGGCAATCTGTGAGTTAATTTTTAAGAAGTTTTCCCTTATATTGAACAAATCCCCACAATTACTTGGATAAATGAAGCAATGCCCCTTGTTTCTGCCCAGATTTCCTGGATGCTGCAAGTAAGATTTTGCCTGAATCACTGAATGATTATTTTATAATCCTTCAGATCAAATTTGCTCTGCCTTTTGAGAAAGCCTTTTGATTCTAAATCTAATAATTTGATATTAATGTTGAAAGGATTAATGTACTTCAGATGGGTAATGTTTGGGTTGGTTGGTTTGTTTTTGTGGGGCCTATCTATCCAAAGCGAAGGAGAAAATATAGGCAATTATTAGGAAGATGCTACTTTTAGAAGGCTTCTATTTGAATTATTCAGGTGATCAAGACCGACGGTTGGTTTTGTTACTAATACTTTGTATGCTATACTTTGTATACATCTGGTTATGTGACATCTCTGCTCCAAAATCTTTAGTGGCTATCTATTGCCTACTGAATAAATTTCAAATTCCTTTGTGATTTGGTATTCAAGGTCCTCTATAATCTGTGGCCACCTTCACTTTCCAGCCTTATCTTATGTCCTAGCCTTGTAGCATCCACTTGCAGCCAAACCAGCCAAATCGCGCTCCCTTGGATGTCCTTGCACTTTTCTGTCGCTGTACTTTTACTGTGTACCCTAGGCTTGAAAGAACCTCCCTCCCCCTGTTAAATTTCTCACCATTCTCTAGAGCAAAACTTCTTAAACTGTGGATTGTGACCTCATAGGGTAGGGGTCCTCAAACTATGGCCCGTGGGCCAGATGCGGCAGCTGAGGACGTTGATCCCCCTCCCCCAGGGCTAGGAAGTTTCTTTATTTAAAGGCCCACAAAACATAGTTTTTGTTTTTACTATAGTCCGGCCCTCCAACAGTCTGAGAGACAGTGAACTGGCCCCCTAGTTAAAAAGTTTGAGGACCCCTGCCATAGGGGGTCACCTAACTGAATGTGGGGGTCAAGAAATTCTGATTCTTCTTAGTAAATGTTTGATTCAAATATCTATTTTATATAACTACGCTAAAGGGGTCATGAGTGGAAAAAGTTTTAAGAAGCTGGGCTCTAGAGAAAGCCCAAGCCCAGGGAGCCCTCTTCTAACAAGGCTACGCTCATCTCACTTGCCACTAACAACCTTACTCCTCTTAGGCTTCAGAGAGTACTTTGTGCGCTTCTAATGCACTTATAACAAATTAATGTGTATTTATTGTGTCGCATCCTTTTGTTGGACTTCGGGGGGGGGGGGTCAGATAATGCAAGTATAAAAAGTATTGCTGTTCATTCCATAGCATGGATGGAGAAGCTGCAGTCCTAGATTTTGGAGTCTCGCATTACCTGCTTCCCGAGTCTTAGGAAGATCACTTTATTTCCCTGGGAATTCATTTCTCTGTCTGTTAAATGAGGGACTATACTCTGAAGATTCCTTTCAGCTTGAAAAGCCTATGTTTTTAAGGAAGTCACAGGGCTGGAAATAGCATGTGGTACACCAGGCTTTCACCCTATTGTTTCTCCAAGAGAAAACTGCTGATCTGGCACCATCCAATCACAGGATACTTTTTTTTGGTCCCCAAATAGCACAAATGCTACTATTCAAATGTGCATATTATCTGTTCTAAAAGAGTTGAATTGATTTGATTTTAAAATTTGTAAAAACATTTGCTACTGGGGTAGAATGAACGCCAAGTTTTGTCTGGAGAGAATTTTCCATTCAAGTTTCCGATTTCCAGTCCTCTAAATACTGTAGTATATAATTAAGAAGATGGCAAGCCTTTCATAATAGCCCAGCAACATGGATGAATTCCACAAAATGAAAGATTTTATTAAAATCTCATTTCACTTGGAGGTAGTTCTTTTATGCCATCATTGTTGCTAAGATTTTGGTGGGTATATGTAGGTCTATATGAAAGACAGCGTGGGATAGTGGATAGAGGGCTAGCTTTGGAGTCAGGAACACTTGGGTTCTATGCTTTTAGTTGAGTGACCATAGATCAATCCTCTAATCTCTCAATGTCTCATGTACCATTCTAGGATTGAAAGCTAGAGGTGAGCTGTCCATTTGGATGAGTGGAGTTCCTGTCCTAATTCTAACAATAAAAATGACAGCTAGGTCCTGACCTTTCCCCTCAAACAACAGCAGCAGCAGCAACAACAACAACAATAGCAACAATGGTTGCTATTTATTATTATTGTAATTATATATTTAGTATATATTATATATAATTATATAATTTATAAAAAGAAAATATTCTTAATAATTGATTTGATCAAGTTATTTAATAGTAATGTAATCAAGGGAAGGCTTCTATTTATATTCTAGATTCCAGCTTCTTAAACTATGCTTTGTGATCCCATATGAAGTCTTGGAACTGAAGGTGGGGGCGTGAAATTATGATTTATTACCAGTAAATACAAACAAAATGTATACATATAATTTGTATACTTATTTTATAAGCCCATATACCTGGGATCAGTTTAAAATTTCTCAGGTGAAAAGGGGTCATGAGTGGAAAGAGTTAAGAAGCCCTGAGATAGAAAAATGGTTACCCACCTATTCAATTCTGCTACTGCTCTCTCTAGTGTTGGGATACAGTTACACTAGCGTCACCCTAAAGGAAAGAAAGGCATATCCTGAAGGTGGTACTGAGAGGAAAAGGTTAAACCCTGGGAAGCAGAACAATGAGAAGAGGGGAGAAGGAAGCCTGGGAGCCACTGACTTCGATGAAAAAAATTCATCAGCTCTTTTAGCTCATAACCTTACTGCTTTCATTATCACAACTGACCCTCATAAGGTACTCGAAAGTTCGCAAAGCATATTACATGTATTATTTCATTTGATCCTCCCAACAGCCCTCCATTATTATGAAGAATGAGCTGTTATCAGCCTTCATGACAATCAAAATAGGAAGATAGCATTGAGTGAGATAGGAAACATTACATTTTTAGAAATGATAAAGTTTCAGTCAAGCCCTCGGCAGTAATGGAGAAGGAGAGACCAGAACGGGATATTTAAATGTATCCTCTGGGCTATACGTCTTCTCTGTTTCCTCCATATTCACTGCCAATGGATCTCTTGTGTTAGATGTTACACCTGGCATAGCAGCATATGCGGTAATTCTTGCTATGGGAGAGGCTAAAGTGCACGGATCGCTTGAGTTTGGGAGTTCTGAGCTGCAGATGGTCTAAAGCCAACCAGTGCAGGATTTGCACTAAGTCCAGTTTCAATATAATGAGCCTCTTTGGGATGGAAAAGGGGAGAACCAGGCTACCTAGGTAAGGGAGAACTGGTCCAAATAAGAAATGAAGCAGGTCAAAGCTTCTGTACCCAAAGAGCACTGGGTTGATGAGTGGCCACTGTACTTCTAGCGTGAGTAAAATAGGGAGATCCAGTCTATAAAAGAAAGAAATGTAAGGAAGAGAGAGAGAAGAAAGAAGAAGAAAGAAGAAGAAAGAAGAAGAAGAAGAAGAAGAAGAAGAAGAAGAAGAAGAAGAAGAAGAAGAAGAAGAAGAAGAAGAAGAAGAAGAAGAAGAAGAAGAAGAAGAAGAAGAAGAAGAAAAAGAGGAAGAAAGGAAGGAAGGAAGGAAGGAAGGAAGGAAGGAAGGAAGGAAGGAAGGAAAGAAGAAAGAGGAAAAAGAGATATAGCTATTTTTTCAATTTTTCCCTATTAAGTCTGTATAAAATCATAAAGTATTTAACATAATTCAAGTCTATAGATTGGTAGAGGGAATTCTCAGATAAAGAAACTCCCTCTACCAATGTAAATCAGCACCTTCTCTGAAACTTAAAGAGTCTTAAGGAAACATCTAGGCCAGTGATATCAAACGCAAATAGAAACAGGGCTACTAATTTTACATGAGGCTCACTGCAGGCTAAAGACTGGCTTGGAAATTGACACTAATATTATCTATATTCTGTGGTAGTTTTATGTATTTTGTTAAATATTTCCCAATTACATTTTTGTTTCCCAGTTCCATATGGTTCTGGTCCTGCTCAGGAGTGTTATGGTCTGCAGGCTTTTGTGTTTGATATCTGATCTATAGATCAGAGCTATAGAATGAGATCTATCTCTGATCTATAGAACGAGAAGATAAGTGATTTACTTACTCTATCTATAACTGGGGCCTCCACTTTTTCTCCTCCCACTCCCTTAACTTTAAAATTCAGCTTCCAATCTCATCTTTCCACTGAAACTGCTCCTCTCCAAATGACTGATTATCTCTTAGCTGGCAAACCTTGTGGTTTCTTCTCAATCTAAATGCTACCTGACCTCTCTGCAAGCTTTCCCACTGGGGAGCACTCCTCCTGAATATTTGCTTTTCTCTAGGTTCTTGGGATACTCCTCTCTCCTGCTCCTCCTGACTGCTCCTTCTGTCTCCTTTGCTAGATTCTCCTCCAGATCATGTCCTCTAACCATAGGTTCCCCTCCAAGTCCTGAGTCCTCTTCTCTTCTCCCTCTGTACTACTTCATTTGATGATTTCATTAGTTCCCATGGATTTAATGACCATTTCTAGACTGATGATTTCAAATCTAACTATTATGCCTCAAACTCTCTGTTGCCCTCCAATCTCATATCTTTAACTGTCTTTCAGACATCTCAAATAGTAAAAATCAATATGTCCAAAACAGAACTTGTCATCTTCCCCTTGCCCCCAACTCCATTCCTTCCTTATTATTGTAGAGGGCAACATCATCGTTCCAGGCTCGCAATTTAGGAGTCATTCGGGATTCCTTACCATCTCTCATATCCCTTCCTCACCCTCATATCCAAGCTATCATCAAGGCCTGTTTATTTCACCTTTGTAATATCTCTTGAATACTTCTTCTTTTCTCTTTTGACACTGTCCCCAGCCTGGCATAAGCCCCTAGACTTCACTCTTAGACTCTTACAATAGTCAGATGGTGGGGCTACCTGACTCGGGACTCTCCACACTCGAATCCACTATCCATCCAGCAACCAAAATGATTTTCCTAAAACACACATTCAACCACGTCACCCCACTATTCAACAAACTCCAGTGGCTTCCTATCATCTTCAGGATCAAAGACAAAATGCTCTGCTTGACATTCAAAATCCTTCATAATCTAGCCCTCTCCTACCTGTCCAGTCTTCTTGCACCTTACCCATTAGATCCAGTGCCACTGGCCTCTTGGCTAGTCCACAAACACTTCATCGCTCTTCCCTGGACATTTTCTCTAGCCGACTCCAGTGTCTGGAATGCTCTCCGTCCTTTACTCTGACCACTGACCTCTCTGGCTTCCTTTAAGTCCCAACTAAGGGGTTTTCCAACCCTTCCCCCATTACATACTCACATATGTCTATATTATAAACATATATGTACATATTATGCATACATACAATATATGTATACATACACAACAGAAGTCATGGTTCTAGTCAGTGTAGGAAACTTTGTAGCTACAGAATATGTATGCATATATATGCACATATTATATATGTGTGTATATATATGTATGTATATATATCTATAGATATAGACAGATATAAATGTATATGTATTGCATTGACAGACAGTATGCTACTTTCGTCTCTCTCCCTTTCTGTAACTCTGGGGAAATTCAACACAGAAATAAGTCAATCTATCTCTATTACTGAATTGACTGGCTAAGCCAAGCAAAACTGTTTATCTGGTAGAACTGTGTAGACAAAACCTCAATATACTTTTCTTTCATTGCCTTGTCCTCAATTAAATAACTCTTCTGCCTCCTGACTATTACAGAACTCCCCTAAATCTGTCAAATGTTTGATTCTGAATTTTTTGTTTCACGTCAGAAAGAATTTCAACATGGCCTCATATTCCATAATGTCAAGTACATTTTGTTTTGCATCCTATGCTGTGAAGGATAAACACCAATAATCCTCCGGTGACATTGTAGGGCTGTCATGGAATATCACAGTCTCCGAATAATTGAAGCTGTAGGTCACCTGAAAGGGTAGAGTTAAGGTTGTTTTTAGAGAAATATATGACCAGAAAAAAGGACGGGTTGAGAACAAGGGATAACCACTGGACAGTCCATATGATTCAACTGATATTCTCATAAAGTCAAGAGAAGCAGAGGAAGGGCCCCAATATTTTGGATTATCTTTCTGTTGTGGATTTATTGAAGGACAAGGACGAGAGTCACACAGATTAGGTTGGAATTGGCTGTGTTGGATGGAGTAACTACATTGTCGAGATCATACTACCACTGAAGCACTAAGTGTGTTTAGAAATAATGTCTGGAGCAGTTAGTGAATCTGAGCCTACTGTCAGTCTATAATTTCAGAGAACTATGTTGGGTTCCCATGTGAGGTCCCCATCCTTGTACCCTGGTTGTTGGGAAAATCAGACAATACTTACACACGGAATCAAAGGATATTAGAGCTGGTTGGTATTAGATCTTAGATATTGTATCGTCCAATTCCATTTTATAAAGGACCCAGAATGGGATAGAAACGTCCATCATTAGTAATGACAACAGAGCTGGGATTAGAATTCAGGTCTTCTGAATTACAGTCCTGCTGTTACTTCCACTAAACCACAATGATGCCTTTTAAGAACTCTCAGTTCTCTCCACCTGCCTATCTGCCTATCTTAGCCTTTGAGTCTGACATCCCCGTCTATCCCTTTGGCTCGACTGTATCCAGAATTAATGAGAAATGGGAATTTGGAGGGTATTAAGAAAAAAAATGCATTGCCAACCTCATGCTTGTGGAAATTTTGGCCATGTTCTCTCTCTCTTTTTTTGTGTCCTGGCTGTTTTGTTTTGATTCTGTAAAACCTACCATGCCCTTGTCAAAATACCCAATGCTTTCTCATGATGGGGCAGAGATTCCCTGTAGCATCCTTCTTGCCATTTGTGCATCCAATTGATTGCAACTGTATCCAGAAGAAAGAGAACAAATGTTTAGTTGCTTCTCCTGCCAAATCATAGATTAAATTTGGAAACATACCGTTGATGGACAATTAAAACTCAGAAACATGGGGCTTGCCAACCCAAAGCCAGGAGGCCAAGATAAGAAAGAGCAGAGTGAGATTTTTGGTTTTTTTCAGTTGTTTTTTGATAAGGTAAAAAGAGGGCCAAAAATTTAGTTTTAATATTTAAAGTGCTCTGTTGTTCTCTATATTCTTTTACTTTTCTAAAAAGAGTTGATTCTTTCTGGTGGCAACCATCCCAAGCGTTAGGGTTTGTCAAAGCCATAATTTATCCACTTTCAAAGCAAGAGCCATCTGTTTGGAAAAGGGTTTGAATCTGAAGCTTTTGTAACAAACAAAACCGTTGAATATGGGTACATTTTTTGCACGTGTGAAATGACAGTCGACAAGGAGGTTTTCCCCAAATGTTTATAAAATAAGGATGAAAGCCCATTTTAATTGGAATGCATTTTGAGATGGTTTCTTTTAAAAAATGCCATCACTTGGCACTCTGAGCCACTTGAGTGTTCCTGGGCCCAGGATAATTAATTGATCAGGTCTCCAAAATGGAAAAATCTTAGAAAATCTTTTCTTTTTGCTTCTGCCTTGATTTCCTTCCCCTCCCCCCCCCCCACCAATGTTGGAGTCCTGATGCATTACAGCAGAGCTATTCCATGGTGGCAATAGGGGGAGGGTGTGGTTCTTTGCTATACCAAAGAAATCTACTCAGGACTCTTGTGCCGGTGGGTGCTTGTATCTATTCGGTGTCATGAAGATCTTTGCAATATGACTTCCTTGAAAGTCAATGGAAGCTGAACAGACATCCTGAAAGTTTCTTGGAGAAATGTAATGACCACTTGGCGGACTCTTGGCCTCCTCTAACAAATTTCCTCAGCCCTACTCTGTTAGAAGGAGGATCATTTAACCAACGAACAACTATATTGAACGGAAAAGCTGGAAAGCTGGCAGTATCAAAGATATTTGTGAGAGAACATTGAGATGAACTTGTAACAATCATCAAACAGCTGCAATCAACACCCGTGTCATGGGAACACGTTTTCCTCCAGACTGCAACATGTCAAAACAAAATCCAATTGCCAGAGGCCAATGGGAAAGCTGTTTGGATGCCAGTCTAGTGAAAGAGGCCATCTGAAAAAGGTATTCAGTGCTATATGCATGCTCAGCCCTCCGCAGCGCTCTCCCTTAGAGTTTGGTGGATATCTTTTGTAACTTGGTGCCTGCTTTTGTTCTCTTAACAGCTTGCTTCCCATCATTTCTTTCTTTTCCAACACTCCCGCTATGCTTCAAGGCCAAGTCACTAGAGTGGAAGACCATTATCTGGATAATTCATATAAAAATTGCTTTTGCTTGAATTCCACATTGTAATTGGTCTTCCTTGGTGTGACCCTAGTGCCAGGCTCAAATAGTAAGACTCCCAGCTCTGTGATAGTCAGGCCGACTTTGGTGGGGAAGCTCCTTATGTCAATCTATCACAGAGTATGGAAGAGAATAGATGCAATTATTTGGACAATTCAGGCAAAAAACAACAGCAACAACCTGCAAATGACCCACTTCTGCCTGAATTACTTAAATAATCTTAAATCATATAATTGCCTCCATTCTCCGTCTCACTTTAATCTATTTTTGGCATGATTGTGGCAGAAAATACAGATCTTCTACTTGGGTGAAGGTAGTAAGCTCGCTCGCTCGCTCTCTCTCTCTCTCTCTCTCTCTCTGTCTCCCTCTCTCTTTTAACTTCCTTGTGACTCACACAGAAAATATCATTAAAGCTATTCAAGTGTGAAGAGCTTGGATTTTATTGGCTTGTATCAAGCAGTGTGTTAATTACCTTTTGCAAAGTTAACTTCTCACTCAAGTGTTTGGGTTTTTTTTTTTTTGTTTGTTTGTTTTTGTTTTGTTTTGTTTTGTTTTGTTTTGTTTTGTTTTTTGGTCTCCTATGCCTGTTTTTGTTTTTTTGTTTTTTGGGGATTTTTTAAACTATAGGATTCCTCTAATTTTATGTGACTATTGTATTATGGTACACATGTCTTGGTGTCAACCTTTACCCATAAAATAAGTAAATACAAATTATCAATACTATAATTCATAAGCAGAAGTAAGAGCAATAAAACCTACCAAGGCACTCGAGAAACCATATCCCTAGTCCCTGGAGGAATAAATCAAGCTAGCTTTGGAAGTCCTGCCCCAGGGCTCAGCTGTCAGTGAGTTAGCAAGCAACTGCAGACTTATCTAGTACTTATCTAGTACATGATACATAGGTGGTCCTGGGCCAGGTCACACCTTACATTCCATCCAGCCAAATGACCATGTTCCATACTGCCATTCTCTTTCTCCATTCTTCCTCTTGCTCAGGGCACAATAATCTAATTAGTTTTAATGTTGCTTCTGGGAAGCACCTAACTGCCCTTTGCATCTGGATCATTTCCATGTTGCTAAGAGAGCCACAGAGTATCACTCTCCTGTAAGTGTTAAACTCCCTTATTAGAACTTCCTTGAGGACAGGAACTATTTCACTTTTATGTTATATTGTATTTTCACTATATATTATATTTCATTTTCTCTCCAGCACCTAATACAGTGTTGAGCGTGTGGTTATCATTTAACAAATACTTTTTTTCATTCTTTCATTCATTCATTCAAGAATGGCTAGAACAATTAGGTAATGTGAAATGCAAGAGCAATAAAGGTACTTATACTCTCGGTCTGCAAATCAACTTGGTCAGTATGAGGTGGAGAAGGCCCAGTTAGCCGGTATAAATAAGTGGTTGTTCAATTTTTTTTTCTTAAATGATAAAGAATAATAGTAACAATTATACAGCACATTAAAGTTTTCAAAGCAATTTATGTACATTATCTGTGTCACTACTGTAGGTCTGAATGGCAGAAGTATGTAAAAAAAGAAATTATCCCCTTCACATAAAGGAGTATAGTCCTAAATAAGTCGATTCCCAAAATAGTAGAAAGACCAGTGAATTTGGAGGTAGCAGGCCTAAGGTTTAAATCACAGCTCTGATACATACTATATGTGTGACTTTGTACAAGTTCACAGATAGCATACTTGTGAAATGTACAGATGGCATGGATTTGGGAGGAAGAGCTAATACGAGAGATACTGGCGGGAGTCAGGATCTGAAAAAAAGAAAACAAAAAAAATATCCTCCTCAAAACCAAACTTGATGGGCTAGATTTTACAGCAGTCCTCATAGTGTAGTCCAAAGAATTGTTGGGGTCTCTGGAAACCCTTTCAGAGAGTCTACAGATTCAAAATTATTTTTTATTTCTAATATAGTAAATAGCTATAAATATAACCCATGTGAACAAAAACTCTTTGAACAGATCCTCGATAGTTTTCGAGAACAAAGGTTTGAGCACCACTGGGCTAGAACAATGGTTATTGTATGACATGTAATAAGAATAAATGTATTCCAGTTCAGAAAATCAGTGGGCCCACTATGAGAAGGGAGAGGAAGAGTTATACAGTAATTTGAAAAAGATCTGGGAATTTTAATGCATTTCAAACTCATTGTGAGCCAAAAGTAGGCAAGAATGTTGGTGCAATTTGGGGCTATATTAAAAGAAGCTTAGCTTCCAGGAATAAGGAAGTGCTGGTATTCTGTTCTCTGCCCAACAAATCAGGTCATTCCTAGAGTATTGTGTTCTAGGTGCCACATTTACAGAAAGACATTGATAGGTTCCCTCACTTTGAGGGGAGCTGGTCTTCAAAAGAAAGGACATGTCAGCCTTTTCCTGGGCCACGTAGTCATAATAGGTGATTACAACCAATAGAGATCAAATATAGACTGGAAGTCTGAGGGGCAAACCAAAAGAAAAATATTATTATTAATAATAATAATAATGATAAAGTGATTTGTTTCAAGTTTGCAAAGCACTTTACATGTGAACTCATTTTATCCTCAGGAGATAGGGGCTATATTTATCTTCATTTTTACAAACCAGTTGTGCTACAGCCAGAAAGTATCTGAGACCACAGTTGAGTTCAGGTTTCCCCCACTCCAAGTCCAGCGCTCTACCCACTTTGCCAACAGCTAGCTCAACTACTACAAACCATTTCCTGATCAAGCTAAATTTCAAAAAAAGGGATTCTATTCAGAAAAACAAAAAGGAAGGCAATTGAACCAGTAAAGGTTCTGATTGCTAGAGAACACTAGGAAATAAGTCAAGCAGAAAAATAAGGGGCCCATAACGATTTCCTATATTAGAAACTGAGATCAAACATTAAAATAAAATATGGGGGTGAAATAATATAGAGAGCGCTATACTGTGGCATTTCACCCCAGATAAGTCCATAAAAGAAATACACCCACATATATACATATATATGTATCTATATGCATGCCATCCTATATATATCTCCTCTACATGTACCTGTCCAATCTCCCCTAGTAAACTCTTAGCAATTTAAGAGGAAGGAGACCCCTTTGTTTCGTGTCACCCAGGGCAATCTCATACACATCAGACGCCTTAGAAATGTTTGTCCAATTCTATCGAAGCCCTAAGATAAAAGCCAGACCGGACCTGGGGGGCAGTGACTTCGGCGTGTACAAATGATTTAGGACAATTGGGGGAACGGTTAAAAATGACTGGCTGTGAAATTGAGGAACAAATGAGTATGGGGCACGACCAGCGATTTCTTCGGCGAGGGAACTCCTGGAGTGCCAATTCCTTTCACCAAAGCAGATGCTTCTATGACAGGGTAGATAATCCGGAGATTGCGTTCTGAAGCACATAAAGGTTAAATGACTTTGCTAGGGTCACACGGCTAATAAGCATCAGAGGTGGGATTTAAATGCGGGGCTTCTCAATTCTAATTTCAGCACCATATAGTGATTATAGTGGCAACACGCTGCCTCTAAAATCTGGGAAATGTGCCTCAGAATGAACACTTAGAAAATAAATCACCGGTGATTTGAATCAAAACATTTCTTTCAGGAGTGAGCAGTTTGAAACAATGCCCTGCTATTTGTCTGAAGCTAACCTCTAGATGCAATAAGCTTAGTTTACCAAGATTGCATGTGCTGCCACAGACTTACAGTATGGCTTAGGGGGAAACAGAATACTTTTTTCTTGCTCGCTTGGATAAAAGACAATTTTTTCAGTGATGGATGAAACATTTAAGGATTAAAATAATGTAAAAAAAACCTAGCAAGGATCTATATAATATCAGCTGAGCATCTATAATAATCCTTGATATTTCTATAGCACTGCCTCAAAGTTTATAAAACATTTTCTATATAGTATCTCATTTAGTCCCTAGTAGGCACTGAATTCATAGGATCAAAGATTTGCAGCTGGAAGGAACCTTAGAAATCATCTGGTTTAGTGATTCTTAAACTTTTGGGCCTCAGGCCTCTTTACCTTTAAAAACTTATGAAGGGGTAAATCACGTGGGTTGTGTGTAATGGTGGGCTTCCAGGGGCTGTTAAGATGAGGAGAGCTCTAGGTTGGGAATCAGGAAGACCTGAGTTCCAATTCAACTTCAGGCAGTTAGTAGCTGGGTGATCCTGGATAAGTCACTTAACCCTGCCTGCCTCAGTTTCTTCATCTATATAATGAGTGGGAGAAGCACCCGTGTCTTTGCTAGGAAAATGTGAAGCTAGATCATGAAGAGTCAGACGGACTGAAAGGCCTGAACAATGACAAACTTACATAGAGAGTAAATGGCAGAGATGGTAGTTGGTCCTCTGATTTAAAAAATCCTTTAATCTTTTCACATTGCACCACAACAGTGAGGTTCAGAGAGCAAAGTGAAAAGGGAGGGACAGCAGAGGAAATGAGTAAACAGGACTGTTTACTAGAAGTGGGCTACACTGCACGTCTCCATAGCTCTTCCGGTCCCGCTATGTGGTATAAAGGAAAGAGCATCACATACTTGAATCAAGAAATCTAAGTTCTGCTCTCCCCTTCCATAAGCACAAGTTGCTTGAGCCCCAGGGCCCCTCCACATCTGTAAATATTACCATTAATGTAACTTCTCTAAACTTCAAGTTGCTCATTCAGACTTCATGACCTCTAAAGTTCCTTTTAGCTTTAACATACTAAACTAAAGCCCATGAAATAATGCACACAGAACTCTTAGAGAATCTGGAAACATGACTACCCCCCCACCCTGTCCCAGAGGCTACTATCCACGAGTCAGACATTCAGTTCTAGGCACTTCCAGTGATACCAGTGGCCTCTATTCAGAGGCCCCCCATGTGCCAAGCCACATGGCCTGTGCGCTGGGACCATAAGGGTCCCTGGGGATCCGTGCAGGATCACCACCTTCGGGAACCTCAGAGACCCACTTGGCCAACTTCCTTTTCCAGACCCGAAGGATGTGACCATACACTCACACACCCCCAGCTCCTGAGCATGGAGACACACAGACAGACGCCCCCATGCACAGACAGATACGTCCACATCAATAACTATTCACTGAGCACAAACCTATGGGCCAGACATCGTGCTAGGTGCTGAGACACGTGCAGCACAGGCATCGCCGTAATATACAGCTATACCCATACTCAGAACCACATACACAAGCACACATCTCTGGGCAGCCGTGTGCATGCAGTAGAAACACTCACGCAGAGCAATCCCTACATCGCAAGTTTACACCATTTCCCCAATTTTTATGTATATTATATATATATTATTACATTATATCATATTATACACAGACACATACGTACACGGGCCGGGCACATCTCCGGCGGGCAGCGAGGCGGGATCAATCCCTTTGCTCTGGGTTCTAGAGTGGCTCCCACACACAGAAGCCCATGGCCCGCTTGATCTGGCCGCTGGGAGCTTCTCAATCCTGGTCAAATGGGCCCTAGTTTCTCCTTCACTCTCAGAGGGCTCAGCACCAGGGGCCAGTCGGGGTTTCCGGGCCTGGCGGGCAGAGCCTCTGTTCCCACCTGCCCGGCCAGCCGGCTTCCCCGCACTATCGCAGACATTGTACACTGTGGTCCCGCTGCTTTTAAAAAGCAGGTTGGGTCCAGCGCTGTGGGCGGCCTCCTGCGTGCTCCTCCCCAAGAGACAGAGGGAGATCACCCAAAACTGGCCCTCTGGTAAGTTCCATCTGAGCCCCGGGAGGACCTGGCGGAGGAGGACCTGGCCGAGGAGGATCACGGGGTGGGGCCGGACCGCATCGCACCTGGCTGCCCCCAAGGCTTCCCGCCCAGGCTCCATCCGCCCTGGAATTGAGGCCGTCAGGCCTTATCCGGCCCGGGGGAGCCTTTGGGGACTCGGCCTGGGGGAAGCTGAGGTGGACCTGGCAGCCAAGCACCAAAGTTACTTAGGTAGTTCTTGACCATTTAACTAACGGGTGCTGTTGTTTTCCTTAGGCCGCTATCATTATTGTTATGGATTTTTGTGCCCCTAAGCCCATTTTCCCTGAGAGCCCGTGGGCTTTTTCTTTTTTATGCAATTGTGCATTGTAAGGGGCTTTTTAGGAACACGTGACATTGAAGGAGAATTGACATAAATTGAATCTAAGGCCTAGTGACTTCAAGACTTCAACAAGAGGTAGCTGTCCAATGCTGCCTCTGAGACTCCTCCCTCCGCAAGGAGCCAGGTGCCCCGTGGGTGCAGATAATAACTCGGGAGCTCCCCCGCACTGGTGGGCAGCCACGTGACAAAATTAGCTCCCAGGAAAGGCATTTAGTGAAATAGCATAGTCAGAAAAATCACAATGGAACCCCCTCCCCCCCCCCCAATAAATTTGGGACATGCTGTCCCCCAGATCTATAAGCCACTCATGAGGACAGTGAACACACGTAAGGATCACACAGGAGAAACACATGTAGCCAAGTCCCACAAGGAAGGGGTAACACATCTGATGCTGCTGCTGACATCCTTGAGGTTGTTCTTGCGGGCTCTGCTCCTCCACTGGAGGTGTTGCTGTTCTCATGGTGACTGATGGGCCTGTCAATTAAGCCAAATGTGTTGTGAAAATAAGTATAAAGTACTTTCCAAACCTGAAGGAGCCATATAAATGCTGCTGCTGCTGTTGTTCTGGTTACCTTTCAGGCCTCCAGGCTGGTGATGACCTCATTCCTGAACCTGAGATTCCTGTTGAGCCCAAGCCATGTTTTTAGAGGAATCCTGGGTGTTTTGGTAAATGATCAAGATGTCTGTGTGTGGGGGGAATTTATTTAAAACCCTTAAATTTAATCTGTATTGTTAACACTTTCTTTAGTCGTACAAGGAAACAATGACTAAAGCACTGATTTGTAGCTGATTTCTAAGGTCTAAAGGCTCACATTGAAATTTTACCCATGGGCTTGTCCCAGTGTGCCCTGGGCCTCTGGGGTTTTTGTTGCTTACAAACTTGGCTACTCAGTATATAACAGTGCTCTCTGCTGCTGCTTCTGGGCCCATCTCTTCAGGTTCCCCTAAGCCATCTCAGCCTCTGCGTGGCTAGGTTATTGTGACTAGAACCTCTCCCTGAAAAAGGCAGGCTAAGAGCTCTTAATTCATTTTTTTTTGCTTTATTTTTTTTAAAATTTTAATAGCCTTTTATTTACAGGTCATATGTATGGGTAACTTTACAGAGAGCTCTTAATTCATATCCACCACATCCAGTCAAAAGACAGAATTTCCTCCAGCCTGACACTGTCTTTTCTTTCTAACCCTGAGGCGCTGAGCAAGAACATTTGTTGAACTGTTCTACCCCCCTCTTCTCTCTTGTCTGGGTTCAAGTATCTTCCCTTTGAGACGAGAACTTGTAGAACCTTGGGCAGGGGGTGACCTAGGAGGTCTCGGAGGTCCTTTCCAATTCAAGATGGAGGATCCAATGATCTTGTGTCAAGTTTGGAATTCAAAGCCCTCTCTTACTAATAACTATTCAATTTAGGATTTAGGATTCCAAGGCTTTGCACGCAAATACATGTGAATAAAAAAAAATAAGGTAAGGAGACAAGGCCATCCCTCTCTACTCACCTAGCCAGCATTTGTGTTTTTATTATTTATATATTTCAGCAGCAAAACCAGATCGCTCTAATGCTATATTTTGACCAGGAACAAACTCCTGCCTCCATACTGTACATTTCCATTCCATCTTCTTTCTAGGTTTCTGTGACACGGTTGTCCTTTTAAAAGGATCGTGCACATGAACAGCAGCCTTCTGCCCACCCCCGTTCAGCATATACCATCTGTTTCATTTCTCCAATTTGCTACTAATAATAGTGTGATAGGCTACGGAGACCCAGTTATACTGAAATGGAGCACCTGGGAAGGGCAGACCATCCGAGCTCAGCTCCATCAGTTGGAACAGCTGGAGTCTGCCAAAAGGAGATCAAGCAGGGGCATGCGGTCTGTGCAAAGAGGGAGGAACCTCTGCCGCTCTCCTGAATGTGATGGGACCCCGGCAAGGTTTGAAGCAAGACTTGCAAAGAGAAATGCATAATTTTGAGAAAATAAGGGCCTGACTGAAAAAAGAATTCCTACCCCCATCTTCTTCTGGCCTCTGCATAATGGTGAAGTCTTATCAAAGGGTTTCACTGAGATGCAGCTGCAAGGCACGAGTAGATAAGGCAGCCCTTATAGTTTGCATTTGAGAAATCTGTGACCCATGGAGCCGGCATATTTAACTAGGGGGAGGGACATATGGGAAAGAAGTCTTTTGGAGACCGAGATGAAACGGAGCTATGTCTGCAGCCGTGTGGGGATGGCCTGAGTATGTCTGAGTGTTTTATTTTTTTTAAGAGGATGGAAGCCAATAGAGCACGGTTCTTAACCTGGGGTCTCCGAATTTGTTTTTAAGAATATTCTGAGAACTGTATTTCAATATAATTGGTTTCCTTTGTAATCTAAAGTATTTGATTTGATGCATTATTCTGAGAGAGACTATAGTTTCGCTAGGCAGCCAAGGGGGTCCTTGACACAGAAAAGGTTCCAAACTTGAGAAACGGAGGCTTCCCTAACATTCACTTAAGGGACTCTGCGGTGTGACACTGCAGACAGAATGTGATCGGTTAGATGGGGCTCCTATATCCTATGCTCTTCCCCTTGCTTAAGATTAAGCTGAAAATGGAATCTGCAAAGGCATATTAAAATGGAAAGAAGGCTTCTTGGTAGCGGAAGACTAGTTTCACTTACTCTCTGTATGACTTTAGGCCTGTCATATAGCCTCTCTAGACCTCAGTTTTTCCTACCTCTAAGGAGAAATTGGATTAGAATCAGGACTTCTTAAACTTTTCCCACTCACTCTCACTTTTTGCCCAAGAAATTTTTATGTGACTCTGGGTAGAGATCTATAGAAAACAGGTATACAAATCAAACATTTACTGATATGAAATCATAATTTCGTGATTTCCACATTCTGTTACAAGACTCCACAGTTTAAAAAACTGGGGTCTAGGTAACCTCTCAGGGCCTTACCATTTCTAAGCCTCTCTCTCTCTGTCTCTCTCTCTCTCTCTTTGTCTCTCTCTCTCTGTCTCTCTCTCTCTCTCTCTCTCTCTCTCTCTATATATATATATATATATATATATATATCCTATGACAATCAATTTTGTTAAATGCTGCCAACGGGATTGGATGACTAGGAAGATGAAAATAAAGGCCCAATCCTGTGTTACTATATGTTCATTTTTGTATGCCTATGGATGGAGCAGGGGGCACGATACCAAATAGAGATCATTCGTCTTTCTGAGCCTCACTTCGGATTGCCCAGCTTGGACACCTGCAGGAAAGGTTCGCTGGCAGCTGAAAACGGTGGCAAAGTTATGTGAGGCATGGGAATTTCCACCATGCCAACCTTTCTCCAGCTCCAAAGAAAATAACTCCATGGAAGCTCTGCTCACATCCCAGCGGGGGAATGTTGTTACAGCTGCTTGGCCTGTCAGAACCATACCCACACTCTCTAGTGATTCAGAACACTAGAAGCCATTGCAACACCATTTATAACTGGCAATATACCCTTGCAAATGAGGGGTGGGGCAAGCTGCAGTGCTCTCTTTTTGTTTGGATATATTGGTATGACTTGTGAACCTTGCTCATTCTGTGCTGCTCTGCAAAACAATTATCACATCTAATTTCTTCCATTTCTGTTCAAATTAGAAATCTTTTCCAGGAAATAGTTCAAAATGTTGACAAATGATAGAATAAGCATTCTATTTCCAAGAGCCATTTCGAACACGTACACACACCACCTCTAGTAGTCTGCTGGAACTATGTATGCTTCTAATTTACATATTCAATAACAACTTAAATCACAAACATGGAGAGACCATGCTTCTTATTTGGCTCCCGATTTTTAAAGCCTACTTCTTTCTTACCCTACTTCCATCCCTCTTCCTTTCTCCCATTCTTTTGGAGAAGAGGGTGGGGAGGGAATCACTGCTGGGGTTTACAGGGACTCAGGGTAACTACCTCTCTCCTCGGTGCTCAGTCCTCCTGTTTTGTACCGACCACGTTGCTCTGGGCTTGTTTGAACTTCTCAATGGGGAAAACAGGCTGTCATTCTCACATTCGTTGGCTACTCACCTTTTCCTTGACTTCCCAAGGAAAGCTGAAAATTACCATAATGTTTTTGCCTTTAGTTTAGGATTTCCTCCAAGAAAGGAATATATAAAAAAAGTTACAAATATGAATCGTGTATAGAGTAGTTTATTTATACTCAGAAAAGGGAGCGATAAGCAAGAAAGAATCATAGAAGGATTAAACCCAAATCCAAAAACCTATCATTACTAGTACAGCCATTTAAGAGGTTAATAATCAAGCCTTGTTGGCACATAAGCAATTGTTTGTTGCAAGGCTGCTAAATTGCCACTTCATGTTTTACCTCAATCAAGATAATCTAATACCAAGTCTAATGCAATACCAAACATGATGTAAGTTTGATATCTTCTTTAAATGGCTCCTCTCTCTCTTTCTCTAGAGCTGAATCTTCCCTTAGTACCAAAACCACTCTGGTTACTGACATCACATTGGACCACTCTGGTAGCCTTCAAGGACCTCATGACCTTGTAAAAATCATAAAGTTTTCTGAAATCATCTGTCTTGAAGTTGCCATCTTAGTCACCTAGTTGGGGGAGGAGGGGAGAGTGTGGCAGAAGAAAACCCAGGAAAAAAGAAGCAGCCCTATTCCAGCACAGAGCTTGCCTAAGCTCTGAGTAGGACATGAAATCACAGTTATAAGAGACCAGTGAAAGATATTGTTTGGCCATTTCCCGTACTGGATCCTCCCAGATGCAGCTCTAAATGTTCAGCTTGCTTTAAAGACAGAAAAGAAGAGCTGAGCCAAGTACTGGTTAGCTCGTTTAAAATATCCTTGGAACTCTGGATCAGCAGTAAATTAGACTTTTCATCATCACATAGTACAAACTCCTGACTCGTCTTGGGCTATAGGAAGCAGTCAGAAGATATCTATTCATGCACTTGACTAAATTATTGACTGGACATCCCATAGAGGGGATGCCATTGGGGCAGCTACACTTTTCTCATCAAGTTAAGCGAAAAACCAACAGCAGAAAACAGAAGCATGAGGTAGAGTATGCATGGTGTCTTGTAGAGGTATGAAATAATCAAATTTGAAGAGCAGGAATTCTAATTATATATTGATTTTTAAATTAGTTCTCAAATATTACCTGTCTTGTTTCCAGACCAGTGTGTATGTTCAGCAGCATTAACAAACTAATAGATGATAGATAAATGGAAAAGTCATTTATTGAGCATTTACTATGGGCCAGGAATTGTGTTACGTCTTAAGGATTTAAAAAAAACTTCCCATAAGAAAGCATGTCACTCCCTGTCCTCAAGGAGCTAATTTTCTAATGGAGGAAGACATGGAATGGGAGGTGAAAATGGGTAGGCAGTGAGTACCAACATGATGGGGCAAGGCAAATGATAAGTAAGGACAGATGGGAGAGTGTTCTGGGGAGAAGTGAACAGCATGGCCGAGATACCTGATCATATATGGTGAATCTGGACAAAAACTCACCAGGCATTGTAATGGGCTGAGGTTTGAGTTGATGCACTGAGGTCCCAAGTACGTGAGGCTAAATAGTAATTGGGTTATACTCTATTAATATACATGATTGGATAAAGAATGGTCCCTGGCCACTCTCCGTGCAAGTCCTGATGTGTTGTAGAGGAAATGATGATTTTGGTGCGTGGAGACAGAGAGACAGGAAGAGAAGCTGGGAGAGATTGAGGCTGGGTTCCATACTCCTAGCTGCTGGTCATGTGGCTGCTGCTCTAGCTAGCTTCTTGATTCAGCTACACACATTGCTATTGCCCATTCTCTTCCACCTCCGATCTTTCTTCACTGAGAATAAAGACTGACGATTTTCCTGACTGAACCTGAATTCCTGACTTCGGCTGATTTTAAAATACGCGGTCTTCACAAGTCATCAAATTGGCCCCGGGGGACTCGGCCCCTGGTATGTACTTGGAGCAGACCGGAACATGTGCTAGGACAGAAGTGAGCGATGTGAAAGAATTTTACTGAATGCCTACCATGTCCTGGGTGCCATCTTAGAGGGAGATAGAAGAAATACAATGTGTTCTCAAGGGTTTTCACAGTTATGGTAGATTTATGTTATCATCAACGTGGGCACTCCCTCGGCTTGGTGCAGCACATAGCCCATATGTCCCTGCTCATGATATGTAATTTTTACCCGTGTTCTTCTATAAATCCTCAGAAGACGGTCTCCTTGATACACTAAAGACCTTCCTTCAGACCCTCTTTTAACCATTCATGGATGCAATTGTACTCAGGTTGTCTGTGTTGTTGCTATACTTGTTAGACATCCATACTTTCTTGTTACGGTATGCCTAGCCCACAGCTTTTCTAAGGATACATTTGCCCAGTGATACATTATACATGCTGCTCCTTGCATGCAAGTCATCGTAGGGAAAATGCTACAGGCTATTTAGACTCATCAAGCATCTCTCCATTGTCCTTTGGGTCAACTATTTTGATTCTTTGGAAATTGCAGTCTTCCATGATTGGTTATATAGCATTATAGCATCCCCTAAGACAATATTGATGTTTCAAAAAGAGTGGAGGTTTTGGTTTTAGGGAAAAGCTTGTGACTGTTGAAAGCTTTGGGCAGTTAAATGCTTCCAGCCTACCTTCTTCCTTCTGTCCGCTTCTGGACCCAGCTTATGGTAGATTCACAGTGCCTATCAGCCCATAATATATGTCCATAGTAGCTCATGTTTACAAAGATTTCCCATAGATTGTTTCATTTGAGCCTCATAATAGCGCCGCATGATTGATAGGGGAGCATGACTAGCCCCCTTTCCCGATGAGCAAAGTCAGCTTTTAAGGAACAAAATGAATTATTCAAGGTCATATAGGAAATACAGAGCTGGGACCCAAATCTAAGGCTCTTTCCACTACTCCACACTGCCTGTCTTGGACATACACATCAGCTAATGCTAATAGTAATGATAATGACAATATTGATACTGATTCTAATGCTAATTAGTACCAAGGGCACTGAACTGTGATTACATAATTATAAGGAAGTCCAAATGAGGAACATGCAGTCTTAGAGTTTCTTTCTCTTATCTCTTATGCACTTAGCTGTTTGCATGTGTTCTCCTCCATTAGATTGGAAGCTTCTTGAGGACAGGGGCCATTTTGTGCTTTTCTTTGTATCCTCAGCATTTAGTACGATGCCTGACACATAACAGGGGCTTCATGGCTTGTCGACTGAGTGTTGTTGATTCATCATCATCCCATCCACGCTGAGCTTAAGTCCTGTCCCTCCTTTGACCTTTTATGCTTCCGTAGCTTTAGAAAATCTACTTTCTTTTCCTTAGCTTTTGGCAGCAGCCTTTGAGTTCACTCTGTGCTTAGGCGCTTTCACTGTTCTTATAATGCTGTGGATATGCTTTTGTATTCATCCTCTCTTGCTCTCGATTTCATCTTTTTATCATCTACGTTGGTTGGTTAGCTCTCTGTGCACCAACATTTATCTTTCCAGACAACTCTCTTTATTCCTCTTCATTGGCAGCTTCCCTTTGAGCCTTCAGGATTTCATCACGAGTTTCCCATCTCTCTTGGGATGCTTTTGCTTGTATAATCTTAGTCCATAGGACCTCACCCATCCTTCCTCTGAACCCTTTTGAATCTGTTCTCAAATCAAGGACACATGTCAGACAATGTATATCCAGATTTCCTTTCCTCTATTCCAAGAGAGGCAACATGGTGTAATGGATCAGTGAATCAACCCCAAAACCAAGAAGACCCAAGTAGAAGTCTTGCCTGAGGTACATACTACTTGTGTGACCCTGAGCAGACCACTTATCCTCAGTACTCCAGACATCTCCTCAAAACTAGAATTTTAGAACATGTTAAACTGTCTTGTGGGAGGTTCCTTTCCTCCCAGTATTCCTTACAGTCCTCTCTCACTCCAGTCCAATTCACCTGCATGTCATGTCATCAACTCCCCAATGTTATGGTCTTCTTCAAGAACAAAAGACTAATAACAATAGCCACAATCTTTGTGCCAATGAAATCCCAGGTCCATTTCCTATCATTGTTTTTCTATTACAGATTCAAAAAGTAACATTCTCTCCCCTTAAAGTTCCCATCATTCCCAACCCAGTGACCAGGTGGTCCTTCCTCTTGTTGAAAATCAGATCCAATTCCTACACAGGCTAATTGTGCAATATTTCAGACTCTGATTCTTTTTATACCGTACAATAACGGTTTGGTCATGTATACTTATTTTGTATTTAATTTATACTTTAATATATTTAACAAGTATTGGTCATCCTGCCATCTAGGGGAGGGGGTGAGGGGAAGGAGGGGAAAAATTGGAACAAAAGGTTTGGCAATTGTCAATGCTGTAAAATTACACATGCATATAACTTGTAAATAAAAAACTATTTAAAAAAAAAAGAAAAAAAAAGAAAATCAGATCCAAAATAGAATTCACCCCTCCCTCACCCCCCATTTCTCCCCTTTACCCTTTCTCTCCCTCTCCCTTTCCCTCTCTCTTCCTTTCCCTTTCTCTCCCTCCCCCCCTCTCTCTTTCCCTTCCTTCCTCCCCTCTTCTCCTTTTCCCTTCCCCCCCTAGATTATACTTGGATGACCAAATCACTACTTTTTCTGATTTGATCTTTAACTATTTCTTCATATGAGCATACTTTCTTAATATACTATCCTTTTCCACCACTCCCTTTTACCTATCTAGTTTCTTCTGAGTAGCCTAAATTGATCCAGAGCCATATTTTATCTATGGGTCTCGAGTAACTCTTGAGGGCAAATTTGCCACATTGGATTAGGACCTCTACTTCATCCTACATAAACTGGTAGAAAACAAAGGAGCAGCAGCACGAATGCTTATGGAATATATTCTGAGAACCATAAATCACCCAAGTTCACTAGAACAGAAGCCCAGTTTGGCCATCCAGCTCTTAGAACCAAACATGGGAGATGCAGATGGTGGACCTAGTAAAATCAGAGTGCAAATAGAAGGAGGGTGTGTAAAATGAAGTGGGTCATTTGTGAGGTGTATCCGGCCAGTGTTGGCATTCCCACCAGAGGCATTCCCATTGGCATCTTTCAAATGGTTGTATCAATTCTGATTGAAATTAAGTGGCTCTTTCTCATCTGGCATCATTGTGGCCCTATTAACTGACCCTAAGAACCTTTCCATTGCAAGAAATTTTAGGTTAGTTTTTTTTTAACTTATTCAGGTTGAAATTATTAAAGCAACAGGCCATAATTGAAATTGCTTTTCCTCTTTATTGTGATTCTGATGTTGTTGCAATTTTATATGGCAACATTCCGAAGATATGTCTTTGGAAGTATAAGCCTAATTGTTAAATGAAGTATTTCAGATTAAATTAGAAATATACAGATCATAGTTCTTTGAAAGAGAGACTTTGAGAAGATGTGAATAATTGGCACTAGAGAGACAGCTAATTGGTGGTTTGGGGGCAGAGCTTTAATATGCCATTTTTTTTTTCTTTAAAAGACCTTCAGTGAGTGACTGTTGGCAAGATGGAGATGATGCCAGAATCAAACATAATTGTGATGATGGTGGGGATTTGAAATTGATCCTAATAAGCACTCCATTTATGCCCCAAAGAAATGAATAGATTAAGAGCAATGGCCGATGCTGGAGCCTCCTCCTGGCGGCCTTTGACTTTTTCTTTTTTTCAACCGGCTGGTGGCAAAAACCTTTTTCCAAAGGTTAAAATGTGCCTGCATGGTTAAGGTCTGTTTAATGTCTCCCCACCAGAAGGAGGCAGAAAGATACCAAAGCTGAAGTGTGAAAATAATTTAGAACAGTGATTTTTTTCCCTCCTGCTTTGGTAGCCTTAGGGATAACAGGGCCTGTGATTGCAATGATATAGGGAACTCCCAGGTGCGGAAACTCCTTCTCTTAACACACCTTTTGTGCGTCCTCTGTGTCTTAGAGAGATTCCTAGAGCATTAGGAGGTTAAAGAATCTACTAATAGAAAATGGTTTCAAAAATGAAAGGGGCTTTAAGTCAGAGTTAGGGGCAGAGGGAGCACTCCAGCTTGGCTCTTCCCAGTTCAAAAGCCAGCTCTCTCTCCACTGTGCCCTAGCTCTTCCGATGGTCACCATGCAGTGAGCATGCTCCCAGATAATTCTGAGTTTGACACCGAGAGAGGCCCTGCAATCTCCCTGACCCTCGAGTTAGAGGCCTCATTCCATTAGCTCATGTCTTGAGAGAGAAAGAGGCTAGGCTTCAGCAAAAGTGGAAGTCTTGTTAATGAGCTGTTAATTGTTTACATGCAGCCTGAAGTTGCCTGATGATATTTCTTCTAATTTTACTAATGTATTCCCGGCCCTGCTGCTGTGATGGCCTCAGGCAAACTTGATCATAAAGATGCAGGTGTGCTTAGCAGGTATAATAAAAGTATAATAAAAGTGCAGATGTGCATAGCAGGGCTGTCAGTTGATATGCTCATATCAGCTTAAAAGAACATCACATTGATATAAATTAAAAAATTTATCACTAGGATATGGAGTCCCTGATTGCCCTCCCTCCATCACGCTCTTCCCAGACCCAGACTGATGGGGCCATTTTACAGGAGTTGATATGACTGATTTCCTCTTGCTTTCTTCCTTCAATGGATGGCCTCGTTTTATTCCGAGCACTAAGACACTGACAAGTGACATCACGGCAACAACTTCATTGTATCGGGCTGTTGTGACTATAGAATCTGGAGTTGACATTGCTTTGGAGCAGCATTGGGGGCCGGAGTTTTGGGAGTGGAGAGAGGAGTGATGGGACAAAAATAACAACTGACTGGAGCGCTTGGTCTCCTCATCTAGAGCCCTGATGTTGCTCCGTGGGGAGGGGGAGGTAGAAGAGACCGAAGGTGTGTGCTAGTGATTTGCTTTTTTGTTATTGTTGTTGTTTCAGACCCGGGATTTCATCAATATAGGCAAGTCCCTGGAGGGACATTTCCCTTTCAGTGTGGAATGACATTTTGTAATTTTAGAAAGCATATAAATTGTAGTCTTAGCTTCCGGGGACATTGAGAAAGGTACTAACTTCCTCATGGTCATAAAGATGGTGTCTGTGGGAGGCAGAACTTAACCAGCGGTCTTCCGTACTCCAAAAGTATCTCTGTCCACTGCTCCACACTCCCTCTCATAGTGGTGACATTCGGATTCAAAAGCTCTGTCCGTAGACATGCAAGATATTATTTTTAGATACACTAGGAAATGTCGGCAAGCCATGGATATGGTTCATAGACTTATCTAGCCATTTGGCACCGAAAAGTAGTTTTAAAATACTGTAGAAACAATTGACCCGTGGCTCTGCAATTCCTACCCATAGTACAGAGTTGCTGGTGATTTTTTGTTAAGCATTTATCTCAGGGACCTTGTGGGACTGAGGAGAATGACTGGCTTCTTGCCAAGGCTGAAATGATAGTGCAGCATTTTTTTTATCTCCACAAATTTCAGTAGGAAAGATAAAAGTCATCTAAAATGCTCATTCTTTCTTCTTAAATTTTCTGTTACTGGCACTTTTTCCTTGAGTGGTGGTCACTATGTGCTAGCTGTGGATAAAATATAGATGGTGGAGAATGAATCTTCATGGGTCATAGCATTGCAGACTTGGAAAGGGCCTCAGGGGCCACCCACGTATTCTGACCCTGAGCAGAAATCCTTTCTGCAATGTAGTCAGCGACTTGTCTGTAGAAGGTAAGCTCCTTAAGGGCAGAGACCATTTCGTTTTTGTCTTTGTATCTTCAGCGCCAAGTCTAGAGCCTGGCCCATAGCAGGGACTTAATCAATGAAATTTAGTAATTTAGCCTTTACTTGAAGACTTCTAGTAAGAGAGAACCCATTACCTCCCAAGGCAAAATATTACACGTCAGAATATCTCTAATTCTTAGGATGTTTTTTGAAAGCCCATTTCTCTTATTGTCAGTCTGTCTGTCTTTCTATCCATCCACCCAGATCTTCATTAGTTATATAAATAATTCAAGCATTTATTAAGTATTAGGTAGAGACTGCTAGGTACTAAGGATGTAAAGATGAGAGAAAGGATCTCAGGTCTGGAGCTTACACTTTATTGTCTGGGCAGTGAGTCTGCCCTGTGTATCACCTTGGATATGTGGTGGACTGGATAGGACATTGGACTGGGACCAGGAAGACCTGGATTTCAATATTCCTCTCAGACACTCCCTAGCTGTATCATCTTGGTTAAGTGCCTTCACCTCTGTCTTCATCAGTGTAAAACAGCCTTCTTGATAGCACCTACTTCTGAGGTTAGGACAAAGGCCAAAAGAGATAGTGTCTGCAAAATCCTTTAAAACCTTCAAATGATATGCAAATGTAACTGATTATTATAACAAAGAGATAGGAAAGAATTCCAGATGGGTCTGGCCTCTGTTATCTGTGCCCTGCTTTGAAGGAAGTTGGGATTCTCTAAGGTGGTGGCAGACAGATGTCACCCGAGGAGTGGAGTTGGGAGCCGAATCGGCCAGCTGGGCTGGAATGTCAAGTAGAAGTTGGTGGTAGCCATATTTGTGGGTGGCTGTAAGGATTTAAGGCTGAAGATTTCTTGAAATGAATGAGATGTTTCTGTCCCTCTTCTGGCTCCTTGAATTGTGGGGAAAGTACAGACCTAGCTTTTTTGTTTCTGGATTTTTTATTTGGAGTTTTCTTCGTAATTCGCTTTGAAGTTTGTAACTGCCAAGACTTTCTTTCCTTCCTTTGCCATGTTCTTGTGTGAGGGTTTTTTTTTTCAAACTTGGCCTAGGCGATAGAGGACTGTCCTTGAAGCTAGGGAATCCTGGATTCAAGTTCTACCTTTGGGCCAGCATGGCTATGTGACCCTAGGGAAGTCACTTAACTGCTCACTGTCCTGTTGAACTCTTTAAGGCCTTCAGTTGTAGAGATGATGACTGTCTGCCTTGGTAGCAGGTGTTTCTCCACCAACTAAACTCCAGGTCCTGTCTCTTATATCTCTTGTATTTAAATCATGAAGGTGAATGCAAAGGAGATAATTACATTAAATGTTTAGAAATCTGTGCATTTGGATGTAGCTTTTGTTGATTTATTCAATAAAAGTGATTGATATTTCTCCGAACACTTTTAATTTATCTAAGTAATTGAAGCAAGCTAAGGGTCATTTATACCTCCTGTGCTTGTCATTGGTCACTGTACTCCAGTAGCTCTTATTGTCATTCACCTCTGACTAGTCATGGAATCTCTTATGGGACCCTTGGGTCTCTGACTAGTCATGGAATCTCTTATGGGACCTTTGGATCTCCCAAATTCACAAGCTTGCATGGACTCTTCCATGTACGAAAACTCATTTGTCTGAGATGAGGAAAGAAGAAACAGAGAAAGATAGAGGTGGCCATGAGCTCACCATTGTCATGGTCTGAGAGGAGTCAAGCAGTTCAAAGCAATCCCCTTCTTTAAAAGCAAGAGGCAAGGAGTAAAAGATGGTCAGGTCACCCCTTTTGTATGCCTACTGAGTTCCAGCTTAGCGACCCCAGTCATCAGCCTCATCCTGAGTTTCCCAATGGTCTTTTGGACTGTAACCAGGCAGAGAATATCTGAGCATGTTGTAACGATTACTTACTATAGGCCAGGCTACCCTCATTACATGTAAAATGGATGGTGATGGTAGAGGAGGAGGGTAGGTGGCTAGAAACTCAGCTTTTTTCTTTATTCCCCATGACAAGCCATTCTGCTTTGTGAATTTCTCTATATTGTGATGTAGCTGTTCTCTCATAATTTTTACTTTGTCTTTATATGGCTGAGACAGTTGCTGGCTCATAATTGGTACTGTTTTTTTTCTTTTTTGTTGTACGTTTATTTTTAATACACATTGCTTTATGAGTCCTGTTAGAAGAGAAAAATCAGAGCAAAAAGGAAAACCATGGGAGAGATTTAAAAAAAAAAAACAGAAAAAATAAGTGAATATAGCATGTGTTCATTTACATTTAGTCTCCTTAAATCTTTTTCTGGATGCACATGCCATTTTCTGTCCAAAGTCTGTTGGGATTGCTTTGAATCACTGAACTGCTGAGAAGAACCGAATCTTTCATAGTTGACCATTGCACATTCTTGCTGTTACTATGTACAATGTATTGCTAGTTCTGCTTGTTTCACTCAGCATCCGTTCATGTAAATCTTTCCCGCCTTACTATAATCAGCTTGTTCATCATTTTTATAGAACAATAATAGTCAATTATCTTCATATACCACAGCTTGTTCAGCTGTTCTCCAACTGATGGGTATCCACTCCTTTTCCAATTCATTGCTACCACAGAAAGAGCTGCTACAAACATTTTTGCACGTGTGGGTCCTTTTTTCTTCCTTAATGATTTCCTTGGGATACAGACCCAGTTATGGACTGCTGGGTCAAAGGGTATGCAGAGTTTTATAGCCCTTTGGACATAGTTCCACTTTGTTCTCCAGAATAGTTGGGTCGTTTCACAACTCCTCCAACAATGCATTAGTATCCCAGTTTTCCCGCATTCTTTCCAACATTTATCATTATCTTTTCCCATCATCTTAGCTGATCTGAGAGGTATGAAGTGATACCTCAGAGTTGTTTTAATTTTGCATTTCTCTAATCAATAGTGATTTAGATCATTTTTTCATATGACTATAAATGTCTTTAATTTCATCATCTGAAAATTGTCTGTGTATATTCTTTGATCATTTATCAATTGGCGAGTGACTTGTATTCTTATAAATTTGACACAGTTCTTTATATATTTAAGAAATGAGACCTTTATCAGAAACACTGGCTATAAAAAATTTTTCCCCAGCTTTGTACTTCCTTTTTAATCTTGTTTCTGTTGATTTTGATTGTGCAAAACCTTTTTAATTTAATGTATTCAAAGTTCTCTATTTTGCCTTTCATAATGTTCTCTCATTCTTCTTTGGTCATAAATTCTTCTCTTCTCCAAGGATCTGATGGGTAAATTATCCCTCATTCTCCTAATTTGTTTATTGTAACATCCTTCATGCCCAAATCATGTATCCATTTTGACCTCATTTTGGTGTGGGGTGTGAGGTGTAGGTTTTTTCTGATTTTCTGACATATTATTTTCCAGTTTTCTCAGCAATTTTGTCAAATAGTGAGTTCTTATTCCAGAAGCTGGATTTTGGGGATTTATCAAACACTTGATTGCTATAAGCCTTGATTATTGTGTTGTGTGTATCTAATCTATTCCACTGATCCACCACTTTATTTCTTAGCCAGTACCAAATGATTGATTACTGCAACTTTATAATATAGTTTTAAGTTTGGTACTGCTAAGCCACTATCCTTTGTAGTTTTTTTCATTCCCTTGAGATTATTGACCTTTTCTTCCTGATGAATTTTGTTATTATTTTTCCTAATTCTATAAAACAATGTTTTGACAGTTTGATTGGTACAGCACTGAACAAATAGACCAATAGGCAGAATTGTCATTTTTATTGTATTAGCTCAGCATATCCTTGAACAATTGGTTTTTTCCAGTTGTTTAGATCTGATTTTATTTGTTTGAGATGTTTTGTGATTGTGTTCATATAATTCTCGAATTTGTCTTGGCAGGTAGAAACCCAAGTATTTTATTTTGTCTACAGTAATTTAAGTGGAATTTCTCTTTCTATCTCTTATTGATGAACTTTGCCAGTAATATATAGACATGCTAATGACTTGTGGGGGTATATTTTATACCCTACAACTTTGCTAAAACTGTGAATTGTTTCCAGTAGGTTTTTGGATGATTTTCTAGGATTCTCTAACTATATCATCATATCAACTGCAAAGAGTGAGAGTTTTATTTCATTATTGCCTACTGTATTTACTTTAATTTCTTTTTTATTTACTTATTGCTAAAGTCAACATTTCTAGTACAATGTTGAATAATAGTGGTGATAATGGGTATCCTTGTTTCACCCTTGATCTTATTGGGAATACATCCAACTCCTCTCCATTACAAATAATGCTTGCTTTTAGATAGGTTTTAGATAGATGTTGCTTATTATTTTAAGGAAGGCTCCCTTGATCCCTATGTTCTCTAGTGTTTTTAATAGTTTTGTATTTTGTCAAAAGCTTTTTCTGCATCTATTGAGATTATCATATGATTTCTATTGGTTTTGTTATTGATATGGTCAATTATAGTAATAGTTTTCCTGATATTGAAGCAGCCCTGCATTCCTGGTATAAATCCTAGTTATTTTATTTAATTTTTTGTGTCAATATTCATTAGGGAGATTGATCTGTAATTTTCTTTCTTTCTTTATTCCTTTTTTTTTGGTCTTTCCTGGTTTAGGTATCAGTGCCATATTTATGTCATGAAAGGAATTTGCCAGGATTCCTTCTTTACTTTTTTTGCAAATACTTTAGATAGTATTGAAATTAGTTCTTTAAATGTTTGGTAGAATTCATTTGTGAATCCATCTGGCCCTGGGGATTTTTTCTTAGGGAGTTCATTAATGCCTTGTTCAATTTCTTTTTCTAAAATGGGACTATTTAAGTATTTTATTTCCTCTTTATATTTTTATAAATGTTCTAATTTATATTTTTGTAAATGTTCATATATTTCAATTAGAATTGTCAGACTTGCTGCCAGAGAGTTGTGCAAAATAGCTCCTAATTATTGCTTTGATTTCTTTTTCATTGGTGGTAAGTTCACCCCTTTCATTTTTGATGGTGGTGATTTGTTTTTTTTCTTTTCCTTTTTCTGATCAGATTAACCAAAGACATCTATTTTGTTAGTTTTTTTCATAAAACCAACTCTTAGTTTTGTTCATTAGTTCAACAGTTTTCTAAGTCTCTATTATATTAATCTTTTTTGAGTTTCAAAATTTCTAATTTGATATTTAATTGAGGGTTTTTAATTTGTTCTTTTTCTAGCTTTTTTAGGTGCATGCCTAATTCATTGATCTTCTCTTTCTCTATTTAATTTATGTAGCTATTTAAAGACATAAAATGTTTCCTATGGACTGCTTTTGCTGCATCCCATAGGTTTTAGTATGTTGTTTCATTATTGTCATTTTCTTGGATGAAATTATGGATTGTTTCTGTGATTTATTATTTGACTCACTTATTCGTTCTTTAGAATTAGATTATTTATTTTCCAATCAGTTTTTATTCTACCTTTCCCTGGCTCTTTATTGAATATAACTTTTATTGCACTGTGGCCTCAAAAGGAGGCATTTCCCACTTTTGCCTTTTTGCATTTGATTGTGATGTTTTTCATGACTTAATACATGATCATTTTTTGTGTAGGTGTCATGTACTGCTGAGAAAAAAGGTGTACTCCTTTTTGTCCCTATTCAGTTTTCTCCAGAGGTCTATCATATCTAGGTTTTCTAGCATCCTATTAACCTCCCTAGTTTCCTTCTTGTTTATTTTGTGGATAGATTTGTCTGATTCTGAGAAGGAAAGGTTGAGGTCCCTCACCAATATAGTTTTGCTGCCCCTTTCTTCCTGTAACTGGTTTTTAATCTTCTTTAGAAATTTGCCTGCTTTACCACTTGGGGCATACACATTTAGTGTCATTATCACTTCATTATTTACTGTACCCTTTATCAAGGTGTACTTTTCCTCCTTATGTCTTTTAATAAGATTTATTTTTGTTTTTGCTTCATCTTGGTATGACCTAATTGTCCCATTATACCTTCCCTTTCTTCTTTTTCCAATGTAGACCTTTTTCCACCCCTTAGTGTCTTTTTCTTTGATGCCATCACACCAGAGTCCATTTACAAACACTCCTTCAGTCTCCGTGATGTCCTCCTTTGTCTGTCCCAGTGACAGATACAGTTCTTTTAACCTTTAAAGAAAGATATTTTCCCTGTTTACCTTTCTATTGTTCTCTTGAGTCCTGCATTTGTAGATTAAATTTTCTGTTTAGTTCTGTTTTTTTTTTTCAAAAGAAATGACTGAGAAAGGGATAGGGGTGATAGGAGATAAGGTTATGAGTGGGGTGGTAAAAAAACAGTAGTAAGAGAAGAGGGAGAGGTGATATGAAATAAGGTAGTGGGTAAAAGAAACAGGATTAAGGACAGGGTGGAAAGAGAGAACAAAAGTATATACAGTGAAGAAAATAGAATGGAGGCAAATACAGAGCTGGTAATCATAACTATTAATGTGAATGGGATGAACTCACCCATAAAATGGAAGCAAATACCAGAGTGGATTAAAAAATAGAATCCTACAATATGTTGTTTACAAGAAACACATTTGACACAGAGAAGCACATACAGAGTAAAGGTTAAAGTTTGGAACAGAATTTATTGTGCTTCAGTTGAAGTAAAAAAAAGCAGGGGAAGCAATTGGTATGAACTAATTATCCCATTATACCTTCCCTTTCTTTTTTTCTAGTACAGACTTTTTTCTACCCCTTAGTGTCTTTTTCTTTGATCCCATCACACAAAGTGTCCATTCACAATTTTTATCTTTCTATGGTTTTCTTGAGTCCTGTGTTTGTAAATTAAATTTCCTGTTTAGTTCTTTTTTTTTTTTTTTCCAATAGAAATGATTGAAAGTCTCTTACTTTTTTGAAGCTTCATCTCCTCCTCTGAAAGATGATGCTGAATCTCACTGAGTAGTTAATTTTTGGTTGTAACCCCAGGTCCCTTTCTTTCTGGAATATGGTATTCCAGGCCCTCTGATCCTTTATTGTAGAAACTGCCAGATCCTGGGTAATCTTGAGGATTGCTCCTTGAAATTCGAATTGTTTTTGTCTGGCAGCTTGCAGTATTTTTTCCTTGAGATTTTAGTTTTGCAGTTTCTCAACAATGTTCCTTGAGGTTTTCTTTGTGGCATTGCTTTCCAGAGGTGATCAATGGATTCTTTCAATGAATATTTCTACCTCTGTTTATTAAATATTGGGGCAGTTTTCCTTAATGACCTCTTGTAGAATGCTATCCAGACTCTGTTTTTGGTCATGGCCTTCAGGTAGGCCAATAATTTAAAATTTTTTTCTTCTGGATCTATTTTTCAGGTCGGCTGTTTTTCCAATTTGGTATTTCACATTTTCTTCCATTTATTTATTCTTTTTAGTTTGTTTGACTGATTCTTGCTGTCTCACAAAGTTATTTGCTTCCATTTTCTCTGTTCTTGTTTTCAATGTGTGATTTTCTTCAGTTATCTTTTGTATCTTTTCTCATTTGGTTTATTCTACTATTTAAGGAATTGTTTTCTTCAGGCAATTTTTTTCATTCCTTTTCCAAACTGTTGATTCTCTCATGAACACCTCTCATTTCCTTTCTCATTTTCTCTTCTATCTCTCTCATTTGCCTTTTAAAGTCTTTGATGAGTATTTCCAAGAAGCCTCTTTGGTCTTGAGAACAATTCATAACACTCTGAGACTTCCTCTGTGGACATTTTGTTCTCATCTGAGTTGGTGTTAGTCTTCCCTGTCACCATAGTAGCTTTCTGTGGTCAAGATTTTTTCTGTTTCTTGCTCATTTTGTTTCCTTTTTTTGGTATTTCCTTTTTTTTTACTTTAATGGTTGAGCTCTGCTCATGGAGTGAAGCTGGTATTGTCCCTAGCTTCCTGTACAGCTCCAAGCCTTGGCTTTGAGCAAGGTGCTCCTTCTTTGTATAGGGGTAACTTTGCCTGTTCTTTTCAGGAAATAGCCTGGTTTCCCAGAATTTTGCCTTCTGACCTGAGCCTGGAAGCTGCCCCACTGAGTTGTTCCTCTACTGAGCCAGGACTGATGGCCTTAGTTGCTGATTTGCTGTGATCAAGCCCCTCTCACCAGCTTTCCCATAGTCTATCTGATCCGGGCTGAGCATCTTTTTTGCCCAGAGAACCTGACCTTTTTTTTCATTCTGTCTTGAGCTGGGGAGTGGTTTCATTCCATCAGACTAAGAGGCTTGATTTCATGTGGTTTTAGAGGAGAAAACTCCATAATAGGTACTTGTTGATTTGATTGATGTAGACATTCCTTTCACCGATGGAGATCATACCCATCCAAGCCTGCAGATGCTGTAACTCGTGTCCATATCCTTTTGTAAATCTGCCATAGAGGGTCCGCTGAATGTTCTGGAGAACCTCTTCTCATCTTGTTGATCTGTTGGTTTTTAGTTATGACTGGCTCTTTGTGACCCCATTTGGAGTTTTCTTGGCAAAGATACTAGAGTGGCTTACCATTTCCTCCTCTAGCCTATTTTACAGGTGAGGAAATTGAGAAGAATAGAGTGAAGTGACTTGCCCAGGGTCACTGTCTTCCTGACTCTAGGTCTAACACTCTGTCCTCTGAATCATCTAACCACCTCTCATCTTGACGTTATATAAATGCCAGTGGAGTATATGGGCTGTCCTGTGGTTAGCCTTTACTCTTGTTTCAGGACTGGCCCATCATTTTATTCTGGACCTACATTTCTCTCATTACTTCCTTTATAGTTAATTCTGCATTTCTCTGATTACTTTCTTTATACTCTCTCTCCTGGGTAATTCCTCTTTTGTATTGTGTTACAGACTGCTGTCACCCATCATACGCTTTTCCATTACCCTTTGAGTATTCTTTAATTTCAATTCATTGGAGACTGTAGTATTCCATGTCTTGAAGTCATTCAATATCACCAGAAAAAAATTTGTATTAAACAGATTGACCTTAGTTTCAGGGAAAAGATTTGGATCACTAAAAGAATTGTGCTGTTTCCCAAAGGTTGTGAAATCCCTGTAACAAAGTTATATCCAATCTCCCAATTAGAAAGTTCTCTAAACAATTATTACAAGAGATCTATATTTTTAATACTAAAGTAGAACTTTGGAACAGAATTTGGAAATTAGATTTTTGAGCAGAGATTTAAACTCCGTTAGGAACACTGAGCATGTGCCCAGGTGTTACTCTGGGCCCAGGTGTGAAATTCCATGAACAGGATGCTGGTCTTTGTTGCCCATTAAGGACGAGTTTGTTCTGAGACTGATTGCTGGAGAGTTAATGTTCGAGCTATTCCTTTGGACCTGACATCTTAAAGAAGGCCTAAAGGAGCGAGAGAGAGAGGAAATGAAGAAGACAGTTGACAGGAATCCATGGAGGCAGGAAATCTATGCATTTGTAGTCTTTTATCCAGCTCCAGAAATGGCTCAGTGGATTAACAGTGTCATCATTGGCACCTCTTAACTACAGAAAAGAACTTCTAAACCAAGCAGGAGAATATCTGGACTGAAGAAGAGCCAGAACTAAGAAGCAGAGAAAAAAAAGGAGGCACAATGTGGTAGAGCAAATCTGGCCCAGAATACTCTTTCTTAGTGTGCAAGGGCTAGACTTGGCTCTATCAGTGCTAATTTTTTTCCCTTTTTGAGTTGCTTGAGGATAACCAAAGCTATAAATATGAAATACTCTGTAGGCTCCTGGGAAACTAATAGTCCCTAAAAAAAGAACCTCTCTATCTAGCAAACCTGAGTGAGCTAGTGGGATTCAAACTTATAACTAGGGCAGTACTCTAAAAGTGAAAGTGTCTGGGAATGTAGGGTTCACCAGCCAGATAAAAGGGTAGAAATGGAGCATGGAACCTCTGGTTCTGATCCATTGGAATGATTAGGTGTAGTTATTGTTGAGCCTGATTCTTCAACATTTTGGAATGGTTTATGACTACTTACAGAGGGAATTCCATTATACACTTGAATTGGAGAGAGATTGCTTCTCCCGCTGTACTTTTGGTTAATACCACTTTGCTGGTTAGTAGCATCACTTCTTCTCCTACCCAAAGCGGGTTTGGCTTGTGGTTGGTAATCCACGCACTTAGGAATTGTCTTCAGAGGTCATCTACTATCATCCAAAATCCCCTGTACACTATTAGGTAGAATGTTAGATCTGAAGTCAGGAAGACTTGAATTCAGATCCTGCCTTAAACACTTATTGAATGACCCTGGACACATCACTTAATCTCTCTCTGCCTCAATTGCCTCATATGTAATATGAGGATTATAATAACACAACTTTGTAGGATTGTTGTAAGGATCAGATGAGATAAAGGATGTCAAGCCCATTACAACTCTTAAAGCAGCTCTTTCTATGTTTGCTATTTTTATATTAACAAAGTGATATCTAGCCTCTGCCCAAAGATCTTCAGTAAGGTGAAGAGGAGTCCATCTCCTTCTAAAGTAGCCTATTCCCCCTTTGGATGGAGTTTTTCCTGATATTAAAAGTCTAAATCTATTTCTCTGCAATGATTACTACACACTACTTTCGTTCCTGCCCTTAGAGACCAACCAGTCATTTGACAATCCTTCAGATACTGAAAGTTAGTTATCAGTACCCCTTCCCCTCCTGCATGTCTTTTTTCCTCTAGGATAACACCCCATGTTCTTTCAACTGATCTTTGTACAACATATTCTCTAATTCTCTCCCGACCCTGGCTGTGATGTGTGTCCACCCTAGGTTTTCATTGAGTAGGGCACAGATATAGACCTATGGATATAGCCATAGGTGCTCAGAATAGCGGTCCCCAGAACCAAGCACAGTATGGCCAAGTTGGCACCTCTCTCATTCCAGATACTATGTCTCACTTGATACTTAGCAGAGCATCACGTGATTTGGGTTGTTGTATCATACTCTGGACACATGTTGACCTTGGGATCCATTAAACACTTTCCCTACCAGGCTCTATTCCCATGCACGTGAATTAGAGGTGGATCTGTAGCTCTGTAGTCCCTGCCCAACCATCTAGACCCAGACAAAGCTACTTGCTCAAGTCATAAATGTCAGAAGGCAGATTGATAAATGGCTTAGAGTCTCCCCTTTCTGCCTCGTTCCCATAACGAGAGAAAGGAAAAAGCCCGGTAGGGTATATCACATGTGGTTGTGGTTACTCATGTCATCTTCAAGTTGTCATATAGGGTGAAAGCTATCAGAATGAACCTCTGCTAATTGTGTGGAAATCTGAGATGTAAGAGCAGAGTGCTTTACCCCACCTCCAAAGGAGGATCTCTCACAGTTTGCTGCAATCCTGGTGTTCTCTACCTCAAGAGAGGCAAAATTCTCAATGTGCACATTAGATGAAAATTCACCTTACGGAGCAGAATAATGAACATTTATCATCACCCAGAGAGAGACCCCTTGGTGTATAAGACGACAGCATGAAACACATGCCAAACAAATAATAGGTCCAGAATATTGATTTTTTATTATTTTAAAGCATGCCTCAGTGACTATACTAAATGAGAATCTGAATAGGAAGGATAGGATATATTAACTTGCAACCCAGAGGGTGGGAGGCTCCATTTGGGTCCTATTTACATTGCAAAGATAGTAGAACCACTGTTCTAATAACGTTCAGGAGAATATTCCCATTTCTGTGAAACAATGTATCATGTAGGGAAATCTCCTTTTAGGAGATCAGATGTCCAAAGACTATTGGACAAATGGGAAAAAGCACAGACTCTGAAAGATTTAATGGTTGGCCTTTCAGCTTCTGGACCTGAAGGTGCTAGGTCACAATGGCAGGCTCCGTATAAGTCGAGAAGAATTTTCTGTTTGGGTTACCTCTTTTCAAAGTTGGAGTAACTAAGATCTAAGGTATAATAGGTGCTGTTGTCATAAATGATGACATTTCTGTGCAATTGTATTAGGAAGAGAGAATTCTCACCAGAGTGATTAAAGAAATACTGTAATTTTCCAAGATGGTTGTGAACTTAATCAAGGTTTGACATGTATTTTGACCTTATAATTCCAGTAATGAAATACAATGTAAGCTGTAGTGTGTGTGTGTGTGTGTGTGTGTGTGTAGCACATGTATTTATGAATATATATTTTTACTAGGGAAATTGATAAGGACTGGACCCATAGAGGAAATCTTTCTACCAGTGCAGGTTGGTACCTTCTTTATAACTACGAGTCTTAGGGGCCAGGGGATAGTGAGAGATGAAGGGATTTTCCCAATGTCACACAATTATTAAGTGTCAGAGATAACTCTTGAACTCAGGTCTTCCTGGCTCTGAGGCTGACTGTCTTAACCATAAAACCACACTGTCATTCCTTAACACCAAAATAAGAAAAATGGAAAAATTGGTGAAATCAATGCATTAGAAAAGATCATCTGGAAGGCTTCAGTGACTTTAGCAAATCATCATTAGCTAAATTAACATGATGCTGTGGAAAGAATCCTAGGAGTTAGGAGACCAAAGTTGTCATCTGGCCACTGATGCTGAATATCCATCCATACGATGTTGAATGTCTTATCCCTCTGACTCTTCTTCAACCCCAGCTCTTCTTATTGTAGGAGTCCCCTCAAAAATGAAGAGTAATCAGAGGTGACATTGATGTATGACTTGAAGCAACCACCCAGTTTTAATTCACTTTGATTAAGTGCCTTGTATGTGCCAGACCCCATGCTAGTACAGGTACTAAATGTGAAATATTCAAAGAAACCTGACTTGGGAAATGAAAGCCATGGTAGTTCCTCCATGCACTGCTCTAGGCGTTGCACACTCGGCAGAGGAGGATCAGTTATGGATGTCATGTTTGGGAAGAATCACATCTAGGGGAAAGTGGTGGAGGGCATGGAAACAAGAACATTTTAGCACGAACCAAAAGAACTAGGGATGCTAAGCTGGGACAAGAGAACAATTAGGGGCAAAATGATGCGACGCAATCAGTATCTTTAAGTATTTGAAGAAAGTTCTTTTGTGGAAGAGAAATTTTATTGGCTTTCCTCATAGGTCAGAGAAGCACATTCCAACTTAATGTAAGTAAAAATGGGCCTACAGTGGTTTTCCCATTCCCGGGAAGTTTTCAAGTGATGGCTAAATGATAGCTTGTCCAGGATGCTGCAGGAAGGATTCTTGGCTTAGTTGGCTCTCAGGTCCCTTTCATCTCTCCGATTCTGTAATTCTCTGATTCTCTGAAGTCTTGGCGTTGTCCCAGGTAGGATCTAATTCCAAGATTTAGGTGGATTATGAAAAAAACATTTTACCCATGTCTGGGGGACAAAATAAGGGTTTAATTAAGCTGTAATTGACAATATTTGAGGAGTGGTGAATAGTAGGTGCAGAACTGTTTTTTTTTAATACTCTTGGTTCTATTTTCTCAGTTAAATATAATATTCAGTAATGTGCTTTGAGGTTGTGATGCTTAGCTAGCTTTTTTAATAAAGAGTTATACTTTCAATTTATAAAAGGATAATGAATAGATTAGCATACTAATCTTTCTTGCTCTCAGTTAACTGTTAATAAAAGAAGACTTGTATTAACTGGGCACTATGAGAGAAAAAGCCCAAATTTCTCAACAAATCAGTCAGAGTTAATTCAGCTGGGGAGATGTGGCCGTCTAAAGTCACTTAAAGAATTGAAAATGTGGATAGCAAGACAAAGGTACGTGGGCACCTCAAAAATTTTCCTGGAATCAATGCAGTTGACATTGAGGACATCAAAGAGGACCTCCTCATTTAGGGAGTCACGCAATAATACAGGGTATCTGTGCGGTGAAAAGGACTACAGAAAGGGATTTAACCCTACTTGATCCTTGTACATTGAAAGTCAGAGAACAGGGAGTAGACAAGAAGCTTTGTCACCTTTGGAGTCCCTCCGTGGCCTCAAGCTGTACAAGAATATTAGATAGTTCCATTATGGGGCATGAGACCTTCAGCATGAAGAACAGAAACAAACATTTATTGAGTGCTCACTGTGTATCAGACACTGTTCTAAGGGCTGAGGGGAAAATATAAGTAAAAAGACATTTCTTGCCCTCGGGGAACAGTGCACAAAAGAATGGGAAAGCCAGGCTCCCAAGGAAAGGGAATGGTTTCCAAATCTGGAAAGTGAGTCTGACAGGGAGGGGAATGAAGGGTGGCTGTTCTGGGCTCTTCTTCCAAAAGGAGAATCCAGGAGCAGCTCAGTCGTGGGAAAAAGGGGCCAGCATGATGGGAGGATACTTTAGCATGAGAATCCTGCAGGGATGGTTTGAGCATTCTAAAGTGAAGAGGGCAGTTCTGGGAGAACATAAGAACTAAGGTAAGGTTTTGAAGCCTGGAAAGTCAGGAACAGAGCCAGGATGAAAGTGAGCTATGGCTCCCTCAAACTTGCTCCTAGATGGCTCTTTACTCATGCAAAACTAGGCCGTGAGACCTAGGCAAACCCAAAAAGGAGTTTAGCAGCCTAAGCAGAGGTAGGTACAATAAGGAGAAAGATGCCATTAAAGGGAAGCCACTGTGAAAGAGAGAGAGAGTAGCTTATAGGGGGCCTCCATCTTCTACAGGGGAAAAACAACCTTGGGGGTCTCTCAAAGGAGGAGGGAAATGCCAGGAAAGAATTTGGTAGCTCAGAGGGAGAGATCAAGGAGGAATCTGCCTTGTTGACCTTGTCCCAGACCTGTCTAAACATATGCTAATAAATATCTCAAGAGAATGTTTAAAGATGCTCAGAAGTCAGAGGGATAGACAATGGAGGTTGAGAAAGAATTCCAGTCCTACAAATCAGCCTGCCACTCTGGGGTAGTCTGGAACTTGGTCATGTCCAACAATAGCTGATTGGGCTTCTAGCTGACATGGGAAGAGGGTAAGCTCAAATTCACGTGGAAAAAGGTGAAGAAGCCTCAGCCTTAGTTGACTTTCTACTCCCCGAAAACCCTAGATTTTGCCCGTGATATCTGAGATGCCCCTCCTCAGCACTGGCGACGGCTTCTTGGTTGAGCACCTGTCCATTCCGTGTTTTGCTGTGGTCCACCCTCTGCCTGTCCCTACCCCTCCAACATATTGCTTCCATGACACCAATTGGAGGAAATGTAAAGCAGGGATGTCAGACTATTGTGAAGTAGCCTTGTCAACGTTAATCCCCGACCTGAAGTCACTGGTTTTCCTAGAGAAGAGATTCTTTCAAGTCTCTCACTTCCCACTGAAGTGGGTTGGCTATTAGAGTTTGTTGGAAGGAAGGTATCGTTGCAATTAGAAACAAGCACTTTGGGCTACTCTCAAATCCAGCTTATAAAGTCCCATTTTCCTTGAAACTGTTTAAGGCTACTGGTCGTTCCTTGGTGCACAGAGAGCAAAGACATTTCTACTCAGCAGAAAAGCAGAAGATAATTTCAGAAACCTCTTCTATATCTTTGAGGATAAAAATAAGACAATTACATCTAAGCCCCTGAAGGCACAGAATGTGATTGCTTGAACATATACTTGAGCATTTAGATAATTTATTCCAATATAACAGTGATAGTGGAAACAAAAGATTATTTCTAAAAGTACTTTTAGGAGGAAAAAAGAGACAAGATAAGGAGACCTGTGTGCCTTAGTTTTTCCTGGGCCTGAGAGACACAGACTATCATAATACCAATGTCAGAAGGATAACGGATGGTGAGAGAAGAAAATAAAACCAATGCAGTCAGGGAAGGTTCTGTTTTGATATCTTATCATCATCCAAATATGTTGCCTTTCTTGTAAGTTATTAATCATAATAGCTTCCAGTTTTATACAGTCTCTTCTACTTTGCTGTACGCACTCTCATGTGCTCATCCTCTGATTTTAGGCGGAAGGTATTGCGGATGTCATGTTTCCCATTATACAGATAAGGACACTGAGGCTTAGTCAGGTGAAGTAACCAGGTCACCGCTATCCCCTTAAATAGATGGGCTGTCAGCTGCAGGCAAGCAGGAGCTGCCAACAGTAGTTCTGGTGAGGACAATAATATCTCTCCCACATTGGAGCTAGGTACAGTCGACACATAAAATCTGGGAGAAGAAAGGCTTCTTTGATGACATTCAAAGACCGGGCCATCATACTGCCATTCAAGAGCTGATTGTTTTCCTAGAAAGGAGGGGTGCCATCTTTGCAGGGAAGCGGTGGGGCGATGGGTAGGGAGCCGTGTTCCCGGATGACTTAATCATGGGTTTACATTGAGTTTCCCCTGTGTTGTGCCTGTCCCTGGGGAAATCTTGTGCTCCGGAACATGCTTTGCGGCTGCCTGAGATCTTGGGAACGAATATGAGACACAAGCCTCTCAATATCTGAGGTATTTCTTCTGCTCCTGCGGTTGTGAGACCCCGACAGTCGCATATCTAGGAGACAGGGAACCCAGGCCTTCTGATCGAAGGTCTGGTGCCTTTGCTTCTGTGTCAAGATCCCTTATAAAAGTCTAGGCAATATTTTACTTAAAATCCCTAAGCAATTTTTCTCGGAGAATCTCAAAGCCCACCTCACCCATTCTTCCTGCTTTGTTGCCCATAAAAGGAAAAAGCAAAACTCCACCATGAAAAACTCTTATTTTGCCCCTGAAAGCTCTTTTCAAGTCCCTATGCTTATTAAATATTACCAGTTGACATTCAGCATAACCCAAAAGATGAAATTAATTTCTTCCGAGACTGCTGGGTAGAATTCGACAGTAACATAACTAGAGAGCAGCTAGTTGGAATTGTTTACTAATTAGGACCATATCTCAGCCATCATTTCTCTTGTGCGGCTCCGATGGAAATCAACAGGAATCTTGTCTGAAATTCAATTTTCAGATGGAGCTGTTGGTTCTGAAAGGTACTGACAATGTGAATCAGTATGCAATTACTGTACTCTCAAGGAAAGTGGGCGAATTTGTGCATACCAAAGGGATGCAATAGGAAAGAGGCATAATTAGGGCCCACCATGGTTTTTCAATATGATTGAAGACTGGAATCTAGACAAAGGCACTCTTTACTGCTGATTTAGTCTTTGCAAAATAGCTCCGACTAGTTAGCATAGAATCCAGGAACTAGAAGACACCCAAGAGGTCCCACCTCTTCATTTTGCAGACTAGGAGACTGGCATTCAAAGAGGGGGAGTGACTTGGCCAAGGTCACCGATCCTGACCCAGGACTCGAGCACTATGCCTTGTTGGATCACGGTATATACTTTTGTGACAGAATTCAAAAGTTGCTTTTTTTTCCTCCTTCAATTGCCTTAAAATCAGACATTAGAATTCAAATACCAAAAGCGTCTGTGATTTTGACAGTATGAGGCAGAATCTAAGACTTTCTGAATTGCAAAGGTTCTCATCCAGTCCATCCCAGAAAAAAGAATGGCCATAACAACATAGCTAGTAGAAGTCAGTGGGCTGTTACTTGCAGATTTCCAATGTGAGACAATCTATTCTACATCTGGAGAGCTTGGTTAGTCTATTTTCCCTTGAATCAAATCTCATTTTGTCTCTTTGTAACTCTCATTCATTATTCCTAGTTTTGCCTTCCGGTGCCAACCAGAAAAAAGTCTAATCTCTCTATTTGACAACCTTTCAAGTATGTTGGGGAAAGGAGGAGGGAGGAGTGCCCTGAGCCTTCTCTTCTGTAGACTTAACATTTCTGATTTTTTCCAGCCAGTCTTTATATGACATAGATTCAGAGCCCTGCCCCTTCGTGCTTACAATATGTTCTCATCTCTTTCCAGCTTACCAGAGTTCTTCTTAAACTTGCCTAGAACTCCACGCACAAATCCATATATGGTCCAACCAGGATAAAGGCCAGAGGGATCCTTATTACCTTCTTCCTGGAAACTCTGCTTCAGATAATGCTTCCCAAGATCTAATTAGCTTTTACTGGCGGCCATGAGACAAATTCATACTGAGTTTTCAGTCCATTAAAGCTCCCAGATCTTTGTGCAGGCCATCAGCTTTTGAGCCAAGCCTCCTCCATCTTTAACTTGTGACATCAACTTTTTTTTTTTTTACTTTCATATAAGACATTGCATTTATCTTTATTAAATTTTATCTTATTTGACCCCGAGTCCCTAGAGAAGCTGCTTTCTACCTTTATATAGTCATTGTTAAAACAATGCCAGGCCAAACATGGGCACTTTGTGTCTTTCAGAATCGACACTGCAACGTTGGTGGTGCTGTTTGAAGCTGGCTATTCAATCATTTCTCAATCTATACAACTGTATGCTCATCTGGTTCACATCTCGTCATCTTTTCCACAATAATTGCGTGGGATACTTCATCAAAAGCTTGGGTAACGTCTAGGTAAACTGCATTTCTCTGATCTGTCAGCCTAGGAACCCTATAAAAAAAGGGCATGTTCTTGTTGAAATTATCCAAGTTCTTTGTTATCTCCTCTTCTTTTTCTCTTTAATGATACGGTCTAGGATTTTGCCAAGATTTGAAATCAAGCTCACTGGTCTTTAAAGTATGTAGTTTCTCTTTTTTCCCTTATTGGACTATCTGGATCACATTTGTCCTCCAGCCCTGCAGTACTTCTCCCATTCTCCAATATCTTTCTAACATAACTGACACTGACTCAACAACTACATCTTCCAGTTTCTTCAGTAGAGGAGGGTTTAATTGATCAGGGTTCAGTGACTAGAATTCTTCAAGAGTAACTAGATGTCCTCTTTTTAACTTCTCATTTATTTTAGGTATCCACTTCCTTTTAGCCCTTTTTTGTTCTGTCCTTTTCAGTCCAAATGTCAATCTCCTTGATAGAGAAAATAGAAGCAAAATGAGAATTGAACAGCTTGCCTTTCCCTCTGTTATCGGCTCTCATTGCACTGTCCACCTCTAGCCAGAGAGCTTCTATCTTTCCCCAATAGAGTGAAAAGCCACCAGAGAGCTCATGAGGGAGAGACCGGTTCATCCTTTGTAAAGAACAGGGTGACAGCCGATCATAGTTGTACCCAAGAAGATTGGCATATTCTCTGAAATCCAGTCTCAGAAAGTTGCCCGGAGTTCTGAGAAGGCCTGCTTAGGGTCATGCAGACAAGATAGGTCCAAAGTGTGACTAGAACCCAAGATTTTCTGTTCCTGAGAGCAGCTTTCTGTTCCCACAATGCTTTGTAAAAATATACAAGGAGGAGCTCAAGGGAAGGGAACCCAGGCTTTGGGGAATTCCTAGGAAGAGCCAAGACCAAGAGTTGGCTCTGTATGAGGAAACTATTAGATAGCACTAAAAGGTAAAAATTAACCGCTTTGTTTTAGTGGTTAATATCAAGGTCAGTGCTTTTATTTTTCAGATAATTAGGCTCGAAAATTTAGGATTGAAATTTTGATGTCAGGCAACTTTGTGCTTTATACTTTGCATCATGTAAGTGAGGCACCTAGCTCCTCCTCCAGGTAATGAACTCTAATTACAATATAAAAATAAGAAGGAAAGAGCTCTAATGTGTCCAAACTGCCTAGCTAATGTAACAAAAGGACACCATTAGTCTGTCTTGCAGAAAATGACATAATATTGTACATATTTAGCTGAAGGAATAGGATTGTATTAAGCTCTTTACTGAAATAAAGATATCCGCGTCTTTGACGGCAATGATAAACATTAGGAGTCAACTGAAATATTCTAAGCACACCAGGCGGTCAAAATTAAAATTTTCTACTGTGCATAAAATCAGCGTGACATTTTGAAACTTTAATAATTAGTTCAATTTCAAAGCAATGCTTCTCCAAATTGTTGTCTGTCTTCAACTCCATGTGGAGTTTCCTGTGGAAGAACACAGTCTTTGAAGTCATGAGGGCTCTGCAGGGTTGATGATGAAAATGTAGCCATTTAAACTGACTATAACAAACCTTACCGGCAACACTCGCTGTGCTAGCCAAGTTTGGAACCTGAAACAGCTTCTGTTTGCCATGTATCCAAAGCAGCAATGTTGTGCTGACTTACTAAGCACTATAAAGAGTTCATGCTGTTATGGAAAGACAGTTAACTCAAAGAATTCAAATTGTGAAAAGTAACCCTATATTTATCTACTGGATCGGTTTCAAGAATACTAGACTAAGAGTCAAAAGAGCTGAGTTCTAGTCCTCGTCCAGTCGTTGACGTAATTGTGTGAGCCTGAGCAAATGAATCTCCTCATCAGCAGAAGCAGCATGGTACAGTGGAAAGATTACTAGATCTGGATTCAAATATCAGATCTGTTGCTGCCTGTGGAGTACATTCTTCAACACATAGGTTGTTGTTCCCTTAAAACTTTCCAGGTCTGATTGATCATAGCCTTGATCTCGTAGTTACCCACAAATGTTCCATTTCCACGTTCAAGAATTCGGAAATTTCTTTTTCTGATGATAAGCTTTTACCTCTCCATCATTCTCTCTTCTTTATTTATCCTTCCTAAAATGACTATCCTCCCCATGTCCTCTATTCCACAGTATTTTCCTGGCCTTCATCCTTATTCTAGCTATACTCTCCTCTCATCCCAGTCTCAACTTCAGTTCAGTTCTACACTAGTAAAATCCTAATATCTTGTTCTCTTATACTGTTATTATCACTTCTTGCCAAATATCAGCTGAAGGTTATTGGTATGTTTGCCTCTTTCACCTCCGTTCCCTGGCTACCAATCAAAAAACCATGACCCTTATGGTCATGGCCACAATTTAATTTAATCTCAAGTGGGCCTTCAGTACATCACACCATCCTCCTATTCTTCAGCCAATTCCCTAAGGCACTCACAACCTCAGCTATGCTAAACCCTCTCTTCTCTCCTCAAACTTCCCATGGCAACTCCTTGTCCTACTCCCTCAGTAGAGAAATTTGGCTTTAGACCTCACTCAGAAAATGGAGGGCATTACCAAGAGCTCACTCTTCTCCCCTTCTCATCTAATTTCCCTCCGACATCATCTCCCCTCAACTATCTCTTTCTTCACTCCTGTCTTAACATGAAGAAGTGACTCTTTGGCCTTTCAAGGCCAATCCTTCTTCAGTTATCCTTGATCCTTTGTGCTCCAGTCTTTTCAAGCAGGATGTCCTCAGTCACTACTTCAGTCTCTCCCTCTCTATTGCTTCCTTCACCACTGTATAATACATGCCCACTTCTCTTCCATCCTTAATAGCCCTCACTAGATCCTACCGTGCTAGTTATTGCCTTATTTCTTTCTTTCCCTTGTTAACTACCTATTTACTGTGGGTACCTCCACATTCGCTCCTCTTAGTCTATTTTCTTTCACACATTTAAAACTGGATATTTTGTAGGCCTCTCAACTCAATATGTCCAGAACAGAGCTGACTCCATTCACATAACCATCACTCCAGTGATGGAGGACCTCATCACCTCTTCTTTGGGCTATTGTAAAACAGCCTATTATTGACTTGATGTCTCAGGTGTCTCCTCACTCCAATCCAATGTCACATAGCTGCCGAAGTGATAGCCCTAAATCGTAGGTCCACACAACTTCTCCAATCAAGTAAATTCCTATGGCTCCCGATTATTTCTAGGACCTCTGCTTCTTATCCGAAGCTCTTCACAAGGTGACCCTTTCCTCCCTTTTCAGTCTCCTTACATATCACCCCATCCTTGGTTCAACTCTGCAGGCCTGCCTGCTGTTCCGTACCCAAAAAGTTCCATGCCCCCATCTCCATGCTCTGTCGTTGACTGTAATCTGTGTAGGCTCAAGTGGATTTGGGATTGATTTATTTGTGTCTTTGCATTCTCATCACAGAACTTAAGACTTAACAAGTACTATATGCTCAATAAATACTTGTTGAAATGAAAAAGGCGTTTGATATATGGTTTCTTGCTTCTTAAGGAGTGAAAAGCATTAATTTGGAGAACTATTCTCAAAGCTGAAATTCTTTTGCATACATCACTTATTTCCCTAAATCTGGAGCCATATATTGTGAAGTGCCCAAAATGCCCATGTGAAGTTTCAAAGAAAAACAAGGGCAAGCTTATGGTTTTCCCAGCACTATTCTCCCTCAGTTCTCCCAATTATCTGACCACTCCTTCTTGGTCTCCTTTGGCAGTTTGTCATCCAAGTCCCACCTGCTAACCATGATGTCCCATAAGGTTTTTCCTACTCCCTTTTATCTTTTCTCACTCTGAGTTTGCCTAAATGATATTATTGACTTCCATGGATTCAATGAAAATCTTTATGCAGAGGATTCTCAGATCTTTTAAATTCAGCCCTCACCTCTCTTCTGACTTCTAGTCCCCTATCTCCACCTGCTTATTAGACACTTCAAAGTAGAGATTCTCTAGACCACTCAAAATTGCTATGTTCAAAACTACACTCAGTATCTTAAATATTTTAAATGACTTGCCCAGGGTCACACAGCATATTAGTGTCGGAGGCTATTTTTGTATTCAGATCCTCCTGATTGCAGGGCCTATGCTCCATCCACTCCAGCATCACTTGATTGCCCAGACTTCCCCTTTATCGTTGAGCACACCACCATCCTCTCGTTATTCAGGCATTGCAATCTTGGGGTCATGCTTGACTCTTTAATCACTCTCCCTTTTTCTATCTCTGGATCCCATGTGTTTCCAAGTCCTGTCTCTTCTACCTTCATGTCATCTCTCATTGATCCCCTGTTCCTCTTCTTTGCCCCTGCTATTACCTTGGTGTACGCTCACCTTCGCAATCTTCATAAACTGTCCTTCCTTCTCCATAGTCTGAATTAAAGTACCACTGGCCTCTTTGCTGCTCTTCCCACAAGGCATTCCATCTCCCACCTCTACATTTTCACTGGCTGTTCCCCTTAATGCTAATAATGCCTTCCCTCTGAGATCACTTAGGATTCATCCCATATTTATCTTGTTTTTAAAAAGTTGTTTGTATGTTATCTCTCCCATTAGAATGTGAGCTCCTTGAGATTGTTTTTGCCTGTCTTTAATCCTTGAAATCTTAGCCCAGGGCCTAGTACGTGCTTGTGGACTTGATCATCTGTGGTAGAGAGGGGAAAAAACCCTTGGAATATTAAGACCAATAAGAATAAGGTATATTACCCGGCATTACCCATAAGAGTAAAAACCACTGCTTCCCGAACAGTCATCTAGGATAGTGATTTATGCTAATTTAGACCCAGAGAGAATGAGTTATATATAGGAAAGTACTTTGTAAACTTCAAACTCAGGTACTTGAACTTGGCTTTTTCAATTGGAATTCTACTTTTGTTTATTAGTTTAATAATTTCTGATGAGTTATCAGTGGCCCTGTGATGGATGATTATCCAAGTAAGAAAAAGGAGAAAAGAAAATGGAAAATCTCTGAAATAAACATTCTCCGCATTAAGGGCAAATATTCATTCAGGCTCTTCTTTGGGGGCTTTCTGTGAAGGATAAAGAGCCATTGCTGGAATTTGGGGGCACTAAATTCAGAGCTTATTTTAAAGGTCAGGAAAGTTTATTTTGCAAAAATCCAATAAATTATACAAGGGTCAAGCAATGTTTCTTCTTCTCCCTGGTAGGTGATTGTCAGATTAGCAGCACCATTTACAACCAAGCTTGTTTCCAGCTTTGTTTAAAGGTTGGAATCTTCAGCATTTTTCAACCTAGGCCTGCATGGCTGCTTTCTGTTTGATTTTCCTTTCCCCTTACATAATGGAGCTTTTCTGGCTGGAACCTAGTAATTTTAAGATTACAATTCTTTGTTTGAAAGGCAGAAACCATTGGCTGACCTTAACCTCTTCCATTTTCTATCATGATTTTATCTAAAGCCAGCATACAGAACCTCCATTTTTAAAGGCACAGTTTCATTTTTGGAGGCTATTATTCTTCAGGAGAAAATAAAATCAACCCAAAGCTTCTGCCATGTGAATCATTTTCCAATCCTTTGTGTAAAGCAAAGTTTCAAGTGGCTGCTGAATCTCTTTATGCAAAGGTTCATTTCCTGTCCTAAGCGTTGGCTCCCCGGTGTTCCCCCCCCCACCCCCCAACAAAACACAAACTCTTTATGACTCCTTTCAGCTCTCTAATTATCATTTATACGGAAGCTTATCTTATCCAATCCACTTCAACAGGCACTTATTAAGTGCCTGTCATGTACAAGTTGGGCAGCTGGGTGATACAGTGGATAGAATGCTAACTCTGGAATCAGGAGGACCTGAGTTCAAATGTGACCTCAGACATGTGCTAACTGTGTGACCATTTCTAGTCACTTAACCAAGTTTGCCTCATTTCCCCATCTGTGAAATGAGCTGGAGATGTCAAACCATTCCAGTATTTTTTCCATGAAAACCCCTAATGGGGTAATGGAGAGTCAGGCATGACTGAAATAACAACAACAACAATAACTTGCAAGTCACTCTGCTAAGTACTGGGGATACAAAACAAACCAACAAACCAGTTCCTGTCCTGTCTTCAAGGAGCTTATCTTGTTGGGGTGAGGAAGAGGAGATGCAACTTGTAAATGATTAAGTATATACAGATTAATTAAGGAAAAGGGAGAAAGTAGTAGCAACTAGGAGTATCAGGAAAAGATGATTTTTGGAGATTTCACACCTGAGTGCAGCCTTGAAGGAAGATAGGAAGTTTAAGAGGCAAAATGTAAGAAGGAAATAGCATATGATCTGTCCAAAGATATGGAGATGGGAAAAAGAACACTGGATTTGGGAATAGCATGTAGACTAGTTTGGCTAGAACACAAAGTCACTGAAGAGGAGTAAGGTACCATTAGCCTGGAAAGGTAGACTAGGACCAAACTGTCAAGAGCTTTAAATGTTAAGCCAATGCATCGCATTATTATTTCAGAGGCAATAGGAGGTTACTGAAGCTCCTTGAGCAGATGCGTGACACATTCAAACTTATACTTTAGGAAGTTTATTTTCAAAGTGGTATAAAAGGAAGGGATTGAAAACCAGAAGCACAGTTAGGTGGCCATGGCCTCCAGGCAACTGATAATCTTAGGTCATTTATATCTGCATGCATTATCTATGGAGAACATCTTTAGTTTATGTTACCCATACCGGTATATAAATGCCAGAATGAAGGGCTCGTTTTGTTTTTTGTTTTGTTTTGCTTTTTGGTGTTCCCACATTGGGAGTTACTCACTTTGAAGAAATCATAGAAGTAACATTCAGGCCAGAAAACGTGTACTTGGGAAAAAAAATCCAACCTTTGCTAGAATTATCCTTAATGATACTTAGGATGGTACAAAACAAGGTCATTATCTGTTTTATTTCCTCACTGGTGTCAAGTTTACCCAAGTTAAGCCTTTCCAACTGTGCTGTGTTGTTTTTTCCCTGCTGTATGTATTTTCAATCAAAAAATATTTTCTGCTCTGCTTAAATGGTACATTTGATTGACTAGATTTTGTTGCTAAGATCGCCCAAAGCACCATATTGACTTTTTCAAGCTGATGTTTTCATCTGTGCAACAGAATGGACCCCAGGAGTACTAAAGATAAGACAGAGTGTTAACCAGGACCACATGTGTGGGGAGTGGAGTTCAATACCCAGTCTTATCTTCCGCAACCTGGATTAACCATCTCCAGAGGGAGGAGCAGGGAACTGATTTTGTCTTCTGTCTGGTTTTTCATTAAACATTTAAATATACTCCTTTGGGGTGTGGAAATGAAGTTGGATAATATTCTGGGCCAGGCTTAACTCAGGCCGATCTAGTGATTCAGGCTTGGGATTAGAACACAGCTAGATACTTGTGGGCCCTAAAATGCAATCAAATCAATTTTACTAAGGAAAATGACAACCGCGAGGGATGTGGAAAAGTCGATGCCCTTGTGGTGGAATTCGGAACTGACCCAAGCATTCAGTAGAACAATTTGGATCTATGGCCCAAAGGCTATAAAACTGTGAATATTTTTTGACCTAGTAATACCACTACTAGGTCTGTATTCCCCCCCCAAAAAAATTTTTTTTTAAAAGGAAAAGAACTTATTTATAGCAGCTCTATTTGTGATGGCAAATAATTGGACATTGAAGGATGGCTATCAACTGGGGAATGACTCAACAAGTTGTGGTATATGATTCTGATGATAATATACATAATTATGCTATAAGAAATGATGAGCAGGACGATTTCAGAAAAACCTAGAAAGACATATCAGCTGATGAAAAGCAAAGTACACAGAACCAGGAGAGCACTGTTCACATTAACAGCCACATTACATAATGATTAACTGTGAATGACTTACTAGTCGTAGCGGTCGTATTATCTAAGGCAGTTCTGAAGGAACTATGATGGAAAATACCATCTAGTTCCAGAGAAAGAACTGATGGAGTCGGCATGCAGAGACTGAAGCATACTTTAAAAAAAAAACAACCAAAACTTTATTATTTTCCTTGGACTTTTTGTTTGGGGTTTTCTTTCTTTTGTTTTTTTTGTCTGTGTTTTCTTTTGCAGTATAGCTAATATGGAAATCTTTTGCACGACTTCAATATTACAATTTATCTCAAACTGAGAAGGCAATCTCAAGGAGAGGTAAGGAGGGCGTGAAGGGAGAAAATTTTGAACTAGAATTTTTTTTAAAAAAATTGTGTTAAGGGGAGTGAGGTGGTACATTGAACAGAGCACTGGTCCTGGAGGATCTGAATTCAAATCCAACCTCAGATGCTTGACTCTTACTAACAGTATGACCCTAGGCAAGTCATTTAATTCCAATTGCCTTACCAAAAACAAGTGAACATTTTTTACATTTAATTAGAAAAAGTCAAAGATGAAAATACAACAACTTAAAATGATTAAAAATACAATTTCTAACATTAAAAATGATACTAATTTAAATAAAATGTTTCTTACTCTTGCATTTCACATTCTCCTTGGCAACCAGCCACACTTGGTCAAAAAAGGGTTTTTGCTGAGTAGTGGGAATTCTCCTAAAACCTGTGAGGCTAATAACTTCATGCCTCAGGGGGCAAGGAAGCCAAAGCAATCCCAATCCCAAGAAGGCTTCATCCTTAACCTGTAGAATACAGTTGCTCTTTCTAAATTGGGTAAATTCCCATAATATAAATCTGTGAGGTGGTTCCCATGGATCATTGTCACTGATACTTCCCCTTTTTCCTTTCCATATACTCATGCCAGCCTCCAGCTGGCAAGTGCAAAAATCACACCTTATTCCATTGAACATTAGTATAGCCCAGACCACTATGGAAATTTCCATTAGTATCGCATCATAGAATCAGAATCACAGAACTTCAGCACTGGGAGAGACTTCAGGAGTCATCTCCCACCCCTACATTCTACTTAACAAGTAGTCATCCAGCATTTGCTTGAAGAGCCTAGTGAAGGCAAATTTTACTGTTTATCCAAGCAACTCATTGTACTTTTTGAAAATCCTAATTGTTAGAAAGTTTTGCCTTATAGCAAACCTAAATTTTGGCTCTTTGAAATTTATACCCAGAATAGGTCTAATTCCCTTCTACAAAACATTTCAAGCTAACTTAAAGACAGCTAGCGTGTTCCTCCAGCACTTTCTCTTCTGCAGACTAAATATTCCATTTCTTTCAACCCATTCTCATAGGGCAAGGTCTTGACATCTGGTTGGCCTCCAGATGTTTTTCAGTTTTTCAGTGTTCTTCCTAAGTTATACGGCTCAGAACTGAACATAGTCTTCCAGATTTAGTCTGAACAGGGCAGAGTACAAATTAAGACTCTCTGGTAAATCTGTTCTAGTTTGATGCAGATGTTCTAAGGTAATCCTTCTTGCCTTGGGAATAGTTGTACTAAGAAACAATCACTCGCTTCCATGGATACTAGTTTATTCTTTGTCAAATCATTCCTTTATCATTTGCTCCCCAAGTATGTTAACCCATCTCAGGCATTTGTAGAAATGTCCATAAGACCTGGCCAAGCAGGTTGACACCAATTCGACACGTATATGATGTAAACCTGGAGTTTGTAGAAAGATTACCTTCCATTGGTGCTGAATCTAAGTAGTATGAACAGTAACAGAAAGGAGACTTATTTATCCAAATGAGCTTGGATACACACTTAGTGTGCAACATCATGGAACCAAGTCTCATTTTCTCATTAATGAGCAATTAAAAAAATTCAGTGTGCATATACAATGGAGTGATTGAGTGGGAATTAGGAGAGGGAAATTACTCTTGCCCACAGTAGTAGCGCTCTGATGACAGAAAAATACTTGCATTCAGAGAGGGCAGTTGTGGTCTATTAGGTATATAGTAGAGTCCAGAAAGCTGTATGACCTTACACAAATCACTTAATGTCTCTGGACCTCAGTTTTCTCATTTGTTAAGGGGGGTAATAAAACGAGTTTTATTTTACACATTATTGTAAGAAGAAACGAAATAATCTATATGAAAATGCTACGTGTTGCAAACTATGATCTTGATTTCATCTGATCTAATAGCATTTTGTACTTTTGTGAATTTAACAAATTCCAATCTGTTTTAAACAGATTTCCCTGTGTACATGACTTATTTTACCAATTGGATTGTAAGTTCCTAGAGAAGAAAAACCTTTTTTTTTCTTTTAAATCTTTTAAAAAAGTAAAGTACCTAGTATAGTGTTTTAAGCCCAGGTGCTTAATAAGGGTGGTTGGTTGAATTGAATGAATGAATTAGATAATAGTATTGATAGAGCAAGAAGAAGTATACAATTGTAGATTGAATGGTGGACTTGGTTTAAGAAGACCTGAATTGAGATGCCACCTCTGAAGTTAGCCCTTTCTGAGCAAGTCATTTAACCTTCATGTACTTCAAGAAACTTTCCTTTCCTAATTTACAGAAAAAGGAAGAAATAACATATTTTGTTGGGGGTGTAGTTTCCCCCTGTTACTTGAGGTATTGGAGTAATATGGCATTTGTAGGGTAATACTCAGCTCTTATACCTTAAATAGAAGAAATGACAAAAATGACCTTTCGTAGCAATATTTTTTTTATTTCATGGCTACATTTCTTTTAAAAACCAGTTAGAGCTGGAAGAGACAGCCAGTTGATCTTTGGTCAATATTGATAAATACTAAAAACCATTTGTCTTTTGGAGAAACGGGTTTGTGTTTCAGAGAGTTGTTTTATTTTTTTTCTTCAGGATGTATAAGTTGTCTCCCTTCATGGTTTGCCACTGTACTATTTCTTGATCAGATCAACTCAAATGGATTGGTTCCAAATGAAGTGAAACAAATATAATTGAAAGTGGGAGTGTCTTTCCCAGGAGATCACATGAAGGTAGATAATGCAGTCATGTACAGTTAGGACTTCATTATGGAAGGGGGATAGACCCTTTAGTCCCATGTGATAGTATATGGACAGTGCGGTGGGAAAAGTATCCTTGCACATATTTTTTCTCCCTCTGGTTGATTTGTTATAGCAAATGCTCACATCCCTAAAAATGACAGAGATTTCCTATGGGCCTGCTAGGATTAAAACATTGAGCGCTTCTTAATTATTTGACCAGTTTTTTTTTTCTATAAATAATCAGCCAAAGAAATGAATATAGCTTTAGCTGATGTTCCTTTGCAAAGCCCAACTCCAATAGGAAAATGAGTCTGGGCTTTTCAAGCCTAAGCCAGAGCTTAGCAAAGTCTTGAGGATTCTATTTATCCTGGAAGGGCTTCAAGACAAGTGCCAGCAAAAAAAACTAGGTCTACTTTCCAAAGACAAGTGTACTAAGTGCTTGGGATACAAAGAAGGCAAAAACCAGTCCCTTTCCTCAAGAGCCTTAGTGTATGGTAGAAAACATGCAGGTAACCATGTACAAAACATAACAAAAAAAGAGTTAATGGCAGAGGGAAGACGCTAGTATTAAGAGGGACTGGAAAAAGGTCTTGTAGAAGGTAAGAGTTTAACTGCGACTTCAGGGAAGCAAAGGTTGATGAGGAGGAAGAGAATTCCAGGAATGGAAAAAGTTCAGATTAGGGAGATAGATGGTCTGGGGAAAGCAAGCTGTAAAAAAAAAAAAAAAAAAAAACTGGGAAGATAGAAAAGGGCCAGGTTATAAAGAGCTTTAAAAGCCAAATGGAGGATTTTATATTTTATTCTAAAAGTAATAGGAAGTTACTGGAGTTTATTGGTTTGGGGCAGGGGGGAGAGACATGGTCAGACCTGCACTTTAGGAAGATCACTTTGATAGCTGAGTAGAAAATGGACTGAAGAAACCTGGATCAGGCTCCTTAACAGTAAGCTCCTTTGTGATAAATACTTTGACAGGGCAAATGATGCATCCAAGAAAAAGATAATCTGACCCCTAGTCCTATAGTGCAGTTCCCATAGTTAGCCCTCTTCCATTCCACTTCCTTCCCCATCTTCAACCTCTTCCCCATTACAACCTTTATTTCACCCTGAAGGAAATGAGAAGACATACAAACTCCCAGAAGCCCATTAATAGAAAACACAGAAGCACTCAGATAACAAAGAAGGTCCTATTGGAAAAGAACTGAACCCAAGGTTGGCATTTGGGCAACATTTAAGATGATTCCTATTTCCCATAAGGTATTATAAAGTACCACCAAGACTTATCACACCATTCCATGGTTTAGATTCCCCGCAGATAGTAAACAGAAACAATCCCATGGGGCTTTTTTGCCCAAACAACTCGCTGTAATGGAAGGGGATGTGCCAAGGTCTAATAGTCCGGGTTCCCAAAGGTCCACCCGCTTGGATAGCTTCATGCCCCCCAATGATGGGACAGAGAAAAAGGGATGGTGGTCAATACTTCTTTCTATTCCCAGCTTCCATTGCCTTGGGTTCTGGAATAGATTATAATCCAGACTAGATGAGGGAGCCTGGTTAGGGTAGTTTGGCATGGGTACCAGTACATTTCTGTTTTCTTCACCTGGATAGTCCCCTTTCGTATTTACCACTGGACAGAAGGTGCTAAGTATAATTGTAAAAGTATGCTTAATTATGGACTTGCAACCCTTATGGAAGCACTTGTGTATCTAATTTTTCTCTCCATGAAATCTCAATTTAAAGTTAGGCTCCTGCCTGACTTTGTATAAAAATCCACTTCCCACATCTCCATTTGGCTATTTGCATCATCCTGTGTTGCTTATGGTAAGAATCCAAACACAGACAATCAACTCTTGATTATCTGCAGGTGCGGGACCAGCCCTCAGCAAAATCATGAAGTAACATGGTTTGTCTTAAGTGGCCCTCCTCCCTTTCTGATCCCCTGTTCCCTTTTCAACCTCTCCTCCTCTCTCCTCTGCACCTGGCATCTCTAGTACTTTCGCATTGCCCTAGGTCTCCAACTTGGATATAATCGTGAACATCTTAGAATAGATTAATGTCTCACCTTTCCCAGGAATACTTAAACGAAGGCATGGGAACGATCCCAAAGGGATGAGTTTTTAGCATTGGCATTTCCGACATCGTAGCACCTGATTGGGAGAAATATTTGGGGCAAAAGAAACTTTCTGAATTGCAAACTGTGGGCTCTTTCTCTGCTTACTCATGAGGCTGGTCCCATGCTTGCTGATTATTCATACTTGGATTTATCTTGCAACTCTTATTTCAAGTTCTTTGTTATATCACTTAATGCAAGACGGTAACAAGAGACTTTAAACAATCTCCATTTATTCTTATTTAGCATGCAGCCTGTTAAGTTTCTCATCTGCAAAATACAGAACTTGGAATAGGAGATCCCTAAGGTTCTTTCTACCTCCAACCATGTATGAATTTCAATTTAATAGAGGAGTCCTTCGAAATCACAAAACTTAAATGTTTTTCACCTTAGGAAAAGTCTGAGTCAGGGAGAGGGGAACTTGAGTGATTTGAGTCTGAGAGATTCTATTGCCTATTCTCAGTAAGGACAGGTGAGCAGCAGGAACTAATTGAACCAAGAACAGAGAGTTCTTTTTAAGCTTTTCCTGAGTAAGATTGTCATGTGACTCTATTAATTTATTGGAAGTATTGAGAATTCCCCACACATCTAACACTCATATACATATGTCCAAATCAAGTATGACATTTTTATTAGCTATATTTTGGGATGATCCATTCCTGTTCTTTCCCTTCCTTTAGAACAGTTAATTATAAGTTGAGTCACTATAGGGATGTTGTAAGAATTAGATAAAAACTTTGAGAGCTAAAAATATTATATAAACGAGAAGTAGAATATATAAACTTTCTGTTAATCTTTTTTTTTATTTTGAGATGAACTCTCCTTATCTTACTCAGGCTGGAAGTTTAGTTTATTCACAGGCTACTGTACTTCCCACTATTGATTGCTCCCCAAACTTTAGCCTGCCCCATTTTTCTAAACTGAGCTGGTTCTCTCCTCCTTAGGTAGCCTGGTGTCCCTTCATTCCTGACAGGGGTGACTTAATGCAGAAACATGACTGACTTTACCTCTTCTGTAGCTTAGAGCTTCCAGACACAAATGATCTACCAGCTGTAGTCTCTCCAGCAACTGGGACTGCAGGTATCTGTCACATTGCCCAGCCCATTAACCTTTACAAATAAGGAGAGCCATCATCAACTTTTAGGCAAGGAGACGAGTTTGACAAAGCTGACATTTGATAGTTGAGTTGTCATATTGGCTCCTGTTGACTTATGAAATGAAAGGCTGGATAGCTTTCCCGTGTTTTTATTTCAATGCTTCACTTTGTGGTTGTATCATCATAGAACCTCAGACTTGGAAGAAAACTCAGTATCCATCTCATCTAATGTGTGCCTGAGCAAGAATCCCCTTTATGTTGAATATTCCAGTCTCTACTCAGACTTTCTGGAAGAGAACCCACTCTTTTTTAGGTAACCCATTCTGCTTCTGTGTAGCCATTAGCTTACATGGAATGTACTAAATCTAAAGCTCTTTTCAACTTTCATTCTTTTTTATTCTTCTGGCCCTTTGGGGTCAAGATGCCCTGCCAAGGAGAAGCTCATCACTTCTAATTTCACCACTATGCTGCTAATTCAAGCCTTGGATAACACCTCTTAGTCTCTTCTCCCCTCTGAATGGAGGGCTGGAGAGTGAACTATCAAGCTTCTCCCATGCCTTCCTTCCACAGGGTAGAAACCCATCTTCTAGATTACTCTGGTTTCAGCTCCAATGAAAAAGGTAACCCCTGGTTTCCACCCATCTTTGACATTGCTTTGCAGTGTGTGTGTGTGTGTGTGTGTGTGTGTGTGTGTGTGTGTGTTGTAAGTACCTCAGGGACAAGACCATATTTTTCTAATTTATATCTGGCATTTAGCACATTATTTAGCACATAGTAGGTGCTTAAGTGTCACGGTAAATAGATTGCCAGGCAGGAGTCAGGAAAACCCAAGTTCAAATCTGGCCTTAGACACTGGATATGTGCCACTGGACAAGTTACTTAACCCTGTTTGCCTCAGTTTCTTCATCTGCAAAATGAGTTGGAGAAGGAAACAACAAACCATTCCAATGTCTTTGACAAGACGTGGAAACTTGGGCATGATTGAAATGGTCAAACAACAACAGCAACAGGTACTTGATAAATATTTATTGTATTTTATTATTGCATTGTTATAAAAACAAGTGTAAGCCCTTTTTCCCATGACTACTTTGAAGACTGCACACATTTCTCCTCAAGCCCAAGTCTCCATTCTACATGTTAAGCATGCCTATCTCCTCAGAGTGATCTTTGTTGTAGACATAATGGCTCTTTCAGAACTTAGCTACCACAGAATGGTTTTGACTCACATTGAGCTCACACTGCTATAGATGACAAGACAGCAGTTTGGTGGGTTTTTGTATAGAAACATGGGCAACCCCCCCAAACAACATCTTTGTTTTTCCAATTTTCTGGTTAGATCAGCAAGATGGCGTGGTAGAGTTTGCATTCTCAGTTCTAGATTTGGTCTGCTCTTCATTTCATAGATTCTTCTCTCTAAGCTTTAAGCTCTGATTGTCCTGCTACTAGCAGGAGATAGCTTGAGAGCTTCCAAAAGTATCCCCTGTCAGATGGGCCAGTCCAACTCACAATCCTTTTTTCCTGCAAGTCTGGCTTTCCTTTCCACAGTATTGCCAATTTCCTTCTCACCAGGGAACACCCATCACCCAACCAGCTTTAGGGGACAGAATTAAAGTTGCTTGGCAACAGGAAACAATGACTGTAGGTTCTTCTAATCTAGGGGTCCCTATTCCTGGCTCAAAAATCCCTTGCTCTGTGAGGTCCACATCCTAAATGAGGCAACTGAGTTTATTCCTCGAAGGCCCATCTCAACAACAAATAACTTAATCTGCCAGCATCACCGGCCTCTAATTTAACTACAGGGTTTAGTAGTAGCATACAAACTACCAAGAAGATAGAGGGGAAAAGCTGCTGCATCTCAAGTAAGGGGAGATGGCTGGATGAAATCCTGGCTCTGTCAAATGTTACCTCTGAGACCCAGGACAAATCATGTCATCTTTCCTGGTTTCATTTTCTTTATCTGTAAAATGAAAGAATTGGATGAAATCAATCAAGCAACAAACGTTTATTAAGTACCCGCTATATGCCAGGCACTGAGCAATGGTGGGAATAAATGAAATATCTCCTGCCCTCTTTGGGAAGAGAAGACATGGACACGTAGAGATATGTACAGACCAGCTGCAAAGCCAATGCGGTGCAAGCTGATGTTGAGAGGGGATAGTTCTAGACTCAATGGAAGGTGAATGGATTAGCGGAAGGAATTTAGGAATTCTAAGAGGTGAAGGTGAGAAGAGAGTGAATTCTAAGCATGTGACACAGCCTATGCAAAGACACAGAGGTGGGAAAAAAGAGGGAAATGGGAGGCAGCTTGGGGAGAGTTTTAATTACCAAAGACAAGAGTCAGCATTTGATGAGAGCCAATAGAGTGGTTATTAAATAAGAAAATGGTAAGGATAATCATGTGCTTGAAGCAGGGAGACCAGTTCAGGAGCTATGGTTTCTGGGTCACATGAGCAACAAGATGGCAGATTAGACATTTTCTCCAATCCCGATGACCTCTTGAAATTGTCCGAAGCAGAAATTAAGCGCCAAAGAAACTTTAACTGTTTCTGTGGTCTAGGACACCCAAAATATAAAAGAAAAATTTAAAAACTCCAGAAAGTGATGTTGAGTTCATTCAGTGCCCCTCTTCTACCTCCCATCTTATTGACAGTGAGGCAGTACTAGTAGCCCAAGGACCGAATGTCTCTCCTCTCTCTTTCCAGTGCTGTAGAGATTCCAGCTCTAGGCCGTGGAAGTTTCCTTAGACCTTCACAGTTATGTGAATCATGAATTGCCCACTGGGGTGGCAGATTAGATCTAGATCTAGACCTCAAGGAAACAAGAATGAGAAGGGAATAAGTTGGGAAGTAAGTGATAAGTAAAATAAAGGAGGAAAAAAACCCCAAAAGCATCAAAAATTTCAGGAAGAAGAAAACTCAAAGATTTTTAGCATAGGTAAATTCATAGAAAAAACAATGAGTGAAAGGAAATATGACTTTTAGATTTAATAAATGAGTTGAGGCATCTATGAATAAATACAGCAAAACTAAGGAAAATGATCTAACACTAAATGAGAAAAAGAAAATTGTAGACTTTGAGGAGAAAGTGGAGCCTCAATACACTATTCCTGGGTGGTTTAAAAGGGAAATGAGAATTATGAGAGGAGAATTTCTGTCCTCCATTGCAAAAATAAAGAGTAGAATAGAAACATTTGAATCTAAAGCAATATATTGGAAATGCAAGTGCCCGAAGTAAAAGATAAGTTAGAAGAAGAGAACCAGAAACCATGAACATTAAAAGAAAATATGTTCACTGTGCAAGCAAAATATACTGAACTCTAAGACAGGATGTATAGAGACAACCTAAATATCATAGATCTCCTAGAAGAACATGACAGGACAAAAATATCGTCGTACCATAATGAATGAAATAATAAAAAGAGAACGGCCCAGAATTTCTAAGCTTAAAAAATTAAATTCCAATGGAAAGAATTCACAGATCACATCCTGAACAAGAAGACAAAAATAACAAGGATGCAAACTCTTATGATACAGAGTAATCAAATTTGACAATTTGATTCAGAAATAGGTTGAATAAGCCATCAAGAGACTTTAAGATACAAAAGGAAAGGATGCAAAGATGCAAAAGGAAACAATGCAAGACTATGCTACACCCAGCAGAAAAAGCAAGAAGGAATGGAATTATGTGTGAAGAGCATTAGAGCTCAGGATGCAGCCCAGGATGACTTATCTTACAGATCTGAGCTTAATCATCTAAAACAAAAGATGAACATTCAATAATAAAAAGGAGTTTGAAAGGAGACTGAAATGCAGCAGGGGTAAATAATTGCTCCATCCAAAGACAGTAACAACAACCAAATGACGAGAGAGAGAGAGAGAGAGAGAGAGAGAGAGAGAGAGAGAGAGAGAGAACGAACAGAGAGATCAGGAAGAGGCTTCTTTCTAAATGAACACAAGGAGAGGGGTAAAGGCAGATATCTGATAGAGGTAACAGTGAAGATGTGGACACAGGGCTTTATGAATAGAACATGTCAACACATTGCCTGTAGGTTGCTGCTGCTTTTGTGAGACTACATTACAATGTGGAAAGGTATATAAGAAGGAGAGAGGGGATAGATGGAATAGGGGAATAGAGAAGAGTGAGGGATGTGCTGGTCAAAGTAAGAATTAGTCAGAAAGAGAAAAGCCTATAGGGGAGAGGGTGAGGAAGAAGGGAGAAAGATCCAAAAAAGGAAGGAAGGGGAAAGAAAGGAGGTCTGTGTTTGAGGTGGGAGAGGGTTTACATTGATGAATGCTTCTGTGGGTAAAGAAGATGTAGATAAAGGGAGATCAGGATCTTATAGTGGATGAAGCCTAGAAGATTTGGTTCTTGAGAAGTCTACTTGTCCTGGGAAGTGGGAAAGTTGGAACCCCTGGGAGTAGCTGGCACCTGGAGAGGTGGGGGAGCATGGACACAGAGAGATTTCCAGGCAGATATAGAAAGAAAGAAAAAAGGTCATCATGAAAGGGTGTAGATTGGTGGTGGGCTGCTTAGTCAGGGACATGATGGGAGAGGGGCCTTACCATGGGCAGTGACCTCTTTGACACTTGCAATAATTGGTATTATTTTAGAATTGAGACACAATAGAAAAGGGGCATCTCTACATGGCCGTGGCAGAAAGCACCAAAGGGAAGAGCTTAGCATGGATATCATAAAGAATAGAGACAAGAGAGAGATCAGATAATTATAGCAGTCACGAATCAGAAAATAAAGGTCTAGAGAAAACAGAAAGAGAAAATAAATAATGAAGAGAATAAGAAAAATCCTTTTTGGAAAGAAGAACAGAAATTAAATTTCAGAACTAAGGAATAGGATTAGCTGAAGGAGAAGAAGGAAGGGGCAATGTATTTGACTAACTGAAAGGAAAAAAAGGGAAAAAGTAATATATCACCAAATAAAAACATGTGTATGTAAGCAAAACATATAGAACACTAAGACAGGATTCAGATAGACACCCTAACGATCATAGAAGAGAAAAAAGCAACTAATAAACAAAACCCTAAAGGGAAAGGAATATCAAACAGGAAGAAGGGATCAGGAGTAAGGGGAAGATAGTAGGAACAGAATCTCTTAAAAAATAAAGAAAGATTAAAATAAAGTAAGAGAAAGAATAGAATATTGTATTAGCAGAAGACAGAAGTTGAAACTGAAAAATTTCCTCTCAGACAACATTAACGAATCTAGAATAAGAAGGGAAGTGGCTGAATGGGGAGAAAAATAGCTTTGGAGCAATGTATCTGGTAAGATTTTTGGTGTCCAAGATATCAAGGGGCAGCTAGAGGGTACTACAGGCGGTTGAGTGCTTCCTGAGTTCAAATCCAGTGTCAGATGTTTCATGTGAGCTCAGACCCAGTAGAAATGACTAAGCAATAACATCTAAGATGTGTGTGTGTGCACATGCACATCCCTATGTGTATATATACATATGTGTATGTATAAGTATATATATGTGTGTTTGGATACATATGATTCATTCTCAGATAAATGATCAAAGGATATGAACAGTTCTCAAAATAAAAATTGTAGAGGATGCAGAGCCACATGGAAAAAAATTCTCCAAGTCACTAAGAAGAGAAATCCAATTCAAAACAACCTTGAGTTTTTACCTCATACCCTACAAATTGGCAAAAAATGAAATAAAAGTGGCCACCATGTTAAAGGGGTTGTGGAGAGAGAGGCCCACAAGTGGAACTAGGAAATGGTACAACCATTTTGGAAAGTAATTTGGAATTATGCAAGTAAAGTGACTAAAATATGCATAGCCTTTGAACCAGAGACTCCGTTACTGAGCTTTTACCTCAAAGAAGCCACTGAAAAGAACAAAGTTCCCACCTGTTCTAAAATATTTATAGCAGCTCATTTTGTGATAGCACAGTAGATGTTCATCAGTGGGGGAATGGCAACACAAATTGTGGTACATGAATGTAATGGAATACGACTGTGCTGTATGAAATGATGTGTGTGACGAATGTAGAGAAGCTCGGTTACCAGGATCGAGGATAAGGTCCAGTCTAGGGTCATGCCTCTGTGAGTTGGAAATGGATTCAAACCGGGCTGTGGAAAGAGAATTGAGAACTTGGGAACTGATCAGACGGGAGAGGTGGAGAAAAAGGAAGAAAGGATGACGCTCTGGTTGTTAGTTTGGTTTGTGCTCTCAACAGACATAGGAAAGTTTGGAAGAGGATGGGTTTTGAGGAAAAGATATTAAGTTATGTTTGAGGGCATGTTTGAGTTTGAGATCTTTATGGGACATTCATATAACAACTGGTGAGGTAGGAATAAAGCTCAGGAAAGAGAGTAGTGTTAGATATAATAATGATGATGTTAATAATAATAATCATAATCAGTAACATATATTACAATTAAAGATTTGCAAAGCATTTTATATGTAAGTGCTATTACTATACCCATTTGATAGTTGAAGAAACTGAGGTTGAGGGAAAATAAATAACTTGCCCCAAGTCACAGAGCTGATGACTGAGATAGAACTCCCACTTGAATCTTAACTCTAAGACCTCAATTCTGTACTTTTAGGGCACCATCTGAGGAGAGATGATAATTGAATCTAAATAGGCAATCTCTATCTAGTCTTGTGGCAAGAAGTCAAAGATCCAGGATTCTCTTTCTAAGGGAATTATCGGCAGTCTTTGTCAGGGCAATTATTTTATTCCTATGGTATGAAAAATATATATGGGTAATGAACCAACCAGACCCTGTCAGTTACTTCCTATCTGTCAAGCTATGAGAACCAAAAATTAATGAATCTGTCTCTTCTATGCGAGGAGAAGCGCTCTATTGTGAACTTCAAGAGAGAAGCCTTCTTGGATCCGAAGAACAGCAGCTTTGTTTGGTTACTGGGTTCCCATTTCCTATGGGGGAAACCGAGTTCGGTGTTTTGAACGATAGCTTTTAACACCTTTCTCTTTGACAAGAAAGTCAAGGCAAACTTAGAATGTGCTGAACTGAAATGTTTATATGTAAAAGCAGTCCAGCCAGCCAACCATAGTCAAATGGATCAATAATTAAAGGATGGATCTCTATTCCTCTGTAGTACACAGAGCAATAAATGGCTCCTGAGATTAATTAATAATCGAAGTGAAGCTGAGTGTTTAAATCAATCTTAAAGGCTGTTTATTGTAAGTAGACCACAAACAAACCTTCATATCAAAATCAAGGTAAATCTCTATTCAATGAAGAGGTTTGGAAAACACAGCATTTGCTTTCTGAGTGACTTTCTGGAGATGAACTGATTAATGAGAATAGAACATTGATCAGAGAAGGGAATGCTTCTCCAAATGTCAGCTCCAGAGGATGAATTATTTTGTGTCAAGAGATTTAAAGTGAGCGATTATTTTAAAAATTATGTCACTTATGTCTTTCTGTCTGATAGCAATCCATTTTTTAAAAAGCTATTTTATAACAAGATTGTCCCTCGAGCTCTCAACGGACCTCAAGGAACACCCCTAGTATGTTGAGTAGACTCCTCTGGAGATCTTACGGGAAGTACAAGGAAGAAAGCTGCTTGAGCTAGATAGTCAGGGGTGGGTTTTAAGCTATTGTTGGAGGGAATCACCTACAAGTGGACAAGATCACCGTTACGTGGATGTATCAGATGTTTATTTGGGAACTGATGGAATTACCATTTTGTTTGCCACTAATTTGCTTTGTATCCTTGGGCTGGCCGTTTTCTTGGCTAGGTTCCAGCTTTCTCATGTCTTCAATTTTAGGATTGAACTAGAATCTAATCACTAGATGGTTTTGAAGATCCCTCTAGCTCTAATAGTCTACAAATTCCAAGAGGAATTTCAGCCTTACTCATCATGAAGTTTTCTTTACAAAGGCTTCCAGACCTAAAATGTGAAATGAAAAGGTTTTGCATTTATATTATTATTATTTTTAAAAGATTAATGAATTTGGGGCTCAACCTGATCCTGAAGTTAAAGCTTCAGTCTCCAGCCCTAATGAATGAAAGAAACCATATTTTGATTAAAGCAAATTAAAAGGTATTTCTTGGTGTTGCTTCCTGATTGATATCAATCAATGATTGACATTCATTGGTACAAACAGACCAATTCTAAGAGGGAAGAGAAGGTGTTGCCTGCTTATACTACATACAAATCAGCAGTGTTTTATTAAAAAATCATACCTTCCTGGTAAAAATTACTGGTTGTTTAAATGGATTTGCATTTTTTTTAATTTTAAGGGGGAGGGCTGGTAGTTATAACACTGGGTGGTGAAAAAGCATTTGATTTAGCAGAAAGGGATTTTATGTTTCAAGTTTTATGGGCTTTTGGTTTTTAAGAGAACTTCATTAAATGGATTGTAACCATCTATTTTCAACCCCCATCCCACATCATGAGTAATTCTATCAAATCACCCTTCTTCCCCCCCCCAGTTTTCAAAACATTTTTATTTAAAGTTTTGAATTTCAAATTCTATCCTTCCTTACCCCTTTCTCCTCCCCCTTTCCTGCAATGGTAAAGAGATACAAGTTATATGTGTGCAATTATGTAAAACATTTCCATATTCGTCATTTTATCCAAGAAGATTCAAATAAAAGAAAGAAATGAAAGAAAGTGAAAAATAGCATGTTTAAGTCTGTATTCAATCAATAGAAGGTCTTTTTCTGGAAGTAGATAGTATGCTTCATCATTAGTCTTCTGGGATTGTCTTAGATCATTGTAGTGCTGAGAGTAGCTAAGTCATTTACAATTCTTCATGGAGTAATGTTACTATTACTGTGTACAACTCTTACCTTGTTCTGTTTACTTCACTATGCATCATTTCATTTAAGTCTTGCCAGTTTTTTTCTAAAATCATCCTGTTTGTCCTTTCTTATATCACAATCATATTCCATTATAATCATATAGCACGGCTTGTTTAGCCATTCCACAATTGATAGACTTCCCTTTGATTTCTCCTTTTTAACTACCACAGAAACAACTGATGAACTGGAAACTGAATGAATGTCCATCAGTTGGAGAATGGCTAAATAAGGTATGATATATGAAGGTTATGGAATATTATTGTTCTATAAGAAATAATCAGCAGGGGGGCAGCTGAATGGCATAATAGACAGAACACCAGTCCTGAAGTCAGGAGGACCTGAGTTCAAATCTGGCCTTAGACACTTAACATTTCCTAGCCGTGTGACTTTGGGCAAGTCACTTAACCCCAATTGCCTCAACAAAAAGAAAAAAGAAACAATAAGCAGGATGAACTGGAAAAATTTAGATGAATTGATGCTAAGTGAAGTGAGTAGAACCAGGAGAACATTGTACACAGCAACAGCAAGATTATGCGACGGGCTATTCTGATGGACATGACTCTTTTCAACAATAAGATGATTGAACTCAATTCTAATAGACTTGTGAGAGCTATCTTCATTCAGAAAGAAGATTGTGGGGATTGAATGTGGATCACGACATAATATTTTCAGCTTTTTTTGTTATTTGCTTGCTTTTTGTTTTCTTTCTCATTTTTTTCCTTTTTGATATGATTTTTCTTGTGCAGCATGATAACTGTAGAAATATATATGTGTATATATATATATATATATATATATATATATATAAGAATTGCACATGTTTAATGTATATTGGATTACTTTCTGGGCAACTAATACACCAATAATGGCGGGGTAAAGGAAAAGAGGGAGAAAAATTTGGAACACCATATTTTGCAAGGGGGAATGTTGAAAACTATCTTTGCATATATTTTGAAAACAAAAAGCTGTTATTTTTTTAAAAAAGAGCTTCCATAAAGACTTTTGTACAAATAGGTCTTTTTCACATTATGAGTACAAAAATATTTATAGCAGCTCTTTTCTCAGGGCAAAGAGTTGGAATTTGAGGGCATGCCCATCAATTGGAAAATGACTGAATAAATTGTGGCATGTGATTATAAAGGAATATTTTTGTTCTGTGGGAAGTGATGGGTAGGATAGACCCAGAAAAACCTAAAATGTCCTCCATGAGCTACTGCAAAGTGAAATGTATTCTGTACAGAGTAACAGCAGTATTGTGGGAAGATAACCTGTGAATGACTGTTATTCTCAGGAATACAGTGATCCAAGTCTACGCTGAAGGATTTATAATGAAAAAATGCTATTGATATCCAGATAAAGAACTGATGGTGTCTGAATAAAGATTGAAGCATACTTTTTTTTCTTGAAGCTTTTTTTTGGGGGGGGATCTGTGTTTTCTTTTATAACATGACTTTGATTGAAATAATACACATAACTTCACATGTGCTTTCTCAAGGAGAAGAGGGAGAGTAAGGGAAGTAGAGAATCCAGAACTAATAGTTTTAAAAAGATATGTTAAAAATAGTTTTACATGTACCTGGGAAAATAAAATATCAAATAAACAGAAAAAGTAGCTCTTTTCCCATGTTTTTGGATGTCTTTGGGATATAGACCTAGCAGTGGTATTGCTGGATCAAAAGGTACGCAGTTTTATAGCTCTTTAGGCACAATTCCATATTGTTCTCCAGACTGATTGGATCAGTTTACATTCTACCAATAATGTATTAGTGTCCCAGTTTTCCCACATCCCCTCTAACATCCAACATTTTTCTTTTTTGTCACATTGGCCATTCTATAGGTGTGAGGTAAGACCTCAGAGTTGTTTCAATTTGCATTTCTCTGATCAGTAGTGATTTAGAGCATTTTTTTTCACATGACTATAGATAGCTTTGATTTCTTTGCAAACTTCCCGTTCGTGTCCTTTGACAATTTATCAACTGGAGAATTGTATTTCTATAAATCAAGTCAACTTTCTTTAGGCTATTGTTGAGGCATTCCACACTGTTGTCATCACTACATTTCTATTCTCCACTTGTGATCTGTGAAGAATTTCAGTTTTCTAGAACTCAATCCACTGCTGCACTACGGAGCACAGAATTGGAAAGAAAAGAAGATACAATGGATCACACCTGTGTTCACATGACCTGACATCTTTTTTTCCTTTATGAGAACTGAAGGCTCTCGGGCTCAAAATTAGTCCCAGTAGGAGGGTAACAACTCACTCAGTCTCTCCTCACAGACTGTTTTTAAAGAATGGCATTGGTTCTATATCATTAGTAGAGAATGCCCTGAAGGTTGCTCCTAGACTCGGCAACATTCAAAATGGCACCAACCAATGTTGGCCACTTCTGTCAATCTTTAGAGACAGTTATTTAATTAAAATGAATGTTTCTCCCTTGAATCTTACACTCTGTGTCAGCATCTTTGATTTGCCAAGATTTTTTTCCCCAAACTTAGTTAGACAGATGGTCGTCTCTATTTGAAAGACAAGGCAAAAAGCCAAAATAAAAACTGCCAAAATGGCAGGCTTCTATTAAAGGGAAGTCTGGGATTTCCTACTTTTGACATGTATTATCTGGAGGCTCAAAATAGTCTTCATTTTTTTATGAGATTAGAAGTTCAAATTTATAAAATGCACACTCATGCTTTGTTAAACCTTAAGCTAGAAACAATGTTGGTTTTTTTTATATGAATTGGCAGTTCCCACAACAGGACTTAATTTAAGGGATTTAGGGAAAGGATAAAAAGGGAAAAGTTACTTTGAAGGTCACAGGCCTAATTCAGTCCATATGACCACCTGTCCTTTGGGCTGGTGCAAAAAAGCCAAAATGGCCAGAGTACACAGAGGTACTTTACTTTGTGTCATTTTTTTCATGAAGAATTTTTGTTTATTTGGACACTGGTAATGAAACATCTTGAATATGGTCAGAAGGCAACCTCAGAAAAATCTCCCTTAGAGAAGCAAATTCACTGTATAAAGAAGACTAGGTGGGTTATTAAAATTCTTTGGAAAAGTCTATCTGTATAGATAAATATAACATAGGCACAGATATATGTGTGGATATATGCATGTCAGATCCACATATATGTATAGATGTGTATGTGTATGTATTTTGCATAAATACACAGTGGCATAGTTCATAGAATGCTGGGGTTAGCTTCAAGAAGACTAAGGTTCAGTATATTATGTGTTTTCATGTGCTGTCTATACCTGGCCTTCTCTCACACTAAATCTCTATCTTCTGGCTTCTCTGGCTTCCTTCAGGTCTACCTTCTAGAATCCCATGTCTTTTAAAAGGCATGTCCCCGGCCTCTACATCCCCTCTTCCCTGTACTGCTAGGGCCTTCTCTTTGAAATCACTGTCTTTATTTTGATTGCACCTAGTTGATTACATATTTTCTTCCTTTAGTGCATAAGCTCGTTGAGGGCTAAGCCTTTTTTCTTTTACCTTTCATGTAGTACCTGACATGTTCTTGGTTCTTAATGAATGTTTGCTGATGCTGAAGGAACCTGCCAAAGTCACACAGAGCTAGAATTTGAATGCAGACCTTCTGACTAAATCGAGTACTCTTAGCTTCATCTGGGTAGTTTCCATATTTTGAGCTATGCATCGAAATATATAATTTCATGACAGACCCGCTGTGAACTTATGGTTCAAGTCAGCTCTGACACTTTCAAGTTACATGTCTATGAGCATGTCACTTAAATCTGATGAGCTTCCATATATTTATCTGTAAAATGGCGGTAGCGATTCTTGTACTTGGAAAGAGCACAGGGAGAATACCAGAAGACTTGGAGACTAGTCTTGACTTTGTCATTAACTACCTGTGTAATTCTGCCAAGTGGCAGGTTTAATAAATGACAAATGGATAAGTGAATAATTAATAAATTAATGCCAAATCCGTGCCTGCTCTGTTTCCTTCACAGGCTTCTTACAAGAACAAAGTACATTCCATAGGTCAGAGAGTACTTTGAGAAGCCTAAACATGCATACACAAAGCAAGTATTATTGCTAAGTGTCATTAAAAACATTTTGACATCACAGTACATTTCTTATTCTTCATTATTTTGAGGATCTATAACTTTGTAGTTTGAGCCCTATCCACAGCTCAATTAAGATGACCTTTGAGAATTTTCATGATAGCCAGGACCAACCTGAAGTTGGGGGGGAGGTAGGGAGAGCAAATGTCCCCATACTTAGACTTCTCCTCAGGTGGTGGGCATTTAGGTTGTCTCTGAGTTTCACCTTGAACATTTCTCGGTTGACGTCATGGCACCTCCTGAATGAACCTTACTTAGCACATCCAGGATCATGTCTATACCTACTACAAAGTCTTAGAGTTTCTGATTCCTTAAAGACTTGGGGTATGAGAAACAAAAATATTACCCAAGCAGTTACATGTTTTTTACAATCACTCTGACTCACATCGATTTATTTTTTTTTCCTTGTCCTCTAACATGAAGACATCTCACATAGGAGCATCATTTTTTACTTTAGGGTTATTAGAGGTGGCCTGTGGTGCTTAGCACTTTAACAGGAGACTTTTGGACAACCTGCTGCTAGTGCTTTTATCATGTGTTGCTGCTTTAAATAAAACCAATTACAGCAACTATTCTGAAGTTTTGTACAAAGGACCTTTTTGACGTTGTTTTTGGTAGATTTGGACTAGCCGGCGACAAACCTTCCTGTGTGATTTCTGCTTTAAATGAAGGCTATTAGAGTTGAGTCTCTACATTGCTAACACAACTAACTGAAAAGTGAACAATTTTGTCCAGCAATTTTGTTTTCTGATTCTGTGACCCCAAGCTTTTGATTTTTCTCCTGGTGTCATTAAGTAGAGTCTATCATAGGAAATGGTTTTATTCTTATTCTTCCCGATTCATTTTTCTATAAAGATATTGTGATGCAGAAACCCATTGGAGGAGTATGAAATTGGGCAGTGAGGAATGAGTTCCAAAGAAAAAAGAAGACTACTCTGCTCCCGACTTTTGGAGCTCTCTTTCAACTCCAAATGTGATTCCTCAACAAGTTATGTTTAATTTAAAACAAGAGTTAGGTTGTCCTGTTGATGGCAAATAAGCAACATGTAACAGTCCTGGCAAAGTTACCATTTTGACAACATGGAATTTTCTCATCCAGCTGGTCATTAGGCCTTTCCAACTGTCAATGTCTCTTGCAATCTGCTTTAATAGTAGCACATAATTAGCTTTATACAGATCAGAGGCATTGGGGGGTAATATTCCAACCCAAATATCAAAATCCCAAAAAAGTTAACTCAAAGAGACATATGTCTTCGCCAGCCTTCATGATTTAGTCTTTAGTTCTGAAGACTATAGCAGTTGATTTATGAAAAAAAAACCCTTTGAATCCTAATAAGAAAATATTGCAATTAAGCACTTACTGGAGTTTTCAAAGAGTTCTACAGGAGGATGAGATAAACATCAATATGTTATCGGTGTACATGGTTGTCTCTTGCAAATGTGGTTTAGCAATTAAATCACAGATGTGCCAAATATTCCTGGAGAATAATGATTTGTAATGTCAGGATATATTATGCTAAACTGGGACCCATGGTGATGCAGAATATGACCATGTTATATGGATAATATAATTATTCTTTGCAAACTTGTATGTTTTCCATTTGATAAGGAAATAAAGACCGTGTGTGTGTGTGTGTGTGTGTGTATGTTTACACATGTATGACTGTCAGTCTTAGTCTTAAAGTTAGGGGAAAAGACATGTTTACTTAGAACTAAGGGTCCTTTTTAAATTTCTTGGGTCCCATTTACAACTCTAAAATATCATTGGTTGATACATATGATTGTGCTCTAATCCTCAGCTTTTTAAACTGTCACAATCCCATATGGGGTTTCATAACTGAATGTGGGGGTTGTAAAATTATAATATATTTTCAGTAAATTTTTGATTTGTATGCCTATTTTCTATATCTCCATGCCTTGTAAAATTTTTTTGGGCAAAAAGGGATCTAAGTGGAAAAAATTTAAGAAGCCCTGCTCTAATCAATAGTACTTAAGTCCTGTTGTTTTTTTTTTAATTTTTGGGAGAGTGGGGTTTCATAGCTAAATGCGGGTATTGTAAATTATGATATATTTTCAGTAAATGTTTGTATTTTAATGCCTATTTTCTATACCTAGATACTTGGGATCATGTAAAAATTTCTTTGGCAAAAAGGGATCTTGAGTGGAAAAAGTTTAAGAAGCTCTGCTCTAGTCAATAATACTTTAGTCCTATTGTTTGTTTGTTTTTAATTTTCGGGAGAGTGGGTAGGTGGGTTGCATATATTTGATTTCATTTGCTTAGGGGATTCCTGATATGGAAAGTCCCTTCACCAATGAACTTGAGATGGCTCTTTCACTGCAATTAAATATTTGCAGTCTGTCTCTAACTCTACCTAACCCTACCCCTGAATTCTTGCCTCTACCTCTGAGTCTTCCATTAGAATGTGAGTTCCTTGAGAGCAGAGATTGGTTTTTGTTTTATTTTATGTTTCCTTTTCATTGTGTTCCCTAATAAAGTCTGAACTAAATGTCAGATGGGATTTCTTTATTTCTTGGGAACATTTCATAAGGCCATGCTTTGTGCCCAAGAGAACTGCCAAGAAATTCCTGACTAGCACTTCTTATTTTCTATCAATTTATTTAAGTCTCTTGATTACACCCCATCATAAAACAGAACTGTGTTCCTAACTAGGGAACTTTAAATATTTGTTTATAAAACTGTTTCTCTTCTATCAGCCATATATACTGCCTCCCAAAATCCGCTGCAGTGGACAAAGAAAACTTGAAAAGCTTCTATCCTCTCTCAACTCTACCATAAATCCCTCATATTTGTCTAACACATTGCCATATATTATCGTATCAGATCCTCAAAACTGTGAACCAGGACAGGTGGTGTTATCTGTATTTGACAGATGAAGGAAATTGTTCCTTAAACTGTGACTTAACCCCTTTCGAATAACTAGTTAGTAAAAGAACTGAACCTTAAAGAACCCAGGTTGATATTTTTTTTTGTTAGTGTGCGGGAATAACCCCTATCCCCGGCAGAGGAGCTTGCATAGCTCTGTGAAATCGTGAGCTATGCCAAGCAAGGTTATCCACAATGAATAGGTCACTGTGGAGAGATCTGACAAAAGGTGATCCTCTGGAGAAGGAAATGGCAAATGACTCCAGGATCTTTGCCAAGAAAACCCATGGGACAGTACAAAAATGATCAAAGAGATGACATCAGAGACAAGTCCTTTAAATCAAGAAGTGTCCAATATAGTCCTGGGGAAGCATAGAGGACAGTTACAGGTAGTTCTAGGAATAATGAAGGATCTGAGTCAAAGCTGAAAGGAAGCTTAAGTGCAGAAGAATGAAAGGAAACTCCAATGCTTTAAATATCACTATTGCATAAGAACCTGGAATGTGTAAGTTTTATGAACCGAAATCAAATGGATGTGGTTAAACAGTAGCTGGAAAGATTAGATACAGACATCTTGGGTGTTGGCGAACTTAAATGGATGGGAATGGATGAATTTCATTCAGATGATCAGTACATATACTGCTGTGGGCAATAATCACTTAAAAGACATGGAATAACCCATGGTCAATAAAGGAAGGAGAAAAGCCATACTGGGGTATAATAATCTTATTTTTTAAGAACTTATATACAGAATACATCGTGTGAAATGCCAATCTGCATGAATCAAAGCTGGAATTAAGGTTGCTGAGGGAAATATCAGCAATCTTAGATATGCAGATGGTACCACTGTGATGACGAAAAGTGAAGAGGAACTAAGTAGCCTCTGCATGAGGGTGAAAGAGGAGCCATGTACAAGCTATCTTGAAGCTTAATGTCAAAAAAGAGCTTGGCATCTGGTCCTATCACTTCCTGGCAAATAGAGAAGAGATGGAAGCAATGACAGATTTCATATTATTGGACTCTAAGTCATTGTAGACGGTGACTAGCCATGAAATTAAAAGATGCTCGCTCCTTGGAAGGAAAGCCATGGCAAATCTGGACAGCAAACAAAAAAGCAGACATCCCCTTGCCACCAAAGATCCATGTAGTCAAAACTGTGTTTTTCCACTAGCAGTGTATGACTGTGAGAGTTGGATTGTAAAGAAAGCTGAGCTCCACAGATTTTATGCTTTTGAATTGTGGTGTTGGAGAAGACTTTTGAGAGTTCTTCAGACAGCCAGGAGAGCAAATCAGTCGATACTTAAAGAAATTAATTCTGGCTATTCACTGAAAGGTCAAATACTGAAGTTGAAGCTCAGGAACTTTGGCAATATAATGAGAAGACAGGACCCACTGGAAAAGACCATGATGCTAGGAAAGACAGAAGGCAAAAGGAAAAGGGGACAGTGGAGAATGAGGTGGATAGATAATATGGAAGCTATGACCATGAGCTTGGAAAAACTTTGGGAGATTGTGCAGGACAGAAGGGTCCAGTGTGTTCATGGGGTCATGAAGTATCAGACACAACTGAATGAATAAACAAGGTGGCCACAAAACAGGGATAGATCTAGGTTAGATAATGTATGTAAACTTGTTTTATAGATTATTGTGAGCTCATTGTCCATCAAGGGAATTCCAAGAAGTGGAAGATTATTATCTTTTTGCCTGGTCATCTCCTGTACACTTACCATGTTGGATATTCCCCTCAAAAGCATCTGGAACAAGTCAGGATGTATTATATGCTTGCCTTGGTATCTGCGAGCAGAGTAGAGTAAAGAGAACTGAGATCACTTCGTGAATCTGTCCTTGAACCTACAGCAAATTGGAGGAAGTGGAGGCGACATGTGCCTAAGGAAGCTGAAATGGTAGGAAGCAGAGAGACTCACATTAGTTGTGGTCATATGGACCAGAATGAAGTGAGCTTCTAGGAAGAATCCCAGTGATATCACAGTGAGAGTAGACAAAACTCCAGTTCACTCTTTCCTTCCTATTGCATTTCCTTAAAGCACATGCTGAAGAAACTGCCATTAGTTGATATTGGTTATTTTTTTTTTTTAATTTTCCAGCCTTTGCTTTTTTTGTTCCTCCTCAAACTGGCTAGAAGAAAGGTTGGTGAAAGAAGGGAAAAAAATCAAGCTGATACTGCATTTTGTTATTTGAAAGCCCTTTGTTTTATTGTTTGCTCGTTTTTATATAGTCTTTGGTTGTGTTGGTAAATCAGAAAAACATTAGGAGTGAATTGCTGAATCCTGTGAATCTGGAAGACTGTTTTGGAGGAGAATGAGAGCAGTCCACAGGATGGGAGCTCTATGACTTAGAGGAGCAAGATTCTGTGGCTATGAAATGTAATGGGCTGAAGTTCTTGAAGCTCTCGTTGCAGTGAGGTCCCTCTTAGCACTTGAGGCTAATTAGCAGTTGGACAATATTCTATTAATAAATATAGGCTTGGAGAAAGAATGGCCCCGCCCACTCTCAGTGCAAATTGGATGTGTTGTATAGGAGATTGCCTAGACGATTTAGTGGATGGAGTGAGTGTTGCGACTGCTCTCACTTCGTTTCGCCATTTTCCCCTTCACCTCCACAAAGAACAAAGATCAAGGATTTTCCCTTAACCTGAATTCCTGACTCCGGCTGATTTTAAAATACGCGGTCATCACAGTGAAATTCTGGGCAAATCACTTAAACTCTCTGAGTCTTAACTTCCTCATCTTTAAAATGGAAATAATAGGACTCTGCCTACCTCGTATGGTTATTACGAGGAAAATACTTTGTTAACTTTAAAGACTTATATGAATTGGAACTCTTTTTACTTTCAGTAAATGCTAATGCTTGATTTGATGAAGTTGATGAAGTAATTTTTCCCCACAGTGATTATGATATCAAAAGAATCGAAGCCATTTCATTAACTCTTTGCTGATGGAAATTATTTGAGTAAAGCTGGCTACCTGAGGGACCGACACAGAAAGCAAAGAGAGAGACAAGATCAAGAAAAATTTCTGCGAGAGTCAATGTGAAGCAGAAGAGAAATGTGAGCTCTGTTAGCTAGTTGCCCACATGAAGCCTCAGTAAGGAAGAGGGAACTGAATTGCACTTCTGGCTTACCAAATGCTTCTAGAACCTTTTTGTGCATTTGGAGTTACTAAATAAGAAAACCAGGCTGATCTTATAAGCACTATTCACTTTCTTTTGAAACACATTCTATATGCTTGAAAGAAATTTAATCAATAGGCTAATGATTCACACCTGCCTAAATCATCACAATATTGATTGGAAAAAGCTATTTGATATCCAAAAAGCTTTTTGTGCTGCTTATAATAAACCTTTGTGCCCTATGGGAAAAAATGGATGTTATATTTTCTCCATAAAGATCTTGAACTTCAAAAGGTTGTTTTCAAACTCGGCACCTGTGGATTTGTGTTGGTTTTTGAACTTTGAAGAAGGAGCTTTCCTATCCTTAGAAAAGGGCCGAGAGATCCTGGCAAGTCTTCACCATATGTGGTTATGCAACTGTAATATTCTACTTATCTTTCTGGTCTGCTTGATGTCCATGCTACATTCAGAAAAATTTTTTCTTTGGCATTTCTGCACTGGACTTCTAAGTGACATAAACAGCCTAAGTAGCATACTACTTATAAATAGAAAAGACTAGTATAAACTTATAGAGTGTTTATGTCTTTGCCAAAATATGCAGCATCAGATAGCACAGGGGAAGTTGAAAGAAAGGTTAAAAAGAGAGAATTGCTGTTTTGTGTCTAACAGTGTAATATTTTAAAGAAGAAATGCTTGGCTGGGGAATAATTCATTTCACAGAAAAATGATAAGCTTATCCTTTTTCCCCATCAGAAAGCCAAAATATAATGTGTTAATGAAAATAAAATAGTCAAAAGTTCTGTTAGTATAAACCAAGTTTGACAAAACTCTTCGCATACCTTGTTTAGCCCATTTCTTTTTTGGCCCCTAGTGTATATGTACCTTTGTTGGCCATAGTTTGGGGAAGAGCCACTCGTGGGCCCTTTCCCAGATTGTCTCAGCTTACGGCTAAGCTATGGGATAAGCTTGCTGTCTTCAGGTCAGTAGCTGGAGTCAAGCATGTAGATCTGGAAAGGGATGTAGAAACCATATGTTATAAGAACTTAACTCTAGCGTTGGGTAGTTAGGCCCTCAGAAGCCCTCATTTTGTTAGTGAGGAAACTATAGTAAGTAATGAGTTGAGATTTGAATCCAAAACCAGCCCACATGCCTTTGAATATCTCTGAGTACATCAAGTATGAGCCAGAAAAGCAGAAATGACTCCAGGACCACAATTGTTAGAAAACAACAATTTAGCAATCAGTCCATCGTGAGTATCTTCTATGTGCTGAACATTATGCTAAACTCTGTATAAGACATAGTTTCCTGCCTCCAAAGAGCTTATGATAAATTTGGGTACGTAGGCCAGAAGTAACAAGAAAGTACATAAACTTAACTGTTCCTTAAGAGTTCAGTACAGGATGAGCAAGAGACCTTGGGCTGCCATGGAAGGCTTCACAAAAAAGGTTGCACTGGAAACAGAGTCCTAAAGCTTGAGGAGGATCCAAATAAACAAAGGAAAGGTCATTCCAGATGAGAAAAACAATGTCGGGCAAGACAGGAATGAGCATGGTTTGTTGGTGTTTAGTTAAGTGAGATGTTGAGGGTGAGTGCATATATATTAGGGAACAGGAGGAAATAACAGGACCTCATCTTGAATAGTGTGTTCAGTTCTGGGCCCCATGATTTAAGAAGGATAAGATGGAGGATGTTCAGAGGAGGGCAGACCTTGAATCCATGCCACATGAAATTCAGTTGAAGGAATTGAGCAGCTTTAGTTTAGAGAAGAGATGACTCAGGATTGGGGGGGGGGTCAGGGGAATGAGTCGGGAATGGAATATAAGAACTGAGTTCAAGTATTTGAAAGGCTCTCATGTGGAAGAATGTCTATTTTTTAGTCCATTCAACATTATGGATAATTTGGTCGGATATGATTTTTTTGGCCACAGGCCTAGTTCTTTTGATTGCCACTACATATGATTCCAGGACCTGTGGTCTTTTATTGTGGCTACTGACAAGTCCTGTACAATTCTAATTGCAATCTAGCATATTTGAATTGTTTTTTTCTAATTTCTTACAAAATTTACTCTTTGATCTGGGATTTTTAAAATTTTGCAATAATGTTCCTATGTGTTTTCCACAAAGGATCTCTCTGAGGTGGTGATTGATGGTTTTTTTCCCCCAATTTCTACTTTCCTTTAATGTCTATCACTCCAGGACATTTTTATTGGATTATATCTTACATTGTTGTGTTAGGGCTTTTCTTTTGGTCATAGCTTTCAGGTAGTCCAATTATTCTTATGTTTTCTCTTCTTTATCTGTTCTCTAGATCTGTTCTTAAATTTCATTCACCTTTAAGACTATCTCCTTTTCTAGTTGGATAACTTTTTTCCCTCATAATCTTCTTGTTTTTCTTGCATGGTTTTTGTTTTTTTTCTTAGTTTTTTCTCAATGTTTCTCATTTGATTTTTAAATTTTTTTGAGTTCTTTTATAAATTCTCTTTGGGTAGGGAGACATTTTTTACTTTGGGGTAGAAGCAGCTTTTTTAACTTCAGTGTCCTCCTCTGAAAATGAGCATTTCCCCTTGCCCCCTCTTCCCTATTTCAAAAGTATCTATAAACACCTCTAATTGTGGGGTCGGGGGGGATAGTATCTCTAGCTTCACTTCGGTTCTTCCCTCTGACCTCAAACCCCAAACCAAAAGCTTCCCCTCTCCTGCATGTGCTCATAGCCAATAGTGTCCCTGCCCCCCTGCTCCCGCACCCTTTGTGTGCCACTTCCTTCTCCCCCAGGGCCTGGTGTTCCTGATCAACTGAGATTCCCTCAGTCTTCTGGGACTCAGACCCCCCCCCCCCCCCCAACTCCAACTTATTTTCTTTTATGCTATCATGTCTTTCTATAAAGCCAATAATTATACCAAAATAAAGACACATCATAAGTCACATTGTCCACCATGTTGTCCTCTCACAGCAGTCACCAGTAATCATATCAGGCCCAAACCCCACCTTCCTGCTGTCTGAGATTTAGACCTGAAGGCACCAAGGTCACCCACTGCATTCTGGGACATCAACAGTCATCCTGCTTTTTGTCCTGCCACTGGACTTCCATGACTCAGGAAGAGAGAATGAGGCTGATGACTTGTGCAACTCTGTCTCATTTAAATCTAACTCACACAAGTTAAGACATCACCTCCATGATGTCATTGGTCCTCTTGGGGGTAAAAAAGCAAACAATAAAAAAACCAAAATGGATTAACAAGTTCCTTCTTCAAGAACAGGCTGCTCAGAACTTGCTTTTGTTTCAGCCTCTTCTACACACACTGTCCTCTTTCCTAGTTATCCTCCTGGACAGAATCCTGGGATTCCCTAAGTGCCAGAAAAAGTTTTGGATCTAGTGGTAATACCACCATGGTACTTGGCATTAATGAAACCCAATGGTTATTGAAATTATTGGGAAAATAATAATAAAACTGCTAATATTTTTATAGTACTACTATGTGCTAGGCACTCTGCTAAGTGCTTATAATTACTATCATTTGATTCTCAAACGATCTTGAGAGAGAGGTGCTATTGTGATTCCCATTTTACAGATGAGAAAACTAGGGCAAGAGGTTAAGTGACTTGCTCGGGATGACTGATTTAGTAAGTATCTGAAGCTGATTTTGAACTCAAATCTTCCTGACTCTAGGCCTGGCACTCTATTCACTGTACCACCCAGCTGCCTACAGATAAAAAGCTCAGTTGTTTCTATGAGATGGAAAGATATGTGGGAAATATCCTCATAGTACTATAATTCCTACCCATGCAATCGTTATTGAGTGTTACTCCAAGGGACTAGACTAGATGCTGGCAATGTCCTTGCCCTCAAGTTCTTAGATTGCACTGAATGCTGCTCAAAAGAGGGTCATCTTACTACCCTTATGAAAATCTCATGTTCTTTACAAATGAAACAACAATTAATTTTTTCCTTCTCTTTTACTTAGTTCCTCTAAACTGTGCATAGTAAGGATACTCTTCTATTCTAATTTGGCACAAGCTTACTTTCAATCTGTTAGTTATACCCATGTAGGTAGTCTCTATCCCAGCATCTATTTCCAAATTACAAGAAGTAATATGCATTTTAATTGGATCCCTGTTATCTATCTGAAAACTGCAAATGAAATAATTACTTAACAAGATTTTATCCGTTTTTAATGACTAAATTTTACTTTCAGGTAAAAAAAGTTCAGCACTTAGCAGCAATTATGAATATAAAAATACAGCCTAATGATGTAATAAAATACAGTACATAAAATGCTGCCGAAATATAACTGGTGGTTAATTAAGAGATAATGTCCATGGTACTGAAGAGTGTCATAGGATAATGGCCTCTTGGCAAAAATGTTAAGGTGTATGAAAAGCTGCAATTTCCTGGACTGGAATGTAGTCTTTAAAATGGCAGATTTATTGCTGTTTTGAACCAACAGATGAGAATAATACACTGTAAGCTCTTGGAGGGCAGGATCGGGCACAAGATATGCCTTCGATAGAAAAAGGCTTGTCAGTTGAATGAATTAGTGAATAAATGGTAACGCCAGAAGGACAATGACCATGGCCTGGATAGGAGGAAACTGGGACTGTGTCAAGAGGTGGAGTTTGTTCTGGTTCTGCCATTCAACTGTGTGACTGTCTTCTTAGAACTCCACTTTCATATGTAGAATAGAGACACTCATCCCTACCATCCCTACTGTGCCTATCTAGTTACTTTGGGGAAAACAAAATGAGATTAAATATGTGAAAGCTCTTGACGATATTTAAGAGTTCTAAAATTAGGGATAAGGTAAAAAGAAAAAAAATTGGTGCTCAGAAGATTGACTTGATGAAGTTACATTTTATGGATTTCAGTGAGGTGATGGTAAAACCTTCATAATTCTTTCTCCTCCCAAATTAAATTCCACATATGGCTATTCATGTCATGAAGGTACTGTGGTATACTCTAATGATTCAGGGGTCCTCGAACTACAGCCCACGGGCCAGATGCAGCAGCTGAGGACATTTATCCCCCTCACCCAGGGCTAGGAAGTTTCTTCATTTAAAGGCCCACAAAACAAAGTGTTTGTTTTTACTATAGTCCGGCCCTCCAACAGTCTGAGGGACAGTGAACTGGCCCCCTATTTAAAAAGTTTGAGGACCCCTGCTCTAATCGTTTAGATAAATGGAATGTAGAGCAATGGTGGTGGTGGTAGTGATAATGAATAGTACAACTTAGCTCTAGACCATTTTTATCTGAACTTCTTTCAAACAGAGACCAATGAGATAAAAATAATTCCCTCAGAGCACAAATCATCATACATGTAATGGCAAAGAGGAAAAAGAATAAAATAAAGTCATACTCCGCAGAGTGATGATGTATGTTGAAGATTCTATATGAGATCATCATAGTAGCTGTGAAGGCCTAACAAGAGTCCTAAGACCTCAGATAATTAATTGGGCTTTGTCAGTACCCACCACTGATGTAAGTAGTACCTTAACTAGTGTGATATAACTGCTTTTATGGATCTAAGAAACAATTACAGACTGATGCTGTTTGGAGCTATCATGATGATCAGGCTGACATACAGGGCATTGAGGCAAGAGGTTCTCCTTTGTACCATCGAAAGGCAAGTCACATCAGAACAAATCAGAGCTACCAATATCCTATCTGATGGAAATAGATCAGTGGAGATCGCACTGAACTCCAGAGTGGGCAATTCTCATGTGTGCATGTCATGGATTAGAGATGTGAATGCTTTTATTATTTGCCAATACTATATCATAATGACTTTGGAATCAGATCTTACCAGTTATAGGCAAAGACTTTATATTATTGTTTTTGTCCTTTTTATTTTTTTGCTCTAAGTTACACAACATATTGTAGGTCAGCATGGGGCAAATGTAAGAAATAGCTTCATTCCTAAACATAGATTAAATGAAATCAGAGCAGAAGCTGTTGAAGTGGGAAAAGCTAGAGTGTAAAGGCTAGTAATATCTATAGGACACCCAGTAGAGATCAGTGTGGCTGGCAGTTTGGATGAGGAACAGTTTCTCCACCTCCCTCACCCCTATTTGGAGGAAGTGTTCCAGTCTCAGGGAGTGTTTTGTAAAAAAAAAAAAATCAGTTTTCATAGTGTCTCCACAAGGACACATGGAGCATTTTCCCATAACTTAAATGCTCCATGAGTACAAACTTTGTTTTAATTTTCAAATAAGGTTTATTTTTTTCCCCAATTACACATAAAGACAATTTTTAACATTCATCTTTTAAAATTGAGTTTCAGATTTTCTCCCTCCTTTCCTTACTCTTCTTCTCTCTGAGATAGTAAGCAATTTGATATGTTATACATATACAGTCATGCAAAACATATCCATATTAGTCATGTTGTGAAAGAAAATATAGAGACCCAAAAGAACAAAAATCCATGAAAAAATAAAATGAAAAAATAGTGTTCCATTCTGCATTAAGATCCATCAGTTCTTTCTTTGGCGATAAATAGTATTTTTTGTCATGAGTCCTTTGGAATTATCTTGAATCGTTGTATTGAGAATAGCTAGTCTTTCACATTTGATCCTCACACAAGGTTGCTGTTACCATTTACAATGTTCGCATGGTTCTACACACTTCACTTTGTATTAGTTTGTGTAATTCTTTCCAGGTTTTTGTGAAATCAGCCTGCTTGTCATTTTTTTTTTTTGCCCTCAATTTCCAGTTCTTTGCCACCATAAAAAGCTGCTATACATAGTTTGGTAGAAATAGATCTTTTCTCCATTTTTAAAATCTCTTTGGGATATAGACCTAGTACTGGTATTGCTGGATCAAAGGCTATACAAGCTTTTATAGACCTTTATGAAGAGTTCCAAATTCCTCTCCAGAATGGGTTGATTAATTCACAACTCTAACCAAATTAATTAATTTTCCCCACACCCCTTCCAACATTTATCATTTTCCTTTTCTGTCATGTTAGCCAATATGATAGGTATAAGGTGGTACCTGAGAGTTGTTTTAGTTTGCATTCCTGTAATCAGAAGTGATTTAGAGCATTTTTATATGATTGTAGATAGCTTTGATTTCTTCATCTGAAAACTGTTTATTTATGTCCTTTGACGATTTATTAATTGGGGAAAAATTTGAATTCTTATAAATTTGACTCAGTTCTCTATATATTTGAAAAATGAGTCTTTTAACAGAGATACTTGCTGTAAAAATGGTTCCCCAGCTTTTTGCTATCATTCTAATCTTCTAATATTGCATTGGTTTTGTTTGTGCAATTTAATTTAATGCAATCAAAATTATCCATTTTTCATTTTACAATGTGCTCTCTTATTTGACCATAAATTCTTCCCTTTCCCAAAGATTTTACGGGTAAACAATTCTTAGATCTCCTAATTTGCTTATGGTATCGCCCTTTTTGTCTAAATCACGAGTCATTTTGTCCTTTTCTTTGTATATAATGTGAGATGTTAGTCTATACCTAGTTTCTGTCATACTTTTTTTCCAGTTTTCCCAGAAGTTTTTCAAAGAAGTTCTTATCCAAAAGCTGGGGTCTTTGAGTTTATCAAAAACTATATTACTGTGGTCTCTTACTACTGTGTCTTTAGAGCACCAACATTTCTTAGAAAATTCTTGCACCTTATTTAAGGTCTTGACAACAAACCAAAGCATCATATTTTATTTCTTTTAGCATTTTTCTGGCCTGAGATTGTAGGTAGGTACTAAAGTCCTGACCTTATCTCAAATTACTTTGTAATTCCCCAATTCTTTGACCTTTCTATTCACTGTCCTTATAATGTTCCTATTTTTCTTAAGTTTCTCTGCATTTCTAGTTCAAAAACATCATAATCACACTCAAGCATAATCAAACCATTTGGCCAATAAATTGGCCAACAGACTGATTCATAATAGCAAAATTCTACCAGTAGCCGAAGAACAATTCACTACCTGACCAAATAATTTGTCCAAAATACATAGTACAAATTAGCAACAGTGTCAGGTGTTAGCCAATCAGTTAGGCAAATAGGAAGACACTGCTCTCTCTAATCAGAATGAAAGTTCAGCTCATGTTTCAAACAGGAAGTTAACAATATTTATTTTGACATCATCCAGTAACAAGCACTAATATTTTAATGCATGAGAGTAAATGAAGGTGAGATGAAAAGTGTAGTGGGAACAGATTCTTAAATTTAAAAAAAGATGAAAAACACAATTCTAATATAATATAAGGGACATTGAAAAAGAGACCGAGAAAAAAGCAAACACACTTAAAATAGCATTCGAAACAAAAGGAATGCCAAATGATATTGTCAGCAAGAATGAAAAGAAAATAGATTGTAACAAGAAATAGACAGTCACACATCAAAATTGAAGGGAAGCAAAAGGAAAAATCTAGTACAATTCAGACTTTAAATAAAAATAAATTCAATACCCATTAATTTTCCTTAAAAGTAGGCAGGATTAAGCTAAAAGAAAAATAATTTAACGTAAAAATGAAAATTCACAAATAAAATTCAGAATTAATATTTGAAATATTATAATATATGTGTAGTAATATTGAGCAATAATGCATGCATGTACATTTAGGAGAATCAGAAGCAAAAAACTCGGATTGTTTTTAAACTCTCAAAGCAGAGAAATGGAAAAAAAAAATCATCCAGATTGACTCTCTGTTTGATGTCCACTGCTGGAGTGCTTGTGGAAGATATTTTGGTTGCCAAACACTTTTAATTCCTCTCTGAACTGAAAAAACCTGTTTTCACCCTCTGGACCTAGCTTAGGTGAGTCACTTCTCTGGAGGTCTTTAATACCCCACCCTCTCTCATGCCTTGAAGGATAAAGGGAAACAAATCCCAAGGCCCTGTATATAAAGTGAGTGGAAATAATAAGATTAGCTCTTGAAGATTTTCATTTAGAGCAAAGATCCCAGTTCCACTTGGCTTAATTTTTCTGCAAAGCTAAAAACCTTAAAAACGCTTATTATAAATAAAAATTTAAAATATATTCCAAGACCTCCAGGCTAAGATTGCTAAGACAGGAGGATAGTTTCCTAGACAGTAGACTTTGGCATAATCACATATTCAGGAGTTTCTTCCTCTTTCTCCCTCTCTTCCTTTCTATCTCCTTTACCCTTCCAGTATCACATTCTTGATTTTAAAAAAAGGTAAAAAAAAAACAACTTCCCTCCCAATAATTCATGATGCAATTATAGTTATCTCATATTTATCTAATAAACCACTGTTTAAAATGTAAATAATGAGGAAGCGAAATTTAAAATAAAAAACCTGCCAAGTCCAAAAAAGTAAATTACTCCCACCTATTGCTTTTGTTCCTAGTCAAATGCTGCTAAATGAAGCTGGAAAAAATAATGAAACCTTGCTAACTGGGTAGACTACAAATATTTGTTATGTAATTTCAATTGAACCTTCCCTGCAGCAAAGCAGTCCTTATACACTTCTCTCAAAGATTCACCATCACACTCACCACTGAGACATTCAATTTTTTCAGATTTCCAATTCCAACTTTTTATATCCCTCATCAGACATCCCATGGTACCCTCTGCTACTACCTTCACAGCTGTGAACTTGGCTTCATATTTCCTGAAAAAATGGAGTCTGTTTATGAAGAGCTCCCTCATCTTCCCTCCTCATGTGACATCACTAAGATGCCTTTCCCCACTATCTCCTCAGGGAGATTGGTGAGAGTATGGGAGAAACAGAGGGGGCAATCTGCTAGAGACGATGGGATGGGATAGAATCAAAGGTGCGTGTTGAGGGGTTTTCCTTAGCAAGGAAAAGGGCTACCTATTTATGTGAGACAGGAGTAGATCTTTCATTTTTTAAATTTAAAGTTTGAATTGTGATGGATTTACCACCAATTTCCTTATTTACCACCAATCTTTCATATGTGGCTACTCTTTGAATTCTTCTATTTATCTCTAACTTTTTTCTTTTTTATTCTTTTCCAGAAAGATGTTTTAAACGGCTGTTTTAGCAGAAACCTCCATTCTCCAGCTCTGATCCCATCTAATATTCCTCTCTCCTTGAACCAAAAGGAAATACAGTTTTGTTATATTCAGTTAACTGAAATTTCAGAAGTAATAATGGAATAGCTGGCAAAAATAATGTAAATGTCCTGGGAGATTTTGAAAAGGAGATAGTCAGACTTAGATTGGAATTTTGAAAAGTTCTTTGTGACTTTGACCTCTCAGCTTCCAACTGCTAGCTCAACCATGCAAAAAAAAGAATCATTCAAAAGAACTGCTATCTGTTGTAATCATCATGAATAAGCATATTCTTCTACAATATTTGACAATGAGAAAAAAGCATTTCAGGACCTGCCTACAATAGTGGATGCTGTGGCTGTTGCCACATAGTAAAGACCAAAGAAAGAATGGTGAATGGATTAAGAACTATTCCTGAGGCTAAGCAACAAGGACTATAATAGCATAGTAAATTTAAGAAAACTGTCAAAAGCCTGTGGAAGGATATACTTGAAGATCATATCTATATCTAAACTTGACGTCCAGTAGAAAACTTGAACAAAATATCACTCAATAAAGGCAATGAAAAAGAAACATGAATAGAATCTGGAAACGTTTTATCAGTCAATTAAGAGACTTATTAAATACCTATTATGTGCTAGGCATTGTGCTAGTCCCTGAAATATAAAAGCAGTCCCTGCCTTCAGGGAATTTACATTTTAATAGAGACACGTTTGTAAGAATATATAATCTATGTAATAAAGAAGTACAGGATATTTTTGCAGGGAGGGCACTAGCAGCTGGGGTGATCAAAAAGGCTTCATGTGGAAGATGGTACTTAAGCTGAGTCTTGAAGGAAAGCAAAGATTCCATGAGACAGAGATAAGGAGGGAATGTGTTCCAATCATGGAGTATAGGTGATACAAAGGCATAAAGCATCGTGTGTAAAGAATACCAAGTAGGTCAATATAAATCAGAGAAAATATCCCATAGATTTCCATGTAGAAATACATGGAGATCTAAAAATAGCAGAAAGGTAGGAAGGGGCCAGGTTATGATAAGATGGAAATGTTAAACAGGAGTTTCTAGTAGGTCCTAGAGGTAATAAGGAAGACTGAATTTTATTGAATACTACCAATTCCTAGAAATATAGGCCAATTATATATTTATGTGCTTTTATGCAAAATACAGCTTAAAAATATCTGTAAATATTTATAAGAAAACAATATATTGGCTGAGAAACAAAAAAAGTATGCCATAAAAGTTCCAGAGATGTAAAAAGCAGCTCATTAACAATTTGGTAATTATCTAATACTACTTTTAATGATTATCAGAAAGCCTTTGATTCCCTTCTGTACTCATGGCTTAGTTATGAGTTGCAAATATTTTATACACTTGCAAGAACATTTGATGTCCATGTAAAAAACTTTTTATTTAAGTTACCACTAACATAATAATATAAAAAACAAATGATATAAAATGTAGCATCTTTTAGGGCAACAATTTAAGCTTCCTATGGTTCTGCCTCGCTGAAAATCCATTATCTTCATTCTTGAATATTCACTCCTGAATAGAACTCCTCAAGTCAAAGAGGAAGTGGTTCCTAAACATTATAATCACTTGATATTCCCAGATGATGCCAAGTTATATTGCTCTACTGAAAAGAACATTAAACAGTTACTTCATCTCTTTGAAACTTTCTCCACTGATAGTGAAAATATAATTTGGACTCTGTAAATATAACATTCTCAGTGTGTGCCGAGGAAGAATAGGGACTGAAACCTTTAAACACATTTAGAGAAACTGACATTTAGGACAGACCAATCTCAGCGTATTCTTTTTGGTATGATAAAATGGATGACAACAAAAGTGGAAGGTGTCCAAAGGAAAACAAAATCCAAGGCTCATTTACTCTAAGATAGCTATAGAAAGATTAATACTTTCCTCACCAAAAAACGGTGAAAGAGGATAGATAGATGTTCTCTGAGCAAATAATAAATAGGTCAAATGACTAGAGGAATATTTTTGGAATAAACAGACATCATTTCACAGAGCAGTAGTATATGTTGCCATATTTGTTTAACATAAACAAAAGTGATTTATCTCTTAATGGAGCCTATGGAATGGTTAAGATCCCAAAGTGTAAACAAAGATCCCCCATGGGCTCCATCTTCATTGAATTCAACTAAAACTATGTAGACAAAGAGACATCAAACAGCCAGCCAAGTCAGGCAGATTTGTTTCTCTTAAGTGAGAGATTTGTGATGAAGATTCATAATCTCCAAAGCTACATGGCATGAAATGTATTAAAAATACAGAGACCTAGGAGAGGAGATAAAAATCTAATCACAGTGGTCCTCAAACTTTTGTTCTCAGTATCTTTATCCTATTAAAAATGATTGAGGATCTGTCCAAAGAGTTTTTGTTTATGTGGGTTATAGTTATAGATATTGATCACATTAAAAATAAAAACCAATTATGAATTGGTAGACTCTCTGAAAGGATTTCAGAGATTCCGAGGATGCTCTGGACCAGACTTTCAGAACCATTAGATTCTAATGAGTTCATTATGAGGTCTGTGTTGTCCTGATGTCTTGGCAGTTAGCAAAGTTATACTAAGGATATTATCAGTGAGCCTCCAAAGGATGTGCTTGTATCCTAATACATTAATTTCAAAAAGTGATTATTTTACTGACCTGTGCAGTTGTCAATAGAACATTAAATGTTAAAGCTCTTATAGGAGGATAGAAACTTGTCCTGATCCAGCGAGTTAACATATGAACCCTCTAAAATTCCTACTCTTATTGTAAACAAACCGAGCTAGATAATTTTATTTCACATTTGTTCTTTAGTCATTTCAGTTGTGTCTAACTCTTTATGACCTCATTTGGGGACTTTCTTGACAGAAATACTAGCGTGGTTTGCCATTTTCTTTTCCAACTCATTTTATACATGAAAACATTTAGGCAAACAGGATTAAGAGACTTGTCCAGGATCACACAGCTAGGAAGTATCTGAGGCCCATTTTGATCTCAGGTCTCCCTGATATTCCAAGATTGGGGCTCTATCGACTGCTCCAACAAGTTACCTCTTCTTTAATCTTCCATTCCTAAAAGAAAAAAATCATCATCCACTTGATAGAAATGTGAAAGTGAGAATGAACCCCTACAGTTCATATGTGAATAATTAGGTAGGAAGGACTTTAAGACCAGTCATTTTCAGTGGTGATCCATCAGTGGTCTCATTTAAAAAAAGTACAAATAAACAAAACTCACTCACTTCAACATGAGCATCCATTCATTTCTTTATGGCCTTTTTTTTCTCTACAGAAAACTCTGCTGGAGAGAACTGGCACATTTTCAGGAGGTGGGTCAGAGTCATTTTCATGATAATGCTGAATAATGCAGATGTAAGACCAAAGACACTGATTAAGGACCTTAAAGATGCAATAATGTCATCATTCTGGATTTTAAAAGTCATTTCCTAAAAAGTTATTGAAGCAATATAAAATTGCTATTTATGTTCATTCTGGCTTATTAGTTGGATGTGAATTAATAATGCATATTTATCTTATTCCCTGTAAAAAGGTTTTAATATCAGCAATTATAATTGTCAAGATATTAAATTCAATTAAAGAGTCCAATGTGCTAATTTTTCCTTTAAGCATCGAATTCATTTTGAAGTTTTCAGGGCATAAGGAGCCTTCCCAAATGGGAAACAACTTTTTATATAAACAGAACAAGACTAACCTCAGAAGTGAGCAAAAAATGTCCATTTTGATTTGGAAAAAATGCTAATGGAAACAACCTAATCCGTGCATATTAATTTGATGGCAGAGAAATAAATAGCCTTACTGAATCTTCTGACCTCTCTTCCTATTCAAGGGGCTCCGCCAGCTCTGTCCTATTCTGTTCCATCATCCTTTGCCATCCTTAGCCTAGAGAAAGAGCTGGATCCCAGCTCTAGAATTTCACTATTGGGATGAACACACAGAGGCAAATCACTTCACATCTCTGTGTCTCAGCTTCCTCTTCTATAAAATGAGTAGTTTGGACTAAATCCAGGGTTCTTAATGTGGGGTCCAAAAGAGATCAGTAGATCGATTTCAGGAGATCCTTCAACTTTCATGTGAAAAAATTATACCTTATTTCATTAAACTAGAGTGTCTTTCATAATTCTGTGCATTTTATTTTATTCATTTAAAAACATGATTCTGAGTAGGAATCGATGTTGTTTTTGTTCAGATGTTTCCAGTCATGAATGACTTTTTATGACTCCCGTTTGGGGTTTTTTGGCAGGAATATTTGTTTGCCATTTTCTTCTCAAGCTTATTTTACAGATGAGCACACTGAGGCAACCAGAATTAAGTGGTAAGTAAGAAAGCGCTCTTTCCCTTATAACCTAGCTGCCCAAGGGATCCATATGTTTCACCTAATTGCCAACAGTCATATCATACAGAAGAAAAATTTTAAAAAATCCTTGGACTAGATGATCTTTAAGGATCCCTTCTAGCTCAAAGTTTATGATCTTCTGAACTTAAGACTATTAAAAAGGATTTCTATTTGGGAAATACTAATATGCCCTTTAGATATTGAATCATAAATTCACAGAGCACCATCATTGATGAAAACTCTGGTCTATTCGAGTTTGTTTTCAGTAAGGCACTAGCATTTTCCCCCTTCCCAATTCCCTGTACTGGTTTTGTTCTGGTTGTTCTCCAGCATAGTTTGTTATTATTAGGGGATTTCAGTTGCAAATGAGGAAGAAGGGCAGACAGATCCAGTAGGCTCATTGTTAAGCAGAGAGCATCGTACTGTCATTGGGAAGGTATGTGGCATGGTAGCCGATTGTAGTGGGAAAAGAGAGAACGGGAGAAAATAAATGTAAATATTAGTGAACTCATTGCCCCTGTTGGTGTATTGATTCCATTCATCTTCTGTGATAGATAGGATGAGTAAGCAAAAAAATTCAGCTTCAAAGGCATCAATTGAACAGGACCGGGGGCACAGAACAGGAAGAGAAACATGATAAATGTTGCTTCGTTAAAAGAAGGAAAAAACCCCCCACAATCCTTCTTCATGAGGGATTCATCATTTTTCTTCTTGTTCTCCAGCCATCTTAATAAGCATTTGATAAATGTCCATTTAGTTGTAACAGAAAAATCATGTTTAAAATCTTGGTTCATGGGTCATCTTTCAAACGTTTCATCTTCTTAGGAAAAGAAAAACTTTATCAGTTTCTCTGTATAACTGCTTAATGTCTTGGGTTTAACTTTCTAAACAGTTGTGGAGCAGTACTAGGAAATTTCATCGTGAGTAATAGCAAATTTATGGCAAAATAGCACATAATATATATTTCCAGAGCAACATTGAAAATTGTTTATAGGAAAATGCTGCTGCTGATATTGGTCTCAGTAGATAGCACATTATTGCAACTGCATATATGCAGACTTAAGATGAAGCTATTCTCACAGGGACTCCATGATATTCAAATATGGGGGCTTGTAAAAGTTGTAAAAACTGTGGGAAGAAGGTTGAGAATACAAATATTTACAACTGTTAGTGTGGCTGCCAGCTGCCATACGTATGCATATGGAGGATGCAAGACAAATTGGAAGGGAGAAATGTACAAATGCGGTTTCTCTCATTTTACATTCGAGGTGATTCATTCAATTTCTTGCCATCAAGTAGATTGTCTAAAGCAGAGAGTTGTGCTAGAAGGCATTTGTCTAGTGAACATGTATTGGATTCAGAAGAAAAGAAGAACAGAGTAGAAAAAAAAAAGAGAATCAATGGGAATGAGGTTTGGTGTGAGATTTTTTTTAGGGGTGGTCATTTTGACCAAATGGAACCTATTCAAAAAGATATAAAGACAGAATGCTATTTGTTGTCCGCAGCTCTATAGTTTAATATTCTCCCCAAATGTTGTCTTCATGACTACCTCCATAGCCCAGAGGGAAGAGATAGTGATGATTCATGAATCAATCCCAAAGCCTTTATTCTAGACCTAGTATTTGCCAGGTGATCTGCTGTACCCTCAAGGAGCTTACACTTCTACAAGAGGAGACATACAAGTCCAAGGGTCTGTTTCCACCCCAGTTAATCACAGAAGGAGGAGAGAGTATCTGGAGAACAGGGTGATCAACAGTGATGATAGTCATGATGATGAGGTCAAAGACAAGAATGACAGCAGGTATTTTTGCCATGCTTTAAGATATTCCAAGTGCTTTGCATACATCATCTCATTTGATCCTCAGAGCATCCTTATAAATTTGGGTCTATTATTTTATAGACAAGGTGGAATGGACTGTTTTGAAAGACAATTTCTTTGTCTTTGGAGGTCTTCCACTTGAAAGGTAGACGGCCATTTTTGTTCCTATTTTATTTTTCCAAATACATATAAAGATAGTTTTCAACATTCATTTTTGTAAAATTTTTGTGTTCCAAATTTTTCTCTCTTCCTCAACTCTCTCCAAAACAGCAAGCAATCTGATAGAGATTAAATATGTGCAATTCTTTTAAACACATTTCCCTATTTGTCATGTCATACAAGAAAAATCAAAGCAAAAGGGGAAAAACATGGGAAATAAAAAAAAAACCCACAAGCAAACAACAACAAAAAGGTACTCTTCAATCCATATTCAATCTCCATAGTTCTCTCTCTGGATGTAGATCATACTTTCCATTCCAAGTCTATTGAAATTGCCTTGAATCACCACATTGTTGTAAAGAGCTAAGTCTGTCACAATTGATCTAGATGGCCATTTGCTGAGAATGCTATAGAGGGGCTTCTTCTTTCAGTGTGGGTTGGACCAAATGGCTTCTGAGATCCCTTTTAGCTCTGATACTCTGTGATTCCATAACATTCATGTACAACCTGATGAGAAAATATTTCTCAAAGCTGATAGGCCCGATTCTGGGCATGTTGGGCTGGTAAGAGAATGAACGTCTACACCATTTGCAAAAATGAAGACCTCTGTGGAGTAGATGTAGGATTCATCTGGCTGACTTAGAATTTCTAAGACAGATACTCCCAAGTCAAGGAAAAAGCTTAAGAGAGGTACTGCATTCCTAAGGGCAGCCCACATAGCATCTTTTTTCTTCCCCATCAAAAAAAGTTTTATTGGTAGCTTTTGTTTTAGATACCACTAGAACTCCCTAATACTCAGTCTCCTCCCTTCTTCAGAACCCTCATTTATAACAAAGTCAATTAAGCAAAATGAAACCGAATGCAAAGTGACTGGGATCGACACCATTTGTTTGGCCTTTGTAAACTCCCATCTCTCTACCAGTGTGTTGAAAATGTGTATTTCCTCGTATGTTCCCAGAACCAAGAGTAGACATTATGATCTGAATGCTGGCGTTTTTAGTGTCATTTTAAGATTAACTTTAAATTCAATATTCATTTCCAAAGAATAAAGTCCCAAATGATTGCATGGAAGGGAGCAATAGCAGGAAAGGGTACGGCATTTGGAACGTTACCATTGCCAAAGGAAAATGAAAGGAAGGGCAGATAGCCTTTCCACATGGAAACATTTACCTGAAATGGAGCAAGACCTTCCAATCCTGACTTGGCCTTACCTGCCATGGGAGTGCACACAAATCAATAACATGGCGGGGGGAGAATCATCCTTCATTTGGGGCTTGCTGATCACTGTTAAACTTCTTTTAAGGACTGAAAACAGAAAAATACAATGTCTTCCTACAGACTGTTTCAGTTGGTTGGAGATGATTGGCTCATTAGGATGCAGACCTGCAAATTATCTCTGGTGGTTCTTAGCAGCTGGAGACATGTTGTTTACCTCATGTAGACATGGTCTATGAGTCGGTATACCCACAGAGAAATATAACTACTTTGTGTTACTAAGCATGATCTCTACTTATAAAAAGGCTATCATCTGATATTCTAAATAGCATCCTATAGACTTAACAGTCAAATTTTTCAACTTCAGTTCAGTATTTGGATCTCTGGTATTGCACGCACAATGTTTTGCAGGCAAAACATAAACTAATGTACGAATAGGGCATAATAATTAGTTATATCGAAACTGTTACTTGTGATAAAAATGAATCATAGACTGAGAGTTGGAAAGAAATTGAGAGAACATCTAGGCCATCTCCTTCATTCTCTAGAGGAAGGAATTGAGGTCTAGGCAGCAGACAGAGTGCTGACTGTGATGGGACACGAGTTCAGACCCTGTTTTTGTCACTTTTAAAAGTAAGTGATTTCCCCTCAGTTTATTCATTCTGTAACATGAGGATATTACACCCACAATCCTTACTTCACAGGACTCCAATTGATATATTTGAAGCGTTCTACAAGGCTAAGAACTGAAATCTCAGGTTTTACATGGATTAGGTATTGGAGAATAAGAACGATCTGCATGTCAGAGAACTTAAGTAGTAATGTCTTGCTTTGGCCAGTGAGCTGGCTACTGAGTCAGGATGACCTAGATTCAAATCCTTGATTTGACACAAATGATTTGTGTACCCAGCTCCAAGTAGCTTCTCCTCTCAGTGCCCTGTGACACTTTTCAGGGCTGTCGGGGATGTAACCCAGGTCCCATGCAGGCTTGTTGTGTTTGATGTGTTGACGCTGATGCAACCGGAGATGGGACTTGGCTTCCTCTGTATGCCTGCAGCTTTCCAAGTCTTTCTCTCCCTCCTTCCTCTCTGGAATATTCTTGGTCTCTCAATCTCTGAAACTACCCTGTCTGTCTGTCTTCCAAGAAGCTCTGGCTCCTTTTCAGCTTTTTGTTTGCAGACTGACCCAGGCTTGCTTAGAAGCTTGAGTAACGGTGACAAACAAATTGCTGATCTTGATGGAGGGACTTTTATACTATGAGTCCCTCGGGGGGCCCCCAGACCAATTATAGAGCTGGACTGAACAAAACCATTAGATAATCTGTCTCCACCCCTTAATTTAACAGATGAGGAAATTGTGATCTAGAGAAGAGAATTGATTTGTGCAAGGTCACCCAGCTGCTTTAATATCCTCTCAGCAATTGATCCATTAGCCTAGCCTGTTGCCGTTTTTTAATCTGCTCAATTAGGCCTGGTTTTTTTTAAGCGATTTACTTATTTATATTTAGACTCTGATGTTATTAGTGTAGGGAACTCCTAGTGTCCAAATTCTCACCCATGATTCAGGTCTGTCTGCTACTTATCATCTAAGAGAGTTACCTGGAGTACCTGGAGCTTAAGCAAGTTGCCTACACTCACACAGCTACTTTATTTCAGAGGCAGGAGTTGAATTCAGACCTTCTGGACCAGCCCCTATCCACTACGACACCCTTCCTTTCCAGTATTTTTATGAGCAATTATTGGAGAAAATGAAATAATGAAAAGCATTTTTCTCATAAGTTAAATTTGTTTCCTATATTGGTCCAAATAATTTATGTATACCATTTTTATTTCACTTTCATTATAGCATCACTTTACTAATTTCTATGCTTTCATATGTTTTAGAGCAGTGGTTTCCGGAATAGACAATATGGCATCCCAAGATGGATCCCAAGAGGAATAGTAACCTTAAGGCTTTTATTTCTAATACAGTTAGCCCTACCTTTCTAGCCTAATATCACTTCACTCCTCCCCCTTTCTCCACTGTGTAAGCTCCTAACTTCAGCCTCGCATTAGCCCCTGGGGCCAACCTGGCACATAGAGCAGATTCCATTGGGAAAATTCCCCATTCCCACATACTCACCCATGATCACCTGGTGAATTCAACCAGTGCCCTTCTGTGATTCTGCACTATAGGGTAGTGACTGGTGCCTAAGAAATTCCTTTTTGTTTTGAGTGAAACAGAATGAGTCACATAGGATACCTAAGTATAAATGGGTGGTGACAGAGCAGATCTTATATTATCTTCCTGCCTTCTCCAGTTCTCTGCTCTTTCAAAGTTCCAGAAATCTCTGCTTGTCTAATACTTCTCACTGAATTCCACTCCATTTATCTAAAAATTTGCCTAATCAGATTGTTTCTATCTCAACACCTCTTGAATTTGTCTCCTCCCAACTCATACAGCCACCTTCTATTCCAGGCCCAAACATTGTCATGGCCTCCTAATTGGCCCCCCTGCCTCAAGTCTCTCCTCACTTCAGTCTGTCCTCCAAATACCTCCCAAAGTCTTTTTCCTTAAATGTACATTTATCAGCAAAGTGGGGATGAGAGCATGTGTCTCACAGGAATATTGGGAGCATTTAATGTGATAAAGCATGTGAAGAGCTTTCCAAACTTTCAAGTGGTATGTAGAGATTGATTACTGTTGCTTTTGTGGACTGTGTTACTCTGAAGGCTGGTTTAATCATGGGGATACCAAGTAATACTGAGGGACTTGGGGTCAGGAAGAACTGATTTCAACTCCTGCCTCTGATATTTACGAGATGAGTGACTTGAAATCACATAAACATTCTGGACCTCAGTTTCCTCATCTGTAAATTGACAGGGTTTCTTTTGATTGTGAATCAACGATTCTGTGATGTGTATCTTTGGAGAGAATATCTTTCTCAATGAGATCGCCAATTCCCATGGGAAGGATGAGCAAGGGACATTTTTCAGATATGAAAAGAATGTGAGTTCCTTGGGATAGGGCTTGTTTTGGTTTTGTCTTTGTGTCCTCACTACCTAGTGCAGCACTGAGCACATAGTAGGTCTTTTTTGAATCAAATTAGAATTCTGACTTTGCAACTTCTGAATGTGTAACCTTGGAAAAGTCATTTAATCTCTCTGAACCTCTGTTCCTTATAATCCAGCCCAGAATAATGATATTTGCTATGTATACCTCACAGGGAATTCAGTTTTTAAATCTTAGAGAGATACATATGAGTTATTTATTATTAAGAAATGAATATGGAATGTTTGTGGCAGCCCTCTTTGTAGTGGCCAGAAACTGGAAACTGAGTGGATGCCCATCAATTGGAGAATGGCTGAATAAACTGTGGTATATGAATATTATGGAATATTATTGTTCTTTTTTTTAAAAGAGAAATGTTATTTTATTTTATTTTTTTATTTTTATTTTTATTAATAGCCTTTTATTTACAGGTTATATGCATGCGTAACTTCACAGCATTAACAATTGCCAAACCTCTTGTTCCAATTTTTCACCTCTTACCCCCCACCCCCTCCCCTAGATGGCAGGATGACCAGTAGATGTTATACATTAAAATATAAATTAGATACACAATAAGTATACATGACCAAAACGTTATTTTGCTGTACAAAAAGAATCAGACTCTGAAATATTGTACAATTAGCTTGTGAAGGAAATCAAAAATGCAGGTGTGCATAAATATAGGGATTGGGAATTCAATGTAATGGTTTTTAGTCATCTCCCAGAGTTCTTTTTCTGGGTATAGCTGGTTCAGTTCATTACTGCTCCATTGGAAATGATTTGGTTGATCTCGTTGCTGAGGATGGCCAGGTCCATCAGAACTGGTCATCATCTAGTCTTGTTGTTGAAGTATATAATGATCTCCTGGTCCTACTCATTTCACTCAGCATCAGTTCGTGTAAGTCTCTTTAGGCCTTTCTGAAATCCTCCTGTTGGTCATTTCTTACAGAACAGTAATATTCCATAATGAATATTATTGTTCGATAAGAAATGACCAGCAGGAGGATTTCAGAGAGGTCTGGAGAGACTTACACGAACTGATGCTGAGTGAAATAAGCAGAACCAGATCATTGTACACAGCAACAGCAAGATTATATGATGATCAGTTCTGATGGATGCGGCCTTCTTCAACAATCAATTGATTCAGACCAGTTCCAATTGTTTAATGATGAGAGCCATCTACACTCAGGGAGAGGACTGTGGGAACTGAACGTAGACCACAACATAGCATTTCCACTCTTTCTGTTGTTGTTTGCTTGCATTTTTGTTTTCCTTCTCAGGTTTTTTTTTCTTTCCAGATCTGATTTTTCTTGTGCAGCAAGATAACAGTATAAATGTGAATACATATATTGGATTTAACATATATTTTAACATGTATTGGACTACCTGCCATTTGGGGGAGGGGGTGCAGGGAAGGAGGAGGAAATTTTGCAAGGGTCAGTGTTGAAAAATTACCCATGCATATGTTTTGTAAATAAAAAACTATAATACAAAAAATGAATATGGAAGACATATCAGGCTTGTTTTGCTTCTCCTTGGGGGCAAAAACAGGAGCAAAATAAAATGGGTAGAAGCTGCCAAGAGATTTGATGAGCTATCCCAAAGGTAGGTGAAGAATGGCCTGGTGGGAGGCTGGCCAATGGTAGGTTTTGCCTCCTTAAAGCTTTGTAAATAGAGGCTATAGGACCACTTCTAGACATGCTGTCCTGGGAATAATGGGGGGAGGAGTTCTTTTGGCAATTGATTTTTCATGTACACATTGAATATATTTTAAGTGCAGGAATGACTTAAACTAAAAAGAACAGTAGTTCTAAAGAATGACATTTTTTATAAATATGTATTCTTACCTTTGAGAAGCAAAAGTACAGGTATATATTACATATACATATTTGGATTTTATCCTTGCTATTTAAATTCAAAAGCATATAAACTTTCCTTAAATGTCAACTTCTTTTTGTTCTTTCGCCCTTCAGTGAGAAGGAAGGAAACAAGCATTTTATTATTTAAAGAGAAGATTTCAGAAGGAAAAAAGGAAAGAGGGGGGAGTCCAGTGGGTTGAGGTCAGATTATTTCCTAAAGGTTTAAGTATCAGTCGTGTGGGACAGTGGGTTCCTCAGATTCAAATAGAAAGCAGGGGACATTAAATAGTATATAAGATCCCTTTGGGTACATATTGACTTACAAAAAACTACGTATCATTGTTTTTTATTTATTTCATTTGTTAAGTTACATTTTTAAATTTTTATTTATTTATTTTGGGCGAGGCAGTTAGGATTTACAGCTAGTGCGTGTTAAGTGTTTGACTCTGGATTTGAACTCAGATTCTCCTGATCCAGGGCTGTGCCACCTCACTGCCCCCTGGTTACGTTTTCGTCTGATTCTGGTAGCAGTGAAGAATGATATAGGCCCCCAAGTGGCAGCCTTCCAGAGTATGTCCCCTCTGAGATTGGACGATAGTGTGCTAGACACGTTCAGGAAGATCTGAGTTCAAAAGACACTTCTGACATTCTGCGTTACCATAGTCACGTCACCTAAGCGCTCTAAGTATTGTGGAGTTCTCTAAGACTGTCAGTTATAGGTGATCAATCAAATTACAATCCTTTGCTTACACTGTCTCATTATGGGAACCCAATGGGGGGGGGGGGAGAATCTGGATGATCTGTGACACTGAAATACAAGATTTGAAATCAACCAATGAAGAGTACCTAAAACCTTTTGAATTTATTGGTGGCATACTAAGGAAATCCCAGGTCCAATCCCTAGCCCTATATGTATTTTTCCTTCTTCTTTGTGTCTTGAGGCAAGCTAAGAAGGCCCCTCTGTGGTAGCATTTGGAAACCCTAATGAATCATGCAGTAAGTAGAACACCCCTGACAAAGGTTGAGTGTACCTCCCACTGATATATTACATTACAAAGCCTTTGTAAGACTATGCTTTGGAATGGTAAAAATCCAATATTCCCTTTTAAAGAAGGAAGATGAGCTAGACTCTCTTAGTATGTAAATTGAATCAAAACATAATTTATTTAAAATGTATTTTTGTTTGACTGCCATATACTCTGACAATGTGAATATTAACTCTTTGAATTTAGTATTTCCTGTGCCTCCCACCTTTCTTTCCTTGGAGAAGAAGGGCAAAATGTGGCATATGCTGTCAGCCACGGGCACTGTGTGGGTTGGCTTTGAGGAACTGTTTTTATTTCTTACAAAGGACAGCTCTCTGGGTCACGGTGAGGGTCAGGGTAGAAAATGTGAAAATGATTGGGATATAAAAACAAAAGCATAAATAAAACTTAAAATACAAAAATATGATGGTTTGTTATTTTTTAAAAAGAGCCTTTTGTCTCCCTCTTCTCTTTTGCTTTAAGCCATAGGGTGGCCATTATTGATATTGTTTGTCTAGGGAATAAGCCTCAGTTTACATTAATTCTATATGGGTATACATAAGTAAATGGGGTCCATAATCTATCCAAGCTAACGTAGGGGCTTGAATGCACTCAGAAACCTTTGCTCTCATGTAATTCAAAGCCAGCTATCGCTGAAAGGACATTGCCTTTATCCTAATAGAACATAAATACTTTGAGGATAGATTATAATTTACCTCTGACTCTCTATCCTGTGTGATTCTTCATGTTTTCCCATAAATTTGACACGACTGACCCAGCCAACATTGGAGGGGGATGGGGTTTCCTTATTTTCATGATCACACATAATTCAAAATTGGAGAAAAAGAGAGAAAGAAGAAAGAAAAGCCTAAGTACAGTCACATGTGAAGGAAGTTACTTGTGTGGTGTGATTTTGAGAGGTGTTGTCTCCCCAAAGAGCAGAATGGCAGAGAACTGGCCTACAGAAGGACCTGGTTCAAATACTCCCCTTTTCTCCCCGACCGGTGGCCCAAGATGGGTATTTTACTGTGGGTGAATCACTTAGCTTCTCAATGCTTTATGGAATTCTTTAACACTCTTAAGTAGCTGAGCAGGTGCTATAGCCTGTATTGGTAGAGGGATTTCCTCTCCTAGAAGTTCTCCAGTGAAATCATAGGTCCAGTTCCTTTCCTTCCCATTCTGTCAGGATGTTGCCTCAATGGTATCCTTAGGCATTTTGAATGAGGTCACATAATGCATTGCTCAAAATGCTAATTAAAGTATAAGTCTGTACCAGAAATTTCTGATTGTTCTGATTAAGCAATCAAGCACAATTTTGGCTTACTTTGCCTGGGTTGATCAGGAGCAGCACGCTGTTTGGTACCGATATCTGTTGAGGGTAAGGCCTCAAATTTCATTTCTTTTGTTAATAGCAAGAGAACTTTGTGGTCATGTGATCTTAGCCTTTAAAGAGGAATATTTACTTAGACTTTTTGAGTTTATCCACTGGGGATCCAATTTCATCGTTTAAGATTGTTTTTGGCAAAACTTAAAAATAACCACATTTCTTTGCTAGTAACAGTTGCTAACCTCTGCTCTGGAAACTAAATAGGAAAGAACATGAAAAAAACGGTATTGTAGCAACCTGATCAGACTGGAAATTCGGTATTATCTTGTGAGTTCTTTTGGAACTTGTCTCTGTAGCATCTATTTTAGAGAGACTGAGCCCCAGTGCTGTGGAGTCCCAGAAAATCCTTACGTGTAGGTGATTTCTCTGATGCTTCTTTTCCATTTAAATGATCGCTCTGCCCTTTACCCTTTGGAGTGGAGCCTTTTACAACAGGCCAGACTTTTACTTCTGTCTGTTCCTCTAATGTCTGGCAGTCCTCAGGTAACAGTAAGCCAAGGTCTTTGTGTTGTTGTTTCTTTTTTTTTTTTTAATCTTGCTGAGGTTGGGGGAAAAAGCAGGAAGTGAGAAGAACGAGAGTTGAAAAGGAAAAGAACACTGTTGCTTATTAATAATTAGAAAAAATCCCACCAAGTTGATGTCCGGGCATACAAATATGTATAGCCAGTATTTCCAATCCCCCACTGCTCCAGCTGGCCTTCTCTAATGCCATAATTAGGATCTCAGCCCAGATCCCATGTAAGAGAAAGTCATGAGCATTTGAAATGGTGTCCAATTCAACCACCATCCAGTTTTCTACATCTGTTCATTAGAACAGAGGATACATTTTCACTGTGTTGTCTGTAGGCTAGATTTATTTTGTCCGTCCAAAAGAACCTTATTATATCCTTCAATAAAACAAAACCGAAGTCATCTTTATCAAAATTTAGATTTGATACATTAACTGGGCATGTGATTTTTTTTAGAAATTCAAAGATTAGGCAATATTTTCTAGACTTTTTGTCGACATATTCCTCTGTGCATTTTGGTACAGTGTTATACAAACTGGCATTTAATATTCTGTGAAATAATTCATATATTCTCATGTATTTTCCTTACTCATCTGTAGAATGGGGATAATTTCTCTAGTTTCTACTTTAAAGGCCTGTCGGGAGATAAAATAGAGAAAGTACATTGCCAGCTGGAAAGTGCGAGAGACATGTCAGTATTATAATTTGCTCATTATTCTTTCTTTTTCTATTACGTTTACACCGTGTCTACACTTGTAGCTGTGTTCCAAGTGGGGAATATTCCTGGCCGCTAGGTGGTGCCGCAGTGCACAGTGTGTGCTGGGTCTGCAGTCAGAAAGTCCTCAATTTTAAGGTGGTTTCAGGCCCTTCCTAAGAGCACTTTGACCCTGGATAAGTCAGTTAACCTCTGTCTGCCTCAGTTTCCTTATTTGTAAACTGGGGGTAATAATAGCACCTATCCCCCGGGGTTGCTATGAAGGTCAAAGGAGATGATGTTTGTAAATTGCTTTGCAGACCTCAAGGCGTATATAAATGTGTTGATTTTGTTGTTGTTGGAAAGCCGGGTGTTTGTGGCGGAGCCCAGCATGGGATGATTGCTTGCAGAACCTGATTCCTCACACGATTTCGATTTTGGTTGAAATTACCGGGATAGTAGAAGGAAGGATCTTTTAGACATGCAAGATCTTTAATAAGAGAATTAGGATTAAGATTTTTTTTTTAAGTTCCATTTAAAACCTGGTACCGAACCTTGCTGCAATAAATTAAACTGGCTTATTGGCTATTTGCATTCAAATTAATTAACTTCAAAGCTGAAGATACCATGTTTTCAGTCACTGCCTCTCAGTATCCTCCTTTCTTTATCCATTTCTTCTATTCATTTTTCTTTTTATGTGGTTGTGCTTAGTGCGTATTTCATTATTCTGGTTCCACTTTTTATCCCATTCATGTTATTTTAGAAAGTTCTCTCCAGATTATTATCGTATTTATTATACTTATTGATCTTAATGGCATCATAATATTCCATTGAATTGATGGAGCAGCTAGGTGGAACTGTAGTAGATAGATACTCATCTTATGGCCAAGTCTCACGTCTGACACTTCCTAGCTGTGTGAACCTGGGCAAGTCACTTAACTCTGTGTAATTCAGTTCTTCATATGAGTTGGAGAAGGAAATGACAAACTACTGTAGGCAATATCTTTGTCAGGAAAACCCCAGGCAGACAGGACTGAAAGATGACTGAAAACCAACTAAAACTTAGATCCAATTTTTGTTGGATTTTATGTAACTTTCTCTTGATTGCATAGAATACCGCCATGAAAATTTTTGGAGAGCTCTTTTTTCTCCAACTGTGGCTCTTCATAATACTTTCAGGATATATTTTTTAACAAATGTACCGAATGGGTTAAAGGTATGGTAATCTTTATAATGTTTACTATGCACTGCTAGATAGTTCTACAAAAACATTGTATAAGTTGGTGGTTTCAACAACAGTGAATACATAAACCTGTTTCTCCATGACCCTGCCGGCATAGAGTTTGTTTGCTTCTAATTGTTTTTGCCAATTTGATGGATTAAGGTTAAGATTATGAGCTTGGAGGGATTCTGGAGGACCGGTGAAAGTTATCATGAAAAAAGTACATTGAACAAAGGCAGTAAATCAGTGATTCTTACTAATTTCCCCAGCCTTCATTGTTTACGGGAAGCTTTGATGTGAAGGCTACTCTCTTCCAAGAGAACCTTGAACCATCTCTGAGATATGCATTATGTACTGATCTGCTAGGAAGCTGTGTATCTGAAGAGCAATTTGACCATGTGACCCTGTTTCTGACTAGCTAATAAAGTCAAAGAGGGAACTGGAGAAAAGTGGGTGTGGAGAAAAAAGTGGATAGGAGAAACTATATATGTTTGTTGGCGTTGTCAAATAGCATTTAACATTTCTATGGGCACTCAAAGAGTTGAGTTAAGTTTTCAGGGAACACATTGGCTGTGTTCTTGGCTGGGTTGCACAGGTAGCAGCAAAGAAAGCTGTACTTATTGAAAAAAGCTGTAAATCGGTGCTAATTTCCCCAGCTAACTGTTTACAGGAGCTGTGACTAGAAGGCTATTCTCCTCAAAATGAAGTTTTGCATATATTGGAGAGAAAACAGTGTCAAGAAGACTCTTAAGTTATTCTTCACCTTCTCAGGTCATGGCTATAAGCGCTGGGGGGAAGGGGGGCAGGGGGACAACATGTCAGAGATACCTTTATTTTTCTGTAATACCATATGACCAGGAATCATGGAACTTGGAACAATCAGAAGTGAAAGGACCATACAATGGAGGGGTGTATGATGGGCACAAGTAGCTGTGGCATAGAACTCTAATCAAGGCTGCTCTTTACTTTGGGCAAAGATTTCTTTGTTTTGGTTCTCACGTCCCTAGTGACTAGCACAGTGTCTGGCACAGAGGAGCCACTCGATCAATCCTTGTTGATTGATTAATTGAAGAATATTAAGAGCCATAGAAAAATACTAGCATTTAAATAAATCCTCTATGGAGAATTTCTGGGAGGACTTGGCCAAGAATGACACACAAAGCTCATGTGTGGAGGGATTGCAAGTGATATCTGTATGACAGGGGTTGGCAAACTATGGATCAAGCATCGTATCTGGCCTATGTCAGATTTGGCCCTCGGACTATAGTTTGCTAACCCATGCTACAGGCTAAAGAGAGAATAACTTACACAGTGAATATTGAAACGTTGAAAAGAAGAAGGGGGATTAGTCAAACTTCATAATATCTGGATAGAAATATATGAAAAATGCAGTCATGGTATCCTTGTGGACAGGAGGACAGAATGTGTACCAGGTGTTTCAATAATTAGGTGGGTGCAAAAACACAGATGTCATCCTAGAGGGTGACTTGTTCTCAGTCCTGTTCTTGTTAACTTTTGTGTCATTCTTTTAGGCAGAGGAACTGACTGTATGCTTACTGACTTTCTGACTGAGAAGAAAAGTTAATAGGTTAGATGAGTAAGTCAGGATCCACAAAAGTCTAGACAGGATGATGGAACAAATCTAACAAGATTAAATTTAATAAGTCTAAATGTCAAGTCCTGCACTTAGAGCCTGAAGATCAATTTTATAGGTACAGGATGCAAGACCTGTCTTCAGAAAAGCACTTAAGAAAAGGGTGTGGGAGTTGGAGTTGACTCATTCTGCAAGCTCAGGAAGAGTAAACAGTGAGACTTGACTGTGACAAAGAGCTAAAGTAACTTCAAGTGGAAAAAAATATCCTGTGCAAACTAAGTTTGTAAATTGTACTGAGTTGGGGGAAGGTCCACACTGATGAGATTTCCAGAGTCTCTCAAGTAATAAAGTGAGCCCTGAAAGAGGGAAGAGATAGTTTTGTGGGTAACAGCCATGGACTGATCACGCAAGCAGTATTGTATTATGGCCTGGGTGCCACATTTCATACAAATGGAGCATGTCAAGAATAGAATGTCACATAAGAGTGTCATGTCACATAAAGAGTGATTAAAGGGATTGAGGGTGTTGAGACTAGAGAACAGAAGACACAATAGGGAATGTCAAATCCATCTTCAGATAACTAAAGGGCTGTTCCATGGAAGAGGGAGTAGCGTTCTCCCATTTCATCCAGGGCCATCGCCAGTCATCTCGATCTGTATCTTGCCACTGGACCCAGCTGCCTCTGGAGGGGAAAGTGAGGCAGGTGACCTTACACAGCCCTCCCTCACTTAAATCCAATCCACTTGCATATCATGGCATTGACTCCCAGATGTCTTGGTCCTCTTCCAGAATGAAGAACAAATGACAACAAGAAGGAAGAACCTACTGCAATTATCGGGAGATACTAATCCCAGGGACCTTATTGAAGATCTGAGAGTGCATTTCAATTCCACCAGCAATGAATGAGCCAGCAAAGGATATTAAGAAGGAATGGTCACACAAGTAGGAGGCTTACCTATTTCTTTACAACTTTCCTACAGTTGAGTTTCATTGCTTTTCATTGTGTTTTAATTATGTTGCAAGTTTGATGGATGTGACATAGCAGATGGGAACAGGAGGTTTAACTTTGAGGGTTATAGCCCAGATGACCCCTTGTTGAGGACATTGTAAAGGGGATTCATATTCCAAGTAAGAATTGAACTTGATGATTTCTAAAGTTCCTCCTATGATATTTTAGAATTTGATGATACAAATATCAAAAATTCCTGTCCTCCCATCCTAAAGAAACATTGAGTCCTGAGCCACCTAGGTGGCACAATGGATAGTTCACCAGCCCTGAAGTCAGGAGGACCTGAGTTCAAATGTGATCTCAGACACTTAACACTTCTAGCTGTGTGACCCCGGGCAAGTCATTTATCCCCAGTTGCCTCAGGAAAAAAAAAGAAAAAGGACAAAAAGAAGGGAAAAAACCCACTAAGTCCAGACATTCCTTTAAGCCAGCATCCTGAATCTCTTCTCTTATTTTCAGCCAGACTCCTAGAAAAAAGTCTACACTCATTGCCTTCATGTCTCTGTTGATTTGATCCCCAACCCTTTGCATCGTGGCTTTCAATCGCATAATTCAACTAAAATTGTGCTCTCCAAAGTTTCCAGTGATCTCTTGATCACCACATCTAAGCAGGGCTCTTCAAACTTTTTAAATAGGGGGCCAATTCACTGTCCCTCAGACTGTTGGAGGGCCAGACTATAGTAAAAACAAAAACTTTGTTTTGTGGGCCTTTAAATACAGAAACTTTATAGCCCTGGGTGAGGGGGATAATCGTCCTCAGCTGCCACATCTAGCCCACTGGCCATAGTTTGAGGACCCCTGTGGAGGATTATTTTTCCAGTCCTCATCTTTCTTTATCTCTCTGTTGACCACCTTCTCCTAGTGGATATTCTATTTTCTCTGGGTTTTCATGACACTCCTCTCTCCATATTCTCCTACCTGTCTAATGGTTCCTTCTTTGCTGGCTCAACATCCATATCATACTTCCTAACTTAACTGGAAGAGTTCCACAAAACTCTGTCCTGGGCCCTTTTCTTTTCCTTCTCTATTCTTTCTTTTTGGGTGATCTCAACACCTCCCATGGATTTAATTATCATCTCTGTGTAAATGACTACTGGATCTATAAATCTAGTCCCAGTCCCTACTTTGGACTAACTTCACGTGACCAGCTTCTTATTCGACATTTTAAATTGGACGAGTTTAAACTAGTAATAAGTTTAGATAAAATTTAGTCTGAGTTAGTGCTCATTATCTTTTCCCCCCAAACCATCCCCCCAACCAGACTTCCATGTTTCTTTAAAAGGTATTACCTTTAATCCATTCTCCTACATTTGTAACCTTGGCATTATTCAGGATTTCCCACTCTCCCTCCCCCATATATCCAAACCAGTTGTCAGATCTTGCCATTTCTAACGCCACATTATCTCTCACATCTAACTCCCACAGCTACAATGTTAGTGTAGGCCCTAAACTTGTCTAGACTCCAATGGCCTTTCTTCCTCCAGTCTCTCCCCACTCTAATCCATCTTCCATACTGTTGCCAAAGCGGTCTTTCTTACACATAGATGTGACCATGTCATTTCCCTGCTCACTCTGATAGTTCTCCATTGCCTTTGTCATCAAATATAAAGTTGACCATTTGAGTCTTACTCTACTGAAAAGAAGGCTGCTCAAAGACCTCCAGAAAACCAAACAAGAATATTACATTTTGGCGCCTGAATGTGGGACTAAGAACCTACATCTGTGACCCAGAAATTAGGGTAAGTTAAAAAACAGACAAGAAGGAAACTTTGTAAAGGGCTAAACTAGTGCTTCAGCTGAAATGGGACAAATGTTTAGAAAGGAGCCTTCTTTTCCATGTCAAGGGAAATGTGTCAAAAGCTTGGTTATACTGATAAAAAATTAAGGTTTAATTGTAACTTGGATACAAATCATTGAACTTTTAGAAACATTACAATACACATGTCCTTGGTTCTCTAAGGAAAAAGAATTAGATTCAGACGAGTGGAATTAGTAGGAGAGCAACAATGTGAATACTACAGTGATAATGGTACTGATTCAATTTCTAAAGAAATATTTTATACATATAACTTAATACAATTGACTTTGGTAAATTATATAAGTATTAGAATAAGGAAAAAGAAGAAAGTGGAGGAGGGGGAGGATACTGACAAACTAGGTGAAAAGCATGAAGAATTAGACAAGAAAGGAGTTAAGTACAATCCTGATGAAATTAAGGAGTGTGGTGCTTCACAGCTGGAGCCACTAGAGCATTCTCCAGCCCCTGACCTACCCCCCCCCTCAATTAACCCTTCATGAGTGGAGGGAGAAGCAGGAGGGGGAGGGACAGTGACACAATTAGCACCACCTATGAAGCGGCCTATGACAAGATTACAAAATGCACTAGTTAAAGCTAAAAAAGAAAGACAGGATATATCTGATTTGATAAATGCATACCTTGTGATTGAAGAATTTGATTCTTCAGTTCAAGCCAGGAGAAGATACACTCCTTTTGATGTGGAAATTATCAAAGATTTTAAAAAGGGTGCACTCTTTATGGCTACATTGTCTTATGTTAAGATGTTATTACAGAATTTGGCTTATGAAATTTTAATCCCTGGTGATTGGAAATCTATAGCAAGGACATGTTTAGAACTTGGACAAAACTTGTTGTGGCTTTTGGAGTATAGGGAACTATGCAGGATACAAGCCCAACGAAATAGGCAAACTGGAGTTAATATACAAATCACCTTTGACCAACTAGCAGGTAAAGGTCAGTATGCAGACATTTTAGCACAGATTAATTACCCCATAGCAGCATATGAGCAAATTGCCACTGCTGCTATCAAATCATGGGGCTCCCTCCCAGGAAAGGATCCAGAGAGACTCATCAATGCTTTCAGTGTGATAAAGTAGGACATCTGAAAACTCAATGTAGACATAGAGATAGAGTGAGAAAACACGGTGAGAGAATAAAACCCCAAACCCCATGTCCAAAATGCAACTGGGCCTCAGAATGTAGATTGACCCAGAGAAATAAGAGGCAGAGCCCAGCTCCAAGACCTCAAACAAAAAACAGATGGGGCATGATGGCAGCCGAGGTGACATCCAGAGAGTCTTTAGAAGTTCAGGACTCTGATACAATCAATCAGCAGAGAATTAATCTGATGGAAGAAAGGGATTACATAATCAATCAGCCAAAAAGCAATCAGATAGCAGAAAGGGATTACAACTGGGGAGAATACAGACTTTTTAACCTGACAGAAGGGCAGTGTCCAGTGCGAGCAGCTCCAATGTAATTGCCAGGTGATGAGGAGAGATCTAGAAAGTGATGAATGGAAGGGACCAGAGAGAAGGGACCAGATAGGTTAACTGCTTAGGAGAAAGGTTTCCTTGTATTTCTACAGATGGCGAAGGAATCAGATGGGTGCCAATGAGCACCTGGAGAGAGAAAGAAAAAGAGAATAACCTCGAAACAAAAGAGAAGATCTAAGAAACATCTGACACTGAAAGAGCATGGCTGATAATGAGACTGTTACAGGACTTTAAAACAAGCAGGTGCCATTGGATTCTCTGAGACATGATAAGACTGATACAGGACTTCAAAATCTGCAGGAATCTGCAGGATTCCCTAACACAAGATGAGCCTATTGCAGGACTTCAAAACTTGCAGGAATTATTGGATTCCTGACACATGAAGTAATGGACAATAGATTGGTTTTGGACTATTTTTAGGACTTATGGACATGTATAATTCCTCATGTTGATTCATGTTGTTTGTTCGTAATACCTCCCGTGTTGATGGATTTATGTATACCTCTTTCAAGTGAGAGCCTTCAGAAACCCACTAATCTGGTTTGATTCCCCATTTTCCTTTGCTTTTCATCTCCCTTCCTGAGATGTCAGGGAGGGCTTATTCACCTCCTTTTTTGGTGTTTTCATCCCTTTTTTGAGGAGTCAGGGAAGGTGTGATGACCTCCTTTTTGGGGGATCTCACCTTCTTGAGAAGTCAGGGAGGGTGTGACCAACTTATATTCCAAAACAAAAGAAAGCAGGAGATTTTATGGGCCAGAACTCTGAAACAAGGATTCTTACAAGGTGCTAAGTCAGGGGAATTGATGAGACAATGGTTATCTAGTTTAGCATGCTGCTTAATAGTTGTCTAAGTTCAGTATGATTGATTTAATCTGACAACAAATAATGGTTTCCTAGTGATATAATGATTGGTTTATACTCAGTATAGAGCATATAAGCTGGGAGCTTCAGCCAGAGTGAGAGCAGAGAGGACAAGCAGACTGGAGGCAGGAGCTCAAACTCTCGGAGCCAAGAAGAGAGAGATTCATTTCCATCTTCATCTGCCTTGTGGTGACTGCCTGGCCTCCTGCATTTTCTCCTCTGAAACTAAATCCCCTCTGAAGGCCACGAGAAAGCCAGGTGAGCACCAGGGGAAGGAGACAATAAAGACTTTTGGACTTTACCACCTAAAGTTACTTGTGGTGATTACTCTGTTGAAAAGAAGGCTGTTCAAAGACCTCCAGAAAACCCAACAAGAACATTACACTTTTTGTTCTTCACTTAGGGCATTTTCTCTCCATTCTCCTTGCCTTTGCAATGATTGTCCTCCATACCTAAAATGACCAGCCTCCTTACCTGTGCTTCAGAGAATCTCTCCTTTCCTTCATAGAGCAACTTATGTTTTACTTTCTCCATGAAATGTCTCCTGATTTCCCCAACCGCTAGTGCTCTCCCTAATCACCTCAAATGTAATTAACTTGAATGCATTTTGTGTAATGTAAATATTTATTCGGTAAATACTTATAGATGTACATGTTGTTGCTCCAGCAGAATGCAAGCTCCTTTAGAGTAGGGATTGTTTCATCTGTGTGTGTGTGTGTGTGTGTGTGTGTGTGTTTTCCAGTGCCTGGCAGAGTCACTGGAATACAGTAGTACCTTAATAAATACTTGAACAAGATGTCTCTTTCTTTTCTGAGAGAGATTTTCACTTGGGGCATAATGCTTTTTGCTTTTTGAAAAATGATGTCATGGTCCATTTTCTTTCCCCTTCAGAATCCACCATGGACCCCAGTGTACTGGAAACATTTTAGTGATTTAAAACTTACTTTTTGGGTTCTGACTATAGATAGCCAGGAAGTGTAGAAATAAAAAATGAAGGAATATGTTGATTCATTCAGTCTGAATTAAACCAAAACCTGTCTCCTTGCAAACAGGGCTTTCCTAGGAAGAATGTCTTGATAGCCTGTCCATGTGGTTCCCTAGCCCTAGCATCAGACTTTTAGGCTTTCAAAGATGACAGCTACCTAATCTGATCATTCTGCTTATTTTCAGAAAAGGTTAGAGCACATCAGTCCTCCCCTCACTAAGCTTTCTTCATGCTGGGATTATAGTTGTGTTTTTATCTGTTGCCTCTTTTTCATTTTTTTTGGTTTAAGCCAAAGAAATGATTATAATAGTAGAAATTTCAAACTATGTAGGGAGAATATACTGCAGGACAAAGAGGCTGAGATTTTTGATTTAAGTGCCACCCTTCCAGTCACACTATTTAGGTAGCTACCTAGTTAGATTATATGTAATGTCAGTTCCTTAATACCTCCTCATTAAAGGTTTTCAACTGAGTCTACTGAGGGCGAGGGGGAGAAGAAGGAATTGTTTATTTTTTTCTGGGAACTCATCTCCAATTTTATAATGGAAACTGGTAGGAAACTGAGATCCATTTTACAGAAATTAGCTTTACAACTATTTTTTTCCTTGCTGAACACTTTATGCATGGGAGATAACACCCTGTACTGTCTTTTCCAGTGTTTATAGAACTTTCTCATTATCTGGCCGCCAATTGGACGTTAATATCGACAGCTTAAGGATCAAGGTTCCAGATCTGGTCTCATTCCGACACTGTGATATACTTGGCTGAACATTGTGTCACAGTGTAATCCATTGCAGCCATTGCCAAAGGAGATAACCACACAGCCATTCAAACCTTTGCTGTTGCTAAATTGCTCAGTGCAAGGTTTTGGTAGGCTGGCCAGAAGCCATCTCCAGTTAATGTTCAGGTTCTCCATCTGCCAGTATTTAACACTGGATGAGTATGAACCCATAAGCTAAATAGTGCTCTCAGAGATAGGACTATATTGTAAGGGCAAAAAGATAAAATGCTCTGAGATTTAATTGAATCAAAAAAGGAAGAAAAAAAAACCAAAAACAGAAAATTAGTCAAAAACAGAGGAGAGAGCAGAACCCATTTTATATAAAAAATGTCTGTTGCTTAGCAACCTGCCCCTTCTTAGATTTAGTACTCCTTCAATAATTGCAGATTTAGAACTAGAAGGGATTTAGCCATCATCTACCCCAACCATCTCATTTTACAGATGAGAAAACTGAGGCCCAGAAATATTAGGTAGCTGGCCTGAGATCAGACAGGTAGGAAGTACTTGGCAGACCTGCATTTTCATTCGTCTGCTTTCAATCTAATGTTTATAAACTATACCGCACATGACCTGCAAGTCCCACATTCTTATGCTTTGTTGATATTCACAGTATTGGGTTGTGAGCTGGAATGGGACATTATACATGATCTAACCCAACCCCCTCGTTTTGCACAGAAAGGAATTAGTGAAGCTGGGCTTCCTTCAAGCCTGGCTTTCTGGCAGGACCTTAGTTCTTCCCTGCAAAGAGATAAGAAGCCCAGGGTGATGCATCAAATGACATAAGCAGTTAGGGCTTTGAGAATTTTCATAACCAAAAGGATTTAGTGAGATCTAAGAGCCATCATCTTCCTTCTGTGGCTTGTCAGACAAAATGACAGTGATCTCCTTCATGGTTTGGAAGGGTAAAAATAAAGCCAGGATTTCCACTGGTCTTAACATGATGAAATGAATTTTAAATTTTCTTTCTGAGTTGTAGAAAAATCACAAAATCGTTGAGTTTGATGGGCTCTTGGGGCCATGTAGTCCCAACCGTACCTGACTTAGAGTCCTCTAAGTCATACTCACGCCCTTACTTGAAGATTTCCAATTAGAAGCAGCCCATTACCTCTCCAGGTAGCTCATCTTCCTTTTGGACAGCTTGAGTTATGTGGCCATGGGACCCGAGAGCAGGTCTCAATTTGTCATCTCTTGGCAACTTCCACTTATTGCTCCTATTATATAGGGCCACGTTGAAGCAAATTTAAAGTGTCTTGCACACGAGAACCATTCAGATACTTGAAGACAATTGTCAAGTCTCCCCTCACTCCTCTTTTCTTCAGATTGATCAACTCATTCTCACATGACATAAACTCAGGCCCTTCACCATCTCAGCTGCCTTCCTCTAGAACTTTTCAGCTTACCCATGTTCTTCCCAAGATGTGACTGCCAGAACTAAACATAGTATTCCACTGATCTAGAGCTAAGAATTCTTTGTCATTTATGATCTGAGAGTTGCCTGGGCCACTAAAAGACCGAATGACTTCCCCATCCCCACACAGCTATACTAGGATGTGCTGAGGGCAAGACTTGACTCAGGATCTGCCTGACTCTAAGGGAGACCCTCTATCTGCTACTATATCATGTAGTCCGTTGGAGCCTCCTGGAACCACCATAAAGTCCTGGAGGTTGGGGCCTCCAAAGTAATGCTGGAACAGCCCCTCTTTAAGGGGTACTCAGTTGATGCTGACACATCCACTTGCCTCCCTTTAGAGGTTTTAGAATGCTGCTTGATTGAGCATTCAATCCTTTGCAAAGATCTTTTTCTGAAAAGAGATGTACCGAATTTGCTTATAGATTTGACTCTAGTGTCCATTTATCATGTTTTCTTTATCTTATAGCTGAACAATTCAATTCAATTCAACAAATATTTGGTAAGCTCCTGCTATGTGCCGGGCACTGTGTCAGTTGCTGGGGATAAAAAATACAAAATTAGCCAATGGCTTTACTCTCAAGGAGCTTCCATTCTAATGGAGGAGAAAATGGGACCATATCAAAGTACATGAAGAATAATATAAAGAAAATAAATATAAAGTAAATGGATCCAAGGTCATTTGAGAGGGAGAACATGGGAGAATGAAGCGGGAAAGGGCTCCATGGAGAAGGAGTTCCTTGAACTGAATCTTGAAGGATGAAAGGACTTATATGTGGTATCAGCCCAGGGGGGAGAATTTTCCAGGCATGGGAGATGGCTAGTTCAAAGGTATGGAAATGAGAGAGAGAAGGGCATGTGAAGAATAGAGAGGAGGCCAGTTTGACTGCATCCTAGAGTACAGGAGGGCGAGAGTCATCTGTACAGGGATGGTAATTAAAAACCATGGGAGCTTACGAAATCAACAAAGAATGAAGGCAACAAAATATCATCAAATTTGGCAAGTAAGATATCACGGAGGGCTTTGGAGAGAGGACTGGTTTTGGTGTCAGAAGTTCTGTACTCAAATCCTGGGCAGCTAGAGTGCCAGGCCTGAAGTCAAGAAGACTCATCTTCCTGAGTTCAATACTTGCTAGGCAAGGGCGATCCTAAGCAAGTCGCTTCACCCTGTTTGTCTCAGTTTCCTCATCTATCAAATGATTTGGAGAAGAATGTATAAACTGCTCCAGTATCTTTGCCAAAAAATCTCCAAATAGGTTCACGAAGAGTCAGACAGCACTAAAGTAACTGAACAACAACAGCTCAAATTCTGGCCTCCTGCTTAGTGCCTTTGGGACATTGGAAAGCTGACTCTCTTTACCTGTCTTCTCATCTATAAAATGTGTGGGGGGGAGGGACATGGGGAAGCAGAAGGGATGAGACTAGATAATCTTTCAGGGTCTTTGCAGTGATAAATCTGTAATCTTCTGACTGAATTTCAAATGGAAATTACTGGCCACCCCTTTGGGATTTTTCCTCCCTATTTCATGTCACATGAACATTTAGAGTATAATCACCGGGACCTATTTGCTGGCTGACTCACACCTGGCTTCAGCAAAAGAAAATGATGCTCTGGACGGCAAAGCCATCGGGTTACTGAGCCTGATTTGATTCAGCAGAGTGATAAGAAGGTGACTCCATCTTTCTGGGGACAAGGATACCTATGGGGACTGGAGGGCCCATTCATTTCTGCTGTCTGGCTGCTCAGTGAGGACCAGCCCACGATCAGTCCAGCTGGGACCATCTGAATTCATCAAAAAGATGGCTGGAATGAATGAACTGTCTGTGCACTGACTGCGGGACCCACTGCTTATCATCTTGCCCTGACTCATTCCAGCAACCTCCCATGTATTGTTTGCTTTTTTGCCAATTTTGCTGTTAAGAAAGGGCAACTCTTTTATAAATGGCAATAATAACTCCATTAGCATGGCAAATATAATAATGTAAAAGATTCTGATTGCATTTGTAATGACAATCAATTTCCCTCTCTAATTACATTAATTATAGCATTACATACCTTTGCAATTTGCTCGGGATTGTACTCAATTAGGTTCCCGGTGTATTTCAATAAAACATTTTTGCCACTGTCATAAATCTTTGGAACACCAAATTGGGGAGATAGTGGCAACTGAAGATTGATCTCCTGTGGTGGGATTCAGTAGGAAATCATGTCTTGTTATTGATTACTAAAAGAGTCATTAATTTATGAGAACTGGGCTAGAGAATTTGGCAAGTTTAAAAGGGATTTCTAAATCATTTCTCTTTCCTGCCACCTCCTTTCTGAAAACAACAACAACAACAAGATTTAAAGTGGTTTAATTTAGCAGTATAAAAAAAGCACAGATATCCCAAAGACAAGATGCTTGTGAAAACCGAGTATGTGGGCATATCAAGGTCAACGGCAACCCAGCTATTACCGGGCCACAGTGGGGCTGAGTAATTGGGGTCTGACAGTAATCTTTATTCTCTCAGAAATGTAACTGACAGCAGCAGCTCAGCTCTTCACTCGAAAAAAGCAGATGGTTGCCCCCAAGAATTACAGCAACAACAGCAGCCGCAGGTGAAGAGCGGGCCTGAGGAAGCCTGGCCTTCCTTGGGACATGGAAATATTCGAGAGCTGATTAACACCGACAGCCCTGTTTGCAGAGACTAATTGTGATGCTGTAAAAAGTACCCATTCCTTGGTTGGTAGTGGAAAAAACTGGAATCTTACATAGATATATTTTTAAACAAGGAATCATTGAGGTTTGGTATTGAATGTATTGTTTTTGTCATGTCTGGGTTTGAAATCGGTGTTTTCTTACCTTCTCTTTAGTTCGGGTTTTAAAGTACCTGTGTCTAATTATAGTTGATGACACATAGCCTACAGAGGAAAAAAAATCAAAAAACAAACCTCTGGCTCCTCTCTCTGTCTCTCATTCCCCTTCTGCTTCCTCCATCCTTCCCCCTCCTTCTTCTCCTTCCTTCTCTCTATCCTGCTCTTTGTCTCTTTGCTATTCTTCCTCTTTTTCTCCATCCTCTCTCTCTCTCTTTCCCACCCTCCCTCTCTGTCTCTCTGTGTCTCGGTCTTGGTCTCTCCCCCTCCTTCCCTCTTCCTTTCTTCTTCTTCTTCTCTCTTTCTCTCTCTCTCTCTCTCTCTCTCTCTCTCTCTCTCTCTCTCTCTCTCTCTCTCTCTCTCTCTCTCTTTTCTTTCTCTCTCTTTCTTTCCCTCTTTCTCTCTCTTCCTCTCCTTCCTTCCTTCCTTCCTTCCTTCCTTCCTTCCTTCCTTCCTTCCTTTCTCTTTTTCTCTCTCTCTTTCTCTTTCTTCCTCCATCCTCCTCTGCCTCTCCTTTTCCCTCTCTCTTTCCTCCCCCACTGTTTCTCTCTTTCCCTGTTTTTCTTTTTCTCTCTTCCTCCCCCCCTTTTTTTAGTCTGGAAAATGTGCTTGGATGATTGTGGATTATTCAATGACAGGAAGCTTCTCAGCTTTTCACCTACGGGTGGAAGATTTGAACAGCAGCAATGCAGCACTCCTGATAAAGAAAGGAACCTGGTATTATTGTTGCGAGATTGTTATTTCTATGGTAACCATGATGTCACCAGTGCCTGCAATGCTAAAAATCCTTCCATTTCTAATAACTTGAGCTGATCGGGGTGGAACAGAAATGTAAAAGGCAAAATTTTAATTAATAGATTTTAACTGCCAGATGCAATGATAGAGATAATGTCGGGGAATTTAAAAGTCTGCCACTTGGTTGAGACCGAAAGGAAATTGTAGTATAAAATTGGGATTTTGTGCAAAGGCAAAGCATGTTACTGATGTCAGAACTGTAACATAGAGTAAAGGAGATGTAAATACAATAGAAAAGGGACTAGCCTTTATGTTCAGAATCTCTTTATGACTAGAGAGAGGGACAAATTATGCAGAATAATGGCCAAAAAAACCAAACCTATGTCGAAAGCATGAATATAGCATGTTATAAAAAAATAGACACTGAAAATTGTCCATTATGACATCAGATTTGGAGGGGTCCTTGACTCCTTCAAATTGTTTTTTTCTCTTTCCACTGTTAAGCATCTGTATCTTTTTGTTCTTTTTTCATTTCACTTATTTTTGTTGTTGTTTTATTATGTCTTTGGCTTCTACATTTCATTGATTCCCTTCTAGATTCAATGACAAGGGAAATAGACAAGTGAGGCTAACTGATCCATCAGGAGTATCGGACAATGCATGCAATGTACTGTCTCCACGGTCCTCCACCTGTTTGTTATCACTGACTTTGGTAAATGCATCGCATTTTGTTCACTAAGCCCTTTCCTACCAGGGAGGAGTCAACTTGGTACCCTCCCTAAAAGGGAGAGGAACAGACTTACGGTCCTCATGAAAGGAATACTCTTGCCTTTTGGCCAGCTGCCTAGCATTCGGTTCCTAAGTATTCCTGTAGTGCCTACTATGTGCCAGGCACTGTTCTGAGTGCTGCAGATACAAAGACAAAGAATGAAAGCGTCCTTACTGGCAATGAGAGCAAAATTCTCAAAGAGAGTGAGTGCCCACTTCTCTGTTCAGTGATCATTAATGCTTGACCTTTGGGGATGAGCTGCTCCCTTGAAGCTGTGTGGTGGGAGAAATCATGATATGGTTCAGGGATCTGCCTTCCCACCCCTGGGAGAGAGAGCTTAGAGGGCAGCTCTTCCCCTTCTACTCCCCACCCTCACGTTCAGAGGGCCACGAGGGCTGGCTGATCCAAGCTTTGGGCTGTGAGGTTTAGTTCCCGGCTTGCTTCTGGGAAGCAACTCTGCTGCAGAGCTGGCCAGTTTTCCAAACTAATGAAACTCATTGTTTTGTGTCTAATGTTTTAAATATTTCACAGGGGACAATCCTTCCCCATTAGATAGACATCGCTTGCCTCACTCGCTCATATGCCTGCCAGCTCTATTACTTTTCTATTGTTATCTGACTACAGCTATCAACTACATAGACATTGGAGTGATAAAAAATGCATCCAGCTGACACGGAAGCTGGAATCCAGCTGACGATGAGGTCTGTAAATCTCTGCCTTATAAACACTCTTCTCCTTGATAACATATTGAGAAAAAACAAAATAAGAATCACTCTTTGTACCGCACTGACAGCACAAAGTCGCTTGGTGTTAGGGAGGCAAAAATGCAACATTCGGGGAAGTTAGATCATTGGGTTTGGGTTGGGAGCATAACTTTAAAGGGGAGCATCCATGTGACTGGTGCTTGGGATCTAAGCAGTTGGGCCCCAAAGTTCTTCTCTAGAGTCAGATATTTGAATGATATTCTCAACAGCAGTGGGTGTCCAGTCATTGTTATACAAAAGGATTCCTCAAAGTCACCGCACTGGCCAGTGATAATGTACTCTACTAGGCCTTGGGTAGAGGGAGCATTCATCAAAAGCGCTTCTCTGAAAGGGCTGCACACAGTGTCTGAGAAGAGCAAATCTGGTTGGAAAAAAATGGCAACCACTGCTTTTGGACAAATTTCTCTCCATCTCAGAGTAGATTGTGTGTGTGTGTGTGTGTGTGTGTGTGTGTGTGTGTGTTAGCATGGAAAAGAACTGGTCCCAAAGGGTAGGAAGTCTTGGTTTCTAGTCCCATCTCTGGCCAATACTGGCCTTACTTTCAAAGTACAATTGCAGATCTTTTAAAACTTATCAGATGTAGGTACTAACCTACATTTGGTAGAGTTTCCTCACCTGGGAGTTCCTTGCATCAGTGCAACCACAGATGAAGAGTGCTGAGATGGCTTGGAGAGCATCTGCAGGGGCATCATGAGAAGCTGGGAAAGAGGCTGCAGATGCCAGAAAGGTTATTAATAGGCTTTGGAGAGCTAGCTCTGGTCTCCATCCCCAGTCTCTCTCTCTCTGTCTCTGTTTCTTTCTCTTTCTCTCCTTTTCTTTTATCTCTCTCTTGTTTGTGTGAATGAACTGAAAGTTTCACACTAAATTCTAAGAAATAGACATTTTCAGGGTCCAATTAAAGTGATCAGAAGAGAGAAAGGTCATTTGGTAGAGGTGGTATCTATAACTCTCTAGTTATATAGCCTCTTCTCTTCAGTTTGTGTGGTACAAGTGGATAAAGTAATGAGTTTGTAGAGTTGAGCAGAGTTGACCTTTGCTCAAATCCCATTGTGTTGATCTTGGATAAGCCACTGAAGCTTCTTGGGCCTCAATTTCCTTCTCTGCAAAAGGAGGAGGTTGCCCCAGGTGACTTCTAAGCTCCTTTACAATTCATAATTCCTGATCTGATTTTTAGGATCTCATAGTTATCTCAGTCTGCTGAAACAAAAATCCATCCACCTGTATCCTCCTCTTGTTATCTTGTTAGTCTCCTCGGCCATCTTCCCTACAGCTGGTAGCCTTTAATAGTCTATCTGACCCTCTGGAAGACCCGTTCTCTCGTCAACAAACCCACTTGCATCCCAACTGTCTTCCTGTCCAACTCTTTTCATCTTCTGATGTTAACCAAAATCTGGCTCTCATAAAACTGCTACCCTGTCCACCCTCTCTATCAGAGAGTATTCTTTTTGTCATAGACCCCTGTCACATCCAGCATCAGTCCTCTCCTCAGTGCCACTTCTGGTCCCCTTGCCACCATCATGCAATAATGTATTCCCCCGACTCAGCTGCTTATCCCCAATATCTGCTAGCTTCCAAGATCTTCCAGTTTAGTCCTGGCTCTTAATCTTACCTCCTGCTCCAAATATTGTCCTTATATTCAAGGATTCCAATATGTACAATACATATTGTATTAGAACAACTTAGAACAACCTGACCTTCCAGTTGATTAATTCCTTTGACTCCTATGACTCACATCTTCACTCCTCTTCAGTTCTGTACAACGATAGTCAAAATTGGATGTAATTGGATGAGTAATGGATACTCACCATTGCCCATAATTGTGCTACCCCATGATGTGGAGCTCTGAAATTTCTTTCAAAACCTTTTATCCTTCCATCCCACCCTCCTTCTAAACTTATTGTTTTTCCTCCTTGTAAACTCCAACTTCTCCATCCCTCCTTGTTTTTAAAGACATCACCCATTCTCCGAGCTCTCTTTCATCATTCCATGGTCTTAACTCTATGGCTAACCAATTCAGCTGTTCAGCCTCCTCTGCTTTTGAATCCTTTAGCCCATTGGCCTTAAGTCCCAGCTTAGCAAACCAACCAAAACCTGGTGACTCCCACAATCCACCTTCTCCATTAGGTTGCCAACAAATACTTATTCTCTAATCTCAATGCAGCCCTTTGATTCTTTCCAGATTGATTATCTCTTACATCCATCTTGTTCTTCCTGCTCACTAGGTCACTAGTCTTTTTCAGACCATCACCATGGATTATTGAAATTGTCCCTAAAAATTAAATTACATTATTTTCAATCAAGCATTTATTTTGTCTTCTTCCCCATCTCACCCACAACCTTTGAAACAGATGTGCCTAGTTAAGCCAAACAAATTCCCATTTTGGCCATGTTCAAAAAATGTATCTTATCTGCACATTTATAACCTATATCAGATCGCTTGCTGTCTTGGGGAGGGAGGAGGTAAGGGAAGGAGGGAGAAAATTTGGAACTTAAAATCTTGCAACACTGAATGTTGAAAACTATATTTACATGTCATTAGAAAAATAAAATACTGTTGATGTTTTTTATATTTAAAAAAGTATCTTTTTCTGTACCTCAGGTCCATCTCTGCTCTGTCCAGGAGGTGAGTGACACTCTACATCATCAGTCCTCTGGAATCTTGGTTAGTATTTTTCTTGGTCAGAGTCTTTTAAAGTTGTTTGTTTCTGTTGTTATAGCAAATAAATAATCTCTCAAATGATTTCCCTACTTCTAGTTACTCCCTCCCCCTTTCTAATCCAACCTTGTCATAATTTCTGAGTTAAGATTCCTAAAACGCTCACTCACAAGATCATGTCACTTCCTGCTCCAAAATCTTCACTGGCTCCCCGTTGTCTTTGGAAAAAGTAGAAATGCCCGAGCTTGGTACTTCCCTGGCCAGCCTCTCTTTTCCATCATTAGCCCCTATGCATTCTAACTCAGCCAGAGCATCCTGCTAGCTGTTCCCGGAATATAAAATTCTATTTCCTGATGCTACAGGCTTTTCACAGGCTGTCCCCCTCTGCCTGGAATGCACTCCCTCTTCACCTTTACCTCTGAGCATCCTTAGCTTTCTTCAAGGTTCAGCTTGATGCCATCTACCTATGGGAAACCTTTCCCGAGACTCCCAGTTCTTAGTGACATCTCCCTTCCTAAATTAGCTTGTATTTACTTGGAAAAATAATCAAATCATTTATCTGAAAACGAGATAGTAAAATCTCGTTTCGAAACAGGCTAGATCATTTTGACTGTGAAGCTAACCAGGTGAGACATTTTGGATGTGAAAATGCTTTCTCTCTATTAGTGACTCCCAAGTGGTTTCAAATATAATCTCCCCGAGATTTTTCCATCACCAGCTCTTAGCACGATACATGGCACATGTAGCATATAAATATTTTTCGAGTAAATGGATGAATGAACTCAGAAGGTTTGAATTTGGAAGAATTTGGGCAAGTCCCTGCCCTTCTCCAGACCTCAGTTTCCACATCTGTTGGATTAGATCATCTTTAAAACCCTTTGTACTTCTGTAATCCCAAATGGTTCTCTCACAGTTCCTTCAGAAGGTTCCTGAAAGAAAATTACCTGAAAGGACGTGCCTCACTTTCACCGAAGGTCCTCGGCTATCCCTGTATACTCTTCTTTCTCTATATAATGGTTAGGTCAAATCGTGGCTGCTTGCTAGAGGACAGTCGAAAGCCATATGGATTGACTGAATAAATTCTGTCATTTAGAGTAACGTAGAGCTTGCTGTACTTTCTTTTTTGCATAATAAATATGAAAGGATGTTTCAAATGATGGCTAAAGTGGGCATTTATCCATGTGTAGGACATACTCTCTTACTCCTGTGAGGCAGGAATTTGATGAACATATGGGCATTTGATGAACACATAATCATTTTATAAACATTTGTTTTGTAATGCACTCAGCAAAGGCACGGATTTGGTAGGGGGAATGGGGAGGGGGGGAGTAAGAAGAGGGATTTTTGTAGTCCATCACTTTGAGCGTATTATCTCGTGCCCAGATTAGAAGCAGAAGTCGATGCCGGACCTATCTGTTGAGCCATAACTGTTTATTTTAAGATGCCTCTCTGTTTTGATAGATCTTTTGAGTAGTTGCATTCCATTTTTCACTATCTCCATCTAGCTCCCAACATCCAAGTGCTTAAGATTCAGAAGTCAGGGCCAGGGAATTCTGATGACTGTTTTAATATCATGGAAAATTTTAGCTGTTATTAAATAGCAAGCTGATCTTAAATTTTCTCAAGGTTTATGAGGGTAGCAAATGAAAAATGGGGCACAGATGAGATGTTTACTGGTATCCTTCTCTTGAACACAAAATCATCCAAGGTGTGTATCATCATTAAATGTTTCATCCCACAAAATGGCTCCTCTCAAAAAATGATACGCTTTTGATTGATTCGGTACTGTCGGGAAAATTCATGATATTATATGAGTGAGAGCTCTATGTGAAGACATCATTAATGTTCAGGATGGATATTCTAACTAGAATAGAAGGGAATCTAGTTTCAGAAACCTGCATAGTGCAGTGGGATGTTTTTGGTCAGGATGATCTGTATTAAAAGGAAGAAAGACTCTTTTCCTTGAAAGACTGAGGATGAGGGTGGCAAGATAGGGAGGTTCATACTTCTGCTCCATTTTCGACAGAGTTCTTACTAGGGTGGGGTAACTGGAGATTCATTTGGGGTGCTAAAATTTTAGAGGGACATTCATATGGACATGTAGTGCTCTGGCCATATCTAGGGGTTAATGGAGATGACATCAGATGTGCTTTCTTCCATCGTCTCCTGCCTGGCTCTTCCCCTGCTCTATCTCTTCTCATGCATTGGGCTTTTAGAGGCCCTCCTCTATGTTCCAGAGGCATGGGAATGATACTTGGAAAGAATGGGCCATCCTTTCCTTGCAAGACTGAATCTGACAGGCACAAATGGCTAATGTAGACACCACTGAGGGAGTGATAAAGGCCAGGGGGTTTTGGAGGTGGGATAATGAGAACTGCCCACACCGTAGATGAGCTCTTCCACACCCTGGCCCAGTTCTAATGACCTCTTTCCCATAAATAACCTCCCAAGTTTCCAGCTATGGTTCTATACCCCTCCCCTCCCTACCTGAGAATTCCTTATTACAGCTCTGCTGTTGGGGATGCCGTTGGGCCAGTTTGCTGAAGTTGAGTCTGTTATGCCATTATTTCCCTGAAGGTCTTATGGCTCCTTGGTCTAAGTAAACTTGCTTATGAAACTCTCATGGACTCTGAATTAAGATTCTGAACCAGAAAGAACCTAGAACCTAGGGTACCTAATAGGGGGCTCTTCCTGGTGCATCAGGCCTGCACATGCTGTTAATGACTCTCGCCTGCTGCATTTCCTGGGTAGCCCGGGCCGAGGGTGCCAGACGTAGCCGCCCCATCGGCAGCATTTCTAGGGTAGCAGCCGGTGCCAGTCAGCTTGGGAAGGGAGCAGAGATGAGGTGAGGGAAGGTTGGTACGTGGGTCATGGAATAAAGACAAAGGGTTATGATAGAAGTGAAAGAGTTGGGCAGCCTTTCACAAGGATTGTTCTGTGTATTATTTTATTCCCTCTAGATGAGCCCATTCCTTCTCTCTGCCAGTCTCTCTCCTAGGACATGCAAGCTCAGTAGGAAGGAAGGACCAAGGACAGCTCTCTTTAGGTTGTTTCCATGAATGAATGAATGAAAAAGCATTTAAAATATTTTTTTGGTGTTAATGGTATGTTTCCAATTAGAAGTAAGAATGGTTTTCAATATTCATTTCAGTAAAAAAATTTTTTTGGGGGGGAATGCGGCAGTTAGGGTTAAGTGACTTGCTCAGGGTCCCACAGCTAGGAAGTGTTAATTAGGTTTCTGAGATCGGACTTGAGCTCGCGTCCTCCTGACTCCAGACCAGTCTCTATCCACTGTGCTATCTAGCTGCCCCATTCTAGTAAGATTTTGATTTCCAATTTGTTCTCCTCTTCCTTCCTCCTTAACTACCCTCTTCCCCAGGACAACAAGCAAACCAAATGTAAACCAATTTTTAATATATTTCCATATAAGTCATGTTGGAAAAAAATCAAAACAAAAGGGAAAAACCATGAGAAAACAACAGCAAGGTGAAAATAGTCTGCTTTGATGTTAGTCCATTCTAAGGATGAGAATGATAACAACTATGTCTATAATACTTTAAAATTTGCAAATCACTTTATATACGTTACCTTACTTGAATCTCAGCCAACCCTGTGAAGTAGGTACTCAAGTATTCTTTTCCCCATTTTACAGATGAGCAAATTGAGGCTCAGAGAGGTCAAATGGCTTGTCAGAGGTCACAAATTGTTTATATCCCTGTAAGCTACTGTCAAACTCTTTTAGCTGGTATATCACTTTTTTTTTAGTAGACCCAGCTTACCTGAGTTCTTAGCTACTGACAGCAACCAGAAAACAAGCAAGACTCTTGCTTGAATGCTGTTTTACTTTTTCATTCCCCTTAGAAGAAACCATAGGCCTCTTTTGGCCCCATGCATCATTTTAAAGGGAAAACAAATGCTGTGAGCTCTTGGAAACTAGGCCTCTTTTTCTCTGTGTCTTTGCAAGGTGCGTGTGTGAAGTAGTTGCCTCCTAATCCAGCTTGGTTGGGTTTGGTTGGGTTACATCTGCTGGGGTCTTATTGTATTGCATTGGTTTGGATTGGATTCATTTAGGTTTCCATGAAAGTCATGCCATCTTCCTGTGGAGTATCTCTGCCCTGGTTCCAGGGGTCAGTCTGCATGGAATAGTGCATCATTTAATTTGCATTCACGGAGCATTGACCAGGTAGCGCAAATACTGTGTGCCATTATGTTTCAGTAAGCTGATTTGCCATTATAACCCTAATGTTTTAGTGATTTAGAACTCACCCACCTCTAGATTAGGGAGGGTCCATACAAAGTGAGTCAATTGACTGTAGCATGGTCAATTTCTTCTTCTAGACCGACTTAACAATTGCTTGTGTGATAATCCATCAGAGGCAATGTGCTCTGGTCCGATCGCGGTATTAAAATAGACTAAAATAACGCATTGTCTATGCCTTGATCCTTATTTTTTTTTGGACCTAAGCAATGTCCTGTGAAGTGTCTAGATCAATCCTGTGCATAGCAAGACACTCAATAAATATGTGCAAACATGATGGGCAAAGGAAACTTCCTCAAAATGCCTTTAGAAATGAGCAGCCAGACTCTGCTAAAAATGGAAGGAAATATATGGCATTTTAATAAGCCCTTTAATTTACATCTTCCGATTGCTGAGATATCTCAGATACCCAAAACTGAATGTAGAATTAAGCTAGGCACTTAGTATTTTAATAGTCTTTTTTGTTTATTTTCTTCATTATAATGGTGACATGCTGTATTGACACACTTTCATTTTGTAGTCTGGTCCCAATAGAGTTTCATTAAACTCATTCCCTCTGTAATCTCACATCATGATGGCATTTATAACACAGTCTCTACAGATTTCTATTTAAATTATCATGAGATTTTTTATGCATTATTTATGCCAAAATCTGTCCTGTCAAAATACTTATACTTTTGGGGGAAAAAAGATGGCATGGCTTTCATATTTTTTAGAGAAAACTATTCTACAAAAGTTAATTTATTTGAAAAAAAAAGTTTCTGACCAGTGAAAATAGGCCTGTCGTTTGGAAAAAACTATTCTAGTGGCTGTTTGAGAGACAAGTGTTGGTGTTGAGGCGATAATATAAAAAATATTTTTTATAGAACTCTAGAAAACAAAGTGCTTATAACTGTGTAGTCAGGTTTCCCCTTGCTCTGTAATGACAGTCGTAATGACTGGGACACATGCCAAAACATTAGAGATGAACCAATATTGCCCCAATTTTTGATAAAGGAAGATATGGAAGACTACAAACTATAGGGCGATGAGCATGATTCTCATTCTTGGCAAAATTCTAGCAAGTCTTATTAAAAGGATGGTTTGTGAGCATCTCAAAAAGGAAGCAGTGATGACAAGTATCTAGGAAGTATCAAGAGTAGAAGATGACAGATTAACACCGTTTCTTTCCTTTTTTTGACAATGTTCTTTGACTGTTGGATCAGAGGATGCTAAACTTCAACAAGGTATATGACATAGTCTCCTTATGTTATCTTTATGGACAATATGGAGATGTAAAGATTGGGGCAGGAGTTCTTAAGCTTGGGTCTATGAGCTTATTTTTGAATAATTTTTGATAACTTTAAATATGTTATCTCCTTTTATAATCCTGAGTATTTTATTTTATACATTAAAAAGTTCCTGCTTCTAAGAAAGTGTGTGTGTGTGTGTGTGTGTAGTAGGGTTCCATAAACTTCATCAGACTACTTAAGGGATACATGACATAAAAAAGGGTAAGATCCCTTGGAAGAGAGATAGTTGGATTCACGGCCAGTTATATGCCTAGGCCCTAAAGCCAGTCTTAAGTCTTAAGATGCTAGGAATCAGGATTAGAAATGGAATTGGGTAGGGTTTATGAATGAAAATCTGCCCCCATTTTCTATATATGAATTACTGCAGATAAAAATAGAAAAACAAGATAGTCTTAAGAGACTGCTATTGTAATAGAGGCCGACAACACATGGTGGGGAAGGGTTCAGCTGCAGACCTCGGAGAAAGATTTTGTGATCTGTAGGCTGCAGCAGTAAGGCAAATCTTCAGTGTCATTTCCGATGATAAAACCATTTCAGTTTTTGACTGGACTATTTGACAGTTCTGACAGCATTAGAGGTAAGAACTTCTCCCCCCTGGTTCTTTAGTAGCTGTGACTGCTGAGGAGAGTGGGACTAGAACTCTGACAAAGTCAGTAGCCTTGTTCTACCTTCACAGGGACCACCCTCCAAAGTTGGCTAGAGAGGCTTGGTGGGTACTACTATACTATAGGCAAGACCCTGGACTTTCTCCTCTGGAGTCTGAGAGGAGTTGAACTTGAAGGGTGGTCTCTAATGAAGTGCCTCAAGAAACACTGGGGCACAGGTCCCAGCTGAGCAGAGACTCGAGGACATCATGAGCCAATGCTGGGGAGAATAGCTCTAGAGAAGGAATAAGGACATAGCTGTCTTGGGAAAAGTATATCTGCAGCTCTGAAGCACCCCATCTGGTATTTCCTGTTTTTCTTGCTAGTTATTTTTATCTGATGAAAGATTATAAAGGTTATCCATACACTCACAATTGTGGTATCCCATGTCAAAATTCACACAGCTCTACTTTAGTTCCACCTCCAGTAAGCTGATTATATGCCCCAAGCAAGAATATGCAGTTGTGCTTCCACATCCCTGTGGTGTGCATGATGAAGTTGACACAAATATACCTTTTTCCTTAGTCCTCCACTTTGCTTGCCTTACCTTTTTTATAATTCTGGATAAAAATCCCATAGATCCATAGGTTGGACCATTTGGCTTCAATTCACCCTGTGCTGCTGGTCCCTTTCTGACTTCCTAGCTACATTCTTGTCACTGAGCCCTTAGCTCTTCTGTTGGAACTGATCCCACAGGTTTATAGCCTAGTCCCACTAACTGGGTCCCCCTGCCTTGTTTTCACTATGCTTACGCTCTGGGTTCCATACCTTCCTTGTCCCCTATTTGCGGTCCAAGATTGGAGTCCTTTTCTGCTTTTACTAAGTCAGCTTTTCCAGGGACCAAAATCCTGCACAACTCCACATTTCCTGTGCCTTGATCATAAAATTCTAGTATTTTCAATTTGGAAGGAAGCCTAGTCAAATGAGAAAATCTGTAAAGTAATTTGTAAACTTTAAGTGGTAAAACTTAGCACAGTAGCTAAAATATAGTAGGCACTTAATAAATGTTTATTTATTGATTGGTTAAATGAACACTTATTACAATTATGATTATTAGCAACCATTTACTTGCTCCCTCTCAGCTAGTATTTATAAATAGATGAGGAAATAAAGTCCAGAAAATCCTGGGACTAGGCCCCAGGCCTGCTGCCTTTCATGCCAGGGCTCTTTCCATTACAGATGGTAGAGAGGCAGCTTAGAGCGGTCTCAAGCTCCGCAGGCTCTGGACATGACAAAAGCCTACTGGCAGGTCTGTCTGCCTTCAGTCTCTCCCCTTCCACTCCAGTCCAGAATGATTCCACTGTCAAAGTGATCTTCCTAAAATAGGTCTACCCATGTTCCATTTCCCTTCCCATCCCTAAAAATCCCATTGGTTCTCTATTACTTCCAAGACCAAATACAAATTTTTTTTTGGCATCCTAAACTTTTTGTACTCCACCTCTTTCTTACTCTTCCATCCTTTACTGCCATCTCTCATACTTTACTGCCCATCACATTTATTTTGATCCAGAGACACTGGTCTCCTTGCTATTCCTTTCATAAGACCGTCCTTCTCCAGACTCCAGTCATTTTTACAGGCTGTCTCTTATGTCTGTAATGCTCTACCTCCTCATCTCTGGATCTTTTCTTCCCTGACATGGAAGTTTGGCTGCAATAAGTGGAGATCTCACATTTGTAAAGCTCTTTACATACACCACCGGCGGGGAACATCCAGTCCATGGATAGTATAAGGCCCGCACAATCATTTGGTCTGGCCCTGCCAAGACAACCACAGGCAACAATGACCTGAAAGCTAGGTACAACGGTCTCCTACTGTTCTATAAGTGGATAATTTTATATGGTTCACGAATGATATAAATATCCAAATGGCCTTGGGTTGCAAAAAGGTTCCCCACCCCTGATCTACACTTTCTCTACTCATTGCTGCCCAACTTCCCTGAGGCAAGGCACCTGACTGCCATGCTGAAACGATCTGACCAGTTTTCCTCCCACCCCTCACTTCTGGGACCTTTTGAGATTGCTTATCCCTCTTTAGGCAGATCTCATTCTTGTCTTTATACTTCTTGAGGCCCAGCCCTGGCAAAACTGGCTTGAATGATCCACTGTTTTGTGTTTAGCTTACAGGTTTGGGGGGGTTAGTTTTTTTGGAGAAGGGGAGTTTCCTAATCCTAGATTCTGATTTAATAGCCATGTTGGACCTAGGAGAATGCAGCTTGTTTATTATATACGCTGTATCATCAATGTGCCATTGCTGCTCAGTTCCATGCTTTTTTTTTTTTAACATATTCATTGTAAATCTTGAATCCCCTAAAACTGGGACAACACAAGTAGAGTGGGAAAGCAAGTGATTATTAGCTTAGTAAGTTTGGATGGATCCATAGTCCAGAATAGGATGAGCTGGGGTTCCTTTGTGTGTGGGGGGGGAGGGGTTTCTGAAGTCTCTGAATCTTTTCTGCCTTACTGAAGTTCTGCAGGTTCTCTCGGGGCCAGACCCATCTGTTTTCTTCAGTCCAGTCCAGTCCTCAGGTCCCGGTAGAATGACTTATGATAATAGTGCCCTTTTTTCCAACATCCCTGTCGACCAGAAAGAGACGGGAAAAAAACCCCAAACATTGAAGCATTCCAAATAAATTCTCTTCCAGCCTGGAGCTCCTTACCTAGGAAAGTTTTATAATCTATTATAGAGTTTCAAGAGTAAATCTAAAACAACCATGAAAGTGCCTTTACACTGCAAAGAAAGCCTTGGGTAAACTTTTCATGTGCTTCCAAATTCCCTTTGCTCAATAAATCAGGGGAGGGCTGTAAGATTCACAAACTCACCAAGGCGAGCGAGGGTGGTTTGCTTTCGCTCTTGAATTAAAAACGAGGCATCCATGACCATGAAGGGCAGATCCCGGGCATGAAACTCTTTTGAAAGCAACCAGAAAGGCAGTATCGTCTAATGGATCCTGCTTGTGGAACTTTCTTGGTGCTAAGATTTGTCACTCATTCTGGCCACTAAAAATGTTGAATGATGTCTTTCGTTTTTTACACCATTTTATTTAGGAAAATAGCCTCGTGGTTCTCTCAAAACCCTCCTTTGGTTATATATGGGGCAACTTAAGCAAAAATACTTGAAATAGTGACTCCATATGACCATGTAAACAGCTTTGAGTCCAAGTAGTCCCCCACTTCCTTGCTGAGGGAAAGGAAATACGTTTCATAGCTCTCAATTCTTTAGTTACTTGGAGTTTGACTTTCTTTTTGTTGCAGTTGCAATCATTGTATATGTGTGTGTGTGTATATATATATATATATATATATATATATATATATATGTGTGTGTGTGTGTGTGTGTTTTATTTCATTTCATTTACATAATTTTGGACTTATCCTCTCATGTTTCTCTGAACTCATATTCATCACTTATTGTATCAGAATATTCCATTACCATCATCTGCTACTGGACACTCAGCCAATTCCCAAACGATGAGCATCTACTTTGTTTCTAGTTCTTCTCTACCATAAAACTGTTTTTTATGAATGCTTTGGGATATCCTGAACTTTTGTTTCTGTCTTTGAGCAGCAGGAGGATCATTGGGTCAAAGAGTTTAAATAGTTGAGTTGCTTTTCTTATGTAATTCCACATTGCTATCCAGAATGAGCGGGTCAGTTTTCTGAGAATGAAGAATGGAGACATGTTTGCCTTTTCTTTACTAACTTACTTCAAGGTGTTTGGTCAAGAATAGCAGTGACTATCAAATGTTGGACATTCCGCTTTCAAAGACCTAAGACCTAATGCAACTAAAATAACAACAGGGGACTGAAAAACTCCTTGGATATTTAGAAAGTAGGGTCATACCACATGGAGCTGATGCTTTTTCCATGGAGGTTTAGTTGATCTGCTTAAGTGAGCTATTAGGTGTGTTTCAGAACTCATTTTTTTGGTTGGTTAGATAGGAATCGGTCCCCTTTTGTTCTCTCCTTGGAGCTTGGCCTATGCTTCTAAGCATGTCAAGTGCCCTTGAAAAGAGCATCTCTAAGAAAGTATTCATTCAAGCCACATGATCAATTACATGGTCTTGATAACCCTGGACCCAGCTTTGATGTTCACAGTTTCAAACACACACATACCCGCACACAGGCACACGTGCCAAATTTTTTCTCCTTTGCCCCTTATTTGGGGAGAAAAAATGGCAGCTGAGGTCTATGGTGTTCTCAATGAACATAATGTGTATTCTATTTTAATAGCATTTTATGGTCACCATTTTTTATTAATGCATGCTGAATATGCTCTGCTTTTTATTGTGAATAACCAATAAAGATGGCAGTAAAAATAGTCATAACACTATACCACTTTCTTCCATACTTTTATCTCCTACTGTAAACTTTGATGCTGCTCAGAAATGCAATTAAAGTAAAATGAACTCACAAAGAAAACATTTAGACCAATGACAGCAGCCAGTTCAACTCCCTGTGGTTTCTTTCACTGGGCATCTTAATAATAGTTCCATGTTTGCTTGGCTTTTTTAAAAATAGAATCTCCCCTACTTCTAATGGTCTGATGGTGAGGATTACGAACTCCTCACACATTTTGAGAAGGTGTTTCACTGACAGGCGGACTTGGGGGAATTTGATGAAGATTTTCATTTCTCATTGAGAAATCAAAAGGCTGATGTGAGACGGAAATACCGCACTCATTCATTCAACAAACATTGAGCTGCGTTCTGAAGGAAGTTAAGGCAGAGATGAAAAAGCATATTCCATATATGGGTGAATACTCAAGATAAGGCACGGAGGCTGGAGATGGTAATTGCCATATGGGGAACGGTTAGCAGGACAACATGAGCAGTCTGTGACAGACAGGCAAATGATAAGCAGTTAGGAAACATTATGCATCAGGAGCTATGTTAGGCACTGGTGATGTAAATGCAAACAGAAGGAAAGACAGTCTCCCTCTGTCTGTGACTGGAAAGGCCATCAGTCTAGAAGCACAAGGGACCTTTAAGGTCATCTAGTCTGCCTCATCCCCCTACTTCCATCAAAAGGGAAACGAGCCCCCAGGTCATTCCATCACACACACAAATATAGCAGGGACAGGCTTTGAACTCCTAATTTTAAATCCTTCCAGGGCTTGGCACAGTGGCTGGTACACAGTAGGCACTTGATAAATGTTTATTCACTGATTGACTACATTGGCTCAATCACAACTTAAATGTTTTTCCCCCCAGTGGCCACTATGTGCAAATTATGTAAGGTATTGTAGAGGATACAAAGTTGACATCAAGAATGGCACTGGTTAATTGAACTTCAACTTGGTTTCCTCATCTGTAAAATGAGGAGGTTGACTTTTAAATGTGCTTTAGCTTCCCTTAGGCCCCTAAAATCTCAGCTCTCCTGGAGTTTACAGTCTAGTGTGCCTCTGTTGGGGTATGCTATACACTGATGAACACATTCCTCCCCAATGAATTGCTTTATGTGATTTAACTTGTGAGGTCTTTGTGTTGTTCTGAGCCACAATGAGCAGTTTTTGCTTCTAGAGCAGCATAAACAGTTACAGGCAAACAACATGAAATGAAATGGGTCTTCAAGACAATGTACTGGTTGGAACAGGAGTCATAGGACACCACAGGGTCACTGTTGGAGAGGTCTCTGGCTGGGTGAGGAGGCATTCATCTTGGGTATCCTGTCAGAAAGAGGGACGTTACTGGCTAGCTTCCGATTTCAGCTAATTCTTCTTACTAATTGGATGCTAAGCTCTGTGCCTTCTTCTGCTAAAGGGCTGCAAAAGCAAAGGCCAAGTGGCTGCCATTGAGTTACAACTCTGGTCTTGTTTTCTCAGTTGGGTTCCAGCTATCTGTGGGCAAAGCAATCTTACATTTCTTTGGAGTCTTCACAGTATTTATTTAAGAGCATATATTCAACCCTTAAAAGAGATGTTAAATGAATGTCTTTCTAAAACAAATTTGACATTAGAGACCAAATCCTTTTGCACTGACAAAATAAGCATTGGTAGACTATCTGCACTATCATATTTAAGATATTATACATGATTTTTGTTTTCTGGGACTTCAGGAGGACTCAGAAAGTAAGTGTGTGTGTGTGTGTGTGTGTGTGTGTGTGTGTGTGTGTGTGTTGAGAACAAAATCTGCATTTATGTTATGCCCCTGGAAGTCTGTGATGTATACTTAATATGATTCTTATGGTTTTCTTCTCAATGAGTTTTCTGTTCATTAGAAAGGTTTGTTAAAAAATCTCATTATTTCCTTTGAATTTAGAAAAAGAATGGCATGCTTCTCCCCCGTTGGATCTCCTAATCTTAGCACTTCTCTGTCTCTGAGAAGAACTTCCTATTTGTCTACTTGCCAAATGAATAATTCATATTTATAATAAGCAGAGATTGTTGGGAGAAAGGGGAGCTTGCTTCTGATGATCCTAAATTGTTTATCAAAACCACCTCCAAAGTGTTGCCTTGATTTTCTTATTGACTAATTATGATTTGAACATGTTTTGGCACTGGCGTACAGCAGAGGATCTGATTGCAGTCACTTGGTACTGCAAACTTATCCTTTCTTACAATACCTACGCATTTCCTTTGCCTTTTTAAAATACATGCTCTTTTGAAATGCTAGCGTTTACTGTGTCTATCTGGGATGCCTCCCTTTCAACATTTCTGCAATAGGCAAGTACTTTGGGGGAGAGAGGGGCTGGAATCAAATCTCTCTTTAAGGATCATTAATCTGGGAGTGAGCTCTTGTGGGTGCCTGGGCACGAGTGTAAAAAGAGGCTGCAGAGCCGACAAAGGCCTCAGTGAATCGACATAAACTTAAAAATTATGAAGAAAGTATCTGGGAAGTTGGTAGTGGTGGTAACAGAATCGACTGCCGTAAGTTTGCATTTGAAAATTGACTTTTCATTATTTCACCTCTTGTTTCTGCTTCCTACCACTTCAGCACCTCCCTTTACAAGGTAATAATGGAGGCTGGCTCTTGGGGCCATTTGAAATTTTATGCATGACTAGGGTGTCTTTAAAGAGAACTTTCTCACTACACATTTATGAAATGTGGCTTGGAATCTGTCTTGTTGAATGAGGCAAACACTGGCTTGACATTTTAAGACAATGGTGAAAAGCTCCCTTTTTATGTCAACTTCAAACAAAAGTGAGTTCCTGAAATCTGAAAAGTTACTTAAGTCTGTTCTTTGGTTTCAAAGGAAGGACTGAAAAAAATGACACCGAGTCTAGGCTGAGAGGATCCCTCTTGATGAATGTCTTTTTCTCAAGGTACAAAGGGGGCTTTGTGTTTTGAATCTGATGGGGGTAGAAAAAGAAAGAAAAATAGACGGTAATGCTTTTGTATCAGTGATGTAGCATTTAAGTGGAAAGAATCCTGAATTGGGAGGCTTGGATTTTAGTCATTGATCTCCCACTAAATAATTGTGTTAAGCTAAGAAACCTGTTTGACTTTTTTGTGTGTTTACCTAGAAGATGAAAGCATTGGGATGGAAATTGGAAATTGAAATCGGCAAGCAATAGAATCAGTTAGGAGGTCGCCAATCTGACACGTGCTCAAGCCATACCGAAATAAATCTCCTCTGTGACATAGCTGACAAGTAGTCTTATAGTATTTGTTTAAAGAGCTCCACCATTCCACAACTGATAAATGGACAAAGGAGATGAAAAGACAATTTTCAGACGATGAAAGTGAAGCCATTTCTAGTCTTATGAAAAATACTCTAACATTATTGATTAGAGAAATGCAAATTAAGACAACTCTGAGGTACCACCACACACTTTTTAGATTGGCTAAGATGACAGGAAAATCTAATAATAAATGTTGGAAGGGATGTGGGAAAACGAGAACACCAATGCATTGTTGCTCACGTTGTGAATTGATCCAACGATTCTGGAGAGCAATTTGGAACTATGCCCAAAGGGCTATCAAACTGTGCATCCCCTTTGATCCAGCAGTATCTCTAGATTATAAAAGTTCATAAAAGAGATCATAAAAAGGGGAAAAAGACCCACATGTGCAAAAATCTTTATAGTAGCCCTTTTTGTAGTGGCAAGAAACTGGAAACTGAACAAATGTCCATCAATTGGGGAATGGATGGATAAGTTATGGTATATGAATATGATGGAATATTATTGTTCTATAAGAAATGACCATCAGGATGAATACAGAGAAGCCTGGAGAAACTTACATGAACTGATGCTGAGTGAAATGAGCAAGACCAGAAGATCATTATATACTTCAACAACAATACTGTATGATGATCAATTCTGATGGACGTGGCCATCTTCAGCAATGAGTGGATTGAGGCCAGTTCCAATGATCTTGTGATGAAGACAGCTATCTGCACAAAGAGAGGGGACTCTGGGAACTGAATACAGATCACTACAGAGCATTATCACTCTTTTTGTTGTTTGCTTGCTTTTTGTTTTCTTTCTCATTTTTTTCCTTTTTGATCTGGTTATTGTTCTATAAGAAAAGATGAGCAGGCTGATTTCAGAAAAGCCCAGAAAGACTTAGATGAACTGATGTTGGGCGAGGTGCGCAGAACCAAGAAAACATTGTACATAGTAACAACAAGCTTATGTGATGATCAACTGTGATGGACTTGGCTCTTTTCAACAGTGAGGTGATTCTAGGCACTTCCAATAGATTTGTGATAGAAAGAGCCATCCACATCCAGAGAGAGAACTATGGAAAATGAATGTGGATCAAAGCATAGTATTTTCACCTTTTTTGTTGTTATTGTTTGCTTGGTTGGTTTTTTTTCTTTCGCCTATTGATCTGATTTTTCTTGTGCAGTATGACAAATATGGAAATGTATTTAGAAGAATTGCACAAGTTTAACTTATATTGGATTTCTTGCTGTCTATGGGAGGAGAAAGGAAGAAAATTTTGGAACACTAGGTTTTGCAAAATGCTGAAAACTATATTTGCATGTATTTGGGGAAAAATCTATTAAAAAATAAAGAGCTCCAGTGACAAGAACCATATTTCCATAAGGCAGCTCATTCAACTTTGGCATAGCTTTTTCTTGCATAAAGCTATTCATTGTTTCTAGCTTTGTCCACTGAGGTCAATGAATAAGTCTTATTTCTCTGTCATATGATAACCCTTCAAATCCTATTGTTCCTTCTCTCTCACCTTGCTGTACCCCAACCCCCAATCTTCTCTTCTCCAGACTAAGCATCACCAGTTACTTCTTCAGCTTGAATATAGAATGGTAGCAAGATTATCTCACATGCTCATTGAAGTCCCCTTCAACCCTTAACATTCTTCAAGTCTAAGAGTGTAAGATCAAATTTACTTTGTATTATTCAATCATGGTATTTGTGATTGGGGAAAATCAGACATCTACAAAAGAAGATACAAGAGCATTTCATTACAATATGATTTGATAATGTGAAGGATTTGAAATGAATGTCTTCAGATTGGGACTCATTAACCTACAAAGTAAACAATGATGGATTATTTTTAAAAGGTGGTGATTGCTTTTGGAATATTTGAACTTGTCTCTGAATTAATTCAGCTAATGGGTTTATAGGAAGGTTATGCAAGGCAGGCAAAATTAGTGTGAAGCTACAAAGCAAGGTACAATCATCTTAATCCCAGTCTCCTTAGCTTCTAATAACCAAATCTGCTGTGCCCTTTAATCTATAGAGATTTTCTGCCACATTTCAAGTTTCAATAAGATCTTACTCTTTCAATTTTGATGGATAAAGTTCTGATATAAATAATCCAGGGGCAAGGGACTATGTTGTTATTATTTTTTTCATCAGTCAATAAGTCTTTATTAAATTCCAGACACTGTGCTATCCTTCAGTGCTTGGGATAAAAAGAAAGGCAAGACCGTCCCTGCTTCCTGAGAGCTCACAGTCTAATGAGCCTTATATTTCCTTTATCTTTATCTTTCCAGCTTTCCTTAAGTGGAAATAAGCCTAGATTATTTAATTAATTGAACCTGGATGGACTGACCAACCTCCCCTTTAGAAGAACACATGAAAGTGTTTTATTCCCTTTAACTCCAGTACACAAATGAATTCATAAACCAGCCCCTATAAACTTCCTGTCTTGGTTCATGTAGATATAAAACCCAAGACTTCTCTTTTAGAGTGACTTTCAATTTTTTTGGAGTCCTGTCTACTTTTCCTATTTACATCAATCTTTTCCCCATATAATTATGATTTCTTTTGCTAAGTCTTTATATTTTGAAAGCTTTTTATTCCATGCAGCTTGGAGGTTATGGGTATTTGGTAAACTGACAGTTATTAAGGACTTTGTTCTTGAGTTTTTATGGATCATTGTTATGACCGTGCAGTTATGAACAATATGGACAATTATGGACTGTCTGTGATAATATTCTGGTTTTGGTACAGTCTATTCCTTATGTTCTCCAGTACATTGAGGTCTATATTTGTTGTAGAGAGATTTGTTTTCTGCCAGTTTATAAAAGATAGTGAACTTCTGATCTTTAATTTTAGCCACTGTCATATTTTGCAAGACACTTAATACGTACTAAATTTTTACAGCTTTCACAGCTTTTTGCCACTTTCCTTATATAATCTATGTTGATTACCTAGTTCAGGTTCCTTAAAGATAACTTATGTAATTTCTGTTAATAACTCTATCCTAAATTGTCATCATAAATCTCTTCCATTTCCATCAACAAATATGTATGAGTCAGTCATTTGTGTTATACTTTGTCTACATACTGATGGCTGATTTCATGTGAATGTTGCTCACGTAAGGTCTTTTGAGTGCATTTGTAGATCTTAGTTGTTCCATAGTCTCCATCCAGAGGTAAACCATTTTCTTCTCTCTATAGCCAGTGTCTAGGTGATACAATAAATATTAATAAATATGTATTGAGATTAATTGAGTAACCAAAAATTGATAGCAATGCTAATGGATTAGTAGAAGCTAGAAATGAGTGAATGGGAGACTGAACAAATTTTGTGTAATATTATTTTGCTATAATATACAATAAATAAGAACAACATGAGAAAACTTATATGAACTGATTCACTAAAGGAAAAACAAAATCAGGAGAACAATATACATAATAATGAACCAACATTTAAAGACAACAGAATTATGATTTTATATAGTGTTTAGACTTGTTTCTAGAAAGTGCATTGTTGTATATGCTGTCAGAAATAATTCCTATTTGCCAGGAATAATTTTGGCCTATGCTTTATATTTATTTTTTATTTAAGTTAGTAACTCATTTACTTTATCTTTTGTATAAAGTATGTCAACTATTTCAATATTTTGGGGTTTTGTTTTAGAAAAAGCAAACTTGACTATTAAGCATATTTCTCCAGAATGTTTTTTTTTCATCAAGAAGCAACAAAAAAGAACTTTTCTTGAGGGATGAGTGAAGGAAGGAAGAGAAAAAGGAAGGGAAGGAAGACGGAAGGAAGGAAGGTAGCAAGCAAATATTAATAAAGCACTTATTATGTACCAGCCACTATGCTAAACGCTTTACAAATATTATCTCACTACAGCCCTGGGAGATAGATGATACTATTTTGCTCACTTTATGGTTGAGGAAACTGTTCCTTAGTTAATAGTACTGACAAAGCCTCTGGTCATGACCATTTAAATGTATTTATCCATATAAAACTTAGCAGTGGCCACAAACAAACCTCATACTTTTTCGAGAAAGAGAAAATTATAGTAGTATAAAAATGCTAGGACATCCATGTCTTTCAATGTTATTGAAAAAGTATTCATAATTAACATTAAGATACTAGGAAACAAGTTTTTAGGAAAAAAGTTTATTAATTTGCTATGTTTCAATTTAGCTAGTAGCCTTCCTTTGTTGCCTCCATGTGGAGTAGTGTTATGAAAGCAGATATTTTTGGGGAGGAAATCCCCTTCAGAAAGATGTATTTTGTTTTTCTCCTGTAAGCAAATTTTGGAGCATTGGATTTAGATCTGGCTCATCACTTTAGAGATAATCTAGTTTGGCCCTACCCCCTCTTATTTTATTATTGCCTTTATTAAATGATGTTTCACATGAATGCACCAATGATGGGTCAGTGATTCACAATTTACAATCTGAACATTCCTCAATAGGCACAGTCATGAGGATGGTTGATAGGTGATGAAACCAAATGGCCTCCATTGAAGGGCAATCAACAGAGGTATCTGTGAAATATATTAAATTACATGGAATGGAGGAAGAAGAGCAGTTCTAACCACACAATTGGTATGGATTCTCATCAGTTGATTTGTCTCCCCTCCCATTTCTACTGCCCCCTCACCTCACCAACAACTTTATAAAATCAATCAACCTGTAAGAACCGGTAAGAATCACGCCAGTGATCCGATTCTGGCCACTTGCTCCTATTTTGGTGTTAGCACCATGATTAGAGTAGTGGTAGCCAAAGATTTGCAATAATTCATGATATGATGATGAAGGCCTGAGTTAAGATATAGGTTGTATGATCAGAGAGAAGAGGATTGATGTAAGGGAAATTGTTGGTACAGAAACAACTACATTTGGCAAATGATTGGTTACATGGGATTAGGGAACATGAAGAGTCAATGATGACCCCAGGATTGTGAGCCAATATAACTAGAAGGATGGTGGTGCTCTCAATAGTAATCTGGTTTAAAATAGGCATGGAGAACCTTTTTTCTGCCAAGGGTCATTTGGAAATTTATAACATCATTCATGGGTCAAACAAAATCATCAACCTATAGAATTCGAGCAGTAGGAGGTCATTGTACCTAGATTCCAGCTAGGCTGCCTTAGCAAATGATTTTGTGAGCCTTATAAGGCTTGACCCATCCGTGGTTTAGAAGAAGGATGGGTTGTGGAAGAAAGATAGAGTTGGGGGACTTCGGCAGAGAATATCTGGAGAAATATAATACAATAGGTTTAGGGGAGGGTAGCCTCTAGTGAATGTTTTTCAAGAATAGGGAGGATTTAGGTGTATTTTGGGGGTGGCAGGGAACCAGTAGCTGGGGAAAGATTGTTAAGGAGTAAAAATCTTGTATAAAAAGATAGCAATAAAAATTTATTGTTTTTAAAGGGTAGGCAGATGTTGAATATTAGAGGGGGAATGTTGGGGGGCAATTTCTGGAGAAGATGATAAGAGATAGGATCAAGGATACATGTCAAGAAAAAAGGTCACCTTCATCAGTGATTAGAGTCAAGAAGAAGTGCTGGGGGATGACATCAGGGGGTTTTGAGCTATAGAGAGGGAAAGAATAGGGAGTTCATTTCAAATAGCCTCTTTTTGGTAAATTTAGATGGAAGGTCTTTAGCTGAAAGAATGGTTTGCTAAGCATATGGTTTACCTAAACTTGAGTTAGGGTTTTACTTCCCATTCCTGAACCTTAGTTTCTGTAGCTGTAAAACGGACTTGGACTACATAGTTTCTAAGTGCCCTTCTTGCTCTATGTACCTATGATCTTGTGAGATCTCTGGGTGTAAAATTAAATCAGATTATTATTACAGGACTATTGTGGCTATTTGCAAACGGAACCTTCATATGACGGTACATATGTGGGGATTCTTCTCTCATAGAGTTTGGATTTTGCCTCTTGTGAGCTCCTTTTGTCAGTTGGTGTGTCTTCCTCAAAATCTACCCATTTAGATCTGTGTCTTGGGAATAATCTGTGTCTAAGGGAATATAGCCCATAATCAAGGGGCATATTAGTCTTTACCTGTAGACATTCGGGAAGAACTAGGGAACTAAAGTAAAATCTGCTTATGTGGGGTCACTGCCATTGCTGGTACCTTGCCCCAAATGAGGTTGTTTCAAGATAGTAACTCTCTCCTTCGAGTACAATCACCAGTGGAAAAGTCAGTAGCTTACACAATGGAGAAAAACAGGAAACTATGAAACTGTGTCCAGATTTTCCCTGTCTTTATTTAAAAGATTTCACAATGGAATGAACCCATGTGTTGTTTAATTACTTAATTGTTGGACATCACCCAAGCTGGCGCAAAATAAACAACACCCATCCCGGTAGACTTCTTAGTGAGGCTGATCAAATCACCTCTTCTTCTCTAATCTGAGTTTGCGAGTGAAGTCACCAAAAAAAGAAAGGAAAAAAAAGGAAGAAGAATTGGCTAATCTATCGAAAATAGTAATGAATGTAAAAAAAAAAACAAAACAGATGCAGCCTATCTTCTTGTTATGAGCAGGAAGTGCAGAAACAGTTTGTCTTGTAATGTTGTATAATGCCTTGCCCATATGCTGGCTATCTTGTGGGGGTGAGGGCTGAGGTAGGGGTGGGGGTTCCCTACTTGTTATTTATTTTTTATCTCAATTTTGGATGAGAGTGAAATATTTTCTGGTTTTAGAAAATGAATGGAGCTGGAAATATTCTACATGAAAATGATTAATTTGGGAATTTACATAATTAGGCACAGTGAAGCTATACTAGTGATAGAATATGGGGGCCCCTTTAAATTCTCCCTCTGCAATATATCATCTGTCTATCTGTGTTTCTCTAATCGAGAAAAAATACTTGGTCTCTGGGTCTTTCTCATGTCCATTAAAAATACTGAACCTCAAAGGGGAAAAGTACTGATTGTTAAGATCTAGATCGATTTAAGTTGGAGACCCATTTGTGTTTTTTTTTTTATTCTGATACTGTACCTTGGGTTGACCAATGTTGAAAATCCTGTTTGGGGTGAGGCTTTGCAAGTTTTCTCTCAATACCCTTTCCAATTCAATTTCAATCAGCATTTCATGTTATAAGAAAAGCACATTTTGGCTCTGCTTGAAACTAGCATTCTTCCTTCCTTCCTAGTCCTCGGTTACATCACTCTGCTGGGGTGTCTGCCACCCTTCCAGTGCAGTCTAGAGGCTATTTCTCAACTAAGCTATTTAAAGGACTATCATCTGGAAGAAGGATTAGCTTTATTGTGTGTCTCTCCAGATGGCAGACCTAAACTCCATGGGTAGAAGGCAGATTTCAGCTCAGTATAAGAGAAAAAAAAAAAAAAACAAAAGAAAACTTAAAAAACCTCAAAGCCTAACAATTAGAGCTGTGTAGAATGGGCTGCTGTATGAGGTACATTCCCATTTACTAGAAGTGTTTAAACAGACACTTCTCCAGGAGACCTTTTTTGTACGAGAGTTGTAGGTGGTGGCTTAGAGAGATCCCTTTTAAATAGCAGTGTGACTTTGGGCAAGTTACTTAAACCACTTGGGGAGTCAGTGCCCTCATGTGTAAAAAGAGGAGTTAAAACTAGATGAACTCTTAAGTGCTTTTCTAGCTTTAAATTTATGAACTCAGTGGGAACAATAATAGGTACCACAAGGGAGGGAAAGAGTGAGGGAAGAGAGAGAGAGAGAGAGAGAGAGAGAGAGAGAGAGAGAGAGAGAGAGAGAGAGGAAAAGATGAAATAAAGGAAGACTGGAAGGAGGAAGTAGAAAAGATGAAAGGAGGAAGGAAAGGAGGGAAGGAGGAAGAAAATAAGGGAAGAAAAGAGGGAAGTAGGAAGGAAAAGAGGAAGGGAGGAAGGACTTAAATGATTACTGTGAGCCAGACACTGAGCTAAATGAGGTACAAAAACAAGCAAAAAAAGATAGTCTCTGACCTAAAAGAACCTACATTCTATGGGGGAAGACAACCCACCAAAAAAGCTGAGATGATGATTCCCTAGAGCCATGATTTTGAAGTCTAGAAAGTCAGAAGCAGGGCTTGACATAGTTAGAATGCAGAAGTTCAGAGGTCTGGGGGTGCCTACGTGCCAAGTTGGTAAGGTTCCGTGGTGTTTACGTGTTGGCTTTGGAAGAATTCAGGAAGAATTCATGTCTGAATCAAGTAAAGGAGTTTATTATATTTGAGGTTTGGATCAGCAGGCTCTCCACAAGGAAAGAAGCAGCCCAACTAGGACAAAGAGGGGTTCTTTTATATGACAAGAATGCCTAGGATTGGCTGGTGAAAAAACAAGGCACCAAGCCACAAAAGAGCCAGTGCACTTGCAGTTTCCCATCACAAGCCAAGATTGTAGGAGAGACAAAAGTGATGTGGGTGATGATGGGAAGCATCAAAAATTGGGGTTCGGCCATGTGAAGAATTCACAATGGCCATTCTTTTGGCAAAAGGGAGATTTATTAGGGGAGAGGTTACAGACAAAACGAAGGGATACAACAGACAACAGGAAGGGTAACTATGAAATAGAGTATGAAAGTATGAAAACCAAGTTCCTCAGTGGAATTACCCAGGAGAAAGGGAGCACCCCATGAGGTTGGGGCATGCCCTTAGCTGGCAGACTAAATCCTGAAAGAGACTGAGCATCCTAGAAGAGTTAATTAACTAAAAGGAGGAGAAGTGAGATTGGGAAACATATTGGAGTCAGGAGAGGTATCACGTGGCATGGAGGAGGGATAAAGAGAAACACACCATCAGACAGGAGGCACACTGACCCAAAGGAGGGCAGTAGCCATGGGACGGCCCATAAGTAGATTTTATTGGGAAAATTTAACCTCAAATATATGACTGGGATTTCTGACAAGACATGGCAAAGTGAGACTGCTCAAGACCCTACAGAGGGTGGGTCTCAGGGGTTTGACATAACTTAGATTTCTAATTGGATGACTATGCCAGAGGGTAGGATCATGGAACTAAACTGATCCCTATCAGTGCCTTCTCCCTGCTTGCCTCAACGGTCAATTCTTTAGTTTCTTCTTGTCAAACACACCATTCAAGATTTCTCAACAGGACATGCATTATTCTAGGTAAGGTCCCTTCCGTGGTTTTATGGCCAACATCTTATTCCGTTGTAGGTTCCATCAGTGAGTCCTTATCTTGTTCCCTGCAGGGGTCCCTGATTGCCCCTCAAAATCACGGTTAAAGTGGAATTACTCAGAAAACATATGAAATGGTAACAGATGTGAACAAGCAAGTATTCTATTGCTATTGTGAAGTAACCCAATTGGACAATGTATGGCTAGAAAAAAATGACTTGGTAATTGATCATTGAATATCTTGAACTCATAACTAGATTAAATGAATAACATGTCAAGGATTTGAGGTAAGTCATTGTGAACTGCTAACTCCTTCTGAAATGAACTGTCATCCTAAATGAGGCTTCAGAATATCTGAAATTGAAAAAACAATAAATGAAGAGACCTATCTTAATAATGACTCTAAAGATAAGTTCCTTGCAACAATAAAAGATGAACAGTGTAAGAGCCATCAGTGACTGGGAAGGAAAAGCATGAAGATAATAGACGGTTCACTTACTATGAAACTAATGCAGTCATGATGAAGTTGAAGACCTGGCAGGTGTACTCCACTAAAAAGATGCTTAAAACATCTGGCTCTCTGGGTCTGATTTAGACCTTAAAAAGCTATTCCCTTAGTTCCAACTGTGGTATAGCCCACAAAACAATCTCTCTACTCTTTCTACAGGCTGTATTCCACCCCCATCCCCATTGAGCTTTAAGTGTAGATAGAGCCTTTTATAGATTAGAGTCGTTGGCCAGCTGAGAAAAGGAGCTATTTAAACATTTCAAAGGTAAGCAGATAATAGCTAATTCTAAGGTGGAACCTTGGTCCAATAAAGTGACTAAGCCTGCCATCAGATCAGAATTCACTAAAAGAAACCTTTCTCTAAATGTTATTCCTTCTTATTTGCTCTCCTCTTTGATATGGCTTTTTTTAAATTATTTTTTACCCATATATATGTAAAAATAATTTTGAACATTTACTTTAATTTTTTTTTGTTTCCTCCCCTCCTTCTTCTCTGAATCAGTCAGCAAATTGATGTAGTTTATATATACATATATGTTCAGTTATACACAACACATTTCCATATTAATCATGTTGTGAAAGAAGACAGATACTATCCCTCCACATAAAATAAAGACAGTGAAAAATCGTATGCTTTTAGGGGTGGAGCCAAGATGGAGACGCAGACACAGGTTTCTTCCTGAGCTTTTCTACTCTCACACTAATTATGAAATTCAGCCTCTGAAATAGTGTTGGACTGGCAAAATCCACAAATATTGGGAGTGCAGCAGAACATAATTTCGAAGATCGCCAGAAAGGGTCTGTTTTGATCCATCGTGGGCACAGGAGGAGGCCAGCCACAGAGCACAGAGGCCAGCACACGCTGAGCAGACTCAGTGCAAGGTGCGGTCTCTGGGGATGGAGAATTTATGGGGAGGAGTCTACTACAACGTTGTCTACCCTGCCCTGCTTGCAAGCTAGTAGATCTACAGAGAAAGTATAAAACATCGGACACAAACACAAAAGATAAATAGTGAACCCCAAAGTGCCAAAGTCTCATGGAAACTGGCCACACCCACCAAGTGACTCAGTGAGATCTCAGAGCAGCAGCTCTCAGCGTAGCCACCGTCATTGCTTCCTGGTCTGTAGAGGAAGCTTGGAATCTCCTTGCCCTAAAAGCCGATCTCATTTTTTTTGATGAGTAAAAGGCAAAGTGAGCTCTAACTATAGACAGCTTCTATAGCAAAAAAGAACAGATTTCAAACCCTGGAGACTAAAAGCAGGTTGTTTCTATATGAAGCCCCCAAAAGGGTATATAACCTGGTTCCCACCACACAAGGATCTCCTAGAAGAAATTAAAAAGGATCTTAAAAGAGAGCTATAAGAAAAATGGGCAAAGGAAAGGAAAACTCTGCAAGAGGGTTTGGAAAAGGCATGTAACTCATTAAAAGAAATATTTGATAAAATGGAAAAAGAAAACAACTCCCTGAAATGTGAAATGGAAAAGGTCAAGAACTCCCAGGAAAACAGAATTTGTGAAATGGAAAAAGTAAAGAACTCTAAAAAAAAACAGGATTTGTGAATTGGAAAAAGAAAATAACTCCTTAAAAATTTGTGAAATAGAAAAAAATTCCATAGTACAAAACAACTTATTTAAAAACTCAATTGGACAAATACAAAAAGAAGTAAAAAAAAAGTAGATGAAAAAAATAATTCATTAAAAATCAGAACTGAACAAATGGAAATGAATGACTCAATGAGACATCAAGAATCAGTCAAGCAAAACCTACAAAATGAAAAAATAGAAAAAAATGCTAAATACCTACTTGGAAAAATACCAGAACTGGAAAATAGATCTAGGAGAGATAATTTAATTTATGATTAATATGATTTATGATAATTTATGATAATATGATTATTGGACTCCCTGAAAACCATGATGAAAAAAAGAGCCCAGACACTCTTTTTCAGGAAATCATCAAAGAGAACTACCCAGATATTATAGAATCAGAAGGTAAAATAGTCATTGAAATAATTCATTGAACACCTTCTGAAAGAGGCTCCAAAATTAAAACTCCAAGGAATATTGTGGCTGATACATTGTTGGTGGAATTGTGAACAAATCCAATCGTTCTGGAGAGCAATTTGAAACTATGCTCAAAAAGTTATCAAACTGTGCATACCTTTTGACCCAGCAGTGTTTCTACTGGGCTTATATCCCAAAGAGATCTTAAAGAAGGGAAAGGGACCCATATGTGCAAAAATGTTTGTGGCAGCCCTTTTTGTAGTGGCTAGAAACTGGAAATTGAATGGATGCCCATCAATTGGAAAATGATTAGGTAAATTGTGGTATATGGATGTTATGGAATATTATTGTTCTGTAAGGAATGACCAGCAGGATGATTTCACAGAGGTCTGGAGAGATTTGACATGAATTGATGCTAAGTGAAATGAGCAGAACTAGGAGATCATTATACATGGCAACAACAAGATTATACAATGATCAACTCTGATGGACGTGACTCTCTTCAACAATGAGACGATTCAAACCAGTTCCAATTGTTAAATGATGAAAAGAATCAGCTACACCCAGAGAGAGAACTATGGGAAATGAGTGCGGACCACAACATAGCATTTCCATTATTTCTGGTATTATTTGCTTACCCTTTTGTTTTCCTTCTCAGGTTTTTTTCTTTCTAGATCCAATTATAAATCTATATAAATATACTGGAAGAAGGGGAAAAGTTGGAACAGAAGGTTTTGCAAGGGTCAATGTTGAAAAATTACCCATGCATATGTTTTGTAAATAAAAAGCTATAATAATAATAAAAAAAGAAAAGAAAAAGAGTATGCTTTGAGCTGCATTCAGATTTGATTAGTTCTTTATCAAGAGGCAGATAATTCCAAACAATTTAGGATGAAAAAATTTTATCTTAGATCTTTGAATTGCTGAAAACTGTAAGTTATTCATAGTTGATCATCTACAATATTGCTGTTATTGTTTATAATGTTCCCCGGTTCTTTTCATTTCACTTTGTATGAGTTTGTATAAGTGTTTTTTTCTGAAATCAGTCTGTTTGCTATTTCTTACAGCATAATAATATTCCATTACAATCTTATATCACTTGTTCAGCCAGTCCCAATTGAAGGATATCCCCTCAATTTCCAATTCTTTGACAACACAAAAGAGCTGATATAAATATTTTGTACAACTGGGTCCTTCCCCCCCCCCCACCTTTTAAAAAATCTATTTGGAATACAGATATAGTTGTGGTATTTCTAGATCAAAGAGTCTGCAGTAATGCTCTTTGAGCATGGTTCCAAATCTTTCTCCAGAACCATTAGATTTGCTCACAGATTTTTCCCACCTTCCCTCCAACACCTATAATTTTCCTTTTCTGTTATATTAGCCAATCATGAGTTGGTATCTCAGAGTTTTTTCAATTTGCATTTCTTTGGTCAGTAGAGATTTAAAGCATTTTTCTTATGACTATAGATAGCATTGATTTCTTCATCTGAAAAATGCCTGTTCATATCCTTTGACCATTTATCAATTGAGGAATGACTTATATTCTTATAAATTTGATTCACTTCACTTTAAATAGTGATGCACTATTTGAGAAATGAGGCCTTTATCAAAGACTTGCTGTAAAAATTGTTTTCCTGCTCTCTGCTGTCTTTATAATCTTGGTGGCATTCTTTTTGTTTTTGCAAATCCTTTTTCATTTATTATAATCCACTAGCCCATTTCACATCCTAAAATGTTCTTTACCTCTTATTTGGTCATAAATGATTCCCTTTTCCAAAGATCTGACAGGTAAACTATTTCTTACTCTCCTAATTAGTCTATGATATCACACTTTATGAGTAAATCACGTACCCAATATGACCTTATCTTGGTATATAATGTGAGATGGTGGTCTACACCTAGTTTTTCCCAAACTGCTTTCCAGTTTCCCCAGCAGTTTTTTTCAAATACTCTAAGTTCTTGTCCCAAAAGCTGCTGTCTTTGGGCTTATCAAACACTAGGTTACTGCATTCATTTATTACTATGTATTGTCTAACTAGACGATTCCACTGAATGGTACTGTTTTGTTGATTACCATTTTGCAATATAGTTTGAAATCTAGTACTGTCAGGCCACCTCGCTTCAGATTTTGTTCTCTTGATTCCCTTGATATTAATGATCTTTCATTTTCCCAGATTAATTCTGTTATTATTTTTTCTTGTCTATATAATATTTTTGATAGTTTGATAAGTATGGCAGTACTGAAGTAGTAAGTTGATTAAATAAATTAATTTAAGTAGAATTGTCATTTTTATTATATTGGCCAAGCCTGTCCATTAGCAGTGGATATTTTTTAATTGTTTAGATCTGACTTTGTGTGAAAAGTATTTTGTAATAGTGTTCATATACCCCCTAATTTATCTTGGCAGGTAGTTTCTCAAGTAGTTTATGTTGTCTGCGGTTATTTTAAGTGGAATTTCTTTTTCTATCTCTTATTGTGGCTCTTTGATAACATGTAGAAAAGATTTATGGGGCTTTATTTTATATCCTGCAACTTTGTTAAAGTTCATTATTTCATTTAATTTTTTCTTAATCCTCTAGGATTCTTTCAATATACCATTGTCATCTGCAGTTTTGTTTCTTCAGTGCACATTCTAATTCTTTCATTTCCTTTTTCTTTTCTTATTCCTAGAGCTATCATTTCTAGTACAGTATTGAATAATAGTGATGATAATGAGCATTCTTACTACCCCAATCAGATTGGGGAAACTTCTAGCTTATCCCCACCACACATAATGATTAATGATGGTTTTAGATAGAAACTACTTATCATTTAAAGGAAAGCTCCATTTTGTTCCCATGCTTTTTAGTGTTTTTAATAGGAAATACTCTTTTTAAAACATCTGGTTTTAATTTCTTTATTTGAAAATTTTGTTCATATCCTTTGACCATTAATCAACTGGAGAATGGCTTGTATTCTTCTAAATTTGAAACAATTCTCTATATATTTTAGAGGAAATAATGTTTTATTTTATCCAGAACTTTTTTTGTATCTATTGAGATAATCATATGATTTCTGTTCATTTTGTTATTGATGTGATCAATTTTGCTGGTAGTTTTCCTAATATTGAAACAGCTCTGCATTACTACTATAATGCTCTTATTCATGATATATTGCTGTAATCTTCTTGCTAGCATTTTATTTAATTTTTTTGCATTAATATTGACTAGGAAAATTGGTCTACAATTTTGTTCTTTCTGGTTTGGATATCAGCATCATTTTTGTGTTATAGAAAGAATTTTGTAAGACTTCATCTATTTTCCCAAATAGTTTCTGTAGTATTAGAATTAATTATGCTTTAAATGTTTGGTAGAATTCACTTGTGAATCCATCTCACTTTGGATTTTTTTTTCAGGAGATCATTGATGGTTTGTTCGTTATTTGGGTATTCTATTTCCCCTTTTATCAATCTAGACCATTTATATTTTTGTAAATATTCATCCATTATGCTTACATTGTCAGAGCATATAATTGGGAAAAGTACCTCTTAGTAATTGCTTTAATTTCTTCTTTGTTAGTAATGAATTTACCCTATCATTTTTGTTACTAGTATTTTGATTTTGTGGTTTTTAAAAAATCAAATCCATTAATGGTTTCTCTATTTTATTGTTGTTCTTGTTTTTAAAACCAGCTCCTAGTTTTATTTATTAGTTCAGTAATTCAATTAGTTTTCTTAATTTCAATTATATTAATGTATACTTTGAGTTTCAGGATTTCCAATTTGGTGTTTAATTAGGAATTTTTTATTTATTCTTTTTCTAGTTTTTTTTAAGTGGCTTGCCAGATTCATTGATCTGCTCTTTCTCTATTTTATTGATGTAAATGTTTAGAGATATAAATTTTTCCCTAAGTACGCTTTGGCTGAAACCCATAAATTTTGGTATGTTGTCATAGTTATTCTCTTTAATGTAATTATTGATTGTTCCTATTATTTATTCTTTAACCCAGTCATTCTTTAGGATTAGATTATTTAGTTTCCAATTAAATTTTAATCTGTTTACATGGCCCTTTATTGAATGTAATTTTTATTGCTTTATGATCTGAAAAGGATGCGTTTAATATTTCTGCCTTTTTTGCATTGAATGTGAGATTTTGTGTCCTAATACATAGTCAATTTTTATGTGGACACCATGTGTCACCAAGAAAAAAAGGTATATTCCTTTCTATCCCCATTCAATTTTCTCCAGAGCTATATCATACCTAACTTTTCTAAAATTCTATTCATCTCCTCAACTTTTTGTTTATTTTTTTTCCTTAGATTTATCTAGTTCTGAGAGGGAAAAGGTGAGGTCCCCACTAAAATTATAGTTTTACTACTTCCTCCTGAAATTAACTTAACTTTGGATGCTATACCATTTGTGGCATACATATTTAGTACCAATATTAATTCATTGTCTGTACTGCTTTTTTTTTTTTTTTTTTTAGCAAGATGTAGTTTCCTACCTTATGGTCTATTTAGATCTATATTTGCTTTTGCTTTGTCTAAGCTAATCCTGTCTTTTTTTAAACTTTAGTTGATGGGACATTGATGCATTGTTGGTGGAGTTGTGAACGAATCCAACCATTCTGGAGAGTAGTTTGGAACTATGCTCAAAAAGTTATCAAACTGTGCATACCCTTTGATCCAGCAGTGTTACTACTGGGATTATATCCCAAGGAGATACTAAAGAAGGGAAAGGGACCTGTATGTGCATGAATGTTTGTGGCAGCCCTTTTTGTAGTGGCTAGAAACTGGAAACCGAGTGGATGCCCATCAGTTGGAGAATGGCTGAATACATTGTGGTATATGAATATTATGGAATATTATTGTTCTATAAGAAATGACCAACAGGATGATTTCAGAAAGGCCTGGAGAGACTTACACGAACTGATGCTGAGTGAAATGAGCAGGACCAGGAGATCATTATATACTTCAACAACAATACTATATGATGACCAGTTCTGATGGATCAGGCCATCCTCAGCAACGAGATCAACCAAATCATTTCTAATGGAGCAGTAATGAACTGAACTAGCTATGCCCAGAAAAAGAACTCTGGGAGATGACTAAAAACCATTACATTGAATTCCCAATCCCTATATTTATGCCCACCTGCATTTTGGATTTCCTTCACAAGCTAATTGTACAATATTTTAGAGTCTGATTCTTTTTGTACAGCAAAATAATGGTTTGGTCATGTATACTTATTGTGTATCTAATTTATATTTTAATATATTTGACATCTACTGGTCATCCTGCCATCTGGGGGAGGGGGTGGGGGGTAAGAGGTGAAAAATTGGAACAAGAGGTTTGGCACTTGTTAATGCTGTAAAGTTACCCATACATATAACCTGTAAATAAAAGGCTATTAAATAAAAAAAATAAATAAACTTTAGTTGAAGCATAATAAACGTCATGTAGAAATCTGGTTTTTAATCCAGTCTGCTAGCTGCTTCCATTTTATGGGTTACTTCATTCAATTCATACAGTTAAGATTACAAACTACATTTTCTGTGATCTTTTTATCCCTATTTCTCTCTCTCTCTCCCCCTTTCCCTTCTTCTTCCTCTCCTTCCCCCTCCCTCTTCTCCACCATTGTTTTGCTTCTGATCACTGCCACTCCCAATTCATCTTCCCTTCTATCGATCCTGCTCACCTTCTCTTATTTCCCTCCCCTCCTACTTTTCTATATGATAAAATCCATTTCTGTATCCAACTGAATGTGTGTTATTCCATCTCTGAGGCAATTTTTATATCAATAAGACTCAAGCAATGCCCATTCTCTCACCCTTCCCTGCAATATAATAGGTTCCTTGTTCCTCTTAATATGAGAAAATTTACCCCATTCTATCTCTCCCTTCTTTTCCCAGTACAATTTTTGTCACCCCTTAATTTTGTTTCTTTTTAGATATCGATCATCCTATCAAAATCAACTTATACTTACTCTTTTTATTTATGTATGCTCCTTGTAACTGCCTTAATAGTGGTAAAATTCTTAAGAGTTACAAGTAATAACTTCCCCCTTAGAGATATAAACAATTTAACCTTACTGAATCCCTTATGATTTCTCTTTTTTGATTATCTTTTTATTCTTCTCTTGAGTCTTGTATTTGGAAACCCTATTTGAACGTTTTCTATTTTCTTGAATATCCATTTCCTCCCAACACCCATGAAGGATTACATATGATTTTGCTCAATAGGTGATTTTTGGTTGTAATCCTAGCTCCTTTGCCTTCTGGATTATCATATTCCAAGTCCTGTGGTCCTTTAATGAAGAGGCTGCTAAATTCTATATAATCCTGACTGTAGCTCCATAATATTTTCAGTTGTTGCTTTTTTCCTGCTTGCAGTATTTTCTCCTGGAATTTGACCATAGTATTCCTGGGAGTTTACATTTTGGAATCTTTTAGGAAATGATTGATAGATTCTTTCCATTTTTATTTTACTTTCTAGTTCTAGGATATTGGGGTAGTTTGCCTTGATATTTTCTTGAAATGTGATGTCTAGACTCATTTTTTTTAATGATGATAATCAGATAGTCCAATAATTCTTAAATTATCTCTCCTGCATCTGTTTTCCAAATCAGTTGTTTTTCCAATGAGATATTTCCCATTTTCTTCCTTTTTTATAGATTTTGTTTGATTGTTTCCTGATGTCTCACTTGCCCACTTCTAAATGTTAAGGAAAAATTTTCTTCATTGAGCTTTTATACCTCATTTTTCATTTGGCCTCCATTTTATGGGTTAGTTCACCCAATTCATATTTACAGTTTAAGATTACTAACTATATTTCTTGCCATGCTTTCATCTTCCCCCCTTTCTCTCTCTCTCTCTCTCTCTCTCTCTCTCTCTCTCTCTCTCTCTCTCCTGTTCCCCACCATTGTTTTATTTTTTAAGAAGTTATTTTCTTCAGTGAATTTTTGTACAACTTTTCCATCTTTTCTTCTTCCTTTACAAAGCTGTTCGCTATTTTCCCATGAGTCTCTTGTGTATCTTTTTCTTTTTTTCTTTGACCTTTCTTATTTGATTTTTGAAATAATTTTAGAACTCTTCTAGGAGTTATTTTTGAGCCTGAAACCCATTCGTGTTTTTCTTTGAGGCTTTGGATGTAGCAGTTTTGAGATTGTTGTCCTCTTCTGAATTTGTGTTTTGATTTTCCCTGTCACCATAGTAACTTTCTGTGTTCATGTTCTTTTTGCTCATTTCTTTAGACTGTTTTGAGACTTCTCATTTTGTATTAAAGTTGAGTTCTCTGCCTAGGATGGAGAGAACACTGTCCCAAACTCCTTGCATGTAGGGGGCAGGGGAATGGGGGCCTAGCCACTGGCCTGCTACACCAAGACTGCTAGATCTACTTTCTATTCTGTACTAGGGTATGTATACACCTGTTGTACTGTGAGCTATGGGGCTCCTCCACTGACCTGCTGATCCAGGGGATGTGGGAGCCTACTGCTAGCCTGCTGTGCTGGAGGTACTGGGGAACCCAGCTTCTGATCTGCTGCAGTAGGGCTCCGGGCCTTTCTGCTGACTTGTCTGGAAGCTACCTGCACTGGACTGTATTGTCCTTTTACCAGAGACTGATGAGAAGAGAGTACATTTCAGGTGTGTGGGGCTGACAGTGCAAAGGTATGGAAATAGTAGATGGAAAGACACGTGTGAGGAATAGAAAGAAGCCTGATTTGGCTGGATTGTGGAATACATGTGGGAGAATAATGTACAGTAGGGCTAGAAAGGTTGGGGGCAGATTGTGAAGAGTTTTAAAAGCTAAACAGAGGCGTTTATATTTTATCCGAGAGGTAAGAAGGATTTTAAGAGCCTTCTCAGCTATTAAATAGAGCTAAGTATGTCAGACATCCTGTTTGATAAATGGCAAATAGAACTGATTGATCAAATCCTTTGTAAATACACAACACAGTAGAAATGTTAAGTAATGGGTGCTAACCTAAATACCCTGCTTATTGCAGTTTCCAGATATAACAATGGTGAGGAAAGATTTTCAGTGATAGTACTTAACAAATACCTTTCACAACTCTGGAGAATAACTCTCTAAGACTATAAATTGCAGAGAAAGTACTGACCTGTGCTGGTAGAGGGAGTTTCTTTATTTAAAAATTCCTTATGTCAGTGAGATCACTGGTCCAATCCCTCCCTATTGCTGACTTTATCCTTTAATTTGTATTTCTTCCTTAAGAATGGTGAGCAATTTTACTCCTCATTGATCAAAACTAGCGGGATATGAACATCATGTCTACGGCCATATGCTCTGGGGTATGAGGCTTAATGCCAGCTCCAGAACACTGCTTTGTACTCTTCTGATAATGACCAAGAACTTCAGCAATGATGAGCTGAATACGTACTGACCTGTAACCAGTGCTCCATTTAAAAAAAAATAATTAGGAAAATATAAGGCTGAGGTAAATGTCTTTAAAACCTTATCTTAGTTATTCATTTCAACCTTCTCCCCAAATCTCAACATGCTAGGGACTTCTGTCCTTAGTTAAAGGGGCAGTTGATGAACAATGAATGAAAAGGTCAAAAGACAGGGAGGTACGGGGGAACAGAGAAGAAATAAAGGGTCTGGATAATCCATGAACTAGATAATTAACTACTAACTAACTATAGCAGAACATTTTGGAAAATGAAATAATAGTAGCTAGTATTTAAATGGTATTTTAAGGTTTGCGAAACACTTTATGTATATCTATTTTCTCCATTGACCCTTCCAACAGCCCTGTGAAGTGGGTGATATTACTCCTTGTTCAGATGAAAAAATGGAGGATCAAAAAGGTCAAGAATCTTGCTTGGTGTCATATAGTCTTGGATTTTCACAGCTTCTTTTTTGTGTTTTATTGTGGCTTTTTGAGTTATTGCCTTTCTAATATTTTTAGTTGGATGACTGTGATACCAGAGAAACTGAGGCCGGTCGAGATTGTTTTTTTTTAATCCTTAATGGGGCGAGTTTAAGCTAGCTGACAGGATGGAACTCTAGTCCAAAGCATTTAGTGCAGATAAACTGGGGCAGAGAACTTATATAGGGTTTTAGTTAACTAAGGTTTGCAAACAGAATACACAATCTGACTATACAGTCTTATAGGGGAAACAAAGGCAGATAAGGGGGGCAAGGACCTGGGAGGACAGATGAGCCATAATTCCAAGAAAGGATCAGAACTGAATCCTGACAGAATAAAGGTCAAGATAAGAAGGACTAGGACAGGAGACAGCAAAGCATGGGGCAATCCTCAAAACGAGGGGGAATTATTCAGCAAGGATCAAGATAATGCACCTGGAGTTTGACACAATGATATGTAAGGGTATATTACATACCATGGTAAGGGAGGTTGGAGCTTCAAGGTTTTTCCTGGGCTCTTTTTTTAAACTTAATTCTCCCAATAGTAATGTCAAGGAGAGGGGGGAGTGGCTATGGCTTATTATCAAGGACTCAGCACGACCAATGCATTGATCTTTTTTATTCTCATTTTTGTTGATGAAAGTGTTAAGAGATGCAAAGACACCCCTCCCCATGAACATTTTAGCTGCATTCCAAATATTCTCGTATGTTGACTCATTATTGTAATTTTCTGTGATAAACTAATTTATTGTTTCTATGATTTATTTGACCCACATCTTCTTTGGCTTATGTCATTTAATTTCCATTTAAATTAAAATTGTCATAAATTATTATTTATTAATTAACATTTTTATTATTGTGGTCAGGAAAAGATGTATTACTTCTTTTTTTTTTTATTTGTGAATTTTTTATGCCCTGGAACATGGTCAGTTTTTGTAAAAGTGTCATACCTAGCTGCTAAATAAAACAAATAAATATGTAAGCAAGTAAATAAATAAATAAATGTAATATGTATGACTTTTCTGGGTACAAAAGCAAATAGTGGAGTCCACAGTTACTACAGATTGGTTTTTTTCCTGTTCATTTCTCTCTGTAATTCAATTAGCTTTTTCTTAAAGTTGTATAAATACTATGCCATTTGTTGAATATATTGCATTTGAATATTATTTCATTATCCTATGTTTCTTTAAGTATAATATATTTTCTCACTCATCTCATTTAACCATGTCTATTTCTACTATTGCTTATCTTGAGATCATGATTACTTTTATGGAACAATACAGAAATGTGCTGGTAAAGACTTAACTATGTTCTCGGGGGGACACACACACACACACACACACACACAATTTTAATTGGCATTATTAGAACTTTCTTAAGTCTAGACAGTTAAAGAAAATCAAGCCCTGAGGTGTAGCAATTGCTGATTTCTTAGGGCTAAATACACTGAAATTAAACAATTGATCCTCACAAGTTAAAGTTGGCTTCAGCAAACCCATAGGTTCATGGAATATCCTTTCTCTCACATCTGTATACTCTTCTCCCTTGTTCCAATTACATGAAACCATAAGCTCTTCTTTACCTCTTCCTCATTTCCACACAAAAGTGTTTGTTTCCCCAAGTCTCTCCTTTCTGAGCTTAAAGCCAAGAAAACAAAACACAACCTCTCTCCCTTCTCTCCCTTCCAAGCCCATTTATCTTTATTCTCTCCAATACCTTGAAAACAGTGCAGTTCAGAAGAACACTTGTTTTTTTATTCCTCATTAGAATGTAAGCACTTTATTAACATTTAAGTCCTTAGTATTGTTCGGATAAGTTTACCTTCCCATGTTTCTCTTGTTCTTTGTTTACATTGCAAAGATCACCCCATTTTCTGGGCTTTTCACTTTTAAGGCTTTGAAGTCCTTTATTGTATTCTGCAAAAGGTCCATTTACTCACCTTTAAGAATATATTTAGTTGTGTATGCTGAATCATTCTCAGTGGTAAGCCTTTTTTGTATTTTCTAATACAGCATCTTATGCCAAGTACATAGTAGTTTATTTAAATGGAGAAAATGGCTTCTGGAGATTGGGACAGCAAAGAAAAAGGCTGAGAAAGACCAGACAACAACGTTTCAACAAAAAGCATGACTTAAAATTATAGCTATCTGGGGCCATTTAGTGTAGGGGCAGATATCACCATACATTTTAATAGGTCCTGAGGAAATTATAGACAAGGCAATAACCAACAATCCTGAGCTATCAAGAAAAATATCCTTTATTTTGTAGAGTACTATCTAAGACATTTAAAAGAGCTTTCAATCCAAAAGGGTGAAAACTAAAAACCATTACCACAAAGATTAAGCACTCAAGGAATAAACCCTCAGCTCTTAGGAAAACTCATAATTACTCATTTTTTTCAGAGTTCATGAAAGTTGAAGATTTCATAGTAGAAGCACGAGAAGATCAGCATCTTGTTTAGGCTGGCAGGCGGGATTAAACCTAGAAGGTCCACGATCACTGATAGAAGCAAATTGCTCATTTGAGTCCAATAACATTTCCCTTTGTTGGCTCTTCATTTTAGCCTTCTGTTCATTTCTTTTTGTATTCCTAAGGAATGTTAAAACAGTGCTTCTCTCCGAAGTGAGAAGAAATGAGCACTGAAATGTACTGATTTAAACCATTTCCCAAAAAAGAGGGGAGGAAAGAAGCATTTCTCACCTTGAAAAAAACTTAAGAATGGAGGTACTTTCTAGTGGAATTTGAAAGACATTTTAAAAAGTGGTGCTGTGATAGTTGGTTGCACGATTTTTTTTCCCTGGGTCAATCCCACTTATAACACTGCAAAAGCAGAATACCCTATTGAATATTCATTATTTCACAAGTTGGCTTTTGCTGAATCCTAGGAGAAAATGATCCAGGATGAAAGGAATCTCTCTCAATCTCTCTCTCTCTCTCAATCTCTCTCTCTCTCTCAATCTCTCTCTCTCTCTCTCTCTCTCTCTCTCTCTCTCTCTCTCTCTCTCTCTCTCTCTCTCTCTCTCTCTCTCTCTCTCTCTCTCTCTCTCTCTTTCTTTCTCCTCTCACTCTCCCCCTCTCACTTACTTTTTCTCCCCCCTCTCATTATACTTCTCTCTCTCCTCCTTTCCCACTCCTTCTCCTTCTCTCTCATGCACACTCCTTCTATCTTACACTCTTCTCTTTCCTTGGATATGTTTGTTTCTGCAATGTGAAAGGTTGCGTTCTTCCCATAGCAGCTAGCCTCACTTTGAGAATTATCTCTATGAGAAGAGATATGTCATCCCAGCTATTGGAGGAAGTTGATACTTGTGTATTGCTTGATTTGGAAGCTCTGAGCTATAGGATGGCTTAAACTGATATGGTGACTAGAATGCTGGAGATTGGGTCAGGAAGACTCACCTCTGACTGAGTTCAAATCTGGCTTCAGACACTTACTAGCTGTGAGATCCTGGATAAGTCACTTCACCTTGTTTGTTAAGTTTCCTCATCTGTCAAATGAGCTGGAGAAGGAAATGGCCAACCTCTTCCATATCTCTGCCAAGAAAACCCCAAGTAGGGCTTTGGAACATCAGACATGACTGAAAATGGTAGAACAACAATAACAACAGATTCCTTTCAAAGTTAAAGCTTTTCTGATCCTCTGATTCTCTACTTTAGACTAAACCTTCCCATTCCTTCAACTGATCTTAATATGGAATTGACTCATGAGCTTCCATCATAATGGTTGCCACCCTCTGTTTGCTCTCCAATTTATCATGGCACCCAGACCTGATGATAATACTCATGGGCCACATGGGCCTTGTAGAATTCCTGAGTGGAACCTGAATCTGATTAAAATTGAATTGGGAAATCTTTAACAAAATAAATAAAAATATCATCAAACGTAATATGTAGTTTTTATATATCAGGATATGGACTGAGATCTGTTTCTATTTGACTTTGATATGACTGTTCTGAACAGCTATTTCCTTATTTGCTGAAAGATCTTCCTTAATTAATGTAGTCCAAAATCATGTTAGATTTTGGAGAGGGGCATGTTATGCCCTTGATAAACTTGATAAGTTTATGTCTTATAGTCCCCAATAAATGGTTGAAATAGGATAGGAAAATAGGGACAAATTTGGAGTCAAAGAATTTTACAGTTGGAAGGAACATTAAAGGCCATGTCTTTTAATGCATTTGTTGCTGTTATTCAGTGGTTTTATTTATGTCCAACTCTTCATGACCTTATTTGGGGCTTTCTTGACAAAGATCCTGGAATGGTTTGCCATTTCCTTCTCCAATTCATTTGACAGATGAGGAAACTGAGGCAAAAAGGGTGAAGTGACTTGTCCAGGGTTACATAGCTTGTAAGCATTTGAGCTCACATTTGAATTCCAGACCCACTCCTTTAACCACTGTGCAACCTAGCTAGAAGTTTACACCGCTGAACACAAATTTCCTTCTGTGCCCCACTTGTCATACGTTCATCCAGCCTCTATATCCCAGATATAGCCCGTTACACTTTGGGGCAGCTCTAATTGTTAGGACATTTTTCCTTCCAGAAAGCCTCATTTTGTCTTTCTCTTGTTATTTGGACTTTGAGTATTTTAATGATCTAATTGATCCCACTGTTTGATTTTCATCTCTGATCAAAATGATGCCAATTAATCAAATGAATTGATCTTCTTTCTCTAATGAGTGCCCATTAAGAAAACCTCTGAGAGTAGATGTATTTGCTCTCACTGCCCTTTCCCCTCTCCCCAATGACTTCCTTCTGAGATTCTCTCTCATATGCACAGCATACATTTCATACGTATATAGTTGCCTGCAGATTGTCTCCCCCATTAGAACGTGAGTTTCTTGATGACAAAAGCAGTTTTGTTTCCCCTCTCTTTGTAGTCTTCCTGCTCAGCTTAGTGTGTGATACGTAATAAGTATTTAATAAATGCTATCTGACTGGCCACGTAAGTTGATCCTTCATCCATGGTGGAAGGGATGAGAAAATTCCCCTCAAAATTGCATTGATGTTCTGTGGGGTTTGGGGGTGTTTTGTCTGTCTCTTTCTCTTGGGCTTGCTTATGCTTAGCGGTTATTCTTGAAGCAAAATAGAGATGATACAACTTGCCCCACAAAGGCCCACCAGCTCGGAGAACAGAAACGGGAATTAGCACGCAGCAATTTCTGCCTCTTGCTGACCTTTTGTTTTCTTTGGTGTTGATGGCCATGAAATAACAGTGCTGGCCTGAGGCATCCAGCTTCCTTGCAATCAGTGGAGCTATATGTAAACTATAGAAATGGGACTCTATGAGTGTTCTTTACCTGGCTACTGATCCGGGCCAGGCTCTGAAAAAAGTCTATTATTGATGTGTATTTAATTAAGCAGTTCAATTCAGCAAACCTCTGCTGAGTGACTGTGTACCTACTGTCTTGCTAGATACTAAGATAAAGACCAAAATGATCCGTTTCTGACCTTAAGGAGCTGACTTTGTACTGGAGGGTAACAAAACGTCCACCAGTAAGTATATAAAAATACATACAGAGTTCTTGAAGAGTGCCAAAATGACATCACTATCTTAGGGTCAAGGGGCAGTGTGTCCACCTGTGACTGATCAGATCAGTATGAGCTTGGAAAGCTCTACCATAGATCGGGCACAAATAGTCCATATGAACATTTGGAGTGGCGATGTCTTGAAATTTGTGTGTCTTGTGTTTTTTTGAGCTACCACAATTCTGCTTTGCTCATAGAGCACATCACCTTCTTAGATGCAGGCACACCATTCTGTTCCTTTAAATTGTTTTTCTTTTTATTTCAAATTTCTTGAGAGAGATCTTGTGGGTGTCCTTATATTGCTTTTTCTGACCTCCATGTGATCAGTTTCCATGTGAGTGTTTGCCTTGTGTGACTTCTCTGTAAAATGGTCTTTTGGGCAAACATGCATTCGGCATTCAGACAGCATTACCAGCCTATTGGAATTACATTCTCGGCAGTAGAGTTGGAATGTTTGGCAGTTCAGCTTGAGAAAGGATGTCTTCTACCTTATCTTCCCAGCGGGTCTTCAGGATCTTCCCCAAAGCAATTCAGCTTCTTGGTGTGACTCCAGTAGACTGTTTAGGTTTCATAGGCACACCACAATGGGGTCAGCACAATGGCTCTATAACTTGAGTTTGGAAGACAGTCTAATACGTCTTCTCTCCCACACTTTCCTTCAGAGCCTCCCAAACCCTCAGCTATTGCTAGCAATGTAGGCATCAACCTTATCATTTATGGGACGTCTCTGGAAAATATACTGCCAAGATAAATGAACTTTATCTACAGTATTCACAATTTCCCATTTTATATAACTCATGGTTCCACATATGAATGGTATGGCGCTCCTGGTAAAACACCTCTGTTTTCTTGGTGTTGTCTGGGCAAAATTAGCATAAGTAGCAGAAAAATCGATCCACATTTTGTTGCATCTCGGCCTCAGAGTCTGTGGGGATTGAGAAAGGCCTCACTTAGGAAGCGGTCCATGAGCTACATTCTCTAGAAGAAGCTCGGAATTCTATAAGATGAAAGTGAGGTTCATCTCCTACTTATGTGAGTATTCCACTTTTTCTTCCAGTTCTTCACTATAAAAAGTACTGTTATACAGATTTTTGTATATATGGGAAGTCAGAATTATTGAATACCATTTGAAATCCACCATTTGATATGTTCCTCTGAACTGTATGAAGCAATAAGGGAAATTCTATATAGGGAAGAGAAGTTGGACAGGAAAATCCCGATCAAATGATTCTCTCTTCCAATAGAGATAACAAGTTATTAATGTGTTAAAATATTAAAATGTGCTTATTCCCTATTATCTCTTTCTGAAATGGGAAAAAATTTTCCCTGATGGACTTGAAAGGAAGTTTGTTATTGGGTGGCCAAAGATTGGTCAGACCTCTGGAAGTCTATAAAAAAAAGCTCTTAGTCAAGGCAGGAAGCAGCTTCATGTCATTACATTCATGTCACTACATGTGATTCATGTAGTCTAGAGAACGGTCAGCTATGGAAGAAGTAGTCAGCTCTTGAGGGAAAATTATTTCTTGTTTTTCCTCTGACACCTCTAGCAGAGGTTAGAGGAGAGGGAAGGGAGAAAAGTCCCTCTATTTTCCCTTTCCCATCAGCTATAGCATTTGGAAACAAAGCTACAGACACAGGAGGAGGTACTGCACAGAGCAGAGAAATCTAAGATGAGAAACTCAGTGGAGACAGCTCCAAGGAGAGTGATACCCAGCAACACAAAAGAGAGATAGCTATGGATTCAATAGAGAAGTGGTTCTGGCCACCTAGAGTTGAGCTCCAGAGAGAAGACAAGCCTATGGAGCCCACCTGACTCAGCAGAGATGTAGCACTTGACAGATAGTGGAACGAGACCACAACAAAGCCCGCTGGTGCCCTGGAATTCCAGGGGGATGAACTGCCTTGGCCAGATTTGTACTCCATATGTGTGCCTCACTACCAGTGCAGTCTATGTAGGTGTCCTCTGTTCCCAGCCACATTGGAGAGCGCCTCTAGGTTAATGAGAGGAATGTTCTGTTACTATTGTTCTTAAAATGCTATCTCGATAAAGGCTTTGCTTTGAGCTAACTGTGTCCTCTGGCTGATTATTTTTAAATTCATAGATTTTTCTTCCTAACTTTTATATTTATACGACTCAGATTTCCTCCCTGTAAGCTCACTACGTCCCTTCTCCTAGAAAGCCATCTCTTATTGGAAAAGCAAAAAAATATGGCTGACTGCATAGATATATGCACTGGTTGGGCTCGTGAGCTTTAGTTTTCGTGGTGTGGCCCCTCAGAGTACCTCTGAACCTGGAAACAGCCACCTTCCTCGGGACCTAGCACCCCAACTCATGAGTGTGACTTAAGTGGAGGATAGAACAGAGAACAGTACAAGCTGCTCCCCATACCATATATTGCATGTGTGTATACACATATATTTTATGTACATGCATATATAAAATATCTGTGCATATTTATGTTTGTATTTCACATCTGCTTGTGGGTCTTAAAGGTTATGCCTTAGATTCAGTTTCCTCAGATGACTTGGTATTTCTCAACTCTTTTTTTCTCCTTCTTGGAAAGAAGTTAGAACACACCTGTCAGTGTAAGCTAGCAGACTCTTTCTTTTTTTTTTTATTTAATAGCCTTTTATTTACAGGATATATACATGGGTAACTTTACAGCATTAACAATTGCCAAACCTCTTGTTCCAATTTTTCACCTCTTACCCCCCCCACCCCACCCCCTCCCCTAGATGGCAGGATGACCAGTAGATGTTAAATATATTAAAATATAAATTAGATACACAATAAGTCTACATGACCAAAACGTTATTTTGCTGTACAAAAAGAATCAGACTCTAGCAGATTCTTTCTCTCCCTACCCTTCTGTGACCCACTTCCGATTGGGCTCCAGTTTTTCTAACTTCTCATGCTGGGCTTGGAGCACATCAGTTACATCCCTTTCTCCAGTCTGGACAAATGACGGTTGAAGCGTAACCTTGTTGGCATGGGCTGCTTTTAAATAGGCCACCTGTTTTAAGTCTAACAGACTATTAGAAAAGGGGTAATTAACACAGATGGAAATGAGTGAACGAATTCCCTTCTTCCTATTGCTTGCTCTTTCACCCCGTGGTGGAAACCCCAACACACTCTGAAGATGTGGCTGTCATTGAAAAAGAAGCCCTTCGTGTTCAGTGAATCTAAGGAAATGAGTGTCCTTTTCTTTTCTTGCTGTATGTTCATGCTAGAGATCTCTTCTGTTCCTCAGCTCTTATTAAAGGAGAGATTCTTAGTAGAAGGGGACAGGAACGATGGTTTGAGAGCATTAGAATTTGGCCGGTATCATGTTCGATTGTTGTGCATTTAGATAGATAGACTCATCTAGAACTCCTCTGAATCAGGTGGGCATAGATAGGCCAGAATCTTTGTCTTCTGTGATTTAGTCTTCTCGGCCCAATGCTTGGTTGTGGTCAAGTAATCACCAATGTACGGTCAAGAATGTTGTTGCCTAATTATACTGGTTCAGTAAATGAACATACAGAATCCTTGAAAAATATATTTTTTTACTGATGATATTTTGAAACGAATCTTTTTTTCTCCTCTTGACTCTTTAACCAAGTTTCCAAAATACTCTCCAAATAGTCTCTCATAAGAATGCTAACCACAGAGTAATATCGTTGGAAGTGGTTCAATACTTGCAGCTGCCTCAGGGAAAGATGGCCCCGACTCATAATCAAACGTGCCCACCCATATCACTGGGGAAGCACCTTCTTCCTTAGTTTTCTTGTTTTAAATTTCTTAAAAACGAATATAGAAGTATATTGATCTCTTAGCTCTTTGTGAACATGTTGTAAAGGAAAAAGTAGTATAGAACAGAGATGTAGGTTTAAGTTCTACCTGAGATACTTAATGGGACCGTGGGTATGTCTTTGGCTTCCTTATGTTTAAAATGGGGCTATTGAGAGGAACAGAAAGGACTAGATTTATGGGGGCTGTGGTTATTATTTTTTAGTCATTGGCTGTCAAACTCTAGGAAGCTTGATGGTTTGACAGGACTTTTTTTCATAATTATAACTTTTTATTGACAGAAGTCATGCCTGGGTAATTTTTTACAACATTATCCCTTGCACTCACTTCTGTTCCCACTTTTCCCCTCCCTTCCTCCACCCCCTCCCCCAGATGGCAAGCAGTCCTATACATGTTAAATATGTCACAGCATATCCTAGATACAATCTATGTGTGCAGAACCAAACAGTTCTCTTGCTGCACAGGAAGAATTGGATTCAGAAGGTAAAAATAACCCGGGAAGAAAAACCAAAATGCAAACAGTTTGCATTCATTTCCCAGTGTTCTTTCTTTGGGTGTAGCTGCTTCTGTCCATCATTGATCAACTGGAACTGAATTAGTTCTTTTTGTCAAAGAAATCCACTTCCATCAGGATACATTCTCATACAGTATCGTCGTTGAGGTATATAATGATCTCCTGGTTCTGCTCATTTCACTCAGCATCAGTTCACTTAAGTCTCGCCAATCCTCTCTGTATTCATCCTGCTGGTCATTTCTTACAGAACAATAATATTCCATAACACTCATATACCACAATTTACCCAACCATTCTCCATTTGATGGGCATCCATTAATTTTCCAGTTTCTGGCCACTACAGAAAGGGCTGCCACAAACATTTTGGCACACACAGGTCCCTTTCCCTTCTTTATGATCTCTTTGGGATATAAGCCCAGTAGTAGCACTGCTGGGTCAAAGGGTATGCACAATTTGATAACTTTTTGGGCATAGTTCCAGATTGCTCTCCAGAATGGCTGGATGTGTTCACAATTCCATCAACAATGCATCAGTGTCCCTGTTTTCCCAGATCCCCTCCAACATTCTGCATTATCTTTCCCTGTCATCCTAGCCAATCTGACAGGTGTGTAGTGGTATCTCAGCGTTGTCTTAATTTGCATTTCTCTGATTAATAATGACTTGGAGCATCTTTTCATATGGCTAGAAATAGTTTCAATTTCTTCATCTGAGAATTTTGACAGGACTTTTCTGTGAAGCTATTAAGACATGTGCGACTTGCTAAGACCAGAGTTTCAGAAGATTACATTACATTACCCTGAAGGTTTTCCAAAGCTGCAATTTTGGTGCTAAATAAATTGCTTCCACAAAGCATCCCATTTCAATTCAGTGTCACCTTAATGAAGGGTCTACTAGGTGGAAGGTACTACTGAGCCTAAATGATAGTAAACTTCTAGAAGGAAACAATTTACAGGTGAAAAATAAAGTTTGGAGATTTGGTGTAGGGTCCTATTTCTATACAGAGCTAAGTGGAAATTGTATTATGGGGGAAAAGTGAATGTGTGTGCATGTTTGGGGGGGAGAGGCAGATATTCTGGAGCATCCAGAGGCCAGCACGGGGCTCTGTGCTGATTGATCTTGCTGCCGCTGACCCTGAATATCTGTCCTGGTGTGTATTTCCCACGCAAGAAGGGCAGTAGGACCATAAGGGAACCCTGGACTTGTGTGGAGCAATGACCTGGTGGCCTTGTGCTAGTTAGACTTATCTGTTTGCTTTTTAGGCAGCAACTTCCTTGGTATCAGAACAATATCCCGGGAACTTCTGTAACACAATTCACCAGATGGCAGGTGGTGGTAACTCCAAAAGAGTCTGATTATCAGGAGCAAGCTTCCTCTCCGTGTTATGTTGCCTTTTTTGTCACTAATATGTTTCCATAGCATAGTTCTCTGAAGTCCTCATTATGTAGCATAACTCTAATATATTAATAATGGAATAAAAGTACATATCTACAAGTGGCAATGTCTTACTGCTGCACCGATCTCAAATTTCTCTGATATGTGAAGCAGAACAAGCGTGGGTTGAAGCAGCTTAAAATGTAGTTAGGAAATATTTAACAAAAGAAATAAAAATACAATAAAACACAGATAATGTTAATATGTGTTTTTTAAGTCAGTCTGTGCCTAGATCTTCATATACAATGCTTCTATTTGAGTTTGCCGCTACCTTTCTAAAGAAGAAGGGAAGTCATCTTATCTTACTTCTACTTATTAGTTGGGTGATCTTGGGCACATCCCTATCACTCTCTGGTCCTCAGTTTCTTTCTCTGTAAAATCAAGGCACAGGAATCAATAGCCCCTCAGGTGTCTCCCAGCTCTACCTCCTATGGCTTTTCCATGAAATCTGTACTCCTTCTTGGGTGCTATGTGGGGAAAAGCGTCCAACACTAGAATTTAGTATGAATCAGGTGTATCTATTATACTTCAATGAGTCAGGTGTGTCTATTATACTTCAATGAGTATAGTGAGTGTATTTCAGCTCAAATGCATTAGGGTACCTTTGACCTTTGAACCAAAAAAAAAAAAAAAGCTTTAAGCTTACATGCAAAGCGTGTCAGACAGAACTAGGGAAAAGTAATTAGTTGTCTGTTCATTTGCAAAGCCTGTGTGTAGACATTGAAGGGGAAAGAAAGAAGGTTATTGCTCAAAGTTATAGACCATATGTGCTATAATTAGAAATAGGGCCTAAATGAAGTTATTTATACAACAAAAATGTGCCAGGATCACAAGATGGGTACACTATGTGTTTTCCTATGGTACTGATAATGAAAATTCTGTTAAGCCAGCGGCTGTGTGTAATATAAATGGAGACAAAAGGAAATAACTCCAAACCAAACAAATTCTCTGGAGCTTTTCAAGGAGATCACAAGGTGGGCTTGTTCATTTTCAGGTGTGCTATTCCACTGCATTGAGGAGAATCCAAATGAGTACACTGCATACTTTGATATGGATTATGGTGGCTGTTGTGTTGATTGCATTTTTGATCTTGCCGTATAAAAATATATTGTGCACAGTAAATAATAAAAGGGCTCTGCCTTGGTTTGTGGAATAGCAGCGATCCAGGAGTCCTGATGTCAAGTTAACTACGCCATATACCTGCCACCGAGCTGTTCTTTCATCTCATTGTCTATGCCCCCAAGGAAGGGTCGATTGCCCACTCTGTACTGGGACGTGCCAAATGCGGATCGACTCACATTGTTTCCAGATCTGGTGCTGACTTTTAGGCTGTAACAACCAGAGTTGGCCCTATGCAGAATTATGGCTTAGCTGTCTTGGTTGCCTTTTCAACCTTCCCTTTCAGAGCTTTTTCTGTGGGCATCTCCCTTCATTCACGCACCTATTCTATGTCCAATTGCAGCAGGACTTTATTCCCAGCTGGTTGTCAACCCCCACCAACGCTCAAGAAAGGGCTCACCCTTTTCTTGCATTTTATCTTGTATTTTAATTCAGTTAAGTACACGTACTTCAGAGTACTGTGCTGGATAATCGGGGTGTTCCAAAGATGAATGAAGCCCAGAGCCTGACCTCATGAAGCTAACATTCTACACCAGAGATGACAAGTACACAAATAACAGAATACAATCTCTGGGTTGGGCAAGACTTTAGAGGACATTTAGTTCACTCGGTAGGTACTTGAATCAGAATCTCCTTTATGACAGCTCCAAGGAGTGCTCATCAAGCCATCCCTTAAAAATCTTTAGTGAGCTGGAAGCCGCTTTCTCCTGTACTTTGCTCCCCTTTTGGAAAGCTCTGATTGTGAGAAAGTTTCTTTACACTGAGATAAAATTTGTCTCTTTGTAACTTCGAACCAATTTTGGCTAGCTCTGTCCTCTGTGGCTAAGCAAAACGCATCTTATACGTTTTCTCCATGATAGGTTTTCAAATGCTTGAAGGCATGTTCCTCCCTCTCCTCTTTTTTCCAAATGAAATGACCCCAGCTTTGGCAACCAAATAATATCTTCGTCTAGAACCATACTTTGATTTGGGTGATCATGTCCAATTCTTTACAGAACTTCTGAATTTCTTCATCCCCTACGACAGATGGTGGTACCTGAGTTGTAACCATCTTGATGGGTTTGTCTTCTCTAAGGTAAGATGACCAAGTGCCCCATAAACTTATTACTCTTACATGGAAAACGAAGCCGGAGGCAGCAAGATGGCATGGTAGATAGAATGCTGGACTTGGAGTCAGAAAGATCTGAATCTAGATCCTGCCCTGGACATTAGGTGTGTGACCCTGGGAAAATCACACAACTTCTATTAACTTCAAGTTTCTTCAGCTATAAAATGGGGGCAATGATAGCACTTCCTTCCCAGGGCTGTTGTGAGTATCAAAGGAGATCATATTTGTAAAGTACTTTCCACACCTTAAAGAAATTGATTGTTGCTCACTAGTAATTTCTCTTTGTAACTCTTTCAGGCAATCCTATGAGCCATCTTTCCATTTAGCCGGAATATCTTCCTCTCTTTTGGTTTTATTTACAATGAAAATTCATTATGAATATGGCCTAGTTGCTTTTGTGGTGTCTCAACTTGTTGGACCTTGATCAAAGTTCTCACTTCTCATGATAGAATAACAGTGTTTGGAATGATCTTTCTTACCTGACACTTTTATGCTTATTCTCATTGGAGTTCCATTTGTGTGTAGGCCTAGGTCTTGGCACATCTGCTAGATTAAAAGCTCTTTAAAGGAAAGGACCTTCTTCTTTTTATCTTACCTCTGCTGACTTTCTTCGTACATAGGAGACATTTAATTGGTTCGCTTACGATCTCGACAGCCCACATGATTGCCAGATCTATATACCCAGCTCCATTCTGTCTCCTGAGCTCCATTCCCACATCACCAACTGCCTCTTCAGCATTTCAAAGTGAATGTCCCATCGGCCTTAAGATAGCTGGAATATTTGTCTTGTATAATACTTACATCTTCATAATATTTGTACTTAAATGTTCAGAAACACAGTGTCCTTTGTGGTTCCAAAAATGATCTCGTTTGATCCTTCCACCATTGCCGAGAGGAAGGTAGTGAAATTATTTTTAACTCTGTTCGATAGAAAAGAAAACTGAGGCCCAAAGAGGTGACTTGATTTAATGAAGATCTCACAGCCGAGACTTAATAACTCAGATTCAAGGCTTCTGACTCTAGCCTACTTCTCAGCATAAGATAGAGGTCTACAAAGACTTTGCCATCACCGAGGAGCAATTAAACCATTCTGGCCCCTCTCCCATTCATTTTTCGGCCTAACAGGCATCTCCCATTCAGAGTCATTTTTGCATATTAATATTCATTCCTTCTACTGGCTTTCCCTCCTCTTTCAACTGATGTCTTATTAGTTGACATAATGAAAAGAACGAATTGCCTAATCAAGCTTTTTATAGTACTAAGAGCGGAGGAAAGATTTTAAAAAATAATTATATGCATATAATGCATGTCATCAAAATCAGTGGCATTGTTAATGAGAATGAGCTCACAGCACAGTCACTTGGGGTAGAGAGTAACTATTTCTTTCCCCTTCTGATCATCATGCAGAATGTAGAAACAAACTAGAAGAGATGTGGACCGTCAGCAACTGTAAAAAGAAAGTTTCCAATTTATAATGGGATTAATGCTATAAATATCAAAATGTGGCTCGGCAGCTGCTTACTCAGGCTTTTGGACACCGCGTTGTGCGTGCGGAGAGGCGGGCGGTTGCCGTAGCACACTAGCGCTAGGGGCCGACGGGCTGCAATTTGCTTATTGTCTTCTGATGCACATCCACGGGCCATATGGCCAGGGGCTTCCTGGGGAGCAAATTGTCCATAATATGCTACCGGCATGAGGATAGGCTAGTAAAAGTGTGTCTGAGTGATGGAACAATCTCAAAAGATTTTGGTGATTATCCAGATTGCAGGACTTTTGAGCCAATTCATCATGAACAGTGTCTCCTTTACCTGTAAGGCCATACTAGGGTCAGTCAGGTGAGCCTAACATTTGAGGTAGAGTCCTAGAACCATTTCACACTGTCTTCCTTGGAGGGCAGCTTGTCTGAACTCAATCAAGAGGAAGAAGTTTCCTTTCCTCTCCCCATCTGAGCAGTCCTAGAGAAAGCTAGACAAGGTGGGAAGTCATCCATCATTTCACAAATGAGGGAAATGAATCTAAGAGAATTTTTCAGTTGGCCAAAATCACACAGGGAGTCAAGACAGCAAACACTTATTAAACATCTATTATGTACTATTCTATTCTATCTATTTGAAATATCTAAACAGAGAATCAAAAAAAGTAGGAAGTAGCAGAGACAAGGTCTTCAGATGCCAAATTCTTTCCACTGTACTAAGGGATGGCAGATAGTAAATAGCAGAAAACAAGATATACTAAAAATAGAAAACAGTGTTGGTCTACTGTCCACAGTGTGTATGTCCCGAATTCTTTCCCTTCTAGTGGGGTGGGCTCACTTGTTTTGACCTTCATGACCAATGGCTCATGCCTGTTAGCTAACACAGATGAGCTAGGTGGAGGAAGATGTGTTGCCGAGTTTATTTATTGTTGCTCGCTAGTAATTTCTCTTTGCAGCTCTTTCAGGCAATCCTATGAGCCATGCTTCCATTTAGCCATAATATCTTTGGGGTCAGAGATATGCTCTCTTGATTAGACTACAGGAGGGAGCCAGCTTGTTCATGTGAGGATTGATTAGTCCTGTGTGTTACATGCTTAACTATGATAAGACATACCCCAAACTCAAAGAAGAGGAGGCACGCACAGTCTAAATTAGAGCCAAACTAGAAATTCCACATCCTCTGTCATTTTTTTTACTTGACTAGGGAGGAAAGAGCGAGTTCCCAGAATACATTGATGAAGCTTGTGTGAGCTGCTGTCCCCACTGATCCCCTGTGGGCCCCCACACCGACTGATTCCCAGTTGTTCTACATTGATTGGGTGTGGCTGTCGAGTTAGTGCCTGCTTGCTGACACTGGAAGGGAAGGTTTTCCTTCCTTTCTTTGCCGGGTATATTCGGAGAGGCTCCCCTGGCTGACTGGTAGCCACCCTGCCAGAACTCCGGGGATAAACCCCGGTGGCCCGGTACTAAGGAAAGCTTATCACTTATCAAAATACCCCAAAGTCAATGCTATTTCTTCTCGTTTTGCCCACAATCCCGACACTTGTGTTTAGTGAATGAAAACGGTGTGCTTCTTGAGTTTTCCCTTGGGCAAGCAAAGCTATTTTACACAAAGCAGAACTCAAGGTCAAACAGCATGGTGACAGACTTGACTTTTATAGTTGTGGGGAAATTATTTGAAATGAAATTTATTCGATTGTCTCCAAATGAAATTGATTCAATTGCCTGTAAATACAAACTATGGGGCCGGTCGCCTTTATTTCTTTTGCATACTAAATCCACGTGTGCTGTCTTTGCCTGGAGCTGCAATTCTGTGGTCTGTAATCTCTCAGAACGGCCACCCACACTTGCTAATGGCAAGTACTCTGGAGGAAATGGGTTGGTAGATTTTCCTCCTTATTAAGCACCACCTCACATAGATCTCCCACTATATTTTTAACCGGCGAGTTGTGACAACTCGGCAACACATCTTCCACCACCTAGCTCATCTGTGTGTTATTTAAAATTGTGATGAACAAATCAATGGATGTTTGCATTTGCCTGAAAGATGATATTAGACTTATCCAGACCACTTGGGCTTGATAACATGAGCTTAATAGCTCAATCTCACAAGAACAATTTCCTTGGGAGATCTGCAGATTGTATGTCTGGGCTCTTAGCTGCATATCTTGTAGGAACTGCCTGTGGCTTGGAATTCATCTTGGCCTCTCCTGGCAAAAAGATGTAGTCTGTGTGATTGCTCATTCACTCACTCCCTGGGCTCTGCACAGACATACCTCTTCGCTTGTACATAATGTTAATGGATTTGTGACTTATTTGATTCGGGTATTTGTTAAATGCTTATTCGTCTCTATCCATTTCCCTCTCTCTGGCCCAGACTGTAAAATTCCAGACAATAAGGACCATATCTGATTTTTCATTTTCATCAGCATCAGTGGCAGTAACGGGGAGTGGCTGCCGAGCTAGAGAGCCGGGCGACATCAAGAGGTCTCGCCCATAAACAAATCTAGCAGAAAGGGGGGCAGACTAGATGGTATCATCCCAGCCCCGGTGCCCTCTCCCCTCCCCTCCATCCTCTCCAGGCCTTCCCTATGAACTGGCATGATCAGGCCAGCCACTTCAGACAGGTAGGTCTCAAGGGAGAGCAGGCTTCAGATAAAGAGAGAAGGAAGATGGAGAGTATTCCTTATAGAAGGAATGAGAGAAGCAAAGGCTTTTTCGAACTCCTGAACCAGGCAGGTGCTTAATCAATGGTTATTGATGATACTCCCATTAAACTTTGTAGCTCCCTCATCACTTAACACAGGACTCTCTCTGTGCTTAGTTGATTTTAAGTGAGGCAGCATAATGTAAAAGAAAGACTGCTGGGCTTTCAGAAGTCTCGAGTTCTCGTGTTAGCTTCTGCTTACTAGGTCTGGGGTAGTCATTTCTTTTTTCTGAGTTCAGTCTCTTTATCAGTAGAATTGGGACTATAATCCTTAGCCTTCTTGCTTCCCACAGTTATTGTTAGGATCAAATGATTTGCTTTCTGTAAAAATACTTTGCAAATCATGAAGCCCTATAGAAATGCGTATGATTCTCCACAATCCCTACTCCGATGCCTCATGGGGCGTGGATGTGATCTTGGCTTCTCAAAGGTTGGGGCATCGTAGCATAACCTCTGCCGTGTTTTAGCGTGCTAGAAAAGCTTTGAATATGATCAGGCAGCAGACTAAATCTTCTTTCCAGGGATGGACCTCGGTAAATGCTGGGTAGGGGGTTTGTAATACGTACAATTATCAGTATGTGTTGTATCTCCATATTTGTCGTGCAGTTATTTCTCAGTTGCGTCCAGCTCTTTGTGATCCTATTTGGGTTTTGCTTGGGAGGGATACTGAAGAGGTTTGCCATTTCCTTTTCCAGCTTATTTTATAGATGAGTATAAAATACTCATCTATAAAACCGAGGCAAACAGGATGAATACGCTATGTTAAGCATATTCCGAGGCAAACAGGATGAAGTGACTTGCCCAGGATAACACGGTTAGGAAGTATGTGAGGCCTAGATTGGCATTCTCAAAAGCGAGTCTTCCTGACCCCAGACCCAGCACTATCTACTGCGCCACCCAGCTGCTATATCTATATCTATATTCACATCCACACACATAGATGCATATACACATTTATGTATACATCCATCCTTATATGTTCATATAATTCATACATAAAGACTATATTGGAGATACATACTCAGAAATATTTTTTTGCCCATGGGATGTGTGATTAAAAAGGCACCGAGGTCACTGGACTCTATGACTGAAATCCCCTCTGGTTCCAAGTCTGTGATCCTAAGGTTTACTTCACTAAAAACTAGTGATCAGGCAAGAAAATCTTGGAGTCTTGTGCAGCACTGTTGTTTAGAATCTGTAGATTGTAATATTGCATTCTGGGTGATTGTTACCTCCCCTCTGAATTCCTGCCTCCTGTATCCCATCCTCTTCCTATTGAACTACGCTTGCAACCTTGAGCCACCTAGCAGTCACAGTGATCTTGTGATAGTCATGCTCTCAAATGAATACTCCTGTAAAGCACACGCCTGCTGCTCTTCCCGGTCCTTGTTCAGGCACCAGTCGCCCCCTGCCAACACCTGCCTGTGTAAGGTTTGACTGTGACAATTCTGATTTTGGCTGCTCCGAAGCTCTTTGCAATTTTCTTTCTCTGTACCTATCTCCAACATCATACCCCATCCTTTTCCAGATTAAAAACCAAAGCACCAAAACACTCACAATTTATGAACTAACCAATACATCCCAAATGTGCCTCAAAGACATCTAGGCAAGAAGCCCCAATAGGCCAGGGGTTAGGGCAAAGGCAGAGGGAGATTAGCTGACCGGCCCCAGCTTACCCTGACGGTAAATAGCCAAAGCGGGACCTCAGGCTCTTTCCTGTATTTCCATGACATCAAGGCACCAACCATTTCTTCCTCAGTGCCACAGACTAGGAACGTGATTATTTATTTATTTATTTTTAAATAATTATAACTTTTTATTGACAGAACCCAGGCCTGGGTAATTTTTTAACAACATTATCCCTTGCACTCACTTCTGTTCGCACTTTTCCCCTCCCTCCCTTCACTCCTTCCTCTAGATGGCAAGCAGTTCTATACATACGTCACGGTATATCCTAGATACAATGTATGTGTGCAGAACCCAACAGTTCTCTTGTTGCACAGGGAGAATGGGATTCAGAAGGTAGAAATAACGCAGGAAGAAAAACCAAAATGCCCACAGTTTACATTCATTTCCCAGTGTTCTTTCTTTGGGTGTAGCTGCTTCTGTCCATCCTTGATCAATTGAAACCGAGTTAGATCTTCTCTTTGTCAAAGAAATCCACTTAGGAACGTGACTTTTAGCAAAACTTCCTTATGACAAGAACAAATCAGAAGCCCCGTGGAGTTCATTAATATGGAAGAGCTGTCTAACAGCATAGTTCTTGCTTGTCTATGAATTTCTGAGACATTTTCCTCTTTGTGAATCGAACCAGAGATCTGGCAGGTGCCTAAATGTTAGGGGGGTGGAGCCAAAGAGGATCCCTTCCTTAAAGGTCTGGGCCAATTGAATTTCCCGGAGCCTCCCCAATGCCCTGCTCTACTGTGAGACTGAAGCAAAGGATCCAACTCTTTCAAGAGCTCAAAGCTCTAAGCTGAGTCCCTCCTATAATGACCCAGGTCTTTACTCCATTATAAATGGCTGGTGGACTTGTTGACCTAAGACTGAGATGGATGTAAGGATAATAAAGATTAACTATCTCTTCAGGAAATCAGTGCAACCGTAAACATTTATTAAGGCCTTACGGAGGGCCAGGCACCCTGCCCAGTGCTAAGGACAAAGAAAAAGGGAAGCAGTTCTTGCCCTGGGGATGTTTACACTCGGGGGACCGGGGGACAGGGGTGGGATCCGTCCAGATAAATGCACCTAAAGGATAGCCACCCTGGCAGCTCACTCTGGCCAGAGGTAGAAGCACTGAGGCAAGGCCTCTTGTGGAAGGTCACGGGAAGGAAGCTAAGGGTTCCAGTGAACGACAGCAGCCTTTTAGGATTTGCCAAATAGCTCATTGGAACCTTGCAAAACAAAACAAAAATAAATCCCTGTGGAGTAGGTGCTGTTTTAGCTCCATCTTCCCCATGAGAAAGGGAGACTCGGGCACACTGAGTAACGGGCTGAGGCGCACGGCCAGGACGGGAATGGCCCTGCCTGCCTTTTGTCCACGCCGAGCAGCACGCCCGCCGGGGTGGCCGGGGAAGCTTCCCCGCTCGCCTCTGCCTCGGGATACCCACCTTCCCCGGCAATCCTTGCACCTCCCCTCCCCTGGGCGCCATCCGCGGGGCCCCCTCCCCACCCCCTTAAAAAATCATGTAGACTAATTGTTTTCCCAAGTGAGAGAGATCCCTTTTTCTCGGCATCCTCCAGGCTGGCGGAGTCTAATTCCCGACCTGCCCGAGCTGCGCCCGAGCTGCTAAACTAGTGGGGAGCCCGCGTGGCCGCGGCCGCGGCGTGGGGAGCGGAGGCAGCAGGAGGGCGCGGAGCAGAGCGGGGACGCGTGGCCGTCTCCATCTTTGGGGCTGCCGACAGAGAAGGAATTCTGCCCCAGCCGCAGGTCAGCCACCTGGACCGAGGTTTTCTCCTCCCCGAGGGAGCCGTCCCATCCCCCTTTGCGCTCCCGGCCAAGGTTCGTATTTACCATGATTTCTTACTGAGTTATGGGGGAGGCGAGCGGCCGCTCTGACCGCCGGGATGGCGGGGCCGCCTGGAGAGAAGGGCTAACGGCGTCCGCCTCGCCACTTGGGCTGGAGGACATTGCGGATCGAACCGTGCCGGGCGACGGATGCCGAGTCCATACTCAATGGAACAGTGCCACCTTTTGGTCAGAAAGTAAGGGGAAAAGAAGAACGAGCGGAATTGTGTGCAAGTCATTTTGAGAACTTTTTCAGCTGATGGGGGGGGGGGGGGGATGAGACGGGAAATGATTTCTGGGTGAGGGGAGCCCAGTTCTTTTCTCTTTTCTTTTTTTTTCTGTTAATAACACCTAGAGTTTGATTGTGGACGTTTGCGCGTTACATAGGATGGTAGCGTTTCAAGAGGGACCGGATTACGTTACATTCTAATTATATTTGTCAGAGGCATGAATTACGTATGCGTTATGCAGATAGGAGAGGGTGCCATGGTTACCATTGTGCGCTTGGAAACTTCTCTTCTGTGGTGACAATTAATCTGAAGTCACATTGGAGGGGGAAGAATTTTGGCCGAGAATCACTAAGGCTTCGTCGGCGGGACAGCCTCCAGATGTGGCAATGCAGTGTCGGGTGGGGAGGGGGGAAGGAGGGAGCGTCTCTCCCCGTCGGACCAAAATGGCCCTAAGTGGCGCAGGGCGTCTGGGGCGTTGCCTTTTCCCCCTCGCCCCAGGTGCAAACGAAAGGTCCCCCTCATGATTCTTCTCTTTCTTTTCGCCACTGTATGATTTACTTTTTCTCAGCATTATCAAAACCAAATCATCTTAATTTTACAAATGAAAGTCATCAATTAACTAAGATTCGGGCTTGTGAGCTCCCTCCCCACACCTTCCCTGTAATCATCACTTACCTTTTTACCTAAGGAAATAAGAGCAAGCTGGTGATAGGGATTTACTCAAGAAAACACTTCCAGGGGATGTTGTGGGGTTCTGCCTTGAATAACAATTGCAGATATTCTCAGTGCTGATCCCGAGGCCCTGCAAAATCCTGAACCTTCAAAGAAATATGTAAGAACATCCATTGTCATATATATAGTAAAGCATGAAAATAAACTTTGTAACAAGGCTTTCTTTCTTTCTTTCTTTTTTTTTTTTTTTTTTTTTTGCAAGCAGGGTAGAAACAAAAATAATTTTCAGTGTAATCCTGAACTACAGAAAAAAATCATTTGAATTTCAGTAGAAAATTCAAGAGAGACAATTCCTTAAGCAAAAGCAGAAAATCTCTCATGGTGCCTTTCAAGTACTAAGGCAGAGTCCAACAGAGAGATTTTTGAGCTATAGATTCTCCACAAAGAAATCTCTTTATTTCTCCAAATTAAATCGATGTATATATACATTAATGGTCTTGATTTCAATTCAGAGCAGATATAGAGCGGGATGGTCAAAAAATAGATTGGAATTTAAGGGTCAGGAACAAAAAAATGGCAGAGAACAAAGTCTCTTAGACCGAGTAGAAATTCCATGCCTGGATATTGTCAACAGGGAATCAACGTTCCTCAACAACATCGTGATTAATTCCTCAAAAAGACAGTTACTGGGTTTTCCAGTGCTTTGCTTAGTGATCGCTGACTAGATAACGAGTTGTTACACCTGCTTTTCTCATCGACCAATATATTATTTTTATTTTTTGGCAAGTGTTTATGGATTTGGGCTTGTGAGTGCTTTGTATGAAGTATGAAACACATAATTGGCCTATATCTAGTGGAGCTGTTGGAATTTTCATCTTTTGGTAATAAATAGGATGTTTAGAAAGATGAAATCGGGCTTGCTTCAAAGAGGAAGGTAGGAAATTGCTTTGCTAGTCATTAATGGACCACTGTGAAGTGCTTGAGCCTATAGTTATGGATCTTATGTGGACCAGCTGCTTCTCGCTTTTTCAAAGAAGCTAGAGTTTCAGTCCTTTCCCTTAACATAGCTATTGTCATTCATTTTAATCCAACTTGCACTTTCCTTTTATTTACCTTGTTTTGAATTTAGAGATGGCCAGTAGCTTTTTAATCTCCCCATTCAGGAGTTCTTTCCTTAGAGGAGGTTCTCAAATTCTTTTTGGTTCTCAAATTTCTACAGTATTTTTTGATTGCTTTTGAGCTACTTTTATTATTGTTGTTGCTTGTGCTCTTTTGACACCATGTATCATCTTAAACACTTCTTGATTTCCTTTCAGTTGTTGATTAAGGATATCTATTGTCCAGATTCTATTTCCCATGTTTTTTGTTTTTGTTTGTTTGTTTTTGTTGTTGTTGTTGTTGTCTTTAACTGGACAACACGATTGGTCGAGTTTTGTACTTGTTGGGGATATTGTTATGATCCGCTGATGTATTTTTTTTTTTTTTGGCAGATCTTCAGTACTTTCCCTTAGCTGATTTATTTGGAACTTGTCCTTAGAAATATTCCTTGATAGCTTCCCATTTCCTCCTAGGTTCTTACCAAGGTGATGGCTACAGAATATACTGTTTTATTCAGGTCTCCAAAATTTTTGATATTCTCATTGAAATATTGTAGGAGAATGTGTTCCCTCTCTCTTGCTGGTAATAACCAATGCCAGCTTGTTTGGATCGTTGTGTTTTGACACAGTTGGCCTATTAGGTGGATTCATGCCACTGAACATAAAAAAAAGCTTTTCAGAGTTCCACCTTAAGTATTCCCATTTTCTTTTTCATTAAGAGTTGATATTCAATATCTTCTGGTTCTTCATCATTTCCCTCTTCAGATTTAAGCAACTCCTCAGTTTTCCACTTTCATTTAATCTAATTTGTGTTTAAGAATATGACTACTTTTTATGATTGCCTTGTATTACTCTGTAATACATTTTGATATAAACTGGAGCTGAGGATATGCTTGACAAAATGCAGTAGGAAGTCCTTGCCTATAGTTGGTAAGATGTATTTCTGTAACAACACCTATAAAGATTTTGTTATGAGATAGCACCGCTACCTAATTAAAATATGCGTGTCTGTAGGATATCAGTATTTCCTGGTTGCTCTCCTATATCTGGCTTGCTTAGGATGCTTCAACACACACACAAAAACATCCGTTTGCTCCACTGACCTTCTTAACAAGTTGATCAGCAGGAGGGCTCTGAGTGGGGTCAACAAATAGCCCAGTGTCACTATTCATCACTGAGGTTGGCCTTCCCTCAAATGGCCATTCCCGCCCTCCCAGACACCCAGACAACACGGATGATTGGTCTTTGAAGGCATCCTCCTCCTCATTATTATTCATTTCATCAAGGAGGTATTATGTCATTGGAGAGCGCTCTTCCTTCATTGATAATTGTAACCTATGGTTATGTAGCATTTTGGGGTTTCTAAAACACATCTCACCCCATAATCACAGAAGCTAAAGCAAGAAGCATTTTATTAATTTTATAGATGGAGACGCTGAGGGGGAAATAACTGACTCACATTTGCATATTTAGGTAGTGCCAGTTAGAAGTGGAACCTAGATCCTCTGCTTCTTAGTCCTGTTGCAGTCTGAGACAGGTTCAGGCTTTCCATACCTTAATGAAGTTTTGTGGTCAGCCTCTAGTGAAGAAGACCTGTGGATGTGGATGAGCTGGTCCTTACCAAGAGGCCTCCTCCATCACTGTCTTATGCTTACTGGGACATAAGCGAGTCTAGGCAGTGATTATGTAGCCAAAGGCACCCTCTTCCAGACACATTGAAATACGATTTTAATGCACAAATTTATCAACATGAATTAAGTACCTCGGTCTGCTCCCGCAATTATTATTTAACATAACAGTAAAGCGGCTAACAAATATGCATTGAAAAAAATCTGTTTCTTAGGTGAATATGTGTGCTTTATTTTGTCAGGGGGTAACTATTATATAACTTAATCTCTTTTCCCTTTTGCCCCAAGTACCAGGAAATTTAGAGCCAAGTTCAGTATCCAGGTGTAGAAAGTATTGGCTCATCTCAGGGTTTTGATAACATCTACTATTTCAGTTCATCTTAGTTGAGCGCTACGATTTTTATTTTGATTTCTCCTCAAGTTCCCTAAGGAGCCATACTTTCATGAGTATATCGTCTGTCCGCTGATCCACATTGCCATCTCCTCCATGCCTTAGGTGGATGATCTTCATGAGTTGAGACAAAAATATCAATTTTGTGAACCATCCCAAATCCTATATGGAAGTTAATGAGGTTAGAATTTTTTTTTTTTAAATCCCATAGCCATCATGTGCAAGGCATCATGCCACTGTTTGGGAAAGAAAGAAATGTTTTACATGGACCTTGCTCTCAGGTAACTTACAATCTAAATGTTTTCATTAAACTACATGGAAATGAGTGGATGGCAATTTATACATAAATTAGGCTAATTTCTCCAAATTAACATTTGTGAGTTATATAAATGCTCCCAAATGCATAAAGAACATGCTTAATTAGGTATTTGGAGAAGTCTGAATTTCTATTTGTTGTCTTAATGCTAATCTTTGACCTTAATTTGAAATAGTCCCGCAGCCCTACATCAGTAATTAATTTCTTTTATTACCTTAAATATTTTCAACATATTGTAACAATATAGCTATCTATCCATCTGAAGAACTTCATAATGTACCTGAATTCTATGAAAATGTAGCAAATGGTGGAAATTATTCAAGGTAACACATGTAATTAAATATGACAATGTACTTATAGGAAACTGACATAGTTAGGAAATCATGCAATTTGACCTAGGTTTTCTCATTTAACTGTCTTGTAAGTCTTCACGATTCTGTGCTTATTCATTTGTTTTCTAGTGTTTGGTATATAGAAAGCACTTAGTAAATGCTTTCTCACTTATTTATTAATAATTTTCCTTTCTGAGGGACCTACTTTAAAGATTTTTAACAATAATGATGAGAACTGACATTCAGATGATATTAAATTGGTTAACAAATTAAAGTGGCTTCATCTCACTAGATTATCCCAATGACCATGTGAGGTAGGTACTTTGGATAGGGTGACTTTTTCCATTTTCAGATGAGAATATTGAGCCTCAATGAAGTTTTTTGATGTGCCCCTGGATCTGCCAGTACCATTAATGGATCTAACTCATCACTATGACTTTTCCCTCTAACAATGTGAACCAGATAAGCATGCCTATTCACCCTATGCCATTTTCATCCATGTCTTTCCACCCATTCACCACAGAGGCTCCTTGCAATAAATTTGGAGCCTTTCCCTTGATACCTGCACAATTATCAGTGTGCTCAGTGTGGGAACTGCCCGTTGATCTATCCGTGAAGGCTAAAATAAGGCCTGCCTGCTAGTTTACTAAGTATGGGGACTTCCTGTTGGTTTTCTGTGTGTAGCTCAGTGTGAAGACTTCTCATTGGCTGTATCAGTGGCCAGTATGGCTCAATATGGGATCTGTCTCATGAATGTGTTGGAATGGTTCAGCATGGGGGCTTTCCATTGATTGCTGTGGTACGGGTCCCCAAGAATTCTTCTTGTTGGTGGTTTCAGCAGAGCTCAGCATGGACACTTCCCATTGGCTGTTCCATTGAGCCTTGTGTTCTGCTCATTGGTTATACTGGCATGATCTAGAGGAGTGCTGCTTTTTGGTTGTTCCGGTGGGATCCAGGAGGAGGGCTTCCCATTGCTAATATTTTTTAGCTTCATATGGGGAACCGTGCATTGATTTTTCCCTTAGTCAGGTAAGCACCAGGCAGGATTTAAGGCCAAGGCTTCGTTACTACGGCAAGCTGATGTTTCTACCCACTACGCCAAACAGCAGTGCAGATTAGGTGTGAGGTTGGGGAACTTCCAACCTAAGGGCCATATAAGACCCAGGAAATAATCTGGTAAGGCAAGTGCACACCACGATGAGCTGGAAGCTAGGTACGACTTCCCACTGCTTGACTTCTATAAGTCGATCATTTTGTATGGCTGGCTAATGGTTTTACAAATATCCAAATAGCCCTTGGCAGAAGAGAGGTTCCCCGCCTGCCATGTGGCCTTCCCTTGATGCAGCTGTGGTCGGGAGTAGACCTAGAGCAGGCCTTGCCACTGTTAGTGTTTGGCTCTGCTCAATAAACGGGCTGGGTGGTGTGCAGCCTTTTGACCTGGCAGCTGTCCCTGTTTCTTTAGGTGGGGAGTGGGGAGGGGGAGGGTGGGGATCCAGCATTCCCCGTGTCAGCAAGGAGCCTTTCCACTCTGGCTCTGCAGGGAGTCCGGCTGCTACTAGTCAGCTGCAATGAAGTAATCTCTGTACTCAGTTATATGGCAGCCAATTAGCAGCAGCCCGGTACTGGATGAGCGGGAGGTTAGCTGCTGGCTCTTCTGAGAAGGTTGAGAATGGTAATTATGGTAGGACCATATTTCAGCGAGTGCTACCACAGACCAGGCAAGTGAGGCATTTGTTTAGAGCAGCTGGTTCTCTGGATGGACGGAAACCCAGATGGAGAAGTTCCGAGTGACTGAGCGTTAGTAAGGTTATGTTGTGTGTTGGCACCCGACTGCTGGGGCTCGGGGAGGACTGCAGCCGGCCATTGCCAGTTAAGAATCTGGAACAAAGAAGCTAGAAGATAAAGTCGATCATTTGGAAGAAAAAATTGACATGACAAAAATGAATGACGACCCCTTCTTTATGATCTCTTCTTAATTAAGATGATTTGACACAATCTACTATAAGGATTCAAAGCAAAATTATTTAATTAGGTTTGTGGTAGAATGTATTTAATTAAATCACATTTCATTTTTCTCCAAGTGCAGGAAACTCTGAGCTATGCTGGCCGCCCATTAAAATAAAATAGTTCTGGGGCAGACGCCGGGTTCGTATGGACCAGATTGATGGAGGGACGAGACTCAGACCAACCGTCAAACTGAGAGGGTCAGGCAGCTCAGTTTGGCTCTCCAAAGTAACTCCGGCAAATAGCTAACAAAGCACTGTTTAGCTCACGTCTAGGGTGCCCCCCCCAAAGGTGGGTGATGTGTCCTTCCTAGAAATGGTATTCTGGGTCCACTGGGGATGTTACTTATAGAGCCGTTGTCGATTTGTTTCACTGGAGAAATTTAAGAAGGTCCTGTAGACCCCAAAGAGAATGTAGACACTGTTGCGTGGGGGTGAGAGAGCTGCTGTCTGAGCTGATAAGATCTGGCTTTAAGTCCCTGCTCATTATATACTGGGTACAAGACCTTTGGTGAATCAGGTAATTTTTCTAAGATTTCAAATTGTAAAATAGTCGTTTTGCCAATGGAAAAACTCATCTGGACCAAGGCAGGGAGGAGGGAGAAGGGAAGGAGGAGGGGAAACTTTGGATGGTAGAAATTAAATGCGATGAAGAAGACCAAAAGACAGCATTAATCTTAATAAAAACAAAACCTTAGTAACGTCCATATCTGTCATTAGTTGTCTTTTGGGGGACAGTAAATCCCCCCCTCCTCCAAAAGGGCCAATTGCTAATTTACTAGTCTAGTCTTTATTCCTATCACAGAAGCACAGGCATCCTTTTGTTTTCCTTCTTGCCTCTAGTCATTTGTGCCTCCCTCGGTTTTAGGAAGTTTTGTTTGACAGTGGGTACCAGTTATCAGCACTGGCAGTCTGGACCTCAAAACGCTGGGGGAAATGAGTAGTTGAAGCCGCCAGGTAGAATATTTTTTAGCACCGTATATAACAAATTCTGGTGATGTTTACCCATTTCTGTTATAGAGAGGACTCCGATTTATGGTCCCTGCTGTGTTGGAGGGGAGAACAAACTGTGCTTGTCTCACGGGACTCTTATCACAAACAATAATTTTTTCAACCAAGATGGTCCTTGTTATGCCGTCTTCCATACACTGAATTCGTGGCAATGGTACAGTCTGAGAGGTTTTCCCCCGTATGTCTCTGCAGTTAAAAAATTACATTAAAATAAGAGGACAAGGGAGTGTATTCCTTTGTACTCTCCCTGTTACCTGGAAGGAATCTAATACAGTTATAATCCCATGGTAGGGTACTAGTAGGAAACAAATAAGCTCCAGCGAGTGATATTTAACAACGAGTCTCATATTTGCCGTAATAAATTGAACACTGTAGACAATAGACGATCCAATTGTGTTTATTGTTTGTGGATTGAAAAAAAAACATTTCATTTAGTAAAACAAAAGGCCACTTTATAGACATTTTCACAGCAGGGCAGTTCGCATCCATATATGAAGATCATTCAGGATTCAGGATATAACAACCAAAATGACCCTGGTCAACAGCCCTTTTGATCCCGAATATCAGACGATGCGTAATTAGGGGGATGCAGGCTTGCCAAAGGTATTTGTTTCTATGAAGGAGGAGATCTAGGGAAGATTCCAGGTGGAAGGGGGATTCCCTGTGCCTGGTGAGCTCCTTCAGATGCTTCTGTTTGCAAATGACATTGTGCAGATTGCATCAAGGACATTGCAGAGCCTCCTAGAATAGATCCATTTTCATTCAAAGAAGTTTAGCCCGGCCATTCACAAAGGACATATTTATTCACTAAGTGTGTAAAGAATAATGAGTGCCCAGATTTTAACATGCTTTGGGAAAAGCTAACATGGTAGTTTTTCTAACAGTAAGTATATCTCAGCCAGATATATAGATGAACCATGAGTTAGACCCTGAGTAGAACAGGAAAATGGGCTAGACTGCTTTTAGAAAACTGCAAAGCTTTTTTATTGATCTCAAACTTACTATTGGAGTCAAGGCCCATCCTTTTTTTTGGGGGGGGGGCAAGGTAATCAGAGTTAAGTGAGTTGTCCAGGGTCACACAGCAAGGAAGTATCAAGTATCTGAGGCTGTGTTTGAACTTAGGTCCTCCTGATATCAGAGCCAGTGCTCTAACCACTGTCCCAGGCCCATTTTTAAATTACTAGCATTTTACTTGTACTGATTTATGGCAGCAAGATGAAGTACTAAAGCAAGGAAGATCTTCAACATGTGGGGTGGCCCTCTGAGGCAAACTTTTGGCAGAACATGGACAAGATTCATACAGCATGAGCGGAGGTAGGCAAGAACCATTTGAAGGTTTGACATTATAATCCTGTTACATTTATGTCTTTATTAGGGATTCTGGATCTGTTACTTCCCCCTAGACTCTCTGATATTAGACTTGAGAGCTCCAAAATGCTCTCATTCTTTGACAGTCTGGTCATCCAGAGGATAATCATGCATCCCAACACTGAAAAATATATGACCAGCTATGGAATAATGGAATAACTAGCAAATGCTAGTTGTTTGCAAAGCACTTGCCATTTATATCTTCTTTGATCCTTATAACTCATCCCTAGTGCCTGCGGTTGGATTCAACTTGAGGCTTACTGAGGTCAGCACTCCAGCCACTGAGATACCAGGGGACAGTTGTCAGAGCACTAAATGTCCTATTCCATTCACGCCTTAATTTTAGCAATAAAATATGAGGACGGGTGGGGATTTGATTAAATATTGTAGATCGTCCAACTACTCACTTTCCTTGTGGAAAAGATAGACAGATGTAGGCTAGACAATTATTCAGTCAGGTTGATTCGAAATCGGTTCAGTAGTTCCAAAAGAATAGTTGTTTACGAATTAATAATCAGTGCTGATGGGAAAGGTCTCTAGATGAGTGTCTAGTGGTCCTCCTTAACCTTGTGCTATTTAACATTTTATATTTTGGGAATGGGATACTCCCCACCCTCCACAAAATCTAGACCTGTGAATTTAGTATTGTTAGAAACTCCTAGTGTAGAAATCCCCTTCACCAACACAGGGCTGTAAGTGATTCTAATTTATGGTCTTTGGGCAGTTTCCTGGGATGTTGAGAGGTTAGATGACTTGTCCCTTGTCACAAAGCTAATATTCGTTAGAGACAGAAGTTGAACTCAGGTTAGATTGATATTGCTAACTCTGATCACAGATATTGTATAATGATTTTATAGTACTAAGAAAAGTCATAGCAAAAAATTGTAAATATTCAAAACCATGTAAAAATGTATGGATGTTTTACATGAAAATAGATTTATTACAAAAAAATTTTCAATCATGTTAAACTTAACTACAGTTTTTTTGAATGGAAAGACAGGCAAGGACTTACTTTGACCCATTTCTAACACTTCCCTAGCCTCTCTTTTGACTCTTGCTATTTTGATTTTTTCTTAATGTGACAAAGTATGTCATACTGGAGCTTCCCACTATGTATCAACTTGATTGGAAAAGCAAGTGTCAATTAAATTTGACGCTTAGCCTTTTTTTTTTTTTACCTTGGGCCACAAGGACTTTTCCATACTGGAATCCCAATATCCTGTTGTTCCCCTCTCTGATAGAATTACTTTCCTATTCACCCACTGTATTCTGGGAGAAGACAAGTCAATCAAGTCCAATGCCTTTGCAGTTCCTTTGTTTGCTGATTAGTGTTTCCTTATTAGCTAAACCACAGCTCATGATCTTTTAAGTGGGGGGGGGAAGAGGTTGAGTTGGTGGGCTACAGTGGTTTGTGCCAAGCTAGTTCTACTTTTCTCTAGTTGACAATCAGTGTGGACATCTGGCTCTTCTCCAGTGCAGTCCTGATGGACACTGTTGTGCAAAGAGAAAAGATGTCATTACAAGACATCAATAATAGGCATGACGGCCCAGTGCCCCCTGGAAAGTTTGGTTCAGTTGATGACTTAGGCCTCAATTCTGTTCTGCTTATCACACTCGTTAAACAAGGAGAGCTCCAATTAATTTCTATACCAGTTCCCAGGAGGTCCTGAATAGGAGGAGGCTTCTCTGCAAGATGGGATTTTTGGAAAAAGACTTTTCCTTAAATGCCATGAAGAGGCTTACCTGGAGCCCCTATTCTGATGAGTTATATGGGCATTTTATTTTTTGCATTATTGGTTCATGGCACTTAATTGTTTCTGAATTTATGTTATAAAATCTAGCTCTAAATGAATAGTAAAAGTCTACTCCTTATAGAGATATGAGTTTTGGAAAGCATTTTTACATATTTATGAATGCGTGATTGAATGAATTTAGAAGCATGTATTAAACACTTACTTTGTGCCGAACACTGCTAAGTGTAAAGCAGTCTGTTCTCGAGGAACTCACAATCTCACAATATTTTTGGAGAATTCAGTGTCAGGGCAGACGGAGGGGTCCATAGGGTACATTAGCAGGGCAAGTGCTAATGCCCGAGGTCTAGAGACTACAGTGGAAAGGCAGACAATAAGGCCTAGTGATACTTAAGGCACAGTAGTAGGACAGATGGTAATGCCCAGTGGTCTCCTGTGTTATCAGAAGAGATGTAGTTGGTGACTCCTTGTTCATCAAAGTGGTGAGAGTGGATTTTTTGCCACGATGCTAGAGGCCTTGCTACTCAGGGATTAAACCTTTTACTGAAAGCCCATGGAATGGTCACATTAAACCCAATTCCCTTAACTTTGTACTTGATATTATTATTATTATTATTAATCTTTTAACTTAAGTAATCAATTTAATTAAACTAATAAATTAATTTAATTAATAAGCTTATTCATTCTCGGCCCAGATTCTGATGCAAGCAAGGGGTATATTCTGATAGAAAAGTCTTTAAAAATCACTAAAATTATATGGAATCTCTCAGAGTTAATTAAATATTATTTATTAAATTAACTGGAAACAATTTTCCCATAAACTTTCACTCCTTTTTCTGTCTGTCACATGCATATTTGTATAAGTTTATACACACATATATTTATATGCCTATGTATATATTTATGTAAATATACAATGTTGCATGTAAATATAAATCTTCTAGGCTTGAATAAACATCAAGGGCATTGGCCTTACAATTTATTAATAATGTGATACATAATAAAAAGACATAATTACTTACAAAGTAACATCTATGAGAAAGATCACTGCCAAAGTTATCTCAACTGTCAAATATAACTAACTCTACTCCTCTACAAAGATTTAGTTCTCTCACAAGAGTACTTAATTTCTTCTTAATCATTTTCTTTCAGAGAATTCTGGGAAGATGGTGGAGTAGGTCATAAAATTCCAATCTCTCCAGATTTCTCCCACAAACAAGACAAAATAGTGCCCTAAGGTAGAACGGTTCCTCCTGGGACAACCGGAGAAGATCCAAAGAAAGACACCAGAATGGAGGTTTTGGCCCATGTGAAATGGAAACACCTCTAGACTGCTCTGCTGAAACAACCAATAGTGAGCCTTGGGGCTAGCTGAGTTGGGAGATAGCCTTGGCCCTAGCCACAGAGATTTTCATCTCCTGGGTACTGTGGGCAGTCAGGCATGTGAATGGGGGGAAATTGAGGGAACCTCTGCTGGTTAGGATTAGACATCACCCTGGGCAAAAAGGAACCAGCACAAGCCAGTGAATGCAGAAGCAGTGGAATAGAGATATTGCTAATTATAGGCACTTAGAGAAGGGTGGAATTCTTGGTTTCAGGTTCTAGATTAGTGGGGAGAACTGAAAAGGAGGACTTGAGACTAGTGGCACCATTCCCCATACTTGAGGACTAGAATTCATTAAATAATTTTTTAAATGACCAAACAAAGAAGATAGAACCCAACCATAGAAAGTTCCTATGGAAATAGAAAAGACTGTGGTTCATGTTAAGAGGAACATACTAAAGGAAAAAAAAAAGACTCCTCATACCCAAAGAGTAAAGTCAAATTGTAACCTGCCCCACAACGAATTCATAATAGAATTCAAAAAAAAAAAGAATTCAAAAATCAAATGAGACAGATTGAGGAAAAATTAAAATAAGAACAATTCATGAAATGATAATGAAAAGAAAACCAATTGGAAAAGGAGATCCAGAATCTTAAGGAAGAAAATGACTCCTTGAAAAGTAGAATCGGGCAAGGGGAAGGCAGAAGAGTTATAAGAGATCAAGAAATAATAAAACAAAATATAAAGAATGAAAAAAATAGAAGAGAATGTGAGGCATCGCATAAGAAAAACAACAGCTCTGGAGAACAGATCAAGAAGAGAAAACATAAGCTACCTTCAAAAAAGAATCTTGATACAATAGTACATGAAATTATTAAAGAAAATTGTTCTGAAGTATTAGAACAAAAAGATAAAAAGGGGAAATAGGAATAGGAAATGAAAGGAAATAGGGAAAAAAGTCACTAATCCTACAAGGAAAACCTACAGGAATATCATACATACATACATACATGCATATACACACATATATACACACATATAATCGTCTAAACTTATAAAGAAATAAAAGTGTAAGGGAATAGAATAAGGTTATTTTTAGAAGGATATATAGATGAACAGAATGGGATAAGGTCTATAGATTAATAAGAATAGGATAGAGAGGGAACAACATAGATGTATATAGAATACTATAAAAATTGAGATAAAAATTAGAGGATAAGGGGAAAGGGTAGGCAGAATGATAAGGGAGGGATTTTTGCTGGCAGGGTAGGTTAAATAATAGGAGGGCAAGGTAGCTTGTAGAAGTAAAGCAGAGGAGTCAGGAGATAAGAGATATACACAAACATAAAATAAAAATCTGGAGTAGAATTTATTATGTAAAAGAAGCAGGGGTAGTAATCATTGATCTCAGACAAAGTTAAAGCTAAAATAGAGTTAATCAAAAAAGAAAAATGGGGAAACTACACTATATGTCAGCCATGTTAATCAATATTGTCTTAGACTATTTAAAATAACTAGACAGCATAAGGTTGGAATATTGGCATGGTGGAGGAAATGATGAGTTGGTGTAGTTAGAAAAATATGTAAACACTTGGACGACTTATGAAAGATGATGCTACCCACCTTCAGAGAGACAGAGGACAAAACAAGCATAGTATGCTATTATATAGATGCATGTGAATGTATATGTGTATATATGTGCATAATTATAGCTATCTAGGTATATGTATGTATCTGTTTGTATATATGTGCATATAGTCATATGTATATTTGTGTATCTACACAGAAATATATATATGTGTGTGTGTATATATATATATATATGTACACATATACATATATCCATGCTTGTTATCTTCTGGAGTAGGAGGGAAGAAAGGGGAAAAAGAATATAGTAAAAAGTGCATGGCAGAGAACAAAAGAAAGCATACAAGGAAGGAAAGAAAAAGACAGCTCTGAATGCAACCTATAGTATTTATTATCTAGACTTTTTGAAATGGAAATTTATTGCATTTTTGCAATATTTATTGCTATTTTCAATCCTCTCCCATGTTCAGCATTTTTTTTTCTATTTTGTATTTAAGTTTAAAGTTAAAAAATAAAAGAATTTTCTTCATAATGTTTCTTCCCAAGATAAGAGCTAAAATCTGATTTCTCAGAAACATTTCTTCCGATTCTTTCTTCTTGACAATTAAATCACTCAGTCTCTCAGGAAAGAAGTTCTCTTGGTCCTTTTTCTTTGTGCTCAAAAAGTCTCTTTAGCTATGACAGTCTTTCCAAAATGACAATTCAACTGCCAGCCTTCTCTCAGTCTCCTTACAGGTAACAATGAAATAGTAGGTCTTCAAGATTCTATTTCCTCTTAAAAATAAAATAATAGGATTTGTAGTTGCTATGGAAGGGACAGTTGAGGCTGGTGGTTGTATTTCTCCCCCAAGCCAAAATTTTTTTCAGTCCTTGAAAAATTATATAGGAACATATCAAATTCATATCAATATTATCTACAATAAACATATAATGCAAAGCACCACTTGATACAGGCATACCTCAGAGATATTGCAGGTTTAGTTCTGGACCGCCATAATAATATGAATATTGCAGTAAAGCAAGACACACCCATTTTTTTTGTTTGCTCAGTGCATATAAAAGTTATATTTCCACTATACTGTAGTCTATTAAGTGGGGAATGGTATTATGTCTAAAAAATGTACATACCTTAATTAAAAAAATACTTAATTGATAAAAATGTTAGCCACCATCTTATTCTTCAGCTGGTCTTGCGTCAAGGTTCATAGCTGCTCGCTGATCAGAGTGGTAGTTGCTGAAAGTTGGGCTAGCTGTGGCAGTTTCTTAATATAGACAATGAAGTTTGCCTCATAGATTGACTCTTCCTTTCACTCGAATACTTAGAGGACATTGTAGGGTTATTAAATGGCTTAATTTCAATACTGTAGTGTCTCAGGGAATAGGGAGGCAGGTGGAGAGGGAGAATAGGGAACAGCAGGCCAGTGGGAACAGTCAGAAAACACAACATTTATCTCTTGAGTTCCCCAGCTTCTATGGGGGTACTGTTCGTGGTGCCTGAGAACAATGATATCACTGATCACAGTTCACCACAGCAGACACAATAACAATGGAAAAGTTGAAAAAAACTATGAAAATTACTAAAATGTGATGCAGAGGTGCTATATGAACACATGCTATTGGGAAAAAAAATGCACCAATAGACTTGCTCAATTCAGGGTTGCCACAAACTTTCAATTGGTGAAAAATGCAGTCTCTGTAAAGAGCAATAAAATGAAGCAGAAAAAGATGAAGTATATCCATAGACTTTTACTAAAACATGTACATAACATAATGCATGTACATATTAGAACAATAAATGCAAGGAGAGAAAAATGCAAAACTAGCAATCATGATAATATTAATAGGTAAATCTAATAACAATACATGTACCCTAAAAGTCCAAAGCAATATTAGAAGTAATCCAACAAAGAACTATATCTGGATGAGTAACAGCCTTTTCTACAAAGTGAAGTTAGCCTTGTTACTGGTTAGATGATTCAGGTTCTTTTGTGATCTCTCTACATCTATGTTGAAGGTATAGATTCACTAATAGAATTTTTAAACTCTTTGGCTTGGTTCTTGGGGAGCTCTACAGCTAATGTTCTATGGGGAAAGCTAATGATTCCTCCCCAACATGCTTTTGATCTGCTTGAATTTGAGTTTTTCTGAATTGAACGACTCTGTACTCTGAGACCACTGCTCAAAATTTTTTACTTTTCTATTAACTTCTCCCAAGTCAAGTGTTTGTTCTCTGAAATGGCATTTGCTAAATGTGCCTTTAGCCCACATGGTTCTTGAAGTGCTCTGTCCATTTGGATCATTTGAGTTATACATTTTATTCCCTCAAATTGTATGTCTCCTTTCTCTGCAGTCTCAACAGTGGACCATCCACTCACATGATCATTTTGGTTTCCTCCTCTACCTCACTGTACTGAATCATGTTGCTTAACTTAGGAAATGCCTTCTTAACCCTTAGACCAGACCTGTAGCAACACTATAGATTTTGGAAGTACTCTCAATGTACTATTTCAGTTTTCTGCTCTCAAAAACCTCATGATTTCAAAAGCTGGTCCTCTGATACTTGCCATTAAATTATACATTTTATCTAGCTCAGTAGTCTGTGAGTCTTTTAGTAATTCTGTAGCATGCCCAGTCCAAACCTCAACTGATTCTTTCTCAGGAGGATGGGAATCTCGCCCCGTGAAGATTTCTAATGTCAGCCCGTAGTATTTTTGGCGTAAGAAATCTGTACTTGATACTGCCAAAGGTTGAGGCACATCTTTTTTTTTCTGACTTAAGCATGTCTTAAAACATCTCGCATATACAGCAATCAACAATGAAACAATAGTTACATGCAATTAATATGTATCCAATCAAACTGTAAACCAGGCAAATTGATGTAATTAATTATTAGCAACACTGTCAGGCACTTTGCATTTATAATTCTATGTATCACAGTGAGTTTATAATGAGAAAAATACCTATGAGAAAGAAAAAATATTAAAAAATTCGAGACACAAATCCTCATGCGTTAGCTATTAGGAAAGTGAATGTAAGTGAGGAGTGCTAAGGAAGGAGCAGAATTGGCCCAATCAGCCAGAATGGATCCAAGAAAAAGAAGAAATTCAGTGTGCATAGATTGATCGGTTCCTCAGAGATTGCAAGCAACAGAATTATGCTTTGTTTTTTCAAGGCCTCTTGGGAAGTGTCTGCTTTTCAGATTTACCTCACCCAAATGGGGCTGACGAGTCTCAGCTGGTGCTGACTAGAAAAGTCAATCAGAGTGTAATTATAGATTACTCAGGCTTTGCATGAACCAGATTTTGGAGGACGGTGTGGCATCTATATGAACACATACGGGATTTGAGCAATCTGGGATTGTCAGTGGGTTTGGATACCTACCAGCATGTACATATTAACTGACATTAAGAAATAGCATTTAAGGTTTAAGCCCTTAGCAGACTGACTTCTTCAAACCTCCCACCAAAGGAGTACCCTGCTATTAACAATATATTTATTCTGATACTTATTACATGGAATCGCCTCTGGGCTCTTAAAGACTATACAGGTTGAGTGGAAGCTCTCACAGATCTACTCTAAACAGAAGGTAGCATTGCATTGGGAGGCAAAAGCTCTGGGTTCAAGCCCTAATCCTAGCACTTATAAGAAGGCCCGGATGGGTTACGGTCTGCACAGTTGGAGGGGGTGCCCACAATGGTAAAACTCCAGATCAGTAGCAGCACAGAAGTATTGCTATGATTATACAGATTTTCTCAAAGTGGGAAAATTCCGAGCAGGACCAGGAGATCATTATATACTTCAACAACGATACTAGATGATGACCAGTTCTGATGGACCAGGCCATCCTCAGCAATGAGATCAACCAAATCATTTCCAATGGAGCAGTAATGAACTGAACCAGCTACGCCCAGAGAGAGAACTCTGGGAGATGACTAAAAACCATTACATTGAACTCCCAATCCCTATATTTATGCCCACCTGCATTTTTGATTTCCTTCACAAGCTAATTGTACAATATTTCAGAGTCTGATTCTTTTTGTACAGCAAAATAACGGTTTGGTCATGTAGACTTACTGTGTATCTAATTTATATTTTAATATATTTAACATCTACTGGTCATCCTGCCATCTGGGGGAGGGGGTGGGGGGTAAGAGGTGAAAAATTGGAACAAGAGGTTTGGCAATTGTTAATGCTGTAAAGTTACCCATACATATAGCCTGTAAATAAAAGGCTATTAAATTAAAAAAAAAGTGGGAAAATTCCAAGGAGTAGCCCAATGAAAGACATTGTCTGAAGTCTCATCCTAGATGAGTTTTGAGAGCTTTAAAACCACAAGGTTGGACTCAGGGAAGGATTTTTTTTTCAGCCATACCGACTCATAGAGCTTATCTCATGGCCAACAGAGAGCGTGATGGGGAAGAAAGGGGAGGAGCTGACCCACATGGCCCATAAAGTACCAGTTAGACAATGAATAAAAGAGACATATATCTGGGTTCTTGAAAAGTGCTTCACAAAGGGTGAAATGAATAGATGGAAACAAAGGTCCTTTCTCAATACTGTTACCGAACAAGATTGTTCCTGGAATTCCCCAAGTACAAAGAGAAAAAGAGTTTTGGGGAGTTTCCTTAAGCACATGAAGAGGTTGGATGCTAAGCCTCCTTACAACTCCGACCTAGGATTCTTAGTTTCCAGTTTTCTCTCACATTATGCCCAAGCTCCATGATCAAATTAAAAGGCTTAAACTAGGGAGGAATTTATAGACTGTAAATTCAAGAGTAGGAAAATCAGGGTACTGAGGGTGACGTAAGCAATCTACTCTTGTCAACCAAGTTGGAAAACAAAACTCTCCCTTCTTTCTTTCCCTTCTTTTCTCCTTCCCATGTAAACCCAGAGGGACATTTCTCTGTGGGTTTATGACAGCTCATTTTCTGATCTTTGGGTTGGAATATCTGTCTGGATGTTTCCTTTCTCCTTAGCTTACTGTCACTAGAAAAAGTAGCCTGATGAGCTTCTACACACCATTTTTATCTTACCCTTTCTATTTGCTGTGAATTTTTGAGAAGAGCAAGTTATCAAGAACTTTGAAGGGCTACTTTTGCAATTCTATTAAGAGATGTAAGTATACCCCTCCAACTCCCAGGGTATGTATATCTCATTTAACTTTATTTCTAATTGTATATCTTAATTTCATTAGCATCCAGAGCAGATCTAGCTGGACCATAGTCATCGTGTGAAGTGAGGAGCTTATTGTTTGTTATCGTTTTTTACGTTGAACATCTTTCACAAGTTCAGAGTTCACGACTTGAAATAAACACAAAGTAGGCAAAGCAGAGAAATGGGCCACTTTGTGGAAACCAAAAGGTTTAACATTACATATAGCCCAGAATCATAGGGCTCAACTTTTTGAGTTAAATATATTAAGCTAACCCACATTGTTGTTTGTAGAATTTATTAAACAACCGACTTGTATGCTTAACAAATATGCTTAAATGCTATGCTTAACAGACATAGCCTCTATCCCCATTGCCCGATATATCTTAAAGTATGCAGTCTAGCATCATTTCCATTTTGGTCCATCTTTATGAGTCCAGAGAGACCTTGGGAAGAATTTAAATTCAATGCCATTAATATGGATTAAATAGATTAATTGGGATGTTTAGTGCTCTTCCTTTTCTCCTCAATTATAAACTTACAGAAAGATTTAGAGCATTCTCTCATTGTCTCTGTGTTCTGCCAAGCTCCCTGTTTGAGGTAGTTTCTAAATCTGAACATCGTTTGCTTCATTAGGGGAGATTATTTAGTTCGAATGGGAGGCTCAGAGCTGGAAGGGACCTTCAAGGTCAGCTAGGCCAAGTTCCTTATTTCCCAGAGAAACAAACCTAAGATAGAGGCCTAGAGGTGGTATGACAGGATGGCTTTATGAACCTGGTCTCTCAACTCTACCCAGCATGCTTTTCATGTTTTCACATCCACTGCTACTTGGGGATTCCTAGTATTAGTCAGAAGATATCTTGCAAAGTGATGGAAAAGTAAGATTTCCCTTGTTCCCTGGGGATCGCAGAACTGAGTTCTTGTCTTATATTTATAATCCCACATTCTGGCCTGTATATGAATGGCATCAGAGAGTATTTTCCAAGCCTAATTCACTTTAGCCTTCCTTTGGAATAAATGAGTCAATTCATCTTAATGGAAGTTTTTGTAGGAGGAGAGACTTTGGGGTGACAAGCTATTTAAATCTCAAGAAACTTTGCTATTTTTACTTAAAATGTTTACGTTGTTTGCTCTTCCTGGAGACTTTAGATTCAGGGACCATGTAACATCTTGTGAATTTGGAATTTTCTTGGGGCCCTTTTAAAGTGACATAGGGAGCTGTTTCTTTTGAAATTCCTCAAATTTGAGGGGATTGTCTGTGTAGTCAGTCCAGCCAAGTATCCCCAGAAGGAAGAACCTCTTTTCCTTAGGTCTCCTTGATGAGATCTGAACTCCCAGATGGGCTACAAACCCACCCGTTCTGGTGCCCTTTTGGCCTCTTTGGCCTTTGTTCAGGTATTGCCCAAATTTCCAGCTTTGGAGTTTCAGCAGAAAAGGGAAGGGATTGGCTGGTCTTGAGTTTGTGATGATCAGATTCATCTGGCTGACCTGGACATGGCCTTTAAAAGAGAGATATCAGATAGAAGAACACAGAAAGGAGGTACTTACCTCTTCCATAGTTATTTGGAATGAGCCACTTGGCCCCCGAGGAGAGGAGGGTCGGACGGATGCCATATGGAGGCACCGAGCAACCTGGGGACGCAGACTGAGGAGAGGTCAGAGGGAGAGACGTAGATGCTGAAACCTGGAAGGAGGCCAACACGTTCACACGGCGCCCGAGGAGAGAAGTTGGCACCAGCTGGAGATCTGGAAGGAGGAAAGGAGCCAAAAAATAAAAGAAGAAGGCTCAGCGCAGGAGGGGGCCAAGGTTTTGAGGAGCCACCTGGACATATCTCTTCACTTGTAATGGGAGCCAAGAAACAACCTGCCTGATTTTCCTTCTCCCAGATCATAGAGTGGGCTTTCATAAACTCACAGAAAAACCCTCTCTTAGTAACTGCAGGACAGGAGAAGGAGAGAAGAAGAAAGGGAGAGCTTTGTTTTCCAAACTGGTTAGCTGTGGGAGGAAGAGGCTCACCGGGCAAAGAGTTACCCTACTCTAGCGATCTCAATTCTTTCCCTTCATGCCCCATCCAAGCCCCATTAAGGACAACGAGCCTAGTGGACCCTGACAAAGACTGAGGCCCACTGGAGTAGGAGGGCAGTTATCTTGACTTAAAAGCAGCAATCTAGAGCCTACTAGCAAATAGAGATTCTGTGTAATTTCCAGAAGACTTCTCAAAAGGATGGAAATTACACTAAAGATTCAGGTCTACAACTTCATTGTGTCTTTAGATGTAGATTAAAGAATCATTCTCCTAGAGGCTTAGATGAGATTATTGAAGAAGCATAAAGTCAGAACCTTGAAGAAGGCCAAGGGAAATGCTTACATTTAGGAAACATTTACTGCAAAATACAGAAGAGGTGTGGTCCGAGAGATGGAAGAGAATTAGAATGTCCTGGCTACGTAGGGAGGACAGAGTTTCAGGAAGCAAGGAGTGGTCAGCAGTGCCATATGTTTCAGAGACCAGAGCTTGTTTTTCTAAAATTTCAATGGCATTTTATGTTTCCAATTACATGTAAAGATAGTTTTCCACATTCGTTTTGGTGAGATTTGTGAGTTCCAAATTCTGTCTCCCTCCCTTCCTCTCTCCCTCACCTCCCCCCTTTCCAGGACAACAAACAATCTGATACGGGTTATATGTGCACAGTCATTTAAAGCATATTCCCATATTTAAAGACCCAAGATTGAGAAAAAAGCCAGTAAATATAGAGAGTTGTGATCCACACAGTGAGAGAATATGTACTCTTAGGAGATAAAATAAATGCCCAGGTTAGGTTTACCATGGAAACCAATATTTTTCCTTAATGTGATAGATTCTTCCCTTCCAGCCTCTAAGACAATGCCGGGGAGAAGACCCTTCTTCCCAATCCCTTCCAAATGCTCTTTTTAATAGGAAAATTGCTTGGCTGTCCTAGGGAAGGTGGGTGGGCAGGGGTGGGGGAAGCTGCTACCCCCAGGTCCTGTGGATGGCTCCAAAAGCCTCTTAGGGAAGTGTCAAATGTGAGCCACTTCAGCAGCTGTTGTCTGTTGCCCAGGGGAGAGTGAATGTTAGCTTTTAATGCCAGGCCCCATGCAGAGGGTGATTCAGTGCTCTGCTGCTCTGAACTTCTCTGACTCTTGGAATTAAATTTCTCTGACAGAGTTCCTAATCTCCTCTCGACATTTTTTGGTTGTCCTCAAACATAAGCTATCGTTCTTTAAAGGTTGGTTTTACTATATCCCCCTATGTATTTCTCTTCTTAGTTGTTTTTATCTCAATTAGAGGAAGAAGAGGAATAAATTTTCATTGCGCCACTTATCAAGGGCTTGATGACTTGATGTGGTTGATTAGTACTCCCCCCCCCCAATGTAGGATTCAGAAACAAAGGGATGTGGGTGATGTAGACACCAGATGATGGAAGGCACCAAAAGGTGGAGTTCGGTCATGTGAAGAATTCACAATGGCCATTCTTTTTGGTAAAAGGGAGATTTATTAAGGGGAAGGGGTTATAGACAAAATGAAGGGATACAATAACAGTAAGGGTAACTATGAAAGCCAAGTTCCTCAGTGGAACTCACAATTACCCAGGAGAAAGAGAGCATCCCATAGGTTAGGACATGGCCTTAGCTGGCAGGCTAAATCCTGAAAGGGACTGAGCATCCTAGAAGAGCTCATTAGCTATAAGGAGGAGAAGTAGGACTGGAATGTGTGGGATGGGTGCTATACCCCCTTTCCCAGATTAACTAATCAGAGACATCTTCAGGTACAAAGAGGAAGCATTTATTTAGTCCCTACAGGAAGAGGCCCGAGCACACCCAGGTGGCAGCCCAGCTCCCACCACGTGCTCATGGACCTGACCAGCCAGGAAGCTCATCAGGGGTCATAAAGCAAAAGACCCAAGCATTTTCATTGGATAATTAAAGGAAGTAACCATCCTTGACCAAAGGCCACCAATGTTGTCACTTCCTGTCATTTCCTGTAGCTGACCTAAGGTCATAACCTTTTAGAGACCTCTGGGGCCAGAGATCATGTGACTTCCTGCATCCTGAGGCCCAAGGCCTGATCATCCGGCTCTGGGAATAGGGATCATGTGACACAGGCCTAGTGTCATTGAGAAAATTTCACCCCATCAGTCCCATTCAGGAAGCATAGTGGAGTCAGGGGAGATACCACGTGGCATGAAGGAGGGGTAAGGATAAAGACACCGTGATGCAGAATGCCTGTGGCCAACTGACCCAAAGGAGGGTAGCAGCCATAGGATGGCCCATAAGTAGATTTTAGAGGGAAAATTGAGCCTCAGGGATATGACTGGGATTCTTGACAGGGCATGGCAAGGTGAGACTGCTCAAGACCTCTATAGAGGGATGGGTCTCAAAGCTTTGACGTAACTTGGATTTCAGACTGGACGACCTCCTCAGAGGGTGGGCCCATGGAGCTAAGCTGGTCTCTAACAGTGCCTTCTCCCCGCCTGCCTCAGGGATTAATTTTTATCAATTCCTCTGCTAACTGCACTTAACATTGAAGACCTCATCCCCCCTTTTGGCATAGTTTTATTTTTATTGCCACGTTATTAGGTAGTTTTGCCTAATGGGTAGAATGCTGCACTCAAAGCAGGAAAGTTGCCTCAGGTACAATAAGTCATTTTACTTTTTGGAGCTTTGACAAGATCTCAAAGATTTTCGGTCCCTTGAGGATTTCTGACCTTGAAGGCGGAAGGCAGAATGACAAAGAAAAAACCTATATTCTCATTCTGGAGCTAGGGAGTGGACCCATCATTTACTTGTTAATAGAGAATTTCCATATGAGCAAATTCCCTCTACGAATGCAGGTCAGCATCTTCTCTGCAACTTCGAGACAGAGGGAGCTGCTTAGAGCAACTCTGATTCTCCATGGGAATCTATTATTATTAAAGATGAACAAAGATCCCATTATCATGAAGGAAATTCAGTTACCTTTCCTGTTACAGTATAAACACTCCTGGCTTGCTCCTGGGATTACTGGCTCAGACCTTCCCTAGTTTTGTATATTATTTTATGTTGTCTCTTGTGTATGGAGATAATGAGGTAAACACTTATTAAGTGCTTACTGTATGCAAAACATTGTATTAGGTACTGTGGTGATGCGGAATTTAGGGAAAACACTCTTTTTGCTCAAGAACCTCACAGACTAGCATCCAGACAGAATGCCAGCACACATTAATGGAATTAGTACATAGAAAGCATGTTAGAGTTACAAAATAAAAGGCAGTGTGAGTACCAAGGGGAGAGATCAAGAAAAAACTGGAGAGTCACGGTATAAATGGCTTTTACTTTGGATGTTAAAGGAGAAGTAGCAACTCAACACAAGAAGAGAAGGGGAGAGGGAAAACTTGGCATGGGGCCACCTTCCCTGGGTTGGCCATGTGCTTTGAGATGTTTTTCCAGTAGTGACATATACTTACAGGGCACCTAATTACGGTTAATGTCAGGTTTCTGTGTCCAGGGAGTTGGAACCACAGGTTACTTATTAGAACATATTATCCCAAAAATGGTCAGCAAATTTCTAGAAATGGAAGGAGTGATTGTAAAAAGGTCATCTTAGTAGCTAAATGGATGGAGTCCTGGCCCTAGAGTCAGGAAGAATTCAATTCAGATCTGGTCTTAGGCACTAGTTTTGTGACCCCGAACAAGTCACTTAACCCTAGTGGCCTCAGTTTACTCATATGAAAAATGAGCTGGAGAAGGGAATGGCCGACCCACTGTAGTATCTTTACCTAGATGATCCCAAATGGGGTCATGAAAAGTCAGACATGCGTGAAACAACTGAACACCAAAAGATCACCAAAATCTGGCTTGTCAGATGAATGTTTTCATTTTTGACAGGAATACTAGACTAGTAGATCAGAGGAATTCTATAGACATTTTTTAGGATTTAGCAAGTCGTTTCATAAAGTACCATATATTTTTCTTGTAGATGAAGTTGAAAAATAGGAGCTAGATAATATTGCATTTTTGCACACATTTAAATGGTTGAATGGCAGGCCAGTGTGGGAGGGAAGTCGCTGATGGGGACTGACCCAGTACTTCTGATTACTTTGATCAATTTCTTGGTGCTAGGAATGACTGGTACGCTCAGATTTGCAGATGACACAAAATTGGGCTAGGTAATTCCCCAAGCTGGGTTTCCTCAAAGTCCGAACAACCTCGAAAGTTGGACCAAATCTAATTAGATGAATTATAATAAGAATAAATGTGAAATAAAAAAATGAACTTCACAACAAACAGCACGTCACCTGAAAAAGGCTTCAAGGTCGACATGAATTACAAACTTAAGATGAAAAGGCAGTGGTATATGGAGTCCAAAAAAGCCAATGTATTTTTTGACTTAGGAAAATTGCAGTTTCCAGAATAAGGGAAATTACCATACCTGGAATATTGCATTCCATTTTGGATATGGTATTTTAGAAAAGGACATTGAGAAACTGATTAGCTTTCAGATGGTTTGCTCCAGATAAGATGTGTCATCTTATTATCATGCCATACAATTCCATTCAATAAGTACTCATTAAGCACTCACTGTGTACAAAGCGCTGGACTAGGCAATGATCACCCAAAGACAAAATTTAAGAATGATAGGTTGAAAGAAATGAGGATATAAAGCCTGGAAAATGAAAAAAAAAACCCAAAAAACTTAACAGGAGCATGAGAACTGTTTTCCAAGTATTGGAAAAGAGACTGATGTGGAAGAGAAATAGATTTGTTCTGCTTAGTCTCAGAGGGTCGACATGGGTGCATTTGGAGAAAGATCTAGAGCCTTGGCTAAGATCACACAGGAATTACGTAACAGAGATGAGATTTGAACACAAGTGATCTGAATCCAAATCTAATATGCTTTGTGCCATTCCATGTCGCTTGAGAATAAAGTCAAATGTGAAGTTGCATGGTAAAGGGGGGAGCTGAAAAAAAAAGTGGCTTACTCCCTCCCATCCCCAGTATCTGTAAGTTTCCATTATGTAGATTTCAAATGAAGGTTTGGCCCAGAAACTAGGCACTTTCCAAATAAGGCTAGGTGACACCTTGGATAGAACACTGGCCTTTGAGTCAATAGGATCCAAGTTCAAATCTGACCTCAGACTCTTACAAGATGTGTGATCCTGGGCGAGTGAACTTAAATAACCAGAGTGGCCTCCAAATCCTCCCAAAACAAATAAGGAGATATAGATGTGTGGGTAATCCTTTGCATTGATTTCTGCAATCTTTATGTAGAAGCAGGACATGCTGACTCTTAGACCTCTAAGGCCTGTGGGATCATCTGTCCTGCACATTGTGCGACTTATTACACTGCTCTAGAAGGGTGAACTAGATGGCTTTTGAGGTTCCTCCCAACTCTGAAATTCTGAAATTTGGTAATGTCACGTACAAAAAAGCTGACCTCCCAACTTAGAAGAGTGCACAATTTTCTGGTTAAAATATCTTGTCAACCCTTTGACATCACAGCAACCCAATTCCTCTGGGATTCATGAATATCATAGGTACACTGATTCATGGGATTGAATTTAAATATTGCATCAATCCGTACTGATTGTCAGGAGCAGTTAGCCCAGTTTATTAGAGTGCTGGGCTAAGAAGACCAAGATTGAAGTCCTATATCTGTGCTTACTTTACACATAAAAATTCTGTTCCTAGACTACAGACTGTCTGCTGTCCCTCAAATAATAATAATAACCTGTAATTGGTTCTGAGAGACACCTAAGAATTCTCATATAACCCATTACCATTAGGGCATTAAAGACTGAAAATACCATCTGTTTCTGTGGATCAGGAGCATCTCCATATATTTATTTACAATAACTGTTTAAACAATATACCCAGTTCTGTCCTGTCTTTGATAGTGGTGAAATGATCTCCAATCTTCTTATTGCAGACACGCTAGCATTAGCACAGGATTGAAATCGAAGTGACTGAGAAGTAGGGTTGAAATGGAGGTTGTCCAAAGCTAGTACAGATCCAGTGGGCCTTGGTGAACATTTGCAAAGCGGAGCGCATCCTCTTGTTCTCGTATTATAGGATTAATTGTCGTGGGAATGGTGAGAATGGGGCTACTGAGATGGACTGAACCTCTTTGTAGCTTGTCAGTATTGCCCTGGTGTATAGTATTTCTAGATAGCTTTCTCAGCTGGCCCCCTCTCTACAAACTCTTAAAGACCACAGTGTACTAGGAGCTGTCCAAGGTCTTGAAAATGAAGGACTTGGTGGTAAAGTCTGCGCCTCGAATTTAGTAACAGTTTACTTTGACAACATCTTCAAACTATACTTTGTGGCAAAGGCTGTGAGACCTTGAGACAATACAAGTGAGAGGCTTTTCAATCATGAGTCCTTATTTTGTGCCAAGCATGTGTTAAGTACTAGGAATGCAAAGAAATGCAAAAAAAAGAGCCCCTGCCCTCAAAGAGCTATGGAAGTAACGGGGTGCGGTGATAAAAAGGTTAGATTTATGGTCAGAGAATCCGAGTTCACATCCCACCATTGCCACTTAGTATTTGTGTGATCTTGGGAAAGTCACTAAAGCTCACCTATCTTACTTGTCAGTTAAAGGAGTAGACTAGGTGATTCCCTAAGGTCACTTCCAGCTCTAAATCCATGTTCTGTGAGCTAAAACCTCTGAGGGGAAACAATTAGGGATAAGTGTTTATACAGCACTTACTATATGCTAGGCACTATGCTGATTGCTTTATAGATATCTCATTTGAGTCTCACAGCAACCCTACAAGGTGGATACTATTATTGTCCCCATTTTTACAATTAAGGAAATTGAGTAAACAGAGAATAAATGATTTTCCAAGATCACACAGATACAGTGTCTGAGGCTAGATTTGAACTCATCTTTCTGACTCTAAATCTAGTACTTCACATACTGTGTTACCACCTGTTACCTTAAGGTCTATATGGTCACTTTAACTCTAAATCTGTGTTCCTATGATCAGTGGAAGAATTAAAGTAATATAATCATAGATCTAGAGATGAAGGGACCTCAGAGACCATCTAGTCAAGTCAAGCACCCCAGCCTCCATTTTACAGATATACAACTTAAGGTCCAGGAATTATCTTGTTGAAGATCATAGAAGTAGTAAGAAGTGCCAAGTCTTCTGGTCCTCTGAATACAGAGTCAATGCTCTTAGCACCGTGTAATGCCATCTCCTAACAACACTGCCAACATTTGTGTTGGCCTGCTCGTCTGACTCAGACTAGCTGGCCTCTTGAGGTACTCTGTGTTAAAAGTCTCTGGATATTCAAAATATCTGAAGGCTAAACATATCCTAATTAATCTAGAAAAGAGAACTATTGAAGGGGATGTGAATATGAATCAGGATTAGATTATGACCATGTCCTAAGGCAAAGTGGCAGAAACTTACCTAATTATAGCTTGTGTTTGGAATAGATCTTCCTTCTTGTCAACATGGCAAGGCTGGTACAATTGATACTATGGGGCCTTATAGCTTAAAGAGACTGAAAGCCCCAATCTATGCAATTAGTGAATCAACGTGTAGTAAGTACCTTCAACATGCCGGGTACCAAGTTGAGTGCTGGAGATACAAAAACAAAAATGAAATAACTCCTACAAAAACCAAAATAAAATAGCTCCTGCCCTCAAGGAGCTTATATTTTGTAGGAGGACACCACGTGCACACACATAAATATACATAAAATAAATACAAGGTGATTTGGAAGGATAGAAACCTTAGTAGCTCAGGAGGGAGGTGACATTTGAGCTAAATAATCAAAGGAATCTATGTCTTCTTAGAGGTAGAGGTGAGTAGGGAGTGCATTTTAGGTATTTGCCTATTCGGAGACAAGGAGGTTAGAGATAGACTGTGAGATGCGATGAATGTCAAGAAGACCAGTTTGTTTGGGATGTAGAGTGTGTTAAGGGAAATAACATGTAATAAAGCACAAAAATATGGTGGAGCCTGATCTTAGGGGTGAAAAATTTATATTTGAGCTTAGGGGTAAAAAAGTCACTTGTGAGGAGATAGATTGACAAAGAGAAAGACATGAGGCAGAGAGACTGTCTAGGAGGCCATGGTAGTAGCCCAGACAGAAGCTCATGTGAGCCTGAATTGGGGTGGTGGCTATATGAGTAGAGACAGGATGCCAAGCAATGTTATGGAGAATCAACAAGATTTGGCAACTTATCACATTAATAAATAATTTAGAGAGTGAGGAGCCAAGAACAGCCTTGAGGCTGAAAACTTAGGTGACCAAAGGGATGCTAGTGCCCTTGGTAAAAACCAAGAAAGTTGGGAAGTAGGTTGAATTGAAGGGGAAAGATGAGTTCTGCTGAGTGTGGAATGACTAGAGGACAAAGAACTTGAAATGTCCACTAGATAATTGCTGATGTAGGTTTGCAGCTGGATCTATATCATCTGCACCGTGATGATAATTGAACTCATGAAAGTTGGTAAAGTAACCAAGAAAAAGAAGCAAGAGAGAGAACAAGACCTTTGGGTATGCATGTTCACAGTTAGGGGGCATGACTTGTATAATAGATGGAAAAGGAGACTAAAGAAGGCTTTTAGACATGCAAGAGAATCACGAATCCCCAGAGAGGAGCAGCTATCTAGGAGTAGATGCTGCTCAGCAACATGGGTGGTCTAGTGCTATAGAAAGGTGAAGAAATATGAGGAGAAGCTGATTTAGCCATTAGGAAAATAATGGCAATTTTGGTTGGGGTATGACTGAGAGGAGAGGAAGTATTAGGCAATGAATGTAGGTAACTTTTTTCCCTGTGGATATTTGGTTGTGAAAAGGAAGATGACTATGGGTCAATAGTTTGATGGAATGTTAAAGCCATGTGAAGGGTTTGGTTTTTTTTTTTTTTTTTTTTTTTTTTTTTTGATGTTTTTGTTTGGTTGTGGGGTTTTTTGTTGTTTTTTTTGTTTTTGTTTTTGTTTTTTTAGAATGGGAGAGGCACCAGGAAATGAACCAACAGATATGGAAAGAATGAAGATTAGGGCGAGTATGGGATGACTTAGGAAGCTGTTCTCTGGAGGACGTGGGAGCAAGTGCCTGAGTAAAGGAAGTGATATTAGTGAGGAGAAAGGCCATCTCTTCATCAGAAATTGGAGTCAAGGAAGTGAAAATGGGGGAGGTCAAGGGATTTGCAAATGTAGGGTAAGGGACAAGAGGAAGCTCATATGGATTGACAGGCACTTTTTTTCACTAAAATATGAGGCTGTTCACTAACATATAATTAAACTTGGTTTTTTGCTAGTATTATTGCTAGAGACAACTATCAATAATTATATATGCCAACCAATTAAACCAAAATAACATCATATAAAGGACGAGGCACTGAATTTGGTTCAAGGAGATCTGGGTTCTAGTCCCACCTACTAGCTATGTGACTGTGGCTACATTCTTCCCAATCTTTCCTTTTCTCTTAAATGGGGTTTTCACCTCCCTCTCAGGCGTGTTAAAAGCTAAATGCTTTACTAACTTTTACATGATTTTGAGGCTTAAATTACCCCTATTCCACAAACAAATATGAATTTTTCTTTCTCTTACACTTTTGATACATCCCGCGCTTTTGTTTAATGACAGATTATGGATGATCTGCCTATTTCAGGGAGGTCTGAGCCCTGATTTTAAAATAAATCCTGGTTCTCAGAGAGAGTGCAATCAGCAACGAGAGTCTCTTGAACAGTGCCGGCTCTGCCTTGCAGATGAAGCTGGACCCATATCTGTTTGGGGGACAAAGAGGTGTATTCAAGATGCTTCTGCCACTCAAATGGATTTGCATCAAGCCTTTTTTTTTGCTTTACTCTGCTTTGGGGCCTCAGTAGACAGCCAAAAATTCATTTAAAATTAATCCTTTTCTGACAAAATGAAATTGGGATATTAGCATTTTAATGAGTTCCAGGCAAACTTCAGAAGGCTCAACAGTGTCCCCAAATTTAATACAGCCACTTTAGTCTCAAAATATAGTTTGAAATATCCAACAATGTCCTATGATGGGCCAGGTAGTCCATTAATTTAATTGTCCAATGAGGGGCTGGTGAGAGAACAGTTTGTTCCATAGACTTGCCAATGATGGCCTGCTGTGTGAGCTTAGGTGAAGAGGAGAGAAAAATCATATTTGCCTTTTCCCAAACAGAATAGAGCTCCACTTCCCATCACTGAGGTATGAGCCGGGCATTTTACCACTCTTAACCTTTGTAATACGCTCCACACCTGTCTTGACATTTTAAAATCCCATTTGTGAAGTCAGATTGAATAATGCTGGAGTTGGTGGTAATAGACAACCAGCCCCAGAAGATTCCATACCAGAGTGGGTCAAAACCACTCTGGTCCAAACCAGAGTTTTGATGACTTTTTCCCCCTAGGAAGAATGTTTACATTCAATGGAACCCATGTTGTCTCTGTATCCTCATTCTGCAGATATACTGAGTACAGCAGGGAGGTAGCCATATTTGAGAATGGGGGTCTGGAGCAGAGACCTTAAGTTGGAAACTTAGGCCTGTTGTCAGTAAGGATACTCAAGAAACAGCCCATACCACAAGGGGAATGTTAGTCATTGGGAAAGAAAGGAGGAGACACAGAAAGGTGGTCAGCTAACTCTCCCGTTGGTATTTCTCGTCTGGGGTGATGTTCAGTGCCCTCCTTCCCCAGTGCCCCAGTAAAATGCAAAGTCTTTGAAGGCAGGATCTGTTTGATTTTTTGGTTTGCATTTCCAGCAACTGACAACACTTTGCATACAGTAAGAGCTTAATAAATGTTCTGCTGAATGAAACAAGGAAATCACAGAGCAGCATTTAAATTGGTACGGGAGAGATTCAACAGATACTCTGCTCTTCATATTTGAAAGTTAATCCAATGCAGAGAAAAGCATGTCTTGATAATAAATGAAATAATATTAAAATAAGTGTAATGATAAATTGGGCCAAGTACCTCATAATTACCTAAATCTCCAAAGTCACAAAGCAAACCCCAATGTAGCGGTAAGATGTTTGTGCCCAGTTTGGGCATTATTATCTCCCTGTTCTGCCAGGAAGGGAGGCATTGAAGGCAAGAACAGAAAGGGCCAATGTGGTCCAAGAAAGAGCCCATGATGTACAATTGGGGAGCCGAGACTTGAATGCAGCCTCTGCTGCTTACTTCTTGTGTCATCTTGGACAAGTCACTTAAACTTTGAAGGCCTCACTTTCCTCATCTTTGAGAGAGGGCATTTGAAGAAATGACTTCTAAAGGTCCTTCCAGATCTCTATCCATGTCCCTCTGGTGACTGGGGTTGGAGTGAAAGATATGGATTCATACCTTGCCTCCGACATGTGCCCTATTGACCCTAGCTGAATCATTTCACCTTCGTGTGTTTCAAGCAACAGCAAAAAGATTTATCTAGTCAGGTTGCTAATTGAAATGGTGGAGAGAGTTCCCCAAATTGTATGGCCCTACCTAATGGAATCCCTCGCTGTATCACTCTTTCTTTATAGCTGTAGGGTGGCCATTTATAAGGTACAAATGCAGTCCCCATAAGGAGCTTTTAAAACTCCTTTATGTTCCCTCTTTCCTCTTGGATCTGTTTTATAGCTTGAAAACCATCATATATTGGCTACCAGAATTGGAAACGTGATAGAGCTCCTTTAAATGCTATTGCCTTAAGACTTTATTAAAAGTAGACGTTAGGACTCGGATTTCTTCATCTTGACCTCTGTGACACAGAGATCCTCTGCCTTTGAAATGATAGAAAAATGGCTCATCCTTGATATTTTCTGGACGGGGGGAAAAAGGCCTCCCGTACCGGCCTAATGCAAACTGCAGAAACGTCTTTGCATTTTGTATTAATGTTGTCTCCTCCTTTTCAATGTGCTTCTATTGCTCTCGGGAGACCCATCTTTAAGTAAGGATACACTGTATCTGCAAAGTAATCTACAGCAAGCTGACAGTCTATTGAGGGAATCTTGCCCAGTGAATATTTATGACATCTTAGATTATTTAAAAATGTATTGACTTTTTACTTTTATTATAATCCAGGAAATGCAAGCTACGTACCTGCATATGTACAGGATGTAGATGTACATATATTTGTATATCATGTCAATTTTCTTCCAGGTAGAGATGGAAATTTCCATCTTTATTAAGGCCGATGTAGTAGATTATTTCTTGAGTCGCGACGCCAGTGCTGCTGCAGAATGAAAATTATCATCCAAATGACTGAAACTCCCACAGAGATGATGTAAGGTATTTATTAAGTATTTGACAGGTTAATTACAAGGATGAGAATGATAGCTGCTACTCTTGATTTGTCAATTTAAAATAAAGGTATTAAACAAACAGACAGGGAGCATACATTAAAAAAATTTTAAGTAGGCAATTAATGGCCGGTAATGGTAATCAAAAGAGGTAGAAAGTGAAGGGATGAAAACTGACAAAATTAGACTTGGAAATCGTTCGGTGAAATGCCTCTCTGGACAGAAGGAGAATTCGGCAGTCAAAGATCTGCTCGGATGGAAGCATATAAACAGAATTCATAAGGTCACAATGCATAATATGTATGCAGAGCGCTTGCCTAATAAAGAAAATTGGGTGAGCGAAGGATTTGGCCATAAGGGTTCAAATGGTCCTTAAAAATGTGGCGTGGCCGTGAAGACAACAGTAATTGCTCGTGTTCCCATAAAAAACGATTCCGATCCGGGGATTCTGAGAGGCTCTTCCCCTCCCAGTCTCCCCTCCCCCTGCCCCCATGAGTTTATTTGCCAGTGTCTGAATTCTTGAAGATCAGATCCACGGCAGTGAAGATCAAGGTGTTTAAAGGACCAGGCCGGCTATCCCTCTGGCAGGATAATCCTGAGAGAGAGTGCTGGCGGCAGCTCCGGCACATTCTGGCCAGCCGCATAGCATCCCAATCTGCCTAATGGTCTGTCAGCTCCCACTGACGTAAGGCTCTCTCCCAGTTCGACACTTGGGTTCAGCGATACCCGGCCATGCTCTCTGCTTGACTGCCAGGTTCAGAATCTCTGCTCTCTGGACTGAGCAAAATCATCATGCGAAATTGCAGTCAAAGACATGGGCCTTATTTTGGGGGGCAGGGAGGGCAGGAAGGAAGAGGAAAAAAGGGACACCTATTCTTTTGTTGTCTAATTTGAGAAGTTATCACATGATTACCTTGGAGGCTGAGAGCCGTTCTGCATTCTTGTAAGGAGATGGCATATTAAAGTATTCAGTGATTTTCTCTTTATGGCTGGAAGTGCAGCGAGGCATAATTCACCCTGGCTTGACACAGATGTGGATTTTGTAATGATAATGGTCAATCTTTTTGGAGGTAGAAGATGATGCCTGAAATACTGATGAACCCCCTTAATTGGTTCCCTGGCACTCCATCGCATTGATTAAGGGGATGGGTGTGAGGGGAAGGGAGAGACACCAAAAGGTACGTATCTTGATCCTGAAAAAATGAAGCCTACATATGCTGTTATGTCCATTTGTTGAAATGAGTATACTGTGTTACCTTTCCGGGATCAAGGGGCATCTGTGCCGATGGGGTCCTGGCTAAAATAGATCACAACGCTAGGAACAGTTTATCATAAGAACCTTGTCTTCCTGAGCTGGTGGCATCCACAGTGCCCTGCAGAGGGACAGAAGTAGGCCACTTTCTCCAGTAATTGATGCCCTTCCTAGGCTCAGATGAGCATTTGAATTCAAAAAGGTCAGATGTACACTGACTGTCAAGGCTAAATAGCACTCAGATGGATGTTCTGATCATTCCATTTCTAACTGTGCTTTCGCCTAAAATGTCTAGAGCAGTAGGTGGTCTTAAGTTTTGCTGTGTCACGGACACTTCTGGTGAAGCCTCTGGACCCCCTTCCTCAGAATAATGGCTTCTTGCCTCAATTCCTAATAAAGTATTAAATTTCAGTTGGAGGATAACTAAAATAGATTTTTTCCCCTTTCATCAACATTCAGTGGATCCCTTGAAATGTGGGGGTCCAAGAACCTCAGGTTAAGAACCCTGGTCTAGAGGATTACTTCCTTTCTCTCCAAGAGGCAGCAATAGAGAACCAGTGTAAGGCATGACAAGAGAGTCAACAACAATGATATTTGTGTAAAGCTTAGAAGATATTTGACATACGGTATGTCATTTCACCTTCCCCACAACCCTGTAGTATAGGAGGCCATGGCTAATCCATGGCTGAATGGTCTTCCCGATACCAGCTCCAGCGTTCCATTACCATGCTACCCTTCAAAAAAAATGCTTCCTGAGAAACCAGGCTAATGAGATTTTCCTACTGGGTTTTTTAACCCCTTCTTTCTTTCAAGGTTCAACACCTTATAGCTGCTGTATGGGGGTCTGCCAAAGAAATCCATAGTGCCTTAAACTTCTTCTGCCCATCCCCAGTCAATTATTCCCATCCAGTTACGTGTGTGTGTATGTGTGTGCATGTGTGTGCATGCACACGTGTGCGGTGCTTTTGCCATATGTGTTCTCTACCGGACTCCTAGTCTCTCAAATCATCAGAATCTGATTCACTGCTGACTTTTCTCACCTGCTTCTCCTCATGGCCTCCCCTCTAATTCCAGAGAAGGCCCATTTGTGCTCCATGCCACCATACTGCTAGAGGTTTACAGCTACTTCAGAATATCGTTTCAAATTTTCTCTCAGATACACTCATTTGCTTCTTCTGGGCATGCTGGGAAGTACCAGAGGCCACAAAAAAGAAAACTGTTTTTAACTATTTTCAAAAGCTGTTTGGTTCAAGGATTAGATGAAGGTCTATGGTAAGCCCTATTTTATTCAAACTCATTTGCTTCCCTTTAATCATAGGCCCGCAAAACCCAGGGCACACCAATAAAATATATTTAATGATTTTTCTGAAGGTTCCATGGGCAGTGTATATATCTCCTTCTAGAGCTGTGGGGAACTTGTCTGACCTAGAAGACTCCAGTTTCTCTGAACTAGTTGGGGTTTTCATCTTATTCTTTCTGACTTATTCTAAAGTTTGGCCTTCCAAGGCACTGAAAACCCCTTATGAGGTTTTTTGGACTAAAGCAGAATAGTACAAAACACTTAGTTCCTTGTGTCCCAAAGTCCCCATAAGTAAAATTACTTTATTAGCTTCTCATTTTGTGAAAGTGAGTCATGAGAACTGAACTCAAGGTGAGCTGGGAGCTGAAGTTTCCTTTCCCGACATTTTCATAATAGTTGAGAAGGAAAGAGCCCAATATGTTTGAGAAAAGAACCCTTTGTGTTGCTTGTGTGGCATATGGTCTTGGGGAACAGGGGTTTTCAGATAGAGAGGGTCTTCTGATTTCATTTAAGTATGTTGCTTTGGAAATAGTATTGGAAAACATGCCTTTGCACGCTACCTTAGTAGAACTGAGTATGTCTCAGAAGAGCAGAAGGCTACTCGGTCCAGCTAATCCCTGACTCAATGGTGTTTCCTTGATAGTGAAAGTCCCATTCTGTAGAAAAAGCTGAAAAAATCATAAGAGGTATATTGCTGAGGTCAGGTGGACCTGATGCCTTAAGAGAAAAAATATGAAATATTAGAAAGCCTTCTTTAAAGATTATAGTTGTTAATTAGAGCAATCAAGAGTGGGAAAGTTTGGATTTCCTTTCAGTGCAAGTGGGACGTAACACAAGACAAAACCTATTTACAAACGAGATGTACATAGGCTAGGTTGGGAGTTAGTCCCAAAGGGCTAGTGCCAAAGTTAAGGTGGACTGGGACAGGCGTCTTCTAGAAGGCAGAACTTTACTTGAGACTTCAAAGAAGCCAGAAGACATTGAAGAAGAGGGAAAGCATTTTCAGCATTAGAACACACATGGAATCAGGAGATGAAACATCTTATTAAGATAAAGCAAGGAAACCCGCATCATCAGATTGCAGAATATGTGGACATGTAAGGCGACTAGGCAGGTAGAAATGGGCCAGATTGTGTAAGGCTTTAAAAGTCAAACAAAGGATTTTGGAGGTCATGCTGGATTTGATGGAATGGGGGAAGATGGTGTGACCAACTTATTCTTTAGGAAGATCAGTTTGCCAGCCCTCAGGGAAACAAGACCTCCTCTCCACAGACACACCTCAAATTCTAATCAATGTGTCGCCATTATCACTAAGGGCTGACCATGTCATCCATGATGTTCAAGGGGGCATGGATAAGAGGAGAAAGAACAGATGAACATAAATAAATATACATGTATTGGCTTTATTTATTTGCAGACAAGTTATGAACTTCCCTTATCCCATATATTCCATTAACACATCTCCTTTGTTTGAGATCAGCTTACAAATCTTTTGGGGGAGGGAGGGAGACTTTGTCCTGAGTTTTGACAGAGGAGATGATTTCGCTCATTAAGTAGATTTCAAGTTATTGATTGTGACCAGGAAAAGAGCTCTTGATTTGATTTTCTTCATAACCAGTCTTGCTAACTTTCTATCTCTTTGGCTCTTTTGTTCCTTACTTAGCTAACTCTTGATTTTTCTTTTCTTACTTTTTTTTTTCTGATCTCATCATCAGCTCTATTTTTTTAAAAAAAAAACTATTTACAGTCCCTTCTTCCTACTATAGCATTATATCTAGAACAGGATTTTGTATCATATTGGATCAAAATTACACACATTTGGTGTCTCTTTTGATGTAGGAAGGTGAGAATGAGTACAAAAAAGAAAAGAAAATACTGTTGGTAAATTAAAAAAACAACAACTAAGAATTCACTGGGTTCGAGGCTTGGCTGAAGCTTTATGGTAAGTATTAATTTGATTTGTATTCGTTTGCCTGGCATCATCGAGCACTTGAATTTCAGGTGCAAATTGATAATGCTTTAAGGTCTGCAATTCAGTTTATATTTTCTATAGTGGTACAGAGCCAGATGAGCAGAAATAACCATTTTTTTCCCGGGGAAAATTAGATGAGAGACTCGCATCACTTCTGAACAATGCAGTCATATAAGGGAAGTCTTAATATGGTTTTCTTTGGAGGTCGAGGCAGTGCTTTATTATCTGGTAAGGCAATGTACAAAGGGCTTAGCCAATTTTTAAAATGAAAAAAAAATTATATCTAAGGGAGTTGGTCTTTCACACACCTAATCATAGAAAAGAGGCCAGATAATGACTTGTTAAACTAATTGGAAAAATGAACCCAGGTCAGATGACAGTGATCATTTTGTGAGGTGTGAATTAGTCCCTGGAGTGAATCAGAAAGGAAAAAGGATAAAATGAAGAATGAAAGGCCATAATACCTCTTGGTAGCTTTTAAAGTCAGTTCACTGAGCGCTAGAGACAGATTTAAAGTGGAACTTCGTTATTGACTGAACAAGTGGGAGAACAGAAGTACAGGCAGAGACAACTGTCACAAAGGGGAACAAGAACTCTTGGAGCAATTGGCCATAAGGTAGGTGGAGACAGAAGTCATGTGACTGGTTTTCCCCTTCTTCCCCTCCCCGCTTCTGGGTGTGATCCTTCCCCCCCCCCCCCCCCCCCATGTTACTTTATGAGAGCCTATATAGCCTTTTTCCTCTGGGCAAAGCTAAAGTTCATTTCCCTTTCTTTGTTTTAAATGTTTACTCTGTCTTTACAAATACTGTTAACTAATCCCTGTCGATTTTTTAGTCAGAGAGTGTTGGGAACAGAGTTAGGTAGAGGCAATTTAGGGGAAATATCCTCAGAGAATAGATGGATATAACTTTGAGGTGTTTTGCTAGATGTGTTCTCTGGCCACCAGCTTGGAGCTAACAAAATAGAGAGAATTTTCGATATACTTTCCAGAGTGGAAAAGGAGCACTTCTACTAGGAAATTCAACTGGGCAAATAGGAATGGTAGAACAATTCTTATTGATATTCAGGGTATGAATCAGTGGTCCCTTTGACACTGTGAATCTCACTAGATTTAAAGATGATATTTAATTTAAGTATTGGAAAGGCTGTCAGGTAAAAGAGTGATCGTATTTGTTCTGTTTGATTCTAAAGAGCAGAACTAGGAGCAAGGAGTGGAAGGTACAAAGATGCAAATTTAGGCTCAGTATTTAGAAAAAAAAAACATCCTAACAAAAAGAACTGGTCAAAGTAGAATGGGTTATCTTGAGAGAGAGTGGATTCCCCTTTCCTTCAGATCTTGGGGCAAAGCTGGGTGATCAATTGCTAAGAATCTTGAAGAAAGGATTCCTTTTTGAATAGAGTTTGGGCTAGTTGGCCACTGGGGACGTGGTCCCTTTGAATTCTTCTCAGGATGGAGAGGAAAATTATATGAATGTAAATTTTTGTATTCAGTTCTGGGCACCATACATTAGGAAGGGGAGCAATAAGCTGAAACTCATTCAGAGCAGATCAGCCAGGATGGTGAACATGTGACTGGGGAGGGGCAAACATGATTGATGACTTCAAGTTATTTGTAGGGTTGTCGTAAAGAAAGGAGACTAGCTTTGGTCCTTTCCAATTCTTAATTGGTTTTTTTGATTTTGTGATCGACTGCTAAGCATTCTTGAATGGAAAGTGCAATCCTGTTCTTTCCCAATCAATATAATTTGTGGATAACACTAGCCACCAGCAACCACTGTAGTTAAAGGCCTGATTATTTCAGACAGGATTCTGTACATACAAGTAGCTTAAAAATTCACATAGAACCATTTGTCTGGAACGGATAAATTTCAATGAACAAAATTCCCACCGTTTAGTCATCACCCATAAGCCCAGAGTATCCTTGATACCAGGCCAAGTCCCCACCTACTTACTTTATTTGGGAGATGAATTTCTTAGGTACATTTGAATTTTTCTTGTCAAAGAACAACACCGCTACCACCACCAAAAAATGGTCCTGTCCCATTCATATTTTCATCTGCTAATATATTAGGAAGATGTAGTTTTCATATCAAAACTCCTCCCCGATCCTGTCTCAAACTCCTTTGTCACTCTTCAGTGATTATGCACTATGACGTAGGAATCTCTTGATTTTTATAAGAGAAATATATTACTTCATTTGTCTTTCAGTACATTGTTGTGACTCGCTCCAAATGTATCTGATAAAAGCAATCATCTCACTCAGATATTTTGGATTTTAAAAAGACAATATCCCTATGTAATGTCAGAGAAACTGAGGCAAGACAGATATTGGTTTTTAATCTGTTTAATGTGGAGAGTTTTAGACCAACTGGACAAATGGAACTCATGTTCAAAAATCATTCGGCCCTTGAGGAACTGAGGCAGGGAATTTATATAGTTAACTAGGGTTTGCAAATAGAATGCATAATCTGAGTATAAGGGGAAAACCAAAGGCAGATAAGGGGGGGGGTGAGGACACTGGGGGAGTGGACAAGCCATAATTCCAGGAAAGGATCATAACTTAATCCTGGCAGGATAAAGGTCAAGATGAGAAGGTCGAGGGCAAGAGACAGTGCAGCAAGGGGCAGTACTCAAAAAGAGGGGGAGTTATCCCAGCAAGGTTTGAGATAAGGCACCTGGAGTTTTTATGATACAATAGTATGTAAAGTGGCCAGAGCTTCAAGGTTTTTGCTGACTCACTTCTCCCAGTCCTAATGGCGAGGAAGAAGGAGGGGTATGCTAATTTTATTCAGGGCAAACAGCTGCAAGGCTGAACACACTGTGTTCATTTATGGTTTTGTTGAACCCATCCTAGGGGGAAATTATTAAAGAGGAAGTATTATCTGATTTGTGATATGCTAATCATTTCGAAGGCCTTAGCAGAGATTCTATAGAAGATGAGAGGCAGTGTAGTATAGTAGAAGGAAATAGGAAATCCTGGTTTTGTATCCTGCCTCTTCTATATGTTAGCAAGGTGACCTTGGATAAATCACCTACCATATCAGCATCCCCAAGCAATTCTATGTGACTGAGTTCATAGTTGTAGAACTATACAAAGGGAGAGAATTTCCATCTGAAATTCCCTAAAATGATGAAATCACAGTTTCACATCCTACCACCCCATCATTAAAAAATTGGGTTAAATACTCATTTCAATTGTATATTTTAAATGAATGATAATCTATTTTTAAAAGGCTGTTTGATCAACTTACAGATTCTGAAAGTAGCACAAATATCGGCTGGAGCTATGATTTAGGGAACTCCACTGTGGGACCTCCTCCCAACCTTCCTGTTCCATCTCTGACTTAAATAGAGAAGTGCTCAGAAATCCCCTGAGGTCTAAATAGGTTATATAATTCCTCTATTTTTTTTCACAAACCTCATCTCAGAGGCAAGATCTAAACATGGTCTTCCTGTCTCCAAGCCCAGCACTCCATCTACTACATCATCCTGTCCATTATGACAATAAATCTCCATTAAATATTACTGATGCCGCGGAACCTTAGAGGATGCCCCCAAATAGTAAACAAATGCGTTGTTTAACAATCAACGGTGGTTTGTCGTTGTGGGTGGCAGTTGTCTTACGGCTTCCACTGGTGTTCTCTTCCATAGTAGAGAAGGCACACAGTAGGGTTTCTTGACCTGATTTTGAGTGAGTTACTGCCGGGTAGGCTCTCAAATCAAAGCTTATTGATAGAGAGACAATTTGGTATAATTATTAGACTGTTAGGCCTGGAGTCAGGAAGATGTGGATTTCCCTCCTATCTCTTACCTACTGACTGTATGACCCTCCAGCAAGTCACTATATCTCTCACAACATTGGTTTTCTTAGGTATATCATGGGTATAGCAATAAAATCCCGTTCCTCTCTTTTTGTGAGGTTCAAATGAATTAACGTCTATTTGCAGACTTTTGAATACTATATTAGTGTCAACTATTGTTCTTAGGTCTGGGGAGGTTATGAACTAGATCTCCAGGCAATAATGGATTTATTTATGATAAATTAAAGTAGGTTTGTGTTGTCCCTATGTCCTTATTTTTTTCCTATTAAAATTTCTTTTTATTAGCATGAATTTGACAAATATCAATAAACAAGAACATTTCCTATACAAAGAACAGAAATAGAGGACTACATGTAAAGCTGTGAACCTCTACAACATCCGGCTTGTCATCTTTGTATATTTCAAATATAACGAGATCGTTCTACCGCTGCCCAACTTGTTGTATGTGTCCCTTTCTGAACTTTTTTCTGCCCTCTTCACTTTAATTATTTAATGATTCAGCAACATTCTTTTCTCTCAGTAATACTATCATTTCCTCCTGCAGTCCTTTCCCTTCTCCCCCAAATAGGAAAGCAATTGTTAAGCCCCTGCTGTGCGATTGGCACCTTGAAAAGGGCTGGTGTTACAAAATCACACAAGCAAGCAATCTCTGCTGTCTGGGTGTAATGTTCTCTGTTGAGGTTTTCTTGGGGTCTCTGGAGGCAGCCTTCGTTTCAGTTCAGTAACCACCCCACGTACAGCCAGGTGTTAAAGTCCAAATCCTTTATTGTCTCTTTCTAAGTCTTGTCTCCTTTCCTGGGGCCCTGTTAGCTTTCTTAGAGGCCTATCTCTCTCCGTGGTTCTGAGAGCTTGAGCTCCTGCCTCCAGTCTTTTGCCTTCTCTCTGAATCTCTCTGAATCAACCTGGCTGAGGCTTGTAGTTTATATGCTCCACACTGAGTATATACCAATCATATCACTAGGAAACCATTATTTGTTGTAGGGTTAAATCAAGGCTAAACTAGATTTAACCATTGTCTCTTCAATTCCACTTAGTACCTTGTTTCAAGTTCTGGCCCAGAACATCCAGGAACTTACATCCATATACAGGAAGACAGCCTATAAAGGGAATTGAGCATTGAAAGTGGGAGCCTTGTTCAGATATGATCAGAGAGTATCAAAGGGGCTTGGCTCCAGGCAAGATTGAGAGACTACTGGGGGACATGGAGAAGGGCCAGAGTCAGCAGCCTGCTTGTTTTCCTCTACAAAGTTGTAATTATTATATACATTGTTGTTGTTCAGTTTATTTCGCTCTGTATTCATAATTAATCTTCCCTGGGTTCTTTGGAATCCATCCCTCTTGTTATTTTTAATAGCATAATAATACTATGTTACCTATTCAATCACTCCCCTAATATGTTGTTTTGTAATATGAGGTCTTTTCCTCTTTCTTGGAGTCCTTCGGGGGTATGTTTCAGTATCTTTAGAAAGATTCCCCTTTCCTCTATAGCAGAATGCTTTCTTTTTCTGTCTTCTGAATTTCATTCTTTAGACTTTCCCAACTCTTTTAGTCAGAATCTACTTATAGAATTTAAGTCCACAGGATCCTACCTATTCTTTAAAAAAAAAACTTTTATTATCTGCTCTTACAAAATCAATAGTGCATTTATGCCGAACCTATTGTTCATCTATCCCAAACTTTAAGATGGATTAGTCACTCCCATGCCCAAATTTCCTATCATTTCTATCTCAGTAATCAGGTCTTCCTTATTCATCACACTTAGCTCTGTAAGAGAAGTACCCCTCATCGGGTCTTGAAATTTTTTAAGGTTGAAACTAGTTAGTTGATTAGCTTTTGACAGAGAAGGAGAGTTCCCTAAACATGCCATAATATCCCTAAACTCCTTATTTATTTTTTCTCTCTGATCAGGTGGTCTGTAGTATAACCTGACGACCATATTGTTTCAGTTTCTGCTTCTGGTTTTTAAACCAAATGTACTTGACCATGCTTTCTATCTGGGTATGTAGATTTCTTCCCATCAGTATAATTAAAATGCAATCCTATTTCTTTTCCTATTCTCCTTTTACTTAGCTTTTTTTTCCTTTTAAATAGAGTATATGTTTTCATATCCATATTCTAATCATGGGTTGTATTCCCATTCAGGCTAAGTGATACTTAAAAAGTCGACTTTGCCTCAGATTAGGATCTTTGTTTCAACTTTCTTATCATTTATACTTTGGGCATTTGTATATCCACATCTGAGACCATGGGTTTTATTCATCGGCAAAGGAAGAACAATAGATTTATCAGTGAGAGCTATATTGACAATCGGGGGTCTGGGTTAAATTCTCAGGTTTTCCTTCCCCTTACTGATTACGTGACCTAGGACAAGTAATTTGTCCAAAGTTACTATCCTCTGTTCCGTGAGGGGATCGGAGCAGATGATACCTATGGTGCCTTTGCCAGTGACTTTTGAATTTCACAGAAGGATAGATCTCCCTTGCGTAGCTTGACCGCTCAGCTTATGTTAAACTGCAGTTTTAAATGGCACCTCCACAGTCAAGAGACGCAGAAAGCCATCCTCTATTACAGTCGCTATCCTTTGGAGGTTGTTGTAAGTTCACTTAATAAATATATGATTCCGATTTTCTGAGATGAGCAGGAATGAAAGTGAATGCCAAATGTCAGCAGTGTGGGTAAATCAACAGATCCCGGGTATCGTGTTTGATATATCATGAGGTAGGACGACTCCTATGTTATGGCTACTTGGGATTTCATTGTAAGTAAAACATCCTCATCTTATAGTGACAGGAATAAGCTACACCTTAAATCAGTCAAGCCAGGAGCTGAAAATTAAAATCAAACTATACTGGGGAAGTTTATCTTTCCCCTTGTGCATATTTATCATAAACTACTGTGACTTCATATATAAAGCTTAGTACTCCACTGATCAACATTTAACAGCTTATGATCCAAAGTATATTTCTAGCTCTCTTGGATACCGCTGCATTTCTAATTGGCTTCAAATGCGTTCCAACAGCTATGGAGCCCTCCCCTTCTAGCTTTTGTGATGCTTATGGCGACAGCCTTTGCTGTTCATCACCTAAGTAGTACCCTGTCTTGATTAAATGGGATAGTGGAGCCATCACTTTGAGACTTGGCCATTTGAAGATAGTGTCCCACTGATAAACACCAAAGACTTATAATTACATGTGCTACTAACGCTTTATAGCACTGTTAGGGGTTTAATTTAATGGTGCTTGAAGAGTCAAATGAGTGTGCTGTTGATGCCTTAAGTGCTTAAAAAGGAATTATCATCAGTTTACAGTACCATATTAACCAGATTAGGAAATCCCTCAGCCCTGTAGAAAGCAGGTAAAATTGCAGAGGTTTAAAAAAATGTGAGATAGAGTTCTTTAAATTTCTATTAGAGATTCAGTTTTCATAAACCCCACCAAACCAATGGCATATATTAAATGATCTATGTTCCTCTCTCCCTCATTATCTTTTTTTTCTTTTTCCCCTCACTGAAGTTAGAAGAAAAGGAAATAGGCTCTACAGGCAAGGAAAATAATTTCAATAGGATGCTGTCATTCCTCTACTTATAAACTTCCAATGACTCCCTATTGCTTACGATATCAAGTCCTAAAAGCTAGACTCCTTAGTTTTGCTTTCATGACCTTCCACAATCTGCCTTAATTTGTCCCTTCAAAAACTTTATTCTCTCTGTTTTCCAACATGAACCCTCTACCCCAAATGAAATCATGACTGTCCCACAAACATGTCTTGAGCTTTTCCATTTTTCTGTCTTTGATTGTACCGTTCCTTCATAATTTTGAATGTAGAAGTTTCCATCTGTGTCCAGCCAAAACCTACCCATTCTTCAAAAGTTTGCTCAGATCCCATCTTCTCTATGAAGACTTCCCAGATCTCATCCCATGGCTTTTCTTTCCTATTGGTATTTTAGTTCACCATTCTTACTGTACTTTCCATATTTTGCCTTGCACTATAGGCCATTGTATATATGTTTTCTCTCTCTGACTACAATGGCAATTCCTGAAGAAGAAGAAATGCCTAATCCTATTTTTCTTGGTGTTCCTCACGCTAAACATGGCAAGCTCAATAAATGTGAGCTGGATGAAGGAACGAAATGGTTATCTTTATTCAGTGTTTGAAGTGACAACTTCCAGGTAGTGGAACTTCACCATCCAGAAGTGTTTCTTTGGGACCCACCATTGAGGAGATTGACTAAATGAACTTCCACATACAGCTTATCACAATTTTGAAGGACCCCCGTTTGCAGCCACAGGAGAATGTAGTGTCAGTTTAAAAATCATATTTGGAATTCAGGATAAATCCTGTGTATTCTGAATATTTAAAGACGTGCGCCAGCAGAGAAATGGATGCCATTGTACCTCATCAGTACTGTAAACAAATAGTAATGAAATTCTTGTCCTGGAGAGTAGAAATCTATTTAAAATTGGCACCCCTCTTAGGGTCCTTTCCCAAGCCTGTGATTCTGAATTGGAGGTTTCAAACCGTCTTTCATAATAAAATGGCTTATCACCATTTGGACTTCTTAAAGAGATGCTCATTTTATATGAAGCTCTAAAAAGAATAATTATGAATTAGGATCGCAGGATCAGTATTGCTTTCTGTAGCAATGGATGCTATTGAACTCTCTCTTCTCTTAAATCTCTTCTCTGAGTTTTCAGATGATGTTCCCCCTTGGTTCTTCTTCTGTCTGACCATTCCATCTCAGTCTCCTTTACTGTATTTTCATTGAAGGCATGCTCCCTTACAGTTCTCCAAGGCACTGTCCTATTCCCTTTGCCGTGCATTCTTTTTTATTCTAAGCACCTCAAACTCAACTAGTCGAAAACAGAATTAATCTCTTCCTGCCTACCAAACACACTACTTTTTCTAATGACTTTGGACAACACCGACTTCCTTTGAGACTCGCAGGTTTACAAGCTCGATGTTGTTCCCGCTTAATTTCTCTCACTCCACACAGCCAGCAAGCTGCATTTGTACATTCACAACGTTGCCTTTACGCTGACCATTGTCAGTGTTTGGAATGCATTCCCCCAAGCCCTCCCCTTTATTTTGCAATCCCTAATTTCTTTCAGACTCACCTTAAAGTTGCACCTTTTGCATGAAGCCTCTCCTGACCACCTCACTCTCAGTACCTTCTCTCATCATATCACTTTATATATGTTTTGGTTATGTATATATATGTCCCCTAGGCCTACCCATAGAATGTAAGCTCCTTGAGGTCAGGGATTAATTTTGGCTTTTATCTTTGTATCCCTAAATGCCTAGCACAGTGTCAGGCCTGTAGTAGGTGTTGAGGAAAAGCTTGGTGATTGATCGATTACTTGTGCATTTAGACCTAGAGAGGGACCCAGAGATTATCTAATCCAAGAGCCCTCAGTTTAAAGATTAGGCAACTGAGGCACAGAGAGGTTAAATTACATGTTCTGTTACAGAGATGTTTGAAATTCAAACCAAGAGCTCCAAATCCAGCATTCTTTTTGCCATAACATGGTAGTTCATGGCAGTTCCTACTTAAGGCAGATATGAGGTGATTATGACTGAGTTAATGAGAAAGCAGGATCACGAGGTGGGCACTTTACTACTCACAGGCAAACAAGTGTGTGTTTTCCTAGTTCTATAGTCCCAAAATGACCAACAGGGTGACTTGGGAGAAGTGGGGGGATTATGTACCCTGGTTGAGAACTAAGATCTCTGGGTCCCTGTTTTTACATCTGATTACTGTTGGTTGGCAAATTCAAAGGGATGGAGTGAGAGGGAGATGTTGGGGGCAGTCAGGCAGTGGGTAGTCTGAACTGCCATCTCTTCTTCATTGACACAAGGGCATTTGATTGGGAAATTTACCTGGATTAGATGAAGTTTAATAAGTGAATACACTGGTGATAGGATAAGTGCATTTCTTGCCCAAATATAACTGACCCAATCAGTATTGGATTCATAGGAACTTTCCAATCCAGAGGCAGATCAATCTGGTCAGATATAGAGTCAGTTCTATCAGCTGGGGCCTAACTAGCCTAGCAATAAACCAGTCCTCAGAGGAGAATAATTCTCTATCACACTCGCTCCATTCCTAAATCAGAAAATTCGTTGATAGCAAGAGGATTCTGAGGAAAATTGAAAAGCCAATGCATGGTACGGGAAGGGCTGTACTCTCATTATAGTTGTTGAATTTGATCTTTAGACAAGTTAGGTGTAAATGGACTGTTATCAAGTTACAAAAGAAACATGCCCAGGCTTACTCTTCAACCAGGGCGCCTATATTGCAGAAGCCACTGGAAGACAGAATCGAGACAAATCCCAAAATAGCTCAGTGGGCTAAAATGATGCACCAAATTGAACTAGATGAAATTTAATATGAATAAATGTCAAACCTTAAAATTAGGTTCAAAATGTCAACTATATATGTAAAAGGTAGAAGTCTGTCTTAACACAATTTATGGGGAAAATACAGAAGTTTTAGTTTACTGCACGGCTGATATGTATCAACATGTTGGTATTGTAAAAAAAAAATAAAAGCTAATGGGATTGTAAGGTGTACATAATACCCAGAGAAAAGATGGCTAGATTCTTCTGCTTGTAAAGGTAGGGCAACATTTGGAATAATTGAGTTTGGTTCTAGACAAACTCAGATGTGTTCAGAATAGAACAATCAAAATGGTGAAAAGACTCAAAACTACGTCTTGTGGGAAATGGTTGGACACTGGGCTTTTTTGATACTGGAGAAGTAAAAGAAAAGAAGATGAGACTTATTCTGTTTCCTCATAGAAGGAAGAAACAAGAACAATTAATAGCAATTATAGGCAGCCAAATCTTGGCTCAGTGTGAAGAACTTTCTGATGATTAGGGCTGTCCAAGGATGGAATTGAATGTTTTGGGAGGCAGTGAGTTCCCTCTGGCTAAGAATGTTCAGATCAATTGCAATCAATCATTCATTCAGTTTTAAAAAGAAAGGCTCATTAAATGCCTCCTTTGTGTAAAGCATTGTGTTATGCCCTAGGGATACAAAACCAAAAAATGAAACAATCTTTGCCCTGCTTAGATGCTGGAGAAGAGGATACAGATATGTACACAGAAGAATAATTACAAGGTAATGAAAAGTGACATTTACAGAATAGTCTTTTACAAATATTATTGTATTCGATCCTTACAGTGACCCTGTGAGGGAAGTATTATAGATGGTAATCTCTCCAATGTACAGATGAGAAAAGTAATGAGCAGTTAAATGACTTGCACACAATCATCACAATTTAGGAGACGGGATTCAAGACCAAGTATCCCTTGCCCTAGTGTACTAGTTTCCCTTTCTAACATGAGGCAAGAGATCAGTAGTCCTAACAAGTAGAATGATTAAACTAGACCAAATTAGTACCTGAGACAGCCACTAATGATGGTTCACTCAGTTGACGACAAGTAGACATTACTAAAGTCATAGTTCATGTGACTTCAGGAAAGGCCTATAGAAAATTCCTTTTTGGGAACAGTCTTTTGTTATTCATGGAGCATATTTAAATACTTGTAGTTTGGGGACCATAATCAGGGGCTGTACAAATGTGGTTTTTCATCCTTCCTTTTCAGAGAGGACCAATGACATCACGGGCTGATGTCTTGACTCATGCTTGAATTATATTGAAGTGAGGCAGACTTGTACCAAGTCATCAGTCTCGCTTTCTTTTCCACTCTTTGAAGTCCGGGACCAAATGATGTGTGATGGCCCAGAACGCAGTGGATGACTTGGGTATCTTTGGTATCTGATCAAGCTTGGAGCACTCCTCAACACTTCTTTCAGCCATTTTCATGGCTCTTGGAACAAATTGTTCTTCTTTGAGGATGAAAACAATTTGTGGCAGTGTACAACTAATTAAATTTTTTTGGCTTTATTTTTCCATTATTACTCACAAAAATCTTATCATGCATGTCCTTTGTTTACTGTTCTACAGTTTTCTGTGAATCTTCTATGAGTCTGGGAAAATCTTCAGAAACTATAGGTGAACCTGTATTTAGGTACAAGTACAATGAAACCACGGGGACTTTGCCTAATGGTATGAAATAAAGAGGGTGTTCAGGGGAAGCCTTCCTTATATCCATCCCACTCCAGCTCTTCCTCTGCTTTTAAGAGCAATGGCTTCATTCTGTAACATGCTTCCTTCCCTGCCAATTCTGTCCCCCTCTTTTTTCCCCAGAAGCAGTCAGTGTTTCAGCAGGCTAGATATCTTCTAACATCCCAGGACTCACTTTCTCTCTGTACGCCTTTTCTGGGCAGCAATGACCAGGACCCCTCTGTCTTTCTCCAACATCAGTTGTCCTTCAGCAGCTTCTTGCCCACAGCTGTTCTCCAAGAAATTCTTCCCTTAGCTAGAGAAATTGGTAGCAATGGTGCCTTATCTTCATTTCCAGTCCTATCTGTTGGTACAGGCAATGACAATTTCCTTAAAGTTCAATACAGCAGGAATAGTTGCTATGACCATCAAGACATTTCCTAGATCTGTGATCACTTTGTTTATTAGGAGAAAGCTTGTTAGTAAAAGCTACGGCCATTCCCCAGAACTTCATCTGGGGTGTGATCTGCTTTAGAGCTGCTGGTTGCCACATTGCCCATTATCTAAGTTTACTAGCTTCTTTCTGACCATTTCAAAGATTTTTCCCTCATCTGAAATTGTCTAGTGCCCCATGAGTAGGCAACCGCGTGACATGGAAAGCTGAGTTCCAATTTTGCCCCAGATACTGACCCCGGTGAATTCCCTTAAATTCCTTCAGTCTCAGTTTCCACATTTCTTGATTGAGAGGACTTGATGGATTCTAAGATTCCTTCTAGCTCTAAATCTATGATCCTATATCGAGTATGAATTCAAAGGAAAAATAATTAATCTGAGAAATATATTATTCCCATGGAAATAGAAATGTTTGACTTGGTTTCAGTACTCGATATTTGAGAGACTGTATCTGTATAGTGTATATATACACTGTATATGTTAATAAAGATAGAGTAATAAAGGTCTCTAGCTCTTTTGGTCTGTCTTTAATATTTCCAGTTTCTTCTCTTCACCTTCTGAGCCAATTGGAATAAGTAAATGTTTCATCTCAAGTCAGAGGGAACAATGCAATCAGACTCCAAATAGATTGCACTGACCCAATAACGGAAGGTTAAAATCTTCAAACAGGTGACCCCTTGATCCAGGAATCATATTTCTACTATATATTTTAATACTCTTTTTACCTTTACCCTCGGATTCCTCCTTAACAAAGGAGTTTCCTTTTTTTTTTTAAATGCAAGGCCTTTCCGACTAAGCCAACTAACTTTTTCCTCATTGTGCTCCATGTACCCTCTTGACATTCTGGACCGAGTCTATTTTCTTTGTGGCTGAATGCAACCCATATTTCAGTCGTTCCGTCTCCTCTTGGAGGGGAAAAAGAACGGTGCTACTTTTCTGAGAAGACACAGAAAGAGAAAAGTGTCCCTTGTGGAGTATGTTAACAATTCATTGAGCAGTGAGGAGATGTGAACCTCTTTTTCTCCAGCTCAAAATTTACAGGGGTCCTTGGGTGCTGAGCCATAGTTGTTCACTCTTTAGGAAACATAGGTACTAATCATAGCCATCTACACATCAGTCCACAAATGCTCATTGAAAAGAAAATAAGGCCTTGCTATAGAAAAAAAAAGCCGTTTCATTTCACTTCTTTCTCATAACTGGCTTTTAAAACTTTTTATCAGAAACTAAGCAGAATATCGATTAGTTTTCAACAATTCATGATTCATAGTTCAGTGCAAACCACCTTAAATTGAACCAACCAGGAAATACTCAGGCCTGATTCAATTTAGTTTAGTTACATATATTGCATCAAGTAGGAGGAGGAGAGTACCAGTTTTGCCTAAATATCCTTGATTTTTATCACAAGGCAAATGTCACTTGCCCTGTAATATACAAAGTGTAGAGAGAGTAGACAGTAAAATTCTCAAGTGCAGTGGTCTAAGAGAGACCCTTGGCACCAGCCCAAGGGATGGTGCTCTGATTGCTATCGGATAGGCAAGAATCAACATTTGTTAAAAACAGCACAAGAGGTGTGTGAATGTTTACTGTTGTTAATAAAGACATGTCAACTCTGATTTCCCTGAGCTGCAGGTTTCCTAATGGAAGTCAAAGACCCTTTATAAGGAAATGAGCTTAATATGGATTTGGATATATAGGGGAAAATTAGGAAGGCCTTGAATGGCATTTATAATGCCCCGGTCCTATTATGCTTGTGTTTTGCCTAAAGTTACTGGGAGCCAGGAAGAATCGGGCACCTGGGATGTGTGTGTTGGAAATTTCTCCAATAACCTCTGCTTATTCCTTCTTACCTACAAAGATCCCTCAGGAAATGTACATCTTGGGACATAAGGGAAAAGGTCTTCATGCTTGAGTTTCCCAAGATTTGCTGTCACACTATGTTCCCTACCTCCCCCGCACCACCTCCCAGCCCCTTTCTCTGCCTCTGTTATTTCTGTGACTTAGTAAGGAAGATGAAACCTTTGATTGATCTGGAAATTTCTTTTTCAATCTGTACATAAGTAAACATAAAACAAACTGAGCAGAACTCTGAAAAATAGCCTTTAGAAAAAAAGAGAGGAAATTAATTATTTTCTTCTCTTCAAGGTAGTCAGAACCCTTCTGGATGACATACCATAAGCACTCCTGCCATCATTCCTTCTCATGGACTTTCTTTTGGTTCTTGTTTTCTTGGACCTCAGCTGTATTGTTGCCATGGTAATAAGGGCCAGCCCACGGAGCATTCTCAGGGTTACCCTTTCTGATTTTGGCAGCCATGTGTATCGGCTCCACTGAAGGACATAGGTGATTTGAAAAGATGAAGTGATCTCTGGATTGACTTTTTGGCTGGAGGAGCTGATGACTCAGTGAACCTTTAACGGGGAGAGACATCTTCCAACTCTCTTGCTTTGATTCTGCTGTGTCAAATAGTATTCTTTGTCACTAAACTCCCAGTGAGTACAGAGGTAATGGGACTCTTTCCTCCTACCCTGATGCTGTTCCCACATCAGGCATGAACTCAACTAGGCGTTCTTGCCCATGGGTTCCTGACTGCCTTTTACACTTTGTAGCTCTTTTCAAAGTAGTGATTGAATATAATTTTTGAGTTGGACATGTGTAGACTTGTGAGTTGAAGGTCCGGAGGTCCTTGGCCTAATCAGTCCAACCTGCAGGTAGCAAGGGAAGCTTCTGCATCAGAGAAGATAACCATTGACAATGAGAAGAACTCAAGTTTGTGTGGATGTGTGTGTGTGTGTGTGTGTGTGTGTGTGTGTGTGTGTATGTGTGTGTGTGGATTGCAGAGCTGTGGTTGAAATATCTAATGATTAATCAGCGGTCCTACAAACTGCTTCATGGTTAGATGGGGTTTAATTAAGTATCAGCCACTCAAAGATTGTAACTAGAGTTAAGTGACTTAATCATATTTTAGATCTGTGGGCACAATGATTCTCTTGTATTTTTTAAGAAGAAAAGAAAATATCTGTCCCATATCTGATTTATATTGCACATTGATCTTAAATTTAAAAATTTTACAAAGATATGCTCCACCTTTTACTTTCTTCTTTGAAGAAACCCAGACATGAACAGACTAAGTAAGTAAATCATTCCTAGGGTTTGGGGATGGTAGTTTAATGAGCTAAAGAAAGAGAAAATGGAATCTAGCTTTTCTCTACTTAGAGAGCAGGCTCTCCCATGTCTAACTCAAGCTGGACTACATACCTGGGTCCAGAGCAGAGGGCCTCCTTAGGGAGAGGGATTAAGTGCCCCAACACCTTGGATAAGGAAGTGTTTTTCTGATGTTAGAATTTGATGCGGAATGGTTCTCTTTCTATGGCATTTGGTGTGGTAGGCCGCATTCTCTGAATGGATTTTCACTGAGTTTTTTTAAGGTTTCTCCAAGCTTGTCTTGATGTTGGTCTGTAGCTCCACCTTGCAAAACAAATGGCGATAAAGTGGATGGGAGCCCCAAGTTTCAAAAATGGACTACGGTTGAAATGCAAAATCTTTCCGAAGCCCAGCTTTGACCTTCTTCCAAAGCATAGTTCAGGTACCATCTCCTACAAGGACTTACCTGTTATCAATAGGTGTGAATGTCCCATGGCTCTCTTGAGATGACTTTGTCTTGTCTATTCATCTTCCCTATTACTGACCTTCTCTTCTTTTCAGAATCTAAGCTTCTTGGAGGGAAGGATTATTCTTTTGTATCCCCAGCATGTCGTACAGGGCCTTAAATATAGATAGTAAAGACTTAAATATTTGTTAAATTGAATTAAGTAGGATAAAAGGGATTACATACCATGTGGATTTCCCATGGACAAGCTAAGCATTTGTGATTCTTTTAAACCCTTAAATGACCTTTGAAGCTGTAGCTATTGTCTAATAATATTATTATTAGAATAATAACGGGTCTATGGAATTTATATACTGAGACCCTTAGGATAAGGGAAGTAAGAGTAATACTGGTGCTATATGAATGAGCGTTAAATAGTACCATTGGGAAACTTGCGTGCCTAGCTTTCCCGGTACTACAACAGCATGACTGTTGCATATGCATGGTGTTAAATGCTATGTGCTATATGATGTTATAGGATGTGACAGTTACATGATATTACATGATGTAAAGGTTATATGAAGTTACAGAATGTAATGTAACAGAATGATGAGGCAGTTTGTGAAGAACTGGTATGATGATTCATTAGCATAAATTGACTGATGATAGTAGAGTTAGTGTCCAAGTCTCTCCTTCAAATATCGACCTCTGGTCACTCTTTTTTGTCTCGCCTGCCCTACGGTGGCAATCTAAGTCAGCACCATCTTCAGTCCGCCACCTGACTATGGGAATCAAACTGTATCCTTGCATGGGATACATGGTGAGGAAGATAAGCTTCAAAATACATAAGGATTGATTTGGAAACTTAAGTAGGTGATAAAAATGGCATTATAAGTGGGCAAAATTGATTGAACGATCCGTAAAGTGATTTATTGGTAGGTTCAAAATAAACAGATAAACCTGATTAACATTGAAGACCTTTAATAAATGTGTAGTTTTGCGCTTCACTTGCAAGGCTGTAAAACAACAACAACAACAAAAAGAACCAAGATTTTAAAGAACAATTCTAAGACAGCCATATATTTGTTAAGTATGTGAAAGGAATCCTTGTCTGATTGACTTGACACCTTTGAAAATGCAGCATGAATTGGAGAAAAATTCAAAATATCTATTCAATGTTCAGTACAAAGGATATTGGAATAACTGATTTCTTCTTGAAGCTCTTCTGTTCATATAAAGCTTTATCAAAATGAGAACAGTTGATTTAGCAAGTTAAAAACCTCAGGTGTGTATACTTCAAAGGATCTGTTATCTCTCTAACTTGGGGACATTTCCTCCACTGATACAGATTGGCCCTGTTATCCCATATGACATCCATGAGGATCTACCCATTGTTGTGATGGCTTTTTTCTATGTCTTGTTACATTTAGTGTATATCAGTGCCATACTGGGGTGGTCCATCTATTATCCCTTACTCTTGGCCGTCTCTGATTTTAAGCTTACTCAATAAGATCAATTATAGCCCTCTCTAATCATATGCTATAATGGAAAACATTTTGCTGCCCCTTTACAACAATCTTACATCCTTCCAGTTTCCTTTCTGTCACTTACTACTTCGATTCTCAGAGAGATCTGAGACTTTCAGTCATACTGCATCCCGAGCAGATATCCATGTTAAGGAGATAAATTTGGATACTGGAGAGTATTTTGAGATCTCCAAAAACACTGAGTAAAATTTCCAACTGAAGTCCATCCCACATTTCTGCTACAATTCCCTTGTGAATCTAGCATGTTGTTAATATGAAATGCTTGTCTCTGATATATGTGTGTGCGTGTATCTTTTTTCCTGCCTCAGTGCAGTGGCCATACAAATAACATATAGACTTTCCATACGCTGGAAAATCAACATTTCTCATCTTTTTAATTTTACTTGCTTTATTTGTTATGCTGATCTTTTGAATAATTTTAATGCAGCTACCAAGAGGAACACCTGGAGGCCCTTACATTTTCTGTTTGGGGATATTTCTTTTACATTTGCTATCTGTGCTGTGATATCTTCCATGATAATGGAAAACACCTTTGGTAAACATTCTCTCTCATTTGTCTTTTTAGTCTTAATAAAGAGCTAGGTATCAGAAAGGATTATCTTCCTGGTTGCATTTACCAGGAAATCTTAACATATGCATGGGATACTCTCGGTTGGAAGAGAAACTTTAAGGCTCTCATTTTTAACCACGTTGCATGCTTTATTTTTGTACCCAACAAAGAACTAGCACAATAGGTTCATAATTATTCATGTTTCCTCAGTTGTCTTTCTTGAGTTATAATATCATTTGTGATTTTTTCCTATTCTTTTGATATCTTCTCTTTTCTAAAATATCTCATAGAACGATCTGCCAATGCTTTCAAGATGATGTCGCCTCCAGTGATTATGAAAAGGCCTCCTTGAATTTTATGTAAATCAGGACAGTGACTGGTTATGCTTGTTTATGCTTTATAATGCAGTATCTGCGATCTCTCCATGAAATCCTTATTCAGTTCTTTTTGTCCATTTCCTAGTTCAGTGGATTTAGAAATTGAGTTTTACTTTATAAAATCCTCTTGGAAAATTATCATTAAGACAGCATATTGGAATATGTAGATAGAGAATATAGAATGTACTCAAAAATTATTTAACCATTTCTGATATGTCCCATTAGAGGAAGCATCCTTTTAAATAATTTCTATTGTTATCTTTTGTTTTGATGTTTTATGTTACCTATATTTCCCTCTCTGTCCCTCCACATTTCTTCTTCTTAAAAGCCATCCTTTATAGGAAAAAAAATAAGAGAAAAAAGGTTCAGTACATCTAAGTAACATGTCAAAAAGTGAGACATTTAGCTAAGATGGTGGAGTGAAGGGAGAATTTTTGCCAAGCGGTTTAATAGGCGTGTCAAATAAAATTCTGAAGAGGAAAATCAAGGAGTTATTTTTTCCCATGCCAGGACAGTTTGGGAAGACAGAAAGAGAAGTCTGCAGATACATTATTTACTAATATTCTTATAGAAATCCGCACTGATAGAGGGCATTCCTACACAGGCAATTAGCACACAGATGAAGTCACATGATGATCAGTATTTTGATTTTTCCTTACAAACAACAAGCAGTAGTTTCTTGCCCAACTTCATAAGCATTGTAGAGTCTTAGAAATTTCCTGACTTTTAGATTTCAGTCTACATGGGTTCTTGCCAGAGCAGCTAGGTGGCACAGTGGATAGAGCAGTGGTCTTGGAGTCAGAAAGCCTCATCTTCCCGAGTTCAAATTTGACTTCAGGCACTAACTAGCTGGGTTCTTTGCCTCAGTTTCTCTTCTGGAAAATGATCTGGAAAAGGAAATGGCAAGCCACTCTAGGATCTTTGCCAAAAAATCCCTCATAAAGAGTCAGGCATGATTGAAAAAGGTGGACAACATAAACAACAACATGGGAAATTGCCAGTCGAAGAGTAAAGATACTTAGGTTTTCTTGAGCACTAGTTTTGTAGTTGGAAGGCAAGACTTAGCGCTGCCCATTTTGGTGTCAGCCCACTCTTTCGGTGTGATTCATGGCTTTCTTAAAATAGCTTTCATTTGATTTTAATCAGTTGGTCAGTGCCTCTAGACTTTGCCATTTTAGCTCAGATACTTTGCAGACCTTTTTGCACATCCAATTTTTTTTTCTGTGTTTCTTATTTTACATAATGGTGGTATTAGATGAGTGGTAGCATTTCTTGATGGCAGTGCTTAATATTTAAGAACACTAATTTATAGTTTTATATGGGCAATTAAAAAAAGACACTTTGGTCATGATAGCATTTTTCCCCTGTTCAAATATTAATGGACCTACTTTTTCCTTTGAATTTTTGATGTATTTGCAAAAATCCTTTTTAAAAATTCCCTTAAGTAAACTCATTCCCTTATTTTCAGCCCTTTTTTCTTTTACATCAGCCCTTCACTAAAAGCCTAATTTGTATTTTAGTTTTATTTCCCCATCCTCATTTTTTAAACTTCACCACAGCCTGGCGAAGTCTATGTTCTGATTTTGATCATTCCAATCTGTTCACATGACTGTGGATGGTCAGCACCTCATGCGGCCACACTGAATTTTTAAAGTATCTTTTTCTGAATGCCTCATCGGTCTTGGAGACCGCTTCAGGACGCTTGTTAACTTGATATTAGTAAGTGGTTCATTTATTTTATTTTAATTCTTTTTACCTCTGTCTTTAGAGTTCCCCATTTCTCCAGATGATTCTAGCGTTCCCACGACTAGGTCTTCTTTTGTTTTGTTAAACTTACCTCTGACTAAGTTCTAATGGCTGATGTCTGTATACGGTTTTAAAATTTGCAAAGCACTTGGCATACATGATCTAGGTTAATCCTCACAGCAACCTCGTGAGGTCAGCGCTTTTAAGATTTCCTTATCAGGGATGGAAAACTAGATACATGGAAATGAAGGGAATCTGCCATGATTACCCAGTGAATAGCTATCAGAGGTGAAATCTGAACCCAGCTCCTCCTCACTCAAGATCCCAGACTACTACCACTATAGCACATTGCCTCACGGCGTCACTGATTCTCAGCTTCCTTCGCTACATGTTCTTCATTGCTTCTCTATTACTGTTAAGGAATAAATACCAATTTTACCTCCCCTGTTCCTTTTGTGTCTGTAATTACTAACCTAACATTTCCTTGTAAATTCTGCATCAATTTAATCATTTCAAACTCCTTAATACATTATCCAGATGGGTTTTTTTCTTCCTTATTCATCAATAGCATAGATAATTTTCAAACCCTATTTTAGTCACAAGTAGGCTATTGCAAGTAATTCTCGACATGAAGAAAATATTTCAAGAGAAAAATGTTATCTAGTGGCAGCCGGCTCATTTTTTGCTCTGATTCACACATGTATAACTGTGCTTGAACTGTGTCAATATCTACGTCAGGTCATTATCTCAATCATGATTCTCTTTATCACAGCTTGGTAAGAGGAAATTGTAATTTACCTGAGGCCAAATTGAAATTCAATGCTAGGGTGGGGGAGATGACACAAGAATACTGACTTTCTATCCCTTTGGTGACTTTATCACATCAGCAGCTCTAGTTGCCAGAAACATAATTAGCACAGAGTGACTGAATTTGTCCCGAGGTGCTGACAATGGAGAGATGTGTGTCCTCCCCAAGGTGTGTGTGCTTCCTCCCCAAGTGATGAGGGGCTGGGAGGTATCAAAGACTGCCATAGGGGAGAAATTAAGCACTTTGGGAATCGGTTTAATAGTACAGTGGGTGGAAGAAATAACTTTTTACCCCATTTTACCCAGCCTATTGCTGTCACATCTCTTTCCAAGTATTTCCTTCCCCAATGATAAGGCCCATGTGACTGTACCTGAACAGGAGACACTCCCCATGGGGCACCTGGTATCAGCTATCCTTTAGAGGCCTCACAGGAGCCATTTCTTCTCCTTTCCTCCCATCTAAATTTCTATTCCTGCTCCTCTGCCCCCCCCCCCAATAAATTCTTCCTGGGAGCTGGAAAACTAGTTATGAATCTTATGATAGCGATAAAATGTAATGGATAGATCGCTAATCTCAGAGTAGGATGGTACTTTTGACATGGCTACTGACTGACAGTATGATTTTAGGAAAAGTAGTTCCATCAACTTTAAGAATATTTAGTTTATACCCTGAGAGTCTTTAAAAAAATCCTATTTCAAAAGATGTTCAAGGATTCCTTGAGAGAAGACCTAAATGTTTGATGAGCTTTCTTGTGAGGAAGGGAGTAGGCTTAATTTGTGCCACTCCAGAGGGCAGAACTGAGACCATCGAGTGGAACATATAGGGAGGTAGGTTTAAACTAACTCTGTAGGGCAACTTTTAAACAATTAAACCTGTCAATCCATCCATCAGTCAATATTTATTAAGTGCTCACGGTGTGCCAGGCATCGCCTCAAAATGGAATAAAGCGCTGAGAGGTCCTATGTAAGGAACTAAAATCTCTTTATAGATGGCCATGGTTATTACATGCATGGGCCCATAGTGTGTAGCTTTCCCAGCTTAGTAGGACCCAATATATTTTGTGCTCCACTGGCAGGGCCTTTGAGAACCCAGAAACTTACAACTGTGGCAGCCGTGAGCAAAGCTGATTTATACTAAAAGTTCGTTTGCAAAACGTTTCAGAGGAAGTAAGTAGAATACCAAAGTCAACATCATCTTAGAAAAACAATGAAAATCTGTAGAAGGGAGAATTAGACTGAAGGAAGCTTGACATGAGATATAGCAAGAACATTCAAATATAAACTCAAAGGCCCATAAATAGTCTATGGGTACCTCTATTTTGGACACACTCTGCATGTGGACAATGAGCTAGGGACAGAATTGAATAAGGGAATGGACATTTTGGAAATTGTGTAGCACTTTCAATGAGACCGATCTCATTTCTGCTGTAAAATCTCATCATTTGTGAACAGTTTTCTCCCATGAGTGCATCTACTCTATAAATTATGGTACACCAAGATCCCCAAGGAATCACAATGGCAGGTTAGATATAAAGTGATGAAAAGACACATGATAGGCTGCAACGTGGTCTCAAAGATGATTTCTTGTTAGATATCATTGAAATCATCATTAAGTACTGGACTGGGCTGGAAAAGGAGGTGAGAAGGTAATGCAGTGGCCATGACAGAGAACGGGTCTCAGCCAGGTTGTATCAGAATCCACAGAACATTAAAATAGCCAGAAGAACATCTTCAAAACATTTAGATTGATCCTTTTTATAGTGCATGTGGAAAGGCATGGCTAAGAATTATGTGAGATAAGAAGGTATGGATATTCACTTGTGGAGGGAGTACCCACCTTGATAAGAACACAGATCTGTCATAATATTAAAGTAAACAGTGGATATATATAATTGGTTGGAGATCGGATTATATCATTTTGGGGGTGCCATTTCTAGGCAAAGATCCTGTAGTACTACTACCTCGTATAATCCAAATGTAAGATAAGCTAAGAAAACTAAATCATTTTCTATTGAGTGGTCTCTCTCAAGTAAGTGATCCCTTTCATTTAACTATTTAGAGTTACTTAAGTTTATATCATAATGTTTAAAAAGAATTAACTAATTGGACTTTGTTGCTCTCATCGGTTCTTCCTAAGATCAGACCTAACAGTCACAATTCTTTCCAATGTTTCAATTAGATTTTCTTAACTTCATAATGCTGGAGGGAGTTGCTTAGCAGATGTTGCCATTCTGCCTGGGGATAGATATATTTTACTGCTAACTGAGCTGATCCCTACAAAATGATGAACTTTGGAGAATTCTTAGGACTATTGAATCTGTTCCTGTGATTTTGATTGTGATTGATTAGCCTGATTTCTTTTCTGTTCCTCTTTGGGATTGGATTTATCAGAACAAAAAGGACTACCAAGTGTTCAGATTTATTTTTCTTCTTCTACATTTCTTTGGAAATCAAGGAACAACCCAAGGGCAAAAGTCTTTGAAACCAATCTACAAACATTTAAAAATGTTTTTCTAAAATCAGCTTTATTTTTTTCTAATTTTGTCTTAATTTAATTTCTCATGACACATTGACAGTGTCAGAAACAACAAAGACATGGATGTAATCATTTTAACATTTAAAGCCTGAGCCTATGTTGAGCATATTGTTTTAGACAGCTTAACAGCAGGAATAAACCAGAGCAATGGACAAAGTAGAAACCAGATCGTTGGTTCTATTTTTTCTTTCCCAACCCCCTTTCACCATTTCTTAAAAAGATGTGAATGCCAAGGGAAATGTCAATCATCTGAAGAGAAAGATAATGGGTACACATATATGGAAATACACACACACACACACACACACACACATATATATATCTACAAACCTTTATTAAGTACCTACTGTGCACAAAGCATTGGGTTAAGTTTTAGGAACACAAAATCAACATGAAATTGTCCCTGTTCTCATGGAGCTTACATTCCAATGGTGAGAAAGCATATAGATATATGAGTATATTCCATGTATGTGCCAAATGAATATGATAGATGGTGAGGGTGGGGAAGAGAATGAGAATCTAGAGGGATCAGGAAAGGCTTTGTGTAGAAGATGGCTCTTGAATTGGATCTTGAAGGAAACCAGAGATTCCAAGAGACCAAGTGAGGAAGTAGTGTCTTCCACACATGGAGCAACTGGCAGTGCAAAGACAGAGATGAAATGCTGAATGTCTGGTATGCAAAACTGTAAGTAGATCAGTTTTGCTGGAACACAGAGGATGCAGAGATCAGTAACGTAAGAAAACTGGAAATTTAGGGAGGGATCAAGTTGTGAAAAAGCTTTAAAATCGAACTAGGAATTTGACTTTAAATATCATACAGAAGAGTCTATAGAAGTCATAGTTTATTGAGTAGAGGAGTGACATGGTCAGACCTATGATTCAGGAAAATTACTTTGTCAACTGGGTGGAGAAGGGATCAGTGTAGAGTGAGGATGCATTTGCTGAGTCTTTAAAAAAAAGTGCCTTTATCTTATATTAGCCCAAAAAGTCTATTAAAGAAAGTCAACTTTACTGGCAACCTAGGATGCGTCAAGAAAGATCACGAAATCCCTTGAGAACCATTCCAGCTCTCTTGGTAGTTTTTGACAGAATTGTTGATGTAAATTGCTGAATTGGCAAATGTGATCTATTATAATGTGATGTCTCCCAATAGGTCATTGGCCTACTGAATGGCTTTAATAGAACTTTCAACAGCATATTATGGTTCTAACTAATGAGTGCCAACAAACTTGACCTTCCACAGCAGGGGTTTGCTTAGAAAAATATGCTTCTTCTAAAAATGGGATCAGTTCTATTGTACTTAACATATCCCCAATTGATGATCTGTTTGGCAGTGTCTCGAGAAATTAGAGTGTGTTTGACTATGATAAATGTGTGACTTCCCTTGAAAGGCTTCTGAGAGGCAGACAGGTTTTCTGTGAGTTGTTACCACAAATAGAATTATGACAGAAATCTATAATGCAAAGTTAAAGGGAGCCACGAGAGAAGTTGAGAAGAAAGTCTTATTATCCACTCAAGGCAAGGGGGAAATTTGAAGTCACATCCAAACGTTTGAAAATTGTAGTGTCGCAAAGATTTCCCACATTTCTGGGAGAAGAAATGTTAAGATGAATCAATAATTTAATAGAAATTGACATTTGTCGAATGGGTGACATGTTATTAGATAACCCCTTCATATGATTGCCGAGGAAAAAAAATGATGTTCATTGTTTCATGGAGTTCAAATCAAACTTTTATGATGAAAACATAAAGACGTATTTAAGAGTTGTAGCTTTGCACAATTACATTTGTATTAATCTTATCTGATAATGTTGAAACATCACTTGACAACTGAAATTCAAAATTCTAGAAATTATATGGGGGGAAAATGTATGTTTTTTCTGATATTTACTCACTCTGCCTACTATGGAAGCACTAGAATATCTTGAGGCTGCTATTGATAAGATTTATAATGATATTATACTTTCCTGGGTAAGAGATGATATTTGGAGCCAGTGGGCAGCTTAGGAGAATAAGAGTCCTGGATAAGGAGTCAGAAAGACTTTAGTTCAAATTGAATCTCTTATAATTGCAAGTTGAGTGACTTGGAGCAAATCGCTTAAACTCTCTCTACCTCAGTTTCCTTATCTGTAAAATGGGGATAATGATAGTACTTATTTCACAGGGCTGCTATGGAGATCAAATGAGATAACATGTAAAGCACTTTGGAAATTGATATCATTATTATTATTTTGGGTATATATCTGAATCACCCTTCAAGTTAATTACCTTGAAAATATATTCATTCTCCAAATCCTGATGTAATGCTCATTTATAGTCCTGGGATACAAAGCGTGTGTTTTCCTTCACTATTGATTCGGTGTTAATTTATAGAAATGAGAGCTTTTGGGGGATATTGACATGATAAGGTGGTGACTGGTATGTAGGAGTGGTAATATCCTGCCTATAATTTACAGAGAATCTGTGTTCACTTTTCATCCTCCAAATGGGTGTCTAGTGGTAATGCTGAATGTCAGACCTTTAGTTCATGTCATCATTCGATGGAAGTCAGAAAATTCAGTCCTGAGGCGAATGAGTTAGTTTAGTTGATATTTTAGTGTTACTTAGTGGTAATACATTTCTATAGAAGTTCTTTTTTGTCATTTTCTTTAGACACCTTCATATTGTTTGAAAATGACAATTTTCCTGTGGGACTGCCTTTCTAATTTGCCAAAATTTCAGAATCTTGTAGAGAATTAAGAGGAGAAAAAACTGTGTTGCAGTATATACTGCTTCCCAGAAGTCCCACAAATTTAGTACCCATGGGAAACTTCAGATGCCTAAACATAATATAAAATAGTGATTTAAGGGGAAATATTGGAGTGAAATTCTGATAGCAAGCAATTGAAAATACCAGTATTAATCCAAAGTTCTTTCTATTTGGCATCTGTACTCAAAACATCAAAAATTGTTATCGATTTATTTCTGTGACATTGTCACCAGCATCCCTTATCCCTTGCCCCAACACAGACACAAAGAAACACACACACACACACACACACACACACACCAGTAGCCTTTAATCATGAGAAGTCTTTGACTTTCATGACTTTAACTGTCCCATGACATCTGATGCAGAAGTTCCTGAACCTTTAGATGTACATACCATGTCATGATGTGAGCTTTCCCTTTTATATAACAGTTGGACTTTAAGTAACTTGGGGGTAGGGTCTGTGATTTTTAGTTTTAATAGCCTCTCTATATTTGGCTTGGTATTTATTCTGCCTGCACTTGGCAGCAAATAAATGTTTGTTCAGTGATTGAAAAAGTGGATTTATTTATCTTTTCATCTTCAGGTGAAATTAGAGTTTGTGGCTACTTTGTGTGAAACCTTATGTGAACCTCATACATAAAGGGGAAAATGCAACTCTGACAATGTCTACTCTTTCTTCGTAAATCTAGAGCATAATTGAATTGCCTATCATATTTTTTCTAAGAGAGTTCATTTATGGTTTATTCATTTTTTCTAATATAGGGTTACTTAAATATTCTATTTCTTCTGTTAATCTGGGGAATTTACATTTTTATAAATATTTATCCTTTTCATTTAGATTGTCAGTTTTATTGGCATGGATTTAGGCAAAATAGCTTCTAGTAATTACTTTAATTTCATCTTCATTGGTTGCTAACCCTGGAAGTTCTGAATTTTGGCTGTAATATAACTGGGATTCTTCATTTGGGGATCTCATTCAGGGGTAGATTCTTTCCATTTCTACCATGCTCTCTGGTTCTAAAATATCTGAGTATTTTTAAAAATAATTTCTTGAAATACAATGTATAAACTCTTTTTTCATGGCTTTCAGGTAGTTCATGGATGCTTAAATTATCCTTGATCTATTTTCCAGGTCAGTTGTTTTTCTTCTGAAATATTTCATACTTTTGTCTATTTTTCTAGTCTTCTGACTTTGTTTTATTGTTTCTTGATGTGTCATGAAGTCATTTGCTTCTGCTTGGCTGGTTCTTGGTTTTAAAGAGTTATTTTCTTCAGTATTTTTTGTACCTTTAAATTTTATGTTATTATTATTATTTTTTACCATTTGGCCAATTCTGAATTTTAAGGACTTATTTTCTTTAATATTTTTGTGCCTCTTTTACCAAGTTTTTAATTTTCTTTTCAAAATGCTGTTGTACAGCTCTCATTTCTTTTTCCATTTTTCTTCTACCTCTCTTATTGCATTTTTAAAATAGTTTTTGTCATTTAAAAAAAAATATCAGTTCTTCTAAGAGTTCTTGTTGGGCTTATGTCAAATCTGTATTTTTTTTGAGACTTTGTTTGCTATTTTCAAACAACTGTGTTCTTCTGAGTTTGTGTCTAGAACTTCCCTGTCACAATTGTGGTTTTTTATGGTCAGATTCTTTGTTCATTTTTCTAGCCTATTTCTTTGTACCTTATGTTAGAACTTTACATTGCTCACCTTTGGAGAGGATGACTGGCCTGAGTATCTGTCTTTAATTGCTGCTGATTTTGCCAGCTTGCAAGTTTTTGGTGCTTCCAACATGGTGTGATATAGAGTTCTATTATCAGCCTTCCTGGCCTTTGATCTGGCCCATATGTAGGTAGGACCCCTGTTCTCCTATGACTATGACTAGCTGCTCCTCTTTTCCTTGGAACTGTGACCCAGAACTGGGTAATAAGAGACATAGCTGCTACATGGAACCATTCCTGCTTTCAGTGTTAGTATCCCTGGGATGTATTCCTGTCTAGGTTCTTTTACTATTCCTGGATGCTTGGCTGCTTCTCACCACTGCTGCTGCCTCCATAGCCTGCTGCTCTTTTTGCTGCTGTGTTGTGCACTGGCCAACTTCTGCCCTAATATCTACAGACTTCTATATCTTCCAAAGCTGCCCCCAGATGGAAAAATGACTCACTGTGACCTTTTCTGACCTTTTCCTTTTAGAATTCAGTTTTGGGTGTTTTTGATTATTGTGGAGGAGATTTTAGGGGAGCTGTGGCAAAGCTGCTGACTCTCACTCTGCCATCTTAATTCTACCTCTTCTCTCACTTTTTTTTATGATTTTCTTTTTTCTTATGACCCCAGCAGACATGAACATTTTTAATATGCAAAGAATATTAGAGGACTGCATATTAGGTTGTGTAGTGTTTTAAAACATATATTCCATATAATAGTAACAAAATTTCCCTACTTGTCCATGGCTCTATCTATATTGCCCCATGCTCTCTTCAGTGTATTTTAAAAAAAAGGTTTGATGCTCCTTTCTTTCTTCCTTATTTATGGCACTAATACTATTTACCAGTTCCTCCTCACTCCCCCCATTCCTACTGTGCCTTAATCTCCAGGAGCAGTTCTCTGATGTAGTCAAGCAAAACTTTCAGTGCATGATTTTGTCTATACATACCTCACTCTGTACTTCTAGCTCATCACCTCTCTGCCAACATATGGGAAACATCTTGCCAACAGGTTTCTGGAGTTACGATTGGTCACTGGCTTCTGAAGTCTTCCGGAGTTATTTTCCTTTACGTTATTCTGGCTGTTGTAGAAATTGTTCTCTTGCTTAAGTGTATTCTCTCTGAATCGGTTTATTTAAGTTTTCTGAGGTTTCTTTGTACTCACAGTTATCATTTCTTGCAACTGATAGTATTCCATTGAACCATGACTAGTCTAGCCACCTTAATTAATGGGTACCTCCTATGTTTCCAGTTCTTTGTCAAAACAAAAAAGTGTATGCAATAAATTGTTTTATACATGAGTCTTTTCAAAGCTGGATTCTTCATAATAACTTAGAGTGAAGAAAACAAGCAGAGAAAAGGCATTTTAAAGAACCTATTATATGCCAGGCACATTTAAGGCACTTTCAAATATAATCTTATTCGATATAGGTACAAGGATTTCATCTTTCTTCCAAATATCCAAGGACCAGGGTCTAAGACCCTTTGGACCACTGGTTTCAAACTCAAATAGAAACATGGGCCACTAATTTATACATACGGATACTTGCAGGCAACATATTTGCTTTAAAAAGTAACATTATCTATATTGTATTATATTTTTCTTTTTTGTCAACTATTTCCCAATTACATTTTAATCTGGTTCAGACTATACTTAAGAGTGCTGTGGCATATTGACCACAAAACTTGACACTTGCACTCTAGAGTCCCTTCCAAAGCTGTGAGATTGTGCAGAAAGTTGTGAATACAATGACAGTATCCTTTTGGCCCCAATTCTCAATGGAAGCTGAAAATTGCTATTCTGTTCACATTCTGTTCTAGCCAAACTGACTTCTTTGCTCTATCCTTTATGGGATATTTCATCTTTCCCCTCTCTGCCTCTTCGGTAGGCGATCTTCTGTGCTTGGAATGGTCTCTCTTTTTATCTGTCTTCTGGAATCCCTAATTTCCCTTAAAGCTTGGCGTAAGTGTTATAAGAAAGGCTACAAGAGCCCTTTCCTAATTCCTACATTTCTTAGTGGGTCTCTTGAAATCACTTTTATTTGCTTTATGCATTTTGGATTTATTCATTTACACATACATTATATAAAATGGAAACTCCTTGAGAGAAGGGTGGTTTCATTTTTTTTCCTTTATATCCTCACTGCTTAGTGCAATGCCTGGAACCCACTACATAGTTAATAAAGGGTTTGGGGATGAAATTGAATTGAAGATGAAGGAGATTCATAGCAAGAAGAATGATGATGGCTTTGAAATCTTACATATGACCATTTTAGACATAAACTACCTTGATTCCAGTCCCAACAGAAAGACAATTGAGTTCAGAGTTTCCCCTAGCTTGGGACGTCTTCTCTCTAGTATCCCCTTTAGAAATGTATGATGAAGGGTTCTTCTTCTCTTTTCCCCCAACTTCAGAGTAGGCACAGATATATTCTGATTACTTTCCTTTGGCTATAACGGCTCTTTTAATTAGCTGCTGAGATGAAACTTCATGAATATTTTACTACTATTAGCTAACTTTATGACTTGTAAAACACTTTACAAATATTATCTTATTTTTTCCTCAGGATAACTCTAGAGGATATATCCCCAGTTTATAGATAAGGAAACTGAGGCAGGTAGAGGTTAAGCAGTCCACTCAGGATCACATAGCTAGTAAGTTTTTGATTTGAACTCAGCTTTGTCTTCCTGACTCCAGGTCCAGCACCCTATCTATTCTGTCACCTAGCTGCAAGACTCCCCCTGCTTCATTCATCTGTTCTACCTGTGGACTTCAAGATATAAGGATCACTTTCTAGTCTTTGGGTAGTCATTGAAGTGATGTCGTTCTCCATGCTGCATCTGTCCCCCATGGAGGCATAGCTTCCTGAGCAAACCTAGAATGAGGTTGCTTCCTATTCGTGTCTTCTTGACTTTGGCCCAGAACTGTATAAGAGCTTGAAGGGCAACCAAGCTATTTCCCTCTTTCCCGGGCATCCAAAGATCGGAATATCAACTACTAAAGCAGTTGCAACAGTGGCATTAGCAGGAATAGAGTCAATGTAACACTAGATAAGAGGGGAAAAGTTGTCCACAGAGAGAGGAACCATGGAAAAGAAAAGAGCCCACTTGGCATTAATTAGCTACTTAGCCTTATGTCTGGCACATAGTAGAAATAATAAATGCTTATTGACTGACTGACTTAGTAGTGGTGAAATATAAATAGGTAATGAGCAGCCCTGTTTACATATGTCTAAGCAGGTCTCTTAACAGATTGTAATCATTTTATAATTCTTTATTGCATAATATTTTTAGTTTTCTTTATGAGAATAACATGGCCTATTCTTAAATATGGTAAATAATTGCATTCTAGATACCTTTTTTATTCCCTTGCTCTCTCTCCTTGCTGAATAGAACTTCTTAACTAGAGCACCTACTAGAATTATCTCAGGAATCTATGACATGGGTAGAATTGAAGGATTAGTGACTTAATTTCCCTACTGAGAAGACAGACAATTCCTAAGCAGTGAACCCAAGGCAAAGTACAAGGGAAAGTCATGAATTGATGAAGGTCCTTACCTCCTATGGCCTCAGTCTCACAGTACCTTGTTAGAACACCCTGTGTTGCATTCAGCAAAACAAAGGGCAAGAGCTCAGATGGGAGCCGCACTTTCTATTTTCTCCCTGTTTCAATTTTGTTGGCCTCCCTAAGTTATTTATTAACCTTCAGTAGTGAAGCTTTGCTTTGTGGTCACCAGCTGCTCCCCAACCAAGCAGTTTTTTCTAAAGTCTCCCCTCTTTGAAGGAACAGGCATTCTCCTCTCCTACAATGCTATTAACGCTATAGGAGTTATCAAAAAAGGAAACGAAATCCTACGTGGATAATAGGAAGCATATTACATAGAATAAATAGATGTGTGAAGTAAATGGTAATCCATGGATATTTAAGTGAACCTGACTAAAGATAAAAGCTCAGTACAGCAATAATAAAGGGGATTTGAGTAAACTACAAATGGAAATCTTGTGAGCATTAATGTAGAATTGATCTCAGTCTTTATCTGAAAGCTTTGACTGTAATGAAGTTCATTGACACTGAATGGAGTCTTCTAATCCCAAATCTTGTAGAGGCTATCAAAATCCAAGAAAGAATTTGTGTTTTTCTCCTGATTTACTACTTTGGGCACCTAATGGAATGGCACCTAACTACCTATTCTTCCAAATATCATATGGTGATTCCTTAGAAAATTTATTCTGTTTTAATTTTACATTTAGTTCCCATTTTCCTTTTTATAAAACTTTGTGAGAAGCTTTGGCTGCTTTGCTTCTTCTCAATGCACTGATTATCCCAGTCCTAGAAATATTGACACTTTCTGGACATACTTTTATCATTTTGTTCTCACAAAATCCCAACATGGAGAACTCGGCTTTTATTCAATGATACTGATAAACCTGAAATAGAGGTTGCTTATTAAAATATCATACGTATCTCTTAAAAGCATGTTTTTAGAGGTAATCTCTTCTAACCCACTCATTTTATAGTTGGGTAAACCATAACCAGGAGAGCATAAGGGACCTTTTTTGAGGACACATAGGTAGCATATGGCAGAACTGGGATTTGACAGCTATTCTTTTAATGGGAAAAAAGATTGCAAATTTTAATTTAGAGATAGTTACAGAAAGAAAGATATATTTAAATTCAGCATTTTGTTTAAATCTCAGTGATTCTTCAGGGAGAGACAGCTACTAAAGTGAGGTTGTATGACAGGCTACATATAAGCCCAAGTCCCCTCATCATTTCAGAACAGCTAGAAATATTCCAAAAATACCAAAAAAACAACAGTGTCTCAAAGAAATCCTCAGAAGGAAGCCCTGGCAGCAAAAATAGCAGAGATTGAGAAAGCAAAGAAAAACTCCTTCTAAAATGAAGAAAAACTATAAAGTAAGGGTATGTCGGGATAAAACTCCAACACAGAAAAATAAGAGAAACTACCAGGAGAACTTTAGAAAAGAGAGTGGGATGGCCACAAGAACTCTAAAATTGAACGAAAGCCTAATAAAAACATTGAAGAAAGAGCTAAGGATTGTAATTAGAGCTCCTAATAAAACGCTTTGAAAGGAGACTATAGGGGAATATGACAAGCTAAAAAGTCTTGGCAAAGTGGTGAACGTACTTTAAAAAGGAATGAAAGAGAAAGAACTCTAAATTTCAATGATACAAGAAGAAATAGAGCAAAAGGAAAATACTGCAAAATTGAAAAAAACCATGAAATATCTATTATTTAAAAAAAACTGGGTCCCCCAAAAAACCATCCCCAAAAGAAGAATGGTGGAACAGCAACAGCAAATGTGAATGTTATATTTCAAGAAATCAGAGATGAAAAATTTCTGGCTAGATTGGAATTAGAGAGCCAATGTAGACTGATGCATAGGACACTATCAGAGAGGAATCCCAAATTAAACTATTCTGAAATTTGTTCATAAAGCCTCAGATATCTTAGCTCAGAGGGAAAATATTGCAAATGTTTAGGAAGAGACAGGTGATATGTCAAAGAATACTAGAAAGAATTCTGTAGAATAATGTATCATCAATGAAAAAATGGAGCACTTAGAATAAATATGATATACTAAAAGGAAGGAAAAATGGCTTGTATCTGAAAATAACTCATCCTGGAAAGTGGAACATAATGCCATGGAAAAAGTAAAAGGATGTTTGATATGACTCATGACTTCCAAGAATCTCTTTTGATAAAAGCAGAGTTGGATACAGTGTTGAAATGCAAATTCAGTAGATAAAAAGAAAACTGAGAAAGGTTCAAAAAAGTCTGAATATATAAAAATGATATGATGCTTACATTTGGAAAGAAGGGGAGATCATTGAGGGACCAAAAATTCCCCAATTCTGGTTTTGCTTAAATGTTCAAAAAAGAAATACTCTAGAGAAAGAGAGAAGAGGGAGAGGGAAGAGGAGCCAGTAAGTTGGAGGGAGATGAAAGAATCATTTCCAGGAGGGGGGATAAGAAGTCTGTAACAATTTTTTAAAACTATAACTTAGTAGAGGACTGATTTTTTTTTAAAGATGGAGATGAGAGATATGGGATAGGGAGGAAAAATATCCAGTGATTATGGACTAGAAAGGGAAGGGCAAAGGGAAGAGAATGAAATAAGATTGTTCCAAGCAATACACACTATAGGTACTAAGTGATGATTTCTTTTTCTTTTAAAAGAAAGAAATGTTATAACAAGATTTTAGGGAGGGTAAAAAATAAATTCAACAATTATATCCACAAGTATAAATGGGGTGAACTTGCACATAGGATCATAGATTTAGAGAGAGAAGAGATCAGAGAGCTTATATGCAAATCCCCCCTATCTCTCTCCATTTTACAAATGAAGAAACTCATGTTTCGAGGAATTAAATTATTTGATCAAAGTTAGCGGGTCAATCCAATAATAAAACTCAGGTCTTTTTTACTTCAAATCCAGCATATTTTCCATTGCATCACTCATCTGCCCAAATAGAATGGTGGCAGAATGGATTAGGAAAAAAACCTTAACACTTTGCTGTAGACAAAGAAACATATTTTAAAAGCCAATATTCATTCAAATTTAAAATGAGAGACTGACATAAAATATATAATACTTCAGCTGAATCCAAGACAAAGCAGATGTGCTCATCGTATCAGACAAGGAAATAGCAAGGATAGATATGGTCAATAGAGATAGAGAACCTGTATTGTGCTTAAAGGTATTGAAAACAAACAAGAAGAGTGCTAAATATATTTGCGCCCAATGATTGTCCTTTGTACTCAAAGAAGAGCAAAATGACATCACTCTTTGGGAGCCTATATACAATTTGGCTGACCGTGGCTGATCAGAGTTATACAAGCTCAGAAGACTCTACCATAGGTCAGGCACAAATTATCATATGAACATTTAAAATGAAGATATCTCTAAATTTGCATGTCTCATGTTTCTTTCAAGGTACTGCAATTTTGCTTCACTTTCTTAGATGCTGGCAGGCCACGCTGGGCATTCCTGTACCTCCTGAGTCTTCCATGTCTCAAACAATTCCAAGGCTCTTTAGAGAGACCCTGAAAGTGTCCTTCCATCATTTCTTCTAACCTCTATATAAACACTTGCTTTGTGTGAGTTCTCTTTAAAATAGCCTTTTAGACAAATGTTCTTTCGGAATTTGAACAACGTGTCTATCCCATCGAAGCTGCATTCTCTTTAGCAGGGTTTGAATGTTTGGTAGTTCAGTTTGAGAAAGGACTTTACTTTCCGGTACCTCATCTTGCCAGTGGTCTTCAGAATCTTTATAAGACAATTCAAATGGAAGCAAATCAGTATCCTAGCCTGGCGCTGGTATACTGTTCAGGTTTACAGGAATATAAGAATGATGTCAGCATAACAGCTTTGCTCAGTTTGGGAGACAGTCTAATAACCTCTTCTCTCCTACACTTTCTTTCAGAGCCTCCCAAACCCGAGTTAGCTCCAGCAATATGTGTATCGATCATGTCATCTATGTGTACATCACTGGAAAGTCTCCTACCATGGTAAGTGAACTTATACATAGCATTCAAAATTTCTCCTTCTGCTACAACTGAAAGTTCCATATGTGGGTGATATGGTACTGGCTGATGGAAAACCTTTTTTTTTTTAATTGTTAGGCCAAAATTAGCACAAGTGGCTGAGAACTGATACATATTCTGTTGCATTTCAGCTTCAGAGAATGCATCGAGTGCAAGATCATCTGTAAACAAAAGTCATGTACCATTTTTTCCTCCACTTTATTCTTGGCTTTGCAGCCTTTTCAAGTTAAATGATTTATCATCAGAGTGGTAGCTGACCTTGATGCCATTTCTGTGCTCATCGAAGGTATCCAATAATATCACTGAAAGCATCATACTAAAAAACGTTGGGAAGAAGCACATAGTACTTCTTAACTCTGTCACTGGACAAAATATAAGAGCATTGTCCATGATTCAGAATCGATGCAGGCGCGCCATCATGGAACTGAAATACAATACTGATGAATTTCTCCACGCAACCAAATTTTGCCATGATATTCCACAAACTGTCATAATAGTATCAAAGACCTTGGCCAGATCAGTGAACATTATGTATAGTCCTGTTCTGCTTCTGGCATTTCTCCATTTCATGGAGCTGTCAGGCAGCAAACAATATATCGACTTTTCCTCAACTCTTTCCGAAGCCACACTGACTGTGGGGTATGTGACAATCTTCCAGGTCAACGATCGGCCTATTAAGGAGGACTCTGGCAAGAATCTTATCAACAATGACTAAGAGAGACCTCCCCCGCCCTGGTGATTGTCATATATTACCTTTTCCTTTATAAAGATGGACAATGGAGGCACTCTTGAACTCCTGGGGAATAGCCTCATCTTGTTACCTCATGATACAGCATCTAAATGCCTAACGGAAGACTCTTGAAACTGTAAGACTGTAACATAAGTAGTAAAACAAAAATTGTAGGTTATTTCACCTTGTCATTTTCAGATTTAGATAAATATAATAGCTAAGAATGAAATGAAGGATATGAATAGAATGTTAGAAAAACTAGGTATGATCACAGTTATTATTCAGTAATCTTAAGAAGTAGAAATCTTAAGCAATATAATTATATTTTGAATTATGCAACATTTATAGAAATGGTTCACATACAAGGGAGAACTCAAGAATAAATGAAGAGAGTTAGAAATGTTAAGGGCAATTTGTTAACTGTCTTGCATTTAAAATCAAATAAACAGAAGAAATATGAATAGAGGGCTAACACTTGAACAAAGATAGCAATTTTATTTTGAATCATAACTGGTTTGAATGAAAAAAAAGAGAAAATTAAATATCATATTAAATAAACTTATAACAATAATACAACATAGCTAAATGTTGAATACAGATAGTCATCTTTTACAGAAGATTCTTATCTCCAAACACTTACATCCTAGCAAAATTAAGAGAAGACCAATAAATTGACTATAAAACAACAATCTCAGAAAACTGTCAGATTATTCATATGAAAATAAGCATGAGTAGATTTTTTTTAATCAAAGGAAAAATAAAGAAGATTGAAAAGAAAAACTATTGATGTTATAAATTAAACTAAGACCTACTTTTAAAAAGACCCACACATTAGCTTATCTGACAATTAAAAATAAAAAAGAAAACAAAATTATAAAAATAAAAATGAGATTGGAGAATTCACAACAAGGGAAAGGAAATAAAGAAAACTATCAGAAATTGTTATATACAATTATTTTCCAAAAGTATGAAAACTTAAAGTGGATGAATATGTACAAAAATATAAAATACTTAGATCAACAAAACAAGTAAAAAATAGGAAGGAGTGGTATTTAGCTTTTTATGAGATCTTAAACTATATTAGAATACTGTAATTGCTAAAATTACATAGTATTGGTTAAAGAATAGGATACTAGATCAATGGAAGAGTTAGGCAACACTAGAAAAACATGTACACAGCAACCTAATATTATATAAATGAAAGAGCATTAACTACTGGGCAAGGATCTCATTATTGAACAATATCTGCTGATAAAATTGGAAATTAACTGGATGAAAAAATCAGCTGAGATCAGCTTCTCACGCCTTATGCCAGAGAAAATTACAAATGTATTTTTCCACGATCCTGTTGTCTCACTGATGTATCATTTTCTACAATGAGGCAGATCATAACCCAACCATGCCTGCTCATTTGTGCAGTTGTTGTCCACATTCTCCCATAAGTTTACCACAAAGGAGTCACCCAGTTTTGTTTTATTTTGTTTTGCTTTGGGGTGTGTGTGTGTGTGTGTGTGTGTGTGTTATGTGTGTATGTAGGGGAGTGCCCTTATTTTTCCTGCTATTGCGAGAATACTAATTGACCAGCTCATCTTTTTTTTATTCACATGTTTTTGATGACATTCTTGCAATACTTACCTACTGTAAATCTTTCAGCTAAACTCAGAAGACAAGATAGGGATTAGAAAAAAAATTGTGTTAAATAATTGCTAAATCTGGCATTCAAATCTGTAGGAAATTGACAGAAATCTTTATGATTAAGAGCCAATCTTCAGTAGTTGACTATTTAAAAAACATCAACAAAAAAGAAAGTAAACTATCAGTATCTGAAAATGTTCTCTATTACTAAAAATCAGAAATGCAAATGAAAACAATCTGAAGCTACCACCTTACATTCATTAAACTAGCAAAGATGGTAAAAGATTGAAACCTCGTTGTTGGAGGGTAAATGGGTAAACATACATGCTAATTCCCTGCTAATGCAGCTGCGAATTGCATTTAGAAAAAAACTTTGAAATTCTCTATGGAAAACTACCCTCTTTTCTGTTAACAAACAAAAAACAAATTTTCAGGAAATAGTTTGTTAGATTATTTGTTCAAAATTTGTTGGAACGGATCTGCTGTGTTAAGACAAAATATATCAGTGATTTTCAAAAGGAAAATAAATTAAGGAGATTATATAGAAAAATAAGAATATAATCAAACTTTCTTCTGCTCGTTGTTAACCAGAAATCACTAGGATAAGAAACTCAGTGTAAACAGTAATAATACATCATTTGTATAATGCTTTAACTTTTACAAAATAGATTCCTCTCAACAACCCTATAAAGTAGGTGTGAAAAATATAAAGGAGGGACTGGCCAATGATAGACCAGTCCCTTATGGCTTGAATGACATGCCGTGTCTGATTGCAGTTCATATGGAAACTTGGTGAGCCTGCCCTTCTCCCCATTTCAATTTTTTTGACTCTTTCCATACATTCTCCTGAATGAAGACAAAAATGTTTCTGTCTGCTGAGACAGAACTGAGTGTCATGGCTTTTGAAAAGAGAGAACTGCTATGGGGGGGGGGGGTTGCTATTTATTTTCCCCACACAGCCGCCATCTGTTGTTTCTCATTTCCTGTTCCGAAATGAATCCGATTGTAGCATTCAAGCTACTAGAGAGACACAAAAATCCACCAAAGGTATTTGAGGTCCCACCACCACTCAGAATTTCAGAGCAGATGACTGCAGGATCCAAGTCTGGTGAGAAGACCACATAGCATCTTTTCTATCACCTTCACAATACCCCCAAATGAACTTGGTACTCTCTGAATGGAAAAGAGGGTGTTTTGAGTTTATTCTCCCCAGGGGCCAACTGTATATGTCCAGAGAAGAATGCCTCCAGAGTGTTTTTGTTTTGTTTTGTTTTGTTCTTGGTGGGAGGAGAGGGAGGTGTACCTTTCTATACCTTTTCAGAAAATGTACTTTTGTAAAAACCAATTTATATTAATTGCTCGGTTGTTACTGGAAAGCATGAACTGGTTAGATGGTATTGGGAGGCACATTGGTGGAGGTTCATTTATAATGGTATTAGATACACTTTTAGAATTACGCCTAGAACTTTGAGAGGGAAAATTACCAACCAATGGGGACCCAACCTTTTAGTCTTGCCATACTCGAGGTCCTAACTCCTAGTGTAAGTTATGTGAGTGAGTCCTGAGACTGTACTGTTAAAATATTAATGGCATGATGTGGTATATGTTGCAAATGGAAACTCATTGAGGTTAAATGTAATCTAAAGATAGAACATTTAATGGGCATAAATGTAAAGTCCCACACAGGTTAAAAAATAAGTTGTACTGGCTTATAATAGGGGAAATATGACTAAGAAGCAGTCCGGATGAGAACGATTTGGAGTTTGGATTGTCCCTCAAGTTCACCATGACTTAACAATGTGATATGACAGCCAAAACCAAAAACACGATTTCAGGACTCATGAACAGAAAACGTGGGCAGGTAGGTGGCACAGTGGATGGAGCATTGGACCTAGAGGTAGAAAGACTCATTTTCTTGAGTCCAAATCTGGCCTCAGACATTTTCCAGCTCTGTGACCCTGGACAAGTCACTTAATTCTATTTGCCTCAGTTTCCTCATCTATAAAATGAGCTGGAGAGGTAAATGGCAAATCACTACTATATCTTTGCCAAGAAAACCCAAATGGGTTCATGAAAAGTTGAGTACATCAAATAACTCAGCCACAAAAACAACTGAATAAAAGTAGAATAGGTCAGCTCTAGAAAAACTAGATCCCCCATCACAGGATCAAGAATATTTCTGCATAATGTTATAGAGGAAATCACTGTCATCAATCAATTCACATTAAGTTCCTGTTATAGGAGATGTTGAGGACAATAAAAAAAGAGACTAGACGGTCCCTGCCCTCAAGAGCTTATAAGTCTGGTAGAGGACACGATATGCAAACAAAGCAAGCCATTTGCCAGACAAATAGAAAATAATTATCCAAGGGAAGGCCCTAGAATTCAGAGGGGTTGAGAAAACCTTCTGTAAAAGATGGGATTTAGTTGGGACTTAAAGGAATATTTAGGTACACGATGGGCTTGAGAGACCTGAAATCCCTCCCAACTATGAGATTCTGAGGTCCGAGATTAAAATTCCATAATAAAACTCTGAAAATGATCCATCTAGTGACTTGAAATGTTGTAGTTGCTTCAAGGTGTCATGGGAAATGCTATCATCTTAATTTCAGGAAATTAAGCAGTGAGTTTCAGGAAGAGGCAGCTTTATTACAAAACCAGATATTCTTTAACATAACTACTACTTTTTCTGAAAAATGGGCATATTGAGAAAGTCATTAAATCTTTCATAAGTAGTATCTTATGTGTGTGTATACACACATATAAAGATATTTTTCTTCTTTATGATCAGATTCAATCCCCAGGAATTGCCAAGCTATTTAAGAATTTGTGACAGCTCTCTGCTCATTCTGGCTAATTTTTTTCCCATTAAAAATATTTAGAAGTGGAAACTGGGCGTTTTGAGTTGCCTTTGAGGTGAAAAAAATGACATAGGTGCAAAATATTGCTATTACTAAGAAAGTCTTTAAAAAAGTCATCCCAATAAAACAACATCGAATAGATTCTGAGGTTCCTGTCCTCAGTATTTAAGGAAGGCCTCTCTGCCTAGCAATTGGGAAATAGCTAAATGAACTGTATTATATTGATTTCGGGGAATATTATTATACTGTAAGAAACAGCAAATCTAAGAAATCCAGAGAAATTTGAAAAGACTTGTATGAACTGAGGCAGAATAATGAAACTGATCTGTAAAATAAATGGAAAAAAAACTCAAATAAAACTGAACACTGTATAATCGTACTGACCAATCTTAGTCCGAGGAAAAAAGATAGAGGTGACCCCTTCTGCGGAGAAGGGAGGGAAATATGAGTGCAGAATGTTGCATGCACCATTCCTTGTGTTGGCAGGTTTTGCTTAAATTTATTTTTTACTTTCAAGACTTACTGGGGTATTAGTAATATATATGTATATGTGTGTGATTTAGCAAGAAGTTAAAATAAAATGAAAAGTATCAATAAAATGTTTTTAGTTAAATCAAGAGACCCTCTGTTTTACATCTAAATTTTATAAAATAAAACCGTGAACCAGTTTTGAAATTATACCATTATTCAGTGGACAAAATTGCCCCATGCATTCCAACGGTAGATCTTTGAAAGGGATATTAGCAAGATAACCACTCACACCAGATAGTATACCTGTATATGTCACTGAAGTAGGGGATTATAAAGATTACATTGCAGAGTTCTTAAAAAGATGGATTAATCTTGCCTTCACAAGTAAATGTTCCTACTGTAGGGCATTTGTTTAGTCAAATGAAGCAGGAAAGAAATGAGATAAAGAATAATTTGTCACTCAAAGCTTAACCATAGAATTGAAATTGTGAATTTTATGTTACCGCAGATGAATTTTATTAATAAAACTTAGTAAGCTTGCCTGAGATTTTCCAAGAAGACAGAGAATACTGACTTTAGCAAATGCCAAGTCTATTTGACTTTGAAATGAATCTCCAAGGGAGGAAAAAAATAGTAATTTGCCAGAATTTAAATGACTGGAGGATGTTGCCCAGGAACAAAGGTAGGGGAGTCTAACTTACATCTCTGTGGCATCCAAATCAAAACTGTTTAACAAGAATATATCCAGTTATCAATGACATACATGGGCTTTCCCATGAAAATAAATACCACAGGGCCAAAATCTGTGCTTCCACCATTTCTGTATTCGTGTGATCAGATTCCCAAGCCTTAGAAACATTTAGCTTAACAAGATAGTACTCTTCCCAAGATTCCTCATTGAATGTATGTATTCAATAATACAAGGCAGATTCCAGGAGGCATCCAAATTAGGGCTTAAAGCTCTTCAAGTCTACTGAAGGAAGAGATGTGCTACATAATTGACACACTGTGATGGTGATCAACTGAGGTGTATTTCTGTCAAAACTTTTTCTACAAAAAGGTTTTGTTCCTCTGTGAAAGAGGCTTCTCTTTAAAATAATTCAACAAGCATTTGCTTTTATTTCTTTACTTATTAAACACTTAATACGTGCCAGGCACCCGCTGTACTGACAGCTGGAGATCCAAAGAAGAAAAGGAAATTAGTCCTGCCCTCAAGGAGCTTATATTTTCTTGGGGAGATAACAAACCAGGAGGAAAATTGAGAAAGGAGGGAGCACAGCACGGATATCAGGAGCAGACAAATATTTGTACATCCCTGCCCTTGGAGTATTACAGTGAAGCACTTAGCCTTATAGGGCCTTAGTTTTCTCCTCTGTAAATGAAGAAATGACTTTTCACTGAAGGAGTGAGGGATTATGGCGGCAGAATGTTGCACACACTGGAGTCCCTGAGTCAGTTGATACTGTGACTTGACTTTTGGTTCCAGTGAAGGTTCAAAGGGTGGTCGTGGGGATGAGTGTCTCAGCTGTAACAAACTCCACTTCTGTATCAAAGAGTTCTGTAGCTCAGATTGCTGTAGTTTCAGTTTGTCGTTATTATTATTGTCGATATGTTAAATTTAACAATAGACATCCAACAAAAAATTATATCCACTGAGACCCACTTTGAAGTTTATTCTGTGTCGCTTTCTTAAGTCCAGACAATCGGCAAAACTCCAATACAAGACACGATTTACTACATTTGCTAATTTCTGAGACATAAATGGCCATACTGAAAATTTTAACAATCTGCTTTCTCTAAAAGTTTGAACAGGTTCCAATGCACCCTTCTGGTTTTAATTCCTGGGGTCTTGTAATCACCGTAAAGAGGCAGTTGGGGAAACCACCTAAGGAACAGCACAGATGTATAAATGAGCAGGATACATGACAAAAAATAGTGACAAGACTGATGAATAGAGGGCACATATTGGGACATCATGGGAAATGAAGTTGAAGGTTTAGTGTTTTATCTTCTGGGGATTCATAGGTCCTGGCACCCATTATACACCCATAGGTTCTACTGCAGCACACAGAGTAGAAAATTGTAGAGGTCAAAAACCAATCGTCTCTGTTTGGGGATCACAGTTTACCCTGGTGTTTTTGCATCCTGGAGCCATTGCCTCAAACTTTCTCACCCAGTGGACTGAACTGCTGACTGTCTTGAGCCCAGACTGTGTAACTCCTCAAACAACGTAGATTTGACTTATACTTGACCTGCTTTGATTTATGACTCTGATCTGAGGTTCTAGTTCTCTAGATTTCTGATCTGTCATCACTTCTGCATTTGGTTAGTGGCCTGACTTTTCTAACATGGCTGATTGCTCAGGACCCCGCTTCTCGTCCTGCCCGACCAACCCTTTCCTCATGCTACTCATCACCTCACTTGACAAGTGGAGTGAGGCTGGATAATAAAGGGCTTCAAATTCCAAACATAGGAGTTTGGTCGCAGTGTGGTAGATGGTGGGGAGCCATTGCAGGTTCCTGAGACAGCGAAGTGACATTATCAGGGTTTTGTTTTCATAACCTTAGTTTTACAGGAGCAAACAAAATAGCGAATAAGATTATAAATGTAGAATTGGAAGGAACCTGTGAGACCGTCTCTTCTAATGCCTTCATTTTAAAGCTGATGGAACTGAGAACCAGCGGGATCATGTGACTTGTCCAACATTATCTCTCAGCTAGTTCGCATCAGAGGCAGGATTTAATGTCAGGTCCTCTGGCTCCAGAATGAATACTTTCTCTTCCCGGTGCAGTCTCCTCCTGTACCACAGTTTGAGGTGGAAGAGGCCAGACACTTAGCTGGTTCCCCAAAGCAACAAAAAGCCCTGAAAGATATGCCAGTTGTGGCTTAAAGGGCTGAGTGAATGTTGGGCATTTGTGCATTGGAGACGAGATTCTGAAAGTCAGACAGTGTCCTGCAGGCCCTTGCCAGGAGAACCAGATAAGTGAAAGCTTTTGTTTCTAATTTAAACTGAAGATTCATTTAGGAATTGTGGCTGCATTTTCCCTTGAGCTATTCAGTACACAGACTGTTGTTAATAGTTTTCTAAGTATCCCCTCACCCTGGGGTTCTCATTAAAAACTTTCAAATAGACTAGAATCAAATCACACAAAGGTTAAAACAGCCACAGCCACACATGTGGTTGCATGCCAAAGGAGAGCCTGGGAAGTAGGACCACTGGGATGATTTACAGCCAGCTTGCCCTCTGAGCTATGAAGTGGCCTTCTAGTGGGTCTGATTCTAATAGAAATGGGTCTTTCCTGTTGGTCTAAGTAACCCTCACTATTAATAGGGTCCACTTGTTCTCAATCGAAAAGTCTTAAAGTTTAGGCAAAGCAAGATTTTTAAATTAGCTAAATGATAATGATAATGACACCCTCTAAACTTCATCTTCTTCCACTAGCTGGCTCACTCAGGCATAACCAGAGCTAATAGGGGTTTGAGAACTGACTGGGATTCGAGGATTTCTAAGTTCACAAGGATAAGCATCCGCTGTTTGCCTTGAAAGCAATTTGAAACCTTTGGTATCTTTGAGCTAAAATGGTCTGTTGTTGTTGTTGAAACAGTTTAGTCCCCTCCAGTTCTGTGATGTGAAGGAAATTGCAATTTCCTTCTCCAAATAAGTTTCCAGATGAGGAGCTGAGGCAAACAAAGTGTGGTGACTTGCCCAAGGTCACATGGCTTATGAGTGAAAAGAAATCTGAACTCCGGATTCCAGGACTGGTGATCTGTTCACAGGTCCACCTAGCTGACCCTAAAATGGTCTACTCTTTCCCCAGTATCTTCTTCCTAGGCCTGTCTGGCAGAAATTGGAGTATGGTATAACTCATTTCTTTTATTTTCTTTCTCAATTACATAGTGAGTAGCTGCTCAAAAAGTGCTAGTTGAGGGAATCTCCAGAGAGAAAAGGATAGGAAGCAGAAGGCTGTGCTTTAAGGAAGGATCACACCCTAAGCCTCTCCCTAAGAAGGATTTAAACCAGCCTAAGGAAAAGTCCAGCTCCTTTCCCTTATCTTGCAGGGAAGAAAAATCAGTGAAAATAACATATTGCTGGTAAGATCCACTGTAACAAGATATCCAGGGCCAACTCCAGTCAACCTGATGATCTCTATCTGGTCACTGGACCCAATGGTTCTGGCTGGGGTGGGGGACACATAATGGCATCAGCTCCCTGATGTCAGGGTCCTCTTTGAGAACAAAGGACAGAAAACCACAGCAACGAAAGGACACCGAAGAGTATCACAAGAATTGACCCAGTACTTGTCATAGGAGCATTAATTTAGTACTGGATGACCTCGAAGATCATCTTGTCCAGTTTCCTCATTTTAAAGAAGAGGAAACAGAGGCTTAGAGAGGGGAAGTAATTTTGACTATAAATTTGGTACCCTTTCCACTCTGAATGGAAAGAACTGAGTGAAGACCTCTCATAAAAACATGGCCTTGACCTACGCCCTAATTGTGACCAGAGACTTTGCAATAGCAAGGTGTACTATAGTTACAAGCTACAGGTATTCAACTATCTTAGATAAACCTACATTCCCCCATTCCCCTCCTGGTCCCCTTCCCTCCCTCGCCCCTGACTTTTTCATTAGCATTTAAATCCCTAATAGGTAAAGAGGGTGTTATTGACTAGTTTTCTTTGTCCTTCGGCATTATGGACTCTCCTAGCCATGGGAGAAAAGGTCAGAAGGGGAAGTGAGGCTCTGCATTAGGGTCTATATAATCTTGCGTTTTGCAGTCTGTGCTTTGTACTCCTTTACTGATAGTACCTTGTCTGTTGGGAGTTGCCCTTTCTTGAGAGTTTGCCATAAATCTGTTTTTTGCTTTTCTATCTTGAGTCTCTGATTCTAATTTGGATAGGGCTCCTAACTGTCCCTCACAACTCCCCATACTTCCCCGTTGTATCTGGCATTTGAAATTTTCTAAGCAGTTCACACTTGTATGTGTATATCTGTGAGGGAGGGGCAAGGCAAGAAGAGGGTGGTAATACCTCAGTATTATAGACAGAGAGAAGCCGGCAACATAGGAATAAGATTCAGGAGGTGATAGCTTATAAGTAGGTACTTTCCATCACAAATACATCCATTGGATAAGACTTATTGCATTTTCTAGCATCCCTTGAAATGGCACCGCTCCATTTAATAGTCAGTGAAAGCCATGGTGAAGATTAGATATGTCCTTTTCCAGGCCAATATACTGGAGTTAGTTGGCTAATATTGTATTCAGGAGATACTGAATAATATTTTACATATAAAATTTTTCATCAGTTTCCAGGGCCAGGACAGAGGGAAATGGAAACATTCCCAGCATAGGAGTTTTCTTTTGAGGGAACAAGTAAAATGTTTTTGCTACGAACATGTAGGTATTAATGGGAGAAGTGAAATTTTCGTCAATTTGTCTGAATCTCACCATTCTTTTGAGAGATGACTTAAGAACTGAGCGAGTCCTAGGGCCCTAGAGAAAGAAGATGACGGCAAGCGGAAAGACGTTTGAATGTCATTCTATTGATCATGCTGCCTTATTTTATTTTGGATACTGAATCATCCTTAATCTAATTCCTGGTTTGCATACCAGGGATTCAGTGTTGCGAAAATTTACTTTTCAAGGTAAGAGCCCAAAACAGAACATGGTACATATTTAGAGAGGGGCAAGGTGTGTGTGTGTGTGTGTGTGTGTGTGTGTGTGTGTGTGTGATACTGAAAGTATTACATTTTCTGGAAATGCTTATAAGGTTAAATTTTTTACTTCCTTGAATGAAAAATGCCTGGCCAATATGATCCCATAAAGCACTTTACAAATGAAAACATAGATGAATCCTCACCCAAATTAACTCACACATAATGAGATTGGAAATTGATACATCCACAGCCTTTGTTGATAGTGGACAAGATATTGCCTAGTGAATAGAACTGCATTTTGGGGGAGATAGACTTGGATCTATGAAATGAATGAAAAAACAAAATCTCTCTCCTCGGCAAGGTTGCCTCGTGTGTGCTTTGTATGTGTCTTGAATATAGCTATAGTCTGTAGCAAGTAAATATTTTTTCCCTTGATACAATATGAGCTACTTGAGGGAAGGGCCTTTCTCTCACCCTTTTCTTTGTTTCCTAGGGCTTTGTCCAATGCCAGACATACAGCAGGAGTTTATAAATGCTTATTGATGGATTAGATACACATCCCATTTATTACTTTCATTATTTTTGTTTTCTATAGACAAAATAGAAAAGCCAATTAAGTGACTGGCTAAATGGAATCTAATGACCAGTGAGGTGAGTCAATGGGTTTACTCTTCTCTCATTTCTAGAATGAAATCAACCTTCAGGGTTGAATTCCCTTTGTTTGGATCGATTTCAACAAGGAATTCTGAAGCACCTCTTCTTTTCACGGCACTATCCTAAGTCTGCAGAGACAAAAGATAAGAGGAAAATAATATCTGTCCTCATAGACCTTACATTCTACTGGGAGCATATATCTTATGATGTGCATACAGTTATCTACATGAGGAAGGGTAGAGCATCAGCAGCCTCAGGGATCAGGAAACACTTCAGCTTGCAGATGGCATCAGAACGGAGTTTTGGTGGATAGTAGGGATTCTAAAGGGCTGAAATGAGGACAGCCTCGTGAAGGCAAAGAAATGAGAGCTAGAACACTGAGTCTGGGGAATAACTGATAGGCCAATATGACTGGGCTGTAGACTGTATTGATGGAGAATAATATAGACGAACTCCGGAAAGGTAGGGTGGCAGGATATTATTTTGATGGGCTTTAAATGTCAAGCTATGAAATTTGTTATTTTCAACCTAGAGCCAGTAGGGGAGCCACTGAAAATTCTGAAACAGGGTGACATCACATACCTAGACTTGCTTTAGTAATCCTTTTTGGAGGTGATGTGAAGACTGAATTAAAGACAGGAGATACTGGAGACTAGGCCAATTATTTCAGATCTCATTGACTTTCTAGACTTGACTGGCATTTTTAGGCAAATATTTCAAGATTATCCCTGGGATCTTTACTCAGATATTTCCTCTGGGGTAGGCCATCTCCCAAGCCCATTATTGGTTGGGATTTTGATATCATTAGGGGAAATGTCTGAATCTGTTTGGGGCCAACTCTCATGGATCTTGAAATTGTTTCAGGGCAGCTGTAAGAGGGTCTGCCAACCCCCCCGCCAGCCTTGGGCATCGCACGGAGCATGGCTCAGGTAATCTGAGGATAGCCTTGTGAGGGTGAACAAGATGGCGCTGGGAGGAAGGGGTCTCACCCTAAGGAACAACATGGCAGTTCCCAGGAGAGGCGTGCCAGACCTTGGAGGGGAGCACCTTGAATATCCTTATTAGGAAAACAATGCACACAACATATGTACGTGTAGCTTCCTATACAGAATCATGTGTCTACTAGAGGCTAGAACCTGATTACGTATGATGTAGTAACTAGAAACAAGCACCAAGATGATAAAAGCACCTGCAGTCTTTGTAATAAACTGAGTCTCACATCACCCTGGCTCACGTTGCTCACTGTCTTCACCATTTCAGGTGAACAAGCAGTGCTGGTCACATAAGGCCCGTTCCATTTGGGAGTTGGGGCCATGACCCCTAACAGGCAGCAAACAAAACCCTTTTATTTGACAGGTTACTGCTTTATAGTATATCAATGTCTATGATGTGGACACGCCATCACCACTAAAAAGCTACAAGACATTCTGTTCCACACCCAACAGCTATCTTAGCGGGTCTCTGTAAAACTGGACATTGCATCAACTCAGAAAAAGGCAACTCATCCCAAATATAAATGTTTGTGGTATTAGGAAGAGATGATTGGGGCAGAAAATGCCACCTGGTGAACCTGTTGTGGCCACTTGGGTAAAATTAGAATGAAAGCCGCAAGTAGCAGCTATATTTCATGGTTGAACAGAAGAATCAGCATACCAAGAGTCATCAATCAGCAGGATTAGAAAATCTATAGAGCTAGCACTTCAAAAATGCTTTGATATCTGGATTCTCCTTAATCCTTCTCTAGTCACTTAATACTCCAAAACAAAAGACCGTTTAACCATCTTTGCATTGGACTGGACTGAGATTGAATAGTCTGGATGTAATTTTCAGTTTGGCTGAACACTGATTGAGATTCATTCATTCCGGCTCATATAGCGCCCTGCACGTCTGACTTGTTTACCAACAGGTAAAAGAAAGGGAAGAGGGGAGAACTAGCATTCGGTATATTTTTTTTTCCCCAGTCTTAAACAGTTGGAGCCACAATTAATGGGACCACCGATAAGGTTCCTTTGTGGGCCATAGAAATCCTTTGTGAGCTATAATGTAAAGTTCCTTGAACAAAGTAATTAAGATTTTGTTTCTTTAAGAAGATCCGCATTTCAGCTATTTGGGAAAAATCCATTAAGTCTTGGACACTTGCTTTAGATATGTGTGCTAGAAATCCGAATTCCCTGAAGCTCCACACCAGAAAGTCAGTAAACAGTTTTGTTTTTAATCTGAACTGAAGATTTGTTTAGGAATCATTGTTATTGTTTCCCCCCTGGGCTATTAGGCACAAAGTCTGTAAATCTTGAGGTTATCCTGTTCCAAAACCAAGAAAGTCAAAGCAATTCAAGTCAAATCACCCTCAGCGCCACATGTCAGCTTCAACACTCTCGCATAAATAGATGTCTATATGTATACAATACACATCCGTGTATATAGAGACACATACATGTCTGCATAGAACCTATTCACCCACAAATAAATCATACGACATAAATAATACACGTCAGTGCTTTTAACCCTTGTTTTCTGAGAAAGCATCCCCTTGACACCAGAGCAAACAAAAGGTGATGCAGTCTCTTCCTGACTACCGCCATTGAGGCCACTATCTCCTGAACCAGTCCGTTCCACTTTTGAAGAGCTCTAGTTGTTAAGGATGCTTTTCCCTGACATGCGACTGAAAGTTCTGCCCGTCAATTAGTTTGGCTCTCTGAAGCTAAACCGGTCAAGTCTATCCCTGTTCCCTGTGATAACCCTTCAGAGACCTGAGGACAGCTAACGTGGCTCCCTTAATTCTCTTCTTTGGGTCATAGTTTTAGAAAAGAGTACAAGAACACTATCCAGTTCTAGATTGGGATTTTGATGAGAAGTGTTAGAAGAGTTTAGAAAAGGGCTATATCACTGGGCTAAAGTGGTCAGGGAGATGAGAGGGTTCTTGAATCAAAGATGAAGTCTATGTAGTCAGGTTCAGATATAAAAGAAAGGCAGTATTTTATTTAAAAAAACATAGACTATCTGTAAATGAGTCTGCCTAAAGAAATAAACACTTACATTAAACTAAATAATTTGGAAATGGATTTCAGTCGTGTATAAGACAACAAAGGTTTAACATTTAGTGGTGAATAAGTTATTTTTGGTATCAACTTCATTTATGGATATGTCCCTCCCCCATCATTTACCCAGTGAGTCATCTCTTCTGCTTACTGAAGAATAAAAAAAAAAGAAAGAAGAAAAAAGTTGAGCAAAACAAGGCAACAAAGCACCTGTGTATGATTGTATATTCAATGTTCTATACTAGTACTACTATACTGCAAAGGGGGGAGGAAAATACATTTTTCTTTAAGGCCACACTTAAGCATTTTAATTATACAATGTCTGGTTTCAGTTTTTCCATTCTTTCCCTTCACATTGTAGTAAGGTTGGAGATTATTTTTTAATTTTGTTGATTTTACCCAGCCTCAGTTCACAAAAGTCTTCCCATGCTTCTCTGGATTCTTCATATTTTTTTTTGTTCTTACAGCACAGTAATATTCTGCTATATTCATGTCATATAATTTGCCAAGTCATTTCCTAATTAGTAAGGGTTGATTTTTTTCTAATTCACTATTATCAGAGGTATCAAACATGTAGTGCCTAGAGTGCCTATGGCCTACGACACTCCTAAGTGTGGCCTGAACCAGATTACTTATTAAGCCAAGTAAATAAAAACCACAATAACACAGAGATAATATCACACTTTTAAAGCTAAGTCAATATATGGCCCACAGGGATCCTTATGGTTTTGTGTCCCCCATTTCCATTTGAGTTTGATATCATTGCTATGTTATCACCAAAAAGTAATAATTCCTTAATGTTTCTGAAAGTTGCTCAGATGAGTTAAAAAAAAAAATGAATGCACGAAATAACATTTATGAAGCTCCTAGTATATATGAAAGCAGGAGATAGTGGAGAGACAAAAACTAAATTAAAGTGATCTCTTCCCTTAAAGACTTTCCAGTCTACTTCAGGGATGCCAGTCTATATGGCTAATTAAATGCTATGAAGAGGGAAAGAGCACCAATAACTAAGGATATTGAGGAAGGCTTCATAGAGAAAATGGTAGCTGAACTGAGCTTTAGAGGAAGGTACCAAAACTCTGATGGGAAGATGATAGAGGAGACCTGGCCAATAAATTGGTCGAGAATGAGTTTAAGGGGAAAGGGATTCTCTATGATCCAAGCTTTGGGAGGAGAATACAGGGGGGGAATGTATGTATTATCCTTGGTAAAACTTCTCAGAGAATGGAAGAAAGGAGCAGTTGCTCAGGGAAGATGTGGGAGCAGTTTGAGGGTCTTGAAGTGTGAAGTTGGGGAGGTGCCAGTCATTTTTTCAGCAATGTAAAAAACTTAGATTGTCTCTCTGCTTGGACAGATAGGTGGGAGGGAGGGGGTTTAGGAGACTAGGCTTAGCACGACCCCACAGTTGGGAAGAGTCTGATAGAACCATTTAAGCCAGAATAACAGGATTGCTTTTCAGTAAGGAGGGCCTAATTAATATTAGGTCATATGAATGATTGTGGACTCACTTAGGAAAGTTTTGGGACTACTTCTAGTCATGTTCTTTTACTCAGGAACAGCACTGAAGAAGTCAGATCGTCAAGGTGACCCCAGGGAAGGGAAGAGATGGGCAAGTTGTGAGTGTCAAAAGGTCAGGGTAAGGTGGATCAAAGGTAGAGAGAATATAATATAATGAAAGTGAAGTCTTTAATAGACTCCAGGCTGTGAAGAGAGGAAAAAGAGGTCAAAGCAGGGGTAATGGGTATAGAGAATGGAAAAATGGAATGACTGGATATTATGATGAGCATAAAGAATGGGTTTAGGATGAATGAGGCGGAGGAAGACCTACCAGTACAGGCACGTACATTAGAGAGGGGAATTGAAGAGTTCCAGATGGTGGAGGTCTTCTAATTTTGGCTGATCAATCATGAGACCACTTCATAAATGAAGGAATAACTTTTTGACTGTGAATATTATATAACCAAAAGAAAATCCGTTCTTTCAAAGTGGTTTTGGAAAGTTGGCAGATGTCAAATAATATAATTTAATGTATACTTCAACATGGTATTAGATATCTAGTAGGTGGTCAGTGTGCACTTGGTCAATGAATTTAATTAAGTGATTATTATTAATTATATTTATTGATTATTAGAATCCTATTAATAATGAAATTAATTACATTCAATACTACCACAATAATATTAATTATATAATTATGATCAATTAATAATCACCATCATATTAATTATACAATTAATCATAATGTGCAT